>NC_137458.1:205004909-205629090 GCF_964235325.1 Thermobia domestica | reverse complement strand
TGTTATTACTTCAGTCCGATTTTTGTGTCGCACCTCGTACACTGCTTTTGTGACTGGTAAACAAATCAATGCTACATTTGAGTAGAAGTGGTTTTCCTTTCAAAGTCATGTTAATAAGGTTAAACATCTTCCCTCCGCAGCAAGATTAATTGGTCACGTGCGATACGTAATAACTTGTTGTTTCAGAGAAAAAATCTGGGCAAAATACCAAAGACAAAAACTTTTAATGCCAAACTAAATTTTGGGCTAACGAGTTGATATTACAGTTTTATGCAGTATGAGAAGACGACTATTATTTTGTTTCCAGTTGTATTATAATTTACGTCAATAGTTTGTTGTATTATATTGAACCATTTAATAATTAGTATTTTGATGGAAGGAGCGACTTACACAGGCACGTAGCCAAGGGGTGGGACTGGGTGGTCCGGACTCCCCCTCCCCCTTCGAGACCAGAAATGAAAAAATTAAGGAAGGATGAACCAAAAAGAAACGAGAAAAAGAAGAATCAGCGTTAAAAATTTAAAAAAAAAGTTAGAGCAAGCGTTTGGTTACTCTTTCTTATGAGGATCTTTCTGTGAAGGAAACGGGGGAAGGGGTCAAGTTAAAAATGGATATTATTGTAACGGAGCATGCTGAATTCCGTCTAGTCCATGCTAATCCTAAGGACTACAAATGACGATCGATAAACCAGTTCGATCAGATAGACTCTCAGGTAGAACTTAAGAAATGCCCACAATCACCAATAATATGAGCATGGCAACACAGATTCCAGTTATACTTAGTAAAGAAATTTTCAGTTTCGCGGCAACACTAATACATTTTATAGGATGTCTTTACTGCCGAAAGAGATCTCGTTGCTATCCTTGACGACATTAAGCAAATATTTTTATATAAAAAAATAATAATAATAATAAACCTACTTCGAATGACCTCGGAAGATTAATCTTTCTCAATACTTTTTAAAATATTCTTTTATTCGAGATTTCTTCATAGTTTGTTATTAAAATACTTACTAACATATCCTCATTTTATTGTTCCAAGAAATCAATATGGGTATGTTGCCAGTAAAATAGTTTAGATGGATCGAGCCCCTGATGTGTAACCACAGTATTCCATGCCACGCCCCCTCCCCCCGCCGTTACGAAATCCTGGCTAAACGAAACAATATACGCTATGTTGCCACTAAAATAGTTTAGAATGATCGAGCCCCTGGTGATAACCACAGTATTTCGTCACGGACCTCCCCCCTATTACCCTGGCTACGTGCTTGCTGTATAGTAGGTATTGTATGTAGAGTTAGATTCTGGGTGAACACATAATATGTTTGTTTTTGAGATACTTACGGAGTAATTTGCTCCGGAAATGCATTAGTAATTAGCCAATAGATACTGAATAGTGTCGAACGTAGCTGTATTCTTGAAATAAAAAGTAACGTGTCAAGGTAGCTCTGCATCGAGAGGGAAGCGTAGTAAATTGGTACGACAAGGAGCTGGGTTTGTGTCGCGTATATAAGAGGAGTTATAGAGGGACTAAATATAGTACTGAACATATAATCTCCTTCGAGAATTCCGTTACAGAAAGGAACAACTGTGCTTAAACTAGCTAGCGTTGATTTTCAATTAGATTTTCATTTTTGTATACGCTTCCTGAAGCATGGAAAGGCTTGTATCATTAAATCCAAGGTCGGCATTAGCAGTTTTGCCGCCCTGGACGATACTTTCACATGCCGCCCCTGTAATCCGCAAACCTTATTTTGACAGAAGACGTTCAAGTGTCACGAAAAAGTAATATGCCCCATTTAGAAACATGTATGAAATGAAAAAGTAAACAACAAATTTGAACTACCACTCTCGAATGCGTGATGTACAGCAGCGCATACAGAAAATAAAATAGAAGTATGCTTTAGTCACGACTAAAAATTTTAAGCTTATTTTTATATCAAAAGGTGTTTCCAATAGAGTATGGAGCATGAAGGTAATATAGTGAATCAGATATTACGGCAAAACTAAGTGATTAGCCTAGCCTTATAATGTACTAAAACACAATAGGCAGACATAAATCTAACACATCTTAATTGAAAGAAACTTTCCTTGCTTTCTTATGAGTAAATTTCTTTTATCACATTCGCGTAGTCGAATGTTCCAGCTGATTTGTGTTCTGTTGATATCATCACTAGACTACTCAAGCGTGTTTCAGACATGGAAGAACGTGGATAGTTTTTAGAAAGCTTAAATTTCGAAAAAAAAAAAAAAAAAACTTTCTTCATTTGCCACTGTTACCGGTAAGGTTAACAAAATCCTAAGTGCAACACTGACATTGGAAGCATTCTTAATTAATTTTAAAGTCTCTTTTGGTAAACATTTAGGCTTAATTATAGCGGATAATACTTCTTTCAATTCGTCTTTCAAATCATTGGGATTAATATCTTCAGATTCTTCGTGTGTTAAAATGCTGGCAAGTTTAGTACACAGTTCAGACGAAAGTTCAGGTGGCATATCTTTAAGATTACTTATATCGTAATGATGATGTATACTCGCTGTGATGTTTAAGTTGCTCAAATCTTTCTCTTAAAGCTAACACAATCACGTCTAGAACTTTGTAACAAAAATCGATCCCGTATCTTATTTGTGGATCTTCAATAGCTTCATACTCTGCCTCGTACTGAAACTGTCTCTTCTTTCAACTTCGAGCTTGCATTGTATTACCTATCCGTAGATCATCCATATCGAATGCTGATGCCAACTCCATCGCATCAACTAAGTACGATTGAAACTGCATCATTTTTGCTTCTCTCAAAGTACTCAAGATATTTTCAAGAAACCCGATTG
This sequence comes from Thermobia domestica, assembly GCF_964235325.1. Taxonomy (NCBI): domain Eukaryota; kingdom Metazoa; phylum Arthropoda; class Insecta; order Zygentoma; family Lepismatidae; genus Thermobia; species Thermobia domestica. The sequence goes on along the minus strand of NC_137458.1, from coordinate 205,626,262 downwards.
CATCCAACACATGAGAATCAATGCTTTGGAGACTTTTGCTTACTATGTTTATGTGGAGTAAAAAGTCATACCAGATAACGAGTGAAAAAAAGGAAAGTAGTCAACGCAGCTGGTTTGCTATAACAGAGCATCATGGGCGGCCATTCTATCTGTTCTATTGTTGTTACTTATTTGAAGTAAGACATCATAAACCTCCCGTATTTGATATCTAAGTTGAGTCAGAGCATCATTTTGACTCTCCCGCCTTGTGGTGCTTAATGGTTTTGAAGTGAGACTGCTAATATGCTCCTTTAATATGACCCAACGTTGAACTGACGCAGAAAAAGAGTCATAAACATTTTTAACTATACAAAAAATGAAACTGCGTACAGAGATGCTGTGGCTGCATCGTTGAGATAAGATTAATGAATGACTACCGCAAGGAGCATAGAAGGTTTTGCAATTTATTTCTTAAACCCTCTTCTGAATACCTGAATGTTTGTCTTTAATATTGGAACCATTCTATCCTTGGGCCCTCATGTCTTCAATAGGAATGTTCATTTCCTTTAGCTGTTTAGTTATTACTTCTGTGGGTTCTAGACCAGTGATGTCTGTTACCGGTACTGAAACCAAGAAAGTGTTCGCAAAATTTTACAAGGCATTCTTCATTACTGTATGTAATTTGTACAAAACGATTATTGTCAATTGCTCAGAAAATTGGTTAACAACTCGCTGCTAGAAATTAAATATAGGCTAGAACGGCCTGTCTGAAGTGGGAGTGTACCTTTTACATACTTGGAATGGAGCGTTAGAACATTGCTGAATAGGAAAATAAATAAATAAAATAAAAAACCTTGATAGCTTTATCCACCCTAGCTGAAAACCTTATCTACGCCACTGCAAGAGAAATATTGAACGAGATACCTGTGGCTAGTAGTTTGATAATTGAAAATGAAAGAGAACGCTCCAAATTTCCTGATTGAGCATTTTCCTGGGTGTAAGTGAAGTAAGTTCAATTACATTCTCAGGTTAACACAATTTTATTTCTCTATGGACCTATTACGAAGTATTATATTTTGATAGTACACTTCTCTTTTTCAAATTTTGCCGCCCTGGACGATGGCATGGCTCGACTTCCCTCGCGCCGGCTCTGATTAAACCCGCAGTGCAGTGGCGTAGCACACTTTTGCGGGGGGCCCCGCAAAGTATAGAGAAGGGGCCCTAGTTGTAAAGCCGACAGAAGTAAGGTTGAAGTTCTACTCCTTTAAATCTTTATTCATCGCAAGACTTCGGGGCCCCCCCGCCCTGTGGGGGTTGCGGGGGCAGCTGTTACGCCACTGCCGCAGTGTTAGAGAACTTTACATAGATAACTGAAATACGTGGTCAAAAGCCTTCAAGAAATCAGTGGATAAAATGGCAATGGGAGTGGGAGAAGCAGACTAATGATATGCTACAAAATATCGCATGTTAGCAAGAATTTCATAAGTAAAACTTTGTTGGCCATGTCCATATTGATAGAAATTAGCGAATCTCCCACATAGTATTGCATACGAAGTGCTAGACTTCTAGTTATTAAAAAAAAAAAAAAAAAAATCAACATATAAAAGGGTAATCGGGGATAATTGTTAATGGAATTAATATCTAGGCTGTTTAGATTTTAAGGCAGCAAACATCCGTAAGGCCCGTTAAGAGACTCCCAAACTACAGTTGTCCCGATATTTATTGAGAAGATATGTGAGAAAAGGAGCAAGAATACCACTGAATGTAAAATAAAATTCTAAAGTTAAACAGTCAATTCCACTACATTTTGTACGTTTCCCTGATCTAATTTATCGTTCAACTTCTGCGATTGTGAAGGGACTATTGAAATACTCTTCAACATATATATCTAGGATTTAAGAAAGAAAATCGAATAGATACATCGGCGTTCATTACATGAGCTGTTCCAGAGTTTTTTATTTGTAGCAGCTGAGGAAATACATTCAAACCTTCATAAAGTTGACCATCAATATCTTCTATGACGAATTTTGTTTACCTCTAAGTCGTTATTTTTGAATATGTGTGATATTCGCCTGTTCCATATCATCGTTAGGAAAAATTTTACTCCTTGTAAAGAATCCTCGCATACGTTGTTTCTGTAATTTGGCAATATTCTTGATTTCTTAAATTTGTGGCCTAACCAAACGTCCTCTTAGGCCGCGCCTCCATTGCTTCCGAATGCGATTGCAAATGCGAATTTCCCAGCACGCGTAAATAAATTGGGTGCCTCGACTAGTTCCGACTTGCGAAGTAAGAAAACCGACGAAAAGATGCGAATGATCCTAACCTTCTGGGATTGTTCGTCCGAATTCGTGCGAATGGAGAGACGTCTGCAGAGGAATTGAGCGGTACGTGAAAGGAGAAAGTTTGTTTTGCTCGAAAGCAGACGACGTTGCGAGGTGCAGAGATAAAAATAAAATTAAAAATAAATAAATAAATAAATAAATAAAGATGGAAGTAGATGTTGATGCTTTAATAAATTGTGTTTTGATAAAGTCCATTGTGGAACCAAGCTCATCCAAATCACCACAAACGACACGTCATGAACAAATTATGGGCACATGTAAGCAAGAAACTTGGAGTGGAAGGTATGTATATTTTTCTTTGTTTTGTCTGTAAAATATGAAGATTTAATTAATACACGAACCGCAACTTTTTATTCAATTTATATTTTCTTTGTGTTCCTCAAATAATGATTTTACTTATACATGTATTTATTGATAAATATGTTTGAAACAGCAAAAGCGGGTTTCTTTACTCATTGAGAAAATTTTCTTAGAAAGTAGGTTGATTTTGGAATCTCCAATTTTATTTAGTTAATTTATTTTAAAGTGAAAACAGTAGCGGTTACCACGGAAGCATTATAATAACGGGAGCGACAATCACTCTATTTTGCACAAAAGGAAATTAATAGATATTATTTAGGCTCTCAAGACTTTAAGGTACGAATTTTCAACAAAAATATTTCACATTCAAGCTTTGAGACAGACATTACAACTTGATTCGCAATCGCATTCGGAAGCAAGGGAGGTGCGGCCTTAGTGTTCGTACATATACGTTTTTAGCAGTTCGGAATAATATACAATAGTCTTTGTTGCGTTAAATACAGTATTATGTACCATTTGAACGGAAAGTTGTTTTTACTCGTTGCTGCCAAAAAGACAAGTTTGTCTTGATAGCGTGATCTTAACTTTAATAATTTCCACTCCGATCGAATGAATTGTTGATACTCAAATTCCATAAGGACTGAAGTATTGAAATGCCAAAGTGGAAAACTTTTCAAAAATTTAGACATAAGTAAATTAATTCACATAATAATAATAACATGGTGATCACTAAAACAAACAGGTTTGAGTGTAATTCCTTGCACCTGATTAGGAAGAAAGCGAGAAATATAAATGTGACCCAGTTTCGAAGACGAGTTGAAAGTATAAAAAGAATGGCCCGGATCGTTTGGCCGAAAGTGTCGCACATACATGGCCGTGCCGTGGGGAGGGGCGAGCGAGGCAACGGTCCCGGGCGCCGAAGTAAGGGGGCGAAAAATTTGAGAGAAAAAAGGAAAAAATGCTTGGAATATATGTATGGGGGCGCCGTCGTATACTCTCGCTGATTTTCCACGGCACGACCCTGTGCACATACAAATAACTGATATGTGCATATTATTCGCTGGAGTTCTGGAGAATAGATAAGATGCCGAACTTGTTCCTTGGAATATAAAACAAAATCGTAATCTTCAGCTAGAATACAGGGACTGGAACCATTATAGAGAGCCTGTGCGAAGTCAGTTGTAGAGAACTCTTTCCTGTCACCGCACAATTTGATGTGATCAAGTATGGCAATAGATACTTTCGTTGGGGTGATCAAGAATTTCCTGAAAGCTTAGATCACTGTGATATATGATCGCTGTACCTACCTCTTTCTTGGTAAAGCGGGAATAGCATTATGATTGATTAGATCTTGTTCATCGGAGACGGCCACCTCCTGAGCGAAAAAAACGTCATAATCAGTCTTGTATATTAAATCCCTTAAGGTTTGTTGTTTGACAGATGTAAAGCCATAAGCCGTTAACATTGATAGTTGTTAAACAATAATACATTAAGAAACATACGAATATTGAGAAAAAGAAATGAACGGAAGTTCAACCACATCATAACTATGTGGATGAAAAAAAAAAAAAAAACAATTTGATAAATAATTACGAGACATCCTTCAGCATTGGCACGCGTGTGTGTGCAATTGCAACCTTACATCCGAAATACGTAGTCCTTCATTAACTTTAGATAGAACATCATTTGATTTTAGTTTGGAAGGTCGAAGCTATAAGATTGAAATTACTAGTAAGCAACTGCAAATTTAAATCAATAGTATTGGCGAGTCTACTTCTAAGGTCAAATCGGTCGTATCCTTTGACTCAAAGCAACATTAGGATAATCTGATAATACTTCCGTGGCACTATGGTCACTTACCAGTATGATTAGTTGACATCCTGTGGAATGTCCTGGGCTGCGTCCCCATGAGAAGAGTGCGGTACTTCATTACAATCCAGAGTGTCAACGTCGAGATCAGTTGAGAGTACTCTCTGTTGGGATAGATCGGGGCGAATGTCAGGATTCTCCATGTGTTCTATGCCGATATATTTAGCATTAGAAGTTGAGACAGTCGTAGGAGAATTTAATAAGTATTGGAAATATAATTACTGATGTTCAATGAGTCTACTTCAAGTTGAAGATTGTGAGGGTACAGAGCTGTGAATTTGCATAGTGATCTGAAAATTAAGACCTTTTTTCATGAACAATTTCGGATCAAGTGGTCCTGAGCATTACACAATCCACAAATTTGTATTTGACTTACATAACTACAAAATCAGTGTAAAACACTAATAAATGAACGAATATTTTGTTTAATTTCCATATTATCTCATTTAGGTCAGAATGGGTAACATATACAGAATGCTGCTGGTCCGCAGAATGCTGCTCATCGACGATTGACTATGTATCACCATATTATGACAAACTTTTTAACTGATGATTAGTAAGTTCCATAGAGCACAATGACATTTTAATAGCCGTAGCACACTATTAAACATATAACACTTAATTTATTAACTTAATATAGAGTTTTGCGAATAAAGTCCATTTCAATGCTATGCACTACATCGATAGTTAATTTAAATATACTTCTCATCAATTCATGTACGAAAATAGAGGTTGGCTTTTGACTTTACCGGAGTTGATACAAAGATACGAAAATAATAATATAATATTACAAATATTAATACTATCTAAATAAATAATACTAACAACCAGAAAAGAGAAACAACCCAAAATAGATCCACACAAGGAAAAACTATTTTAACCTTTTTTTTCAACACCGAAAATATCAAGATAAATATAGTTCGACCCTCGTATTATCTCTAACACAATAGTTGTTATGGAAGTTTGTGCTCAAAAGTAGGAGAGGAAAGAGACAATAGGAACCTATTGTAATCGTAGCAGATGCTTCTTATGCAGCTGTCTCGTAATTTCATCATTGTGTCAATTAAGGAAGTAACAAAGTGTCAATTTATTGTGAGATATGGATGTTGCACAATACTTTAACTGTTGGAAAGCAGAGAGACACGTCAAATAAAATTTAGAAACATGAGAAACATGAAAGAAAAGGATACAATTTGAAATTGAGAAGGTTCTTGTAACTGTCTCGTAATTTGAACATTGTGTCATTAAAAGAAAGAAGAAAACTGTCAATTTAATGTAACATATGGATGTATGAAAATAGTCTAACCATGGGAGGTGAGAGAGAGATCTGAAATGACTTTTAGAAAGTTTGGAAACATGAAAGAAAAGGATACAATTTGAAATTGAGAAGCTTTTTGTAACACTGTTACAATTTGAACATTGTGTCATTAAAAGAAAGAATATATTGTTAGTGAAACGTGACATATGGATGTCTGAAAATAGTGTAACAGCAGGACGTGAGAAAGTCATGTAACCTAAGAATGGCATGGGTAGGGAGAGAATTCTTTGATGTGTACTAAAGAAAGAAAGAAAGAAACATATACACAGGTGTACTGTAATTTTGGGTGGTCCAGTTTTTTGGAGGTGGAGGGCGAACTGTGCTCTGGACATTGCTTAATGAGGGGACTGTGATTTCTACTGCATGGAAACTGAAAAAATATGTGAAAAAGAAAGAAATAGGAGACACCTGCTTGTATGTGTGTGTTCCAGGTTTTTGGAGGTGGAGGGGGGGGGTGTACTGTACTTTTGGAGAAATAGCAATGAGTATACTGAATGAGAGAGAATGTAAGAAAGAGATAGTTACGTGTTAGATTGCCCCATACTGAGAGACGGGGCATACAAGATTGCATAGGGAAAGTGTAGTGTCCTTTTGACCAAAGGACCAGTTTAAATTAACGTGGGAATAGTTAAAATTACTACAATAGAAAGCGAAACTTTTTTTGTGTGTGGATGAGAAAACGTCATGTTGGTTGCGACACACGTGTATGTCTAACTCTTTTTAGAAAAGAAAGAAAAAAAGATCTTAAGTTGTTAGGATATAGAAAGTTATTTGAGAAAATGTATGTGACATTTATTGTTGAGGGATGAGACTCCCTGTAATTTCGACTTGAACGTAACTTTTTTTAGAAAAGAAAAAAGATTTTTCTGACTTGTCAGACAGAAAAATGTTTCATTTAGCATGCCTTGATAGAATAAAAAAAGAAAGAAAAGAAAAAAGCCCTTTTTCTGGAAAAGATTCTTGTTAACTTTAAAGAATAGCTATTGTACTTGTTTTTGTGAAAAACGGAAGGGTGTGTGTGAACGCTGGAACCACCCAGGTTAACGAATATATATAACGAAGTTTGAAATGAGAGCAGATTATATAGTGTGCTTTTGGCGTTGTGGAAACTTGCCTTGTGTATTTTTTCTGTGACTGTGTTGTTTGGAGAATAATTTTGGAATTACGTGAAGGGAAAAGGTAAGTTAAAATTTACCATTTATATAAATAAATATTGAACTTTGATTTTAAATGTATTTACATGAATTAAAATGACTTGTGTTTGCTTTTATTTATTGGACAAATGTCAGATAGAACGTTGTTATGAGACTTATTTGTGAAGATTGAAATACGCAAACCAGAAATGCTGTGTATTTCCTGAATGGTTTTTATAAGGGTTTACCTACAATTTAAAACCATAAGAAGTGCATAGGGTTACCTACATAGCAATAAAAGTATGAACGGGAACGCGTAAGAAAGCGAAAGCCAGACAGAGAGGGAAAAAAAAGAAAAAAGTTTGCTTCATTGTACGCTATGGATCGGAGCGGAGGTTGGCGGGGCGGGAGGATTTTTGTTTGTTTGTAGTTTGACTTGAAGAGCGCGAACGATAGATGCGGAAAAAGAATGTATTTTTGTATTGGTGTGTGTATGCGTTAGTGTGCGTGAGAGGGGTGAAGTTAACCTGAATGCTGCTTCAGGGCATTTTTTTATTCCTAGTTGAATGCAATGAAATTTACGGTCTTTAAAAAGGAAGGGAAAAAGCTTGATTTTGAACACAGAAACTGCAAAAGTTTGTGTAAGCCATGAGAAAAGGAATACCAAATGAACGAAATCGAATAATTTATGTTGATATCAGTGGCGTATATGCGCTGTTTATTCAAATTCTAAGTGACTATTTTTTTTCTTTAAAAATATGTGTGCCATTTGAAATAATAGAAATGGATTTATCAGATATACCTATGTAAAGATAGATTATAGTGTACTAAAAAGTACATGTGAAGTATAGAAATGTTAAAATGTTAATACTTACCTAGGATAAACTGTTTTGTTTGATGATTGAAGCACATACGAAGCACTAATATATGGCGGGAAAAAAAAAGACGGGAAACGACAAAATGATTTCGTCGGTAAACGTATGATGGAATGCCGGTTGTACAAATAACACGAGACCGATACGATTTGATGCTAACCGAACAAAAGCATGTATGCTACTGACATGTGTTGCTATATAGGTGGCGTTGATGCAAAAAGACTAAAATTTTTTCGTATAATAACTTTAAATGGGCGTAGCTCCTAAACGATTGATTATACGATAAAACGGACTACAGAAATCGATTTGTTAGGTCAAAATCTATATAGAAAGACACCTTACATGATAAATTTGAACAATTTTTTGTGGGGGCTAACAGTGGCGGCTGGGTATGTAGGGCTCTAACATTACATTTTTCGCTTTTTTGGCCAAACTATTGGTTGTAGAAACAAAAGAAAGGTATTTTCTTGAATGTTAGGACCTAACGAACACTACTATACAGATTAGAACAATGTAACTTGAAAATAATTTTAAATGGTCATAAATCCTAAACGGTTCATCGTAGGTAAAAATGGACTACAGAAATCGATTTGTCAGGTCAAAATCTATATAGAAAGACACCCTACATGATACATTTGAACAATTTTTATTTTTTCTTGAAATTTATATACAGTGTGTTCCAAAAGTACAGTTTTTTATTTTTTCGCTTTTTTGGCCAAACTATTGGTTGTAGAAACAAAAGAAAGGTATTTTCTTGAATGTTAGGACCTAAGGAACACTACTATACAGATTAGAACAATGTAACTTTAAAATAATTTTAAATGGTCATAAATCCTAAACGGTTGATCGTAGAACAAAATGGACTACAGAAATCGATTTATCAGGTCAAAATCTATATAGAAACACACCCTACATGATAAACTTGAACAATTTTTATTTTTTGAAATTTATATACAGGGTGTTCCAAAAGTACAGGTTTTTATTTTTTAGGTTTTTACGCCAAACTATTGGTCGTAGAAACAAAAGAAAGGTATTTTCTTGAATGTTAGGACCTAACGAACACTACTATACAGATTAGAACAATGTAACTTGAAAATAATTTTAAATGGTCATAAATCCTAAACGGTTCATCGTAGGTGAAAATGGACTACAGAAATCGATTTGTCAGGTCAAAATCTATATAAAAAGACACCCTACATGATACATTTGAACAATTTTTATTTTTTTGAAATTTATATACAGTGTGTTCCAAAAGTACAGTTTTTTATTTTTTCGCATTTTTGGCCAAACTATTGGTCGTAGAAACAAAAGAAAAGTATTTTCTTAATCGTTAGGACCTAAGGAACACAACTATACAGATTAGAACACTGTAACTTGAAAATAATTTTAAATGGGCGTAGCTCCTAAACGGTTGATCGTAGGACAAAATGGACAACAGAAATCGATTTATCAGGTCAAAATCTATATAGAAAGACACCCTACATAATAAACTTGAACAATTTTTATTTTTTGAAATTTATATACAGGGTGTTCCAAAAGTACATTTTACATTTTTGGGTTTTTACGGCCAACTATTGGTCGTAGAAAGTAAAGAAAGGTATTTTCTTAATCGTTAGGACCTAAGGAACATTACTATACATATTAGAACAATGTAAATTGAAAATAAAAATTTAATGAATTTACATAAACAATATGGCGTCGATTTTTTTGAAACTTTGGAAATATGTTTATTAAAGGATATATTTTTATATGAATAGGTAAAATGAATAATATTACTAAAATAAATACCTTTTTCGCGCGTTTTTTACCGCAAGCGGTACGCGCCGCGCGTTTTTTACCGCGACCGGTACGCGCCGCGCGGTATTTACACCGGGGAAAAAGTTTTCGCGACGCGGGACGCGTAAAATATTGTTGCCCGGAAAGTGCGCGGGGTATTGCCGGTTATAAAAAACAAACAACACTCGGTAACTTGCTATGGCACATGTACACACACGCACAGTCTTATACACACTAATGTGAATGTTATGGTACAGGTGGCGTTGTTTTAAGAAACAAACATGGCGGATGGATTTTAATGTGCATTAATCTAGTATACATTATTTTTAAAACACTAATAATTAAAAATTTAAACAAGTTAACACGAACTTAACCGAAGTTTTACGAACATTGCCGAACAAACAAAAATGTATCTACAATTTTGTACATGTTGGTTAATGTAACACACAAATGGTTCCGAACTTAACCGAAGTTTTCCGAACATTGCCGAACATAATCCTATGAGTTTATTTACAATTTGTGTACATGATTACACAAACATTAACAAACTTAATCAAACATAAACATAAAAAACGTATTATGATTTACCGTACACGATTAGTATACGTATACTTTGCATTAAATATAATTTAATTACCGTCTAAAATAATAATTATAATATTAACACGAAGTATAACACTACTACTTGTATAAGCTACAACACACTTTGTAGTCTCGTACCCAAACGCATTTTGTTTTGTAGTCTCGTACCCAAACGCATTTCGTTTTGTAGTCTCGTACCCAAAAGCATTTGGTTTTGTAATCTTGTACGCAGGTGGTTTAACATATTTTAAATTTAGTAACAGTAATATTACACAATATGATGTAATTTGTACCTTATGTTAGTGGATTTAAAAAATTCCTTTGTTAGTAGTGCTAGGAATTTCTTTTGTTTGCTTTGATGCAGGTGTTTAAACCGGTTTAAACTGGTTTTATTTTTATTTTTTTTTGTTAAGCATTGTGTATATATACCCCCGTTGGTAAAGAAACATTATCATATGAATGTTGGTAACCGTACCTTTAACACGATATTTACTTAGTTAGTGATTAAATTTATACAACCATATAATAAAAGAAATATTAAAATATTATATTTAGAAAAGAGTATTAATATTAACTGTATTGTTACAGTTGTTGAAATTCAAAACAAGATAAGAAGAAAAAAAAAGAAGAAGAAAGGAAGGAAGGAAGAAATCCTGATTTTTATCAACTTTAGAATACATACCAGATTTACTTAGAAGATCATCGTAAGTATATTTATATATTATACATATTTGAATGATAATGTTTTTATACTTTGATTAAATATTGGTATATAAAGTATTATTTTTAAAAATTGTAAACTGTTAAATATTTACAATAATACCCCATTTTAAAACAAACGAAATTTGTTTTACCATTGCAGAAAATGTAATTTTTAATAGCTTCACACTTTATTTTATGAACAAAGTTGTTGCAGAATTTAAATACGATTACATTGTATTTTAACAGCAAAGTTCTTGCAGAATTTTAAAAATGATCACACTCTATTTTAAGAATGAACTTCTTGCAGAATTTTAATGATGATCACACTATATGAGTGTTCTATTAACAGAAAAAAATAAGTAGAACTTCTTAGAAGGAAACTAAATAATATTGTTAACTGAATAACACTATATTTTTATATATTGTTGTATTTATTTTAATGTAAACTAATTTTTGTTTTTATATTTTACAGATGGAATTTCTCGGTGCATCATACGTAAACGAGTTTAACGAAATTGATGAAATTTACCTGTCTGCTGTTATAGAAGGCCTGAACACGAAGGAGCGCGTGTTGGAGACCTGGTGGCGTATTATGGATAAGCAACGTCAAGGATTTCGTGGCAGTGAAAGGTATGATACCTTGCTATCAGCTCTTTTTAATTTTTATTATGATAATCAAGCACTTATATTGCAATATGCAATGTCTAGTGCAGACATTGTTGAGTTATTTGTACACGGATTTTTCCGTGAGCAAATCATGTACCAGTGGGCACATGATAAATTCATTCATTTTAATTATTTTAATTGCTCACAAGGTGATAGGATGAATGCAGCAGAGGTAGCCGAATTTTGTAATTATGGATCGCGTTTTATTTTGGTTCATAATAATGTGTCGCCATCTGTTGAAAATTCCGTAACCTCGGTCCACCAAGAAAGTCAACCCTTGGAAAACATACTTCAAGAAGAAGATTTTAATTTAATTGATGAAATTATTAATGAACAAATACAAAATGAAGCAGCAGATGGTACACAAACAAATCAAAATTCCGCAGTTTTAGTAAATTCCGATGAGTTTGGAACATCTGATTATGTGGAGGCTTTATTAAACGAGTTATGTGAAAACGGACAAAATCCTGTGGATGTTGTAAATAATGAAGTACAGGTATCAAGTGTACAATGTTCACGGGATACTCGTGGTTACGGAATGGGCTCTCCACAACCAAGTACTTCCGGTTACGTTCCTCCAAGTGAACGTAGCGGACATACAGATGTTCAAAATACAGGGGAAGGTAATTTCGAAGTAGTACATGAAAGCAGAAAAAGTTTCACTAAGTTTAACTTGGTGGGACATGAAATTGCGGTAAGGCCAATGGGAAATGAAGAAATTAGAAATCCTGCGGCCTATATTGAAAACCTAATGAACTTCGCATTGGATAATGTATTCAACAATGCGAGACCTAACGATTTTGTTGGAATGTACATTGATTCCTCCAATAGTAAGGATAAGAAAGCAGTGTATGTTCCATGGAGACGCCGCAAAGACATTTCTGCTAAGTCCGTTTTAGCTTCCATTACTAGAGTGTTAAATAGTAATGAAGACTTCCTTTTAGGTAATCATGTCCTGTTTCGATTTCATATAGTAAATTCCATGTTTGGTGCTGGAAGAACACGAGATAATAATTCCGCACTAAACAAATATTTGCCGTTAAATGAATTTTTAGTACAACATTTGGTTGAGCTTCCGGGAACCGATAATGACAAACTTTGTTTACCTAAAAGTATTGCTTGGGGTATAGCAAAGCATACCGAAACACGTCGAAATTTGAGTAATTTAACAGATCCAACTCGAGATACATTAAAAGGTAGAGCTATTAAGCTTTGTACTCAGGCAGGTGTTAGCGTTAAAGGTGGTTGCGATTTTAATGACGTTGAATTATTTGAAAAACATTTAGCTCCAAATTATCAAATTATTATTTATGAAAAAGTACCCGAAAGCAAACGTGAATTTAGAGTACGTTATCCGGAAACAGAAGTACAAAGAACAGAATTGCAGGATGCAAAACCCATCTATATTTATTATGATGAAAGGGGAAGTATTGGGCATTTCCGGCCTATTCGTACAATAACGTCATTTTTAAGAAAAGAAAAGTACTGCTTGCATTGTTTAAAGGGTTTTAATGGTTTGAATCGTTCTCATAAGTGTGAGTTGATGTGTTCATACTGCGAACATATGCATAAACTTGATGTTACGATGTATAAAATGAAATGCAATGCATGCAATAGATATTTTACTATGGGTGAATGTTTCGACAATCACTTAAAAGGTAATAAAATTGGCAAGAATGTGTGTGAATATGTGAAAGTTTGCATCAACTGTAATGCACTCTATGATTTAAGAAGACGTAAATCTGATCATACATGTGGTGAATACTTTTGTACTACGTGTCGTGAACATGTACAGGAAGGTCACTCATGTTATGTGAAGAAAGTAAAACCTACTCATATCAAGAGGTTTCTTTATATTGTTTTTGACGTAGAAACCATGCTCAAACCGGAAAATGAGCGTGGGGAGCGGGAACACGTTGTTTGCTTGGTATGCGCTAGACATGTATGTCATAAATGTATGAACACAGGCATTGATGAAGCCTGCAGTACATGTGGTGATGAAAACGGTAACCGCTCGTTTTCTTTTAAAACCATTGATGAATTTATTACACATATTTTATTAGATAGACCCCTATTTAGTAAAGTATGCGTTATAAGTCATAATGGTAGTCGTTTTGATAGCATTTTCTGTTTGAGATCTCTCATTGAGTCCCAGCATATTATTCCAAAAACTTTAATTCAGGGTCAAAAGATTTTTAGTATTTCTATTCATAATAAAATCATTTTTAGAGATAGTTATTTGTTTGTTGGTGTAAAATTATCAAAATTACCGAAAACGTTAGGCCTTTCAGAAAATTTAAAGAAGGGAGATTTCCCATACTTGTTTAATACAGTAGAGAACCAAAATTATGTAGGACCATATCCGGGAATAGAGTACTATGACCCTGAATCGCGATCTGCTGAAGAAAGAAAGCGGTTGGAGGGATGGCACCAAGAACGGGTGCAATTGGGAGAGCAATTTAATTTGCAAAAGGAAATGCTGGAGTATTGTGAAAATGATGTGAGAATTTTCACAGAAGCTGTTATTAAATTTAGTAATATCATAGAAGAGAAAACGGGTGGATTACAATGTTTTCTAGTATCGTCTACGATTGCAAGTTTAGCCATGCAAACATATCGTACATCATATCTTCCAGAAGAAAGTATTTCTGTTATACCACCTTTGGGGTACCATTATAAAACAAAAACCAGTGAAAAAGCAATGAAATGGCTAAAGTATATGGAACACCAAATGGGTATAGAAATCCAGCATGCTGGACGAAACGGAGAACAATCTTTTGGAAGGTATAATGTTGACGGATACAATGCAGAGCATAATGCCGTGTTCGAATTTATGGGATGTTACTGGCATGCCTGTAAAACGTGTTTTCCAAATAACCGTAATGCCATAATAGATAATGCACATGGTCCGTACAACACATTTGAAAAAAGGTACGAACATACGGAAATCCGGCGAAAATATTTCACAGAAATTCTAAAAATGAATTTGTATGAAATATGGGAGTGCTCTTGGGATAATAAAGTACGCACAGATGTAGATTTACAAAAGTTCCTTAAAGAACAATGTGATACTACTGCCGACTTTCTTATTCCTAAGAGTTGCTACAACGGAGGCCGTACTGAAGTATTTCGTTCTTATGTGAATTGTGCGGACGATGAATCCATTCTTTATTATGATATTACATCGTTATACCCCTACGTAATGGCAAGGAAACCTCTTCCGGTGGGGGCACCTAAGGTGCATAAGGGGCCGGTTTTCCCAGATGTGGGAAAAATTCATGGGATTGTAAAATGTACTGTATTGGCTCCTAAACAACTCTTTTTTCCCATCTTACCGTATGTAGCGCAAAGCCGATTAATATTTGGACTTTGTAGGCTATGTATGGAAGGAGAAACTATTGATAATTGCACACATAGTGATACTGAACGTGCATTAACTGGAACTTTTTGTACACCAGAGCTTCACCGTGCTCTTGAAAACGGATATAAAATCGTCAAAATTTATGAAATATGGGAATTTGAACTCATGGGTTCTGAAGATCGGAATTCACCTAGTTTATTCCGGGACTATGTGAATACGTTTCTTCAGATGAAGCAGGAAGCTTCAGGCTATCCTGCTTGGTGTAAAACTGAAGAAGACAAAGATAAGTATATTGACGATTACTATGCTCACGAAGGCATAAAATTAAATAAAAATAATATTAGGACGAACCCTGGACTTAGACAATGCGCGAAGTTGTACCTCAATTCCTTATACGGAAAATGGGGATATGTACAATAATAATTTTAGCTTGGCTTATAAGTGATTGTTTTTATTTATTTATTTATTTATTTTTTAACAAATCATTAGTAGAGTATGACTATTTATTTATTTATTTATTTCATCGTTTGCTGTGCAAACTTATAAATTGTAAACCAAAGTATACATTTCATTCTAGTCATTCATTTATTCTAGTCATTCATTCATATTTTAGTCATTTCAAGTTTTAATATTTATTGTTTAACTTATTCTTAATTTATTTTTAATTTATGTTGTTAATTGTGTGAGTGAGTGTGTGAATGAGTGTATATAAAGTAAAGTATCTATTGTATGCATTCAGTTTAATACAAGATGTTAAAGTTTCAACATCCATCAACCATTTTAATTGCTGGTCCTTCACGTGCAGGTAAAACATGTTTTGTAAATCGATTATTAAATGAACGTGATCAAATGTTTACTATGATATTTAATGAAATTGTTTGGTGTTATGGTGCAGTCATACCAAATTTAGATGCAAGTTCAGAAATTCGCTTTATAGAAGGAATTCCAGATATGAATAATTTTGAAATACAAGAAAATTCATTATTAATATTAGATGACTTAATGTCTGAAACCAATGGTGATGTTGCAAACTTATTTACAAAATATGCACATCATAAAAAATTAACAGTAATATTTATTGTTCAAAATTTATTTCCAAAAGGAAAACATGCTCGTGATATAAGTTTAAATGCACATTATATTATAGTATTTAAAAATCCTCGTGATAAATTACAAATACAATATTTAGCAAGACAAATTATGCCACGATATAGTAAACAAGTTGTGAATGTGTTCGAAGATGTAACACGTGAACCTCACACTTATTTGTTATTTGACTTAACTCAAAAAACAAATGATGCATTACGATTACGTACAAATATTTTTCCTAATGAAACACTGCATGTATATGCAAATGTAAAAGACAGTAATTTAGTTGTTTACGTTTAGTTTAGTTCAAGATGTTGAAGGTGAAACAACACTTTGATACTCTCCGTGCTTTGTGCAAATGCAAAAGCGCAAAGCGAAAACAAATTATACGACATGCATCTGGTGATTTAATACGTACTATTTCACAAGTTGCTAAAAACACAATAAAAGGAAACATTCCGTTGAATTCGCGTCAGAAGCAACGTTTACGTAGACATAAAAAGATCTTGCGTGCTTTATCTGCACAACGTACAGCACTTAATAAGAAAAAGAAAATTTTATTACAGAAAGGTGGGGCATTTTTACCATTAATTTTAGGACCATTACTTGGTGCAGTAGCAAGTAGTTTGTTTGGAAGATAAGTATGTCGGAATTTCGTAAAATGATATTAGTGCCAGAAAATGCAATGCAACAAATGCATGCAAATATAAAATCAATAGATTCACATCAATCGCGTTTAGATGAAGAAATGAATAGTATTTTACAACGTCGTAATCTTAGTATTGAACAAAAATGGAAATTGTATCAGCAAGCATTACAACAATATTTAAATTATACTTCATCAGTTTCACAAAATCCAATTACATTACCTATTATTGAAAAAGATGTTCCTCAAACATCATCATCATCAACATCATCTCAAGAAGAAGAAAAAAATAATTCTATTTTACCGTTTGTATCAGACATTTTACAATCAGTACCAAAAACACAACGAAGGAAAACAGATCTATTATTAAAACAGTTAACAAGTTCTGATAAAATTCATTGGGATCAATCAGGAACAGTACGTATTCAAGGAAAAATAATACCAGGTTCTAATATTATTGATTTAATAAATGATGTTGTTCGTACACGAAAATATTCAAGAAATCCTATAGGCATTCACGAGTTTAAAAATTTATTGGATGATCTTAATGTACCACGTGAATTTATTTCTACTCCTATAGTGAAATCACATAGCAAAGTTAAAAAATCACAAAGTCCAACACTAGTAACAAATATTTTTAAAAACTGGAAAGAATATAAAATGTAAATAAAAATGGGAAAATTGTCAAAATTATATTATGATTATACGAATCCTGCTTCTTTGTCAAGTATTAAAACATTACAAGGAAAAACAAAATTATCAAAAAAGAAAATTAAAAATTGGTTAGCATCTCAAGATGCATATACATTACATGCACCAGCACGTAAAGTGTTTGAACGTAAACAATATTATGTTAGTGCACCAAATGAAACATTACAAATGGATTTAGCAGATATGCAAAATATTGCCAAGTATAACAAAAATTATAAATATATATTATGTTGTATTGATATTTTTTCACGGTATGCGTATTGTGTTCCCTTAAAAACAAAAACAGGTCCTGAAATGGCAAAAGCAATCAAAAAAATTTTAAAAAATTTTAAACTACCTGTGTTTAATGTACAAACGGATTTAGGTACAGAATTTTATAATCGGCATGTAAAACGTTTATTTAAAGAATACGAAATTAATCATTATAGTGTACATTCAGAAATTAAATGTGCATTAGCTGAACGGTTTATAAGAACATTAAAAGAAAAATTGTATCGTTATTTTACGGCTAAAAATACATACCGTTATATAGATGTGTTAGATCAATTTGTAAAAAATTATAATCATTCGTATCATAGTAGTATTAAAATGGCACCGGCAAATGTAAATCATTCTAATGTTGATCAAGTTTGGAATACGTTGTACGGTGATAAAATGAATAAAGACAAATTAACATGTAAATTTCACCCTGGTGATTATGTGCGTGTTAGTAAATATAAACATAAATTAGAAAAGGGATATTTACCAAAATGGTCACAAGAAATTTTTATTGTTGATAAATGTATTCCGACAAATCCTATTACATATAAATTAAAAGATTGGAATGATGAGGAAATTAAAGGAATATTTTACACAGAAGAATTACAAAAAGTAAATATAAATTCAAACAAAACATTTTTAATTGAAAAAGTACTAAAACGAAAAAAAGATATGATGTATGTAAAGTGGTTGGGATATCCATCAAGTATGAATTCATGGATTAAAACAAATTCTGTTCAGTCTTCAAAATGAGTTCAATGATAGAACATGATTTCTATGTTACTCTTCCTTCAAATGCTAGTAGTGAAATTTTTACTAATAATACAACTTCTTCATTTATAGTAAAGTTAGCACAACCTATTCACTTAAGTGAAGGAGAATGGTATGTTGCCTTAACACAACTTAATGTACCTTTTAGTTTTTATAATGTTGGTAAAAATGAAAAAATTGTAATTGAAACCATCGTTAATGATGAACTTGAAATTGTAGATGTTGATATTACACCAGGATACTATACTTCTATTTCATCCATTTTAGAAATGATTCCTGAAGAATTACGCATGTTAAAATATTATAAAAATAAAAATCAAGTTGGAATTAGACATTCTTTAAAATTAAAAGATTTTTGTGTTATTGGAATGACACGCGGATTGCAACATTTACTTGGATTTATAAATGAAAATACAACAGAGTTTACAGATGCTGTTTTATAAAACCAGTTAATGAAGATGTTCCAACCGTAACACGCGCAAAATTTCCATGCAATTTAGAATATAATATACCAAACGTTTTTAATGTTTGTGTTGATATTGTAAAACAACAAGAAAATATTGGACCAGTACTTCGTAAAGTTAGTGCATATAATATTGAGCACGGGGATGTAAAATGTTTTCTATTTCACACACCACAATATGTTAAAGTTGTAAAATCTTATTTTAACACGATTGAAGTAAACTTAAAAGATGAGCACGGTTTAAAATTGCCATTTCAATTTGGAACTTCAAACTTAACACTTCACTTTAAACGAAAATGATTTCTGAAAGTATTGATGATAGTTTTTACATTACACTTGTATCAAACGCAAGTACTGATGTATATCCTACAAATAGTCCAACACATTTTATTAATCAACTAAAAAATAATATTCAATTATCAGAAACCGATTGGCATGTAGGAATAAGTGAATTACATGTTCCTTTAACATGTTATAATGTTAACGATGGAGAAAATGTTATGTGGTATAAAATAAAAAATGAAGAAGCACAAAAAGGTAAAATTGTAAGTGGATATTATCACTCTGCACATCATATCATTGATGAATTAAATAAAATATCAAAAGACATAAAATTTTCTATATCAAATATTGTACAAGTAGATTGTAGTGATCGTGTTGAATCGGCCTTATTATCAGCAACATTAGCAATGCAATTAGGACTTCGTCAACATAAAGATCTTGTTTTGTATAAACGTGGATTTAAACAACCATATGTTGATATTGGATATCCACATCAAATTTTTATTTATACTGATATCATACAATATCAGTTTTTAGGTGATACAAAAGCACCTTTATTACGTATTGCAACAATATCAAATGTAAAATACGGTAAAGTCAAAACATTAACATTTCAAGATATTCATTATCTTCCACTTGCAAAGTTTTCATTTAACAGTATTGAAATACTATTAAAAGACCATGCAGGACGAAATTTGCCATTTCGTTCTGGGACACTAAGTGTTACACTTCATTTTAAGCGCTCTCCTAATAAAAAGTAATTAATTAATTAATTATATTTTAAAAATGAAATTTAGACGACAATACGGACATGGTATCCCATACTTTTCAGGACCTGTATATCAACGGGGACATGGTATAGGTAGTTTCTTCCAAGGATTATTTCGTTTTGCATTACCATTTCTTAAACAGGGTGCAAAAACTTTAGGTCGACAAGCATTACAAACGGGAATACAAGTAGCGGGTGATGTATTAGAAGATAAACCATTTAAAGAATCTGTTCGTGCACGTGTAAAACAAGCTGGTGAAACATTAAAGACAAAAGCTGTTAACAAAGTTGGTCAGTTATTAACTGGAAGTGGTAAGAGACGGCCACGCAAGCGTAAAGCTCCGGCAATTGTTCGCTTTGGACCTCCAACTAAACGTAAGCGTACAAACAAAAGCAAAAGCAAAAGAAAAGTAAAAAGAAAAATAAGTCGTGTTACAGATATATTTTCATAATGGCACTACTTAATTCAAACAGTGTGGAATGTTGTACCAATGATTTCGATTTATTTAGTACTCCAATGACACAAACTGCAATTGAATCTTGCTTTAATGCTGAATACCGTCCAATTTCAACATTAAGTTCTGATGGACCTATTGAATTTTTTATTCCCGGTGAAACAGGAGAATTTATTCATACTGCATATCTTTATCTTTACGTACGTTGTAAAATTACAAAACCTGATGATACACCATTAGCTGACACTGATGTTGTAGCACCAACAAATAATTTCCTACATTCATTATTTAGTCAAATTGACATTTCATTAAATGATAAATTAATTACTTCTTCATCAGGATTTTATCCTTATCGTGCGTACCTTGAAACATTATTAAATTATTCCCGTGATGCTTCTGATACACATTTGAAATTAGGTATGTGGTATAAAGATACCGCTAAACAATTTGATAGCATTGGTAATGCTAATGTAGGTTTTCAACAACGTGCTAATTATATTAAAAATAGTAAATCGTTTGAAATGTATGGTCGTCTGTATACAGATATTGCTGGATTACCAAGAGCACTTGTAAATAAAGTAGGTCTTCGTATAAAATTACATCGTAGTAAAGATGCTTTTTGTTTATTATCTCCTGCAAATACTTCTTATAAAGTAAAACTTGAAGATGTTACTCTACATATACGTCGCATTGATGTTGCACCTCATTTGGCAATGGAAATCAATACTAATATGAATCATGAAACAGCAAAATATCCCCTTACAAGAGTACAAACAAGATCATATACTATTCCTGCAAACGTTAATTCATACAATCTTGATAATATTTTTCTGGGTAACGTACCTAAAGGTGTTGTTATCGGGTTTGTTTCCAATTCGGCATTTAATGGAAAATCTGAACTAAATCCATTTCATTTTCAACACTTTAACGTTAACAAACTGCAACTACAAGTTGGATCAAAATCTTTTCCTCCCAGTCCCCTCACCCCCGATTTTCAAAACAATTTGTACCTTCTAAGTTACCATTCTCTGTTTTCCGGTACTGGTTTATATTATAAAGATGATGCACATACTATTACTCCTGAAGAATATCCACACGGCTATACTCTTTATGCATTTATTCTATCACCTACAGCAACATTAGATGATTGTACTTGGGACCTTGTGCGTGATGCACCTGTAAATGTTAAAGTTTCCTTTTCTGAAAATTTAACTGAGCCTATAACATGTATTGTTTACGCTCAGTTTGATTCTTTAATTCAAATTGATAAAGATAGAAATATATATACTGATAATACTTTTTAAAAGTATCATTTTAATAAAAGTAGTATAACTGTTCACTTCTAAGCATATGAATTACATGCGCCCTACTGGTACAAAGTGCGTTAAACATTGTATATTGTAATATTTTTGCTTGATTATTCAAAGAGTTGCAAGGTATCATACTATGAAGTTTTTCAAAAGTATTTTTTATGCGTTAGCACCATTCATCGTTATTGGTAAAGTTATAAAAAACTCTGTCATGAATATTTTAAACATATTATTTCGTTTTATGAAAATATTCCATATACTCCACTAGGTCTTCCAACATATACGCGTATAAAGTGATGTAAAGTGAAGTGAAGTGATATAAAGTAAAGTTATGTACACGGATGATTTAATAAAAGTGTTACTTCGTGATAAAGTTACTGGTGCGAATGTGCATGGCATTTATCCTATTGATAGAATACCAAAAACTGTGCAACCACCGGCTGGACTTATTATAAATTTAAGCAATTCATCTTCAGGTGGCACACATTGGGTGTGTGTATTCATTGATGAAAATCAAAGAGGATACTATTTCGATAGCTTAGCATTACCATTTCCAAAAGAAATAAAAACTTTTTTAAATAAAAATTGTAAAATATATTTTACAAATAGTTCCGCATATCAAGATGATAATTCAATCTTGTGTGGACAATTTGTGTTGTACTTTCTGCATCATATTGTACGAAAGAAAAGCTTTAACGGATGTTTAAATTTGTTCAAAAAAAATAATCTTAAACAAAATGATAAAATTGTATTCAATCATGTAAGCAATATAATGAAAAATAAAAAAACAAGTAGATTAGTTTAATAAAAATTTTTTTATTTACAATTGAAAATCTTGTATTTTTATTTACAAGAACATATCATATTCTTTTTACAACTTTGCAAATGCATTAGTTAATGTTATAGTACGTTGAAACTTCCACCAATAACATAACTGTTGTGCATTACGAAATGCACATCCTGATTTTTTCTCAAGTTTAATATTTTGTTCATGAAAAGCACAATAATCATTAAATACGTTTGCATGCATTGTGTTTAATGGTGGACACTGTTTACTTTCCAAATCAATAACATTAGCTAGTGCAAAAATATTTTTAATCCAAAGTGTTTTTTCTGCACCTTTACAATAAAAGGTTGCATCTTGTTTACAAAGTTGATATATAAGGTTACGTATGTGTGATACAGTATAACCGCATTTATCATTCCAAGTTAAACCGTGTAAGTTTAATGTTAACCATTCAATTTGTTTTTGACAACCTAATGGAAGTATATTGTATTCTACTGGTGATTTTATTAAACAATGCAAATTTACTGTATCATCACACGCAGTTAAACAAAATTCACGTATAATAAATTCATGATTTGAAATCTTAAAACCTTGTATGTCAATAATGTATTCATTAACACATGGTGAAATTTTATGTTTACGTTCTAAGAAAAATGGTATAATTTGTCCAACAAATTCAGTGTTCTTTAAACATTCACGCGTTTTGCGTATAAAGTTTATACTTGAAATTTCACTATGGTGTTCTTCAAACACTTCATATAAATCAATAACAGTTATGTCGTTGGATAAATATCCTACAGCAAAAGTTCCAATATCATCGTGAAATAAACATTGATGTTCAAGATGCAGCAAGCAATGTTCACAAGAAATATTATTATTAAAGCGTAAGTATGCACTTATAGTTTTTAAAACACAAACTTCACTAATATGTTCTTCACTACATGATACACAAAAATTATTTTCGAAATACATTATGTACATTACGTTTTCTTAACACACTTCACTATAGTCGTTCGATCTGTCTTTTTCAAGGAAAATACTTAAAAGTTCTTTGCGTACATTCACATCCACTGATAGTTCACCAAATGTAATATTAAAATAATCTCTTGTTAATGTTGTAATAACTGTATGTGTTTCCGCATAAATATCAAATAATTCCTCCTGTACACGAGGATTCACTAACACAGACCAAACACGAATGTCTAAAACGTCGTCATTACAGTAAAAACATTCATGCGACCATTCACATGTATCATGCCAATAACATGCATAGCATATTAAATAATCATTTGGTTTCCATTTCAGTATACAATCTCTTACACAGTTCACATCCACATAATTAACACCACATTCACAGTTCCAACTTAATTCTGATAAATCAGGTGAACATGGCGGCGTATCCACATTTGATACCACTTCGTCATTTGATTCCGCCTCAAAATCTGAATTATCTTGCGAAAATTCATACACTTCATTATCTATTCCCGCCTCACTATCACTTGCATAAACTTTTATATTTTCGTTTTCATATCTTTCTAATTCATGTTCATCAAATGTACAATCTGAAGAATCTGGATATTCATTCTCACCGTCTAACTTATGCTTCACATCAATGTCTTCTACAAACTGACGGTTCTCCATCGCTAACAAAACTATACATGCCTATTTTTTAAAACCAATATTTAAATAAAAATTTCAAATGACGTCACGCGCTCGCGCCCGCGCACGCGGCTATTTTCCGTTCGCGCCCCCGCGCCTTCCCGCGCCGCGTCCGCCTTTCCCCCGCCGCCGGGTTAAAAATCTTTTTATAACAATCCGGTATTGTTCAACACCTAAATTAATATTCTTTAACGCATACAGCTGCAATGTTTCTCTTTACATACACCTGCAAGGTTTCTCTTTTATTATTCTTTATAACAAGCTTCCCATTGTTCAACAAGTTTTCCAAGGTTTTTTTTAAAATCATTTATCTTTACAACTTTGACATCTTTTATTATTCTCTTTTATGTCACTACCATACATATAATAGTACAACAACCATTACCTGTCATCATATGTCATTTAAACAATACTGTATTTCTATACAACTATACTTTCTACCTATTGTCTCCGGGCACCCTGCTGGGGCTTCACTATTACGAATACAATAGGTTTCTATTGTCTCTTTCCTCTCCTACTTTTGAGCACAAACTTCCATAACAACTACTTAACACTAACCCTAATAAATAGACAAGGAGGATGATTTGAGTGCTGGAAACTACGTAACGCTTAGCACACTCCGCGAAATCAACAGTTTTCAAATTCTGAAAATGTTCTCAAAGACGAACAGCTACAACTAGAGTGCTTTTACTATTATGGTCGGAAGCTTGCCGCAGAAAACGAGTCGTCAAAAATTCCATTCACTTATGTTACGCACCTGGAAATCAGTCTAATAGTTACACATAAGAAAAGGCAAAATATAAATTTACCTTTCCGAAAGAAGATGAGACATGATTGCAACAAATGATTACAATTTATTTAAAATAATCAGGATCTGATAATATACATTAGTCCTTCAAACAGTAATAATACGAATCTGTTTTGACTAAAATTATTAATTATACAGCTTGGTATTTCCGAAACGAAATAGCAAAAGTCGCTTAACAAATAGAACATTTTGACAAATACAATTCAATAGTCAAATAATCCTGCGGTAATTTTCCAAATTATTTTCGATTAATTCGTACTAAAAACTCTCATACTCTGAAAGCTCAAAACTCAGAGCTAGCTGATAAACGATCTACAGCTGGGGACTGAAGATGCTTCGAAAGTTACCTATTTGTTTGCCACTAAGAAACAACAAAATCTTAACGATTTTTCCATTCGCATATGTATAAAGATAACCAAGAAAGTTCTGTCGCTTTTTGTGAAGGTCTGTGTTCAATTGGCCCTTACACCATGAAGTTAAATGCGAATGGAGATAAGGCGAAGGCCAGTTGTTGGTATGGGTATTTCCAACATAATACTTGGTTGTAGCAGTTCAGTTACATCGTGAACTTGCGTAAGGACAGAGTGAACATGGGACCCCCACAGAACGTCATAAGGGCGTGTATGTTCTAGGAGTTGAACTAGGGTCAAACGCCGCTGCAACGGGGCGGAAGATATACCAGGCCTTTGATGAGGGTGTCGTGACTATGCGGACAGTGCAGCGGTGGTTTAACAAGTTTAAGGACGGTGACGGAGAACAAACACTCGAAGATGCACCGTATGTCGGAAGACCAACACATGTAAAAAGAAATGAAGATCATGAGGCAGTAATTGAAGCGAACGGTGAACAGATATGTGAGGAAATGATACTACAATTCAGTGTGGGTGGAAAAAGCATTCGGCAACACCTTCATCAACTTGGGAAATACAACAAGTTGGGTCGATGGGTCTCACATAATTAGACTCCGGGCCAGAAGGCAACGGGAGCACACACCCGTGTTTCTTTGCTGTCTCGTCTGAGGAAGCAGCCATTTCTGGACAGGATGTTGACATGTGATGAGAAGTGGATCCTGTACGAAGCTCCACGGCGCCGACATAATTGGTTTGCATTCCATGAACCAGTTTCAAAACAGCCGAAACCAGCACTGTACTAGAAGTTCCTCCTGTGTTTTTGGTGGACTGCTCGCGGCATGGTGCATCGGGAACTGCTACTAGCTGGTCAGGCATCAATGCAGGGACGTGTAGTGCGTATTACCGCTGTTACCGGCGGTAACGGTAAAAATATTAGTTTTTCGTTGTTTTCATATGTATCTTCAAATTTCATTATCGACATGGGAAGATGTTTACTTTTTTTTTTTTTTTTTTTTTTTTTTTTTTTTTTTTAGAGTTTGGATGGTCTATGCTTCATTTACATTGTGAACGAATGCAACATGCCAACACCAAATAGGAGCATACTGTTGTTGATACCGCAGATTTCAGAGGTAACGCGAACCCCGCTAGCAGTCATTCACTCCAGAAGCACCTTTCAGTGTGCCAGCGAGAAGCATCCTGTGGACTCGTATTTGGACTTTCGGAATGGCCCATATGTTACCGTTCGGCTGAGTGGAACAGGACAAAATAGGAATGTTCCCTGTCAAAACAAGGAGAATCTAGAATATCATCAACATGTATATTCTACTCACGGTCCGCTTAGGAGTCTATTCGCTCTCCTCTCGCTGTAGGGGATCGAGTGGGCGGTAATTCTACTATACTGTTTCGTTTGCTTCCCCATTCTAAGGATAGAAACTTGACTGCAATTTCAGTATTCATAAGGTTATTTCATTGTCTTAACAGCATACAATTTCGGACAAATATAAGTAGCAGGTTTTCATACTAATAGCATTTAACACGTGCTACTGTGAGACTGATGTTCCAGTGCATTATTTATATGTTAATCTATCATTTTTACACAACTTTTGTATGTTAATACGTTATCTTTAAATTTGAATAATACAGCAACAGTGAACAAGAAGAATATATTCCATAGGATATTCTAACAAAAATTTAATATAGGTTTACTTTGATTCAAAATAAAGTTTCTCATTGAATGTTAATTTGAGCTTATGTGCATTATTTTTTTGAATTGGGATTTTATTTCTGTTTAAACAGTATATAAATTTAGATGGTTGTCTCATACCTGAAGGAGCAAAGATATTGTCAGTAACTGAAGTGTCATTAAATATACAGAAATGCCTATTGATGAAACACATTGTGCTATATGGGAACTGTTTCAAGAGCAAGGGGAAATAATAATGATAATTAGAGCAAAGCAGAGGTGTTGCCCGCGCTCCTTCCAATTCGAGTAATTATTATTATTTAGGATTTATGCTAATTAAGTTGAAAATATTTTGTTTTTAATTTAATATAGAAAACTTTCGATGCAACAAATTTCCAACTCTAGCCGCTAACCTACTAGTTGAATTTGGACTTCGATGCAGTTTAATGTGTTGAAAAAGAACTGTGCAATCGTCTTCATCGTGCCGCAGTTTGACTGTATAACTAATTTTCAATACGGAAAACTTGTTGCTCAAACATACGATGAAACTCCAGTTATGGTTGGTGAGTTAGGGAACTGCAGCCTCTTGTTAATTATATTTTCATTCTTATGCCCATAGACTTAATTTAGTTTTAGAAAAGTCCGTTGATTATACAAAAGGGCATAGGCGTAAATATCACCCCCGCAACCCTCGCGGCGGGGGGCGCACGAGCTCCAGGGGCGCAAAATATATAGAAACTAGGGCGCATAACTAAAGGTTGCGGGGGCACTGAAGCTTCAAGTTACGCTACTGGAAAAGGGTATAAGTTGTTGTTGTTGTTGTTGTTTTAATTGTGTTGGGACTTGCTTCTTCTTCCTCGAAGTCTTCAAAAAGAACAAATGCTCTGGATTATGTAGTCAACAAAAGTATCCCAATAGTCTCAAACACAAGGTATGGAACTATAGGAGTAGGGTAAATGATGTGCTGTATAGCTTTAAAGATGAACTCTTAGGAGTCTTTAAATCCATGATGGATAAAACCGACGAATAGGGTTCTCAAACCAGAGTTTGTGTAGCAAAATTCTATCAAACCTTTCAAAGTTTTGACTTCAATTTTTTACTTGAACTGTTTTCTGTTATAAGATCAAGATGAGAAATCTTGTTCAATATCTTACAAAAGAAAGTTCATGATGTAGGTTACTGCAGAAAGAAAAAAAAAGACTTTTAAGAATATCTAAGATCATTGAGAGATAGTTTCAATTATATTTAGTAAAAAATGAAAGAACACGAAGAGCCACATTGTTCTAAAAGGTCAAGAGTAAATGAAGTGGAATTTGACCACTTTGCCAATGCCTATAGTTTGAAATGGTTGATACGCTGAAAGAAAAAGTGAGTACTAGATTTTCTGTTATTGAGAAACAAGAGTTACTTGTAGTATCAGCAACCGGTAACAATCGTCAAATTGTCACGCCACGTCACTGCATCAATGCAACTGTGTACTTTCAGCAGTTGAGCCGTGTTAAAGAAAATCTCAAAACTCTGGCGCCAGCACCTCTGAATCTCGAAGGGTCCTCCTTTTACAGGACAACGCTAATCTCCATGTGGCTAGGATGACCCGGGACGCCATTCTACGCCTTGGATGGGAGACAGTATTGCATCTGCCATACTCCCCGGACGTTGCACCGTCCGATTATCACCTGTTCCATTCGTTGAACAATCACCGTTGAGGACGCCAATTCAAATCCTTAGTAGAGGTGCAAAATGCATCACGGCCCACAAGTTCTACCGTGATGAAATCCACGGTCTTCCAGAACGTTAGCAGAAGGTCGTCAATGCTCATGGGGACTATTTTTTATCTTCCAGGTACGCCTTAGGTGGCATATCGATTTTCGAAAGTGGTGAGTGAAAGAGCGACAGAACTTTCTTGGTTACATTTATAAGTTACACGAGTAATGTTTTTAACAATTTCTTTAACCACGCGAAAAATATAATACATTATTCTTTTATACGTTATTCGTATAGGAGAAACATTTTCATTTAATTTGGACAAATATTTCTTTTGTTGCTTAGGTATATTGCTTTTTCCAAATTATGATTTCGTTTAGGGCTCTGGTCTATACCGCCGTAAATCTCCACCTCAAAAAGAGAAATCTTAGGATATTTTCATCAATATAATATGGTCTCTTAGATCAAGTTTGTCAACCGGAATAATTCCAAAAATTATACAAAAGAAAAATATGACCAATAAAATAAATACGTATTAATTAAAAATGATCATGATCATTCAAAATACATCTAAAAATCTTTCGAGCACTTTAAAAGTCGTTCAATTTTCTTTAAATTGATTTTATTTTCCTACATTTCAAAACAAAAGGAATTTTAAAAACATAATAAAATCATTCTTTCAATCTTTTTGTTACATTCTGACTAGAATTACAGAGGTCCTTATCATTAAAATTTATAATCCTAGATGCATTTTTACAGTGAAAATTAACAAAATACAACACGTATGTTTATTTTTACGTGTGAAGAAAGTTGGAAAGTATTTAGTTTGAATTAGGATCATTATCCTTTCTTCGGGAAGAATATTTTCTTCTGAGACGGAATCGACGAAAGGAATTACGGCTGCCTCGTTCATCACACAATACTGTATGAGGAGTAAGGAAGCTCGTACCAAAGAAGACGAGCCTATTTTTTGCTCAAATACTTTGGAATCTTTTCCCGTAAGCAAGATTTTCATTAAAACATGATCTTCAACACTAATAACTAGAGGACGACGCTTCATTAACATAATTCTTGAAAACGAGAATTTCTTTTATATTTCCACATACTAGCTTTTAAATAAATTTAAATCAGCTATAAATGTTCCAGCGGATCTCTAATGGACTTTATTAACGATGTCCCAAGAATAATTCAGCTGGAACAGATTCAAGCCCTGAATGTTCGCAAATATTTAAAGTAAATTATAACTCTAGTATGTATCTCGACCACTCGCCTTGTTTTTCTAAAAAGTAAAAGGGGAACGAAAACTTTCAAATCTTAATAAATCTTTCGCTTCCACATATTATGGCCTTATTCTGATATGTTCGATTTTAAGACCAAAGAGAAATAGCTTGAAGGTTTGCGAAATACCGAAGCTCTATCCGTTGATAAACTTTTAGGAAGTCCTATTTTGGGAAATATATCAAGCAATTACCAGCATATTATTTTAGAGTTTAAAACTGAGTTTCTCAAGAAAAAATTAGGAGAAACCATGTCAACTCCTATGAATATATATTTGAAGCTATTAAAGTTTGGAAGAGACCATACAATATAAATTATAATTCTCGCACATCCTAGTGCTATACTTTGAAATCAAAGGTCTCATTTCCTTCTGATTAGCTCTTTCACTTTGTGACTGCTTCAAATTCTAACAATTTTTAACGTCTACAATGGTGTACGATGTATACATATTTTGCTGCAACGAACGGGTTGCATTTCTGTGCCCTCTTGTTAGCCGTTCGTTATGGATCATAAGGCGTTGTAGATCTCGTAAAATAATCTTACACGGAAAATTACTAGCTTTACTTTTCTCATCAATATTCCGTTATCGAGAATATAATTTCTTATAACTTAGGCATACTCAATTCTTTCCATAAGATTTTGAAGCTCCCGTATTTTCACTGTAACTCTGTATTCTTTCACCAACAGAAGATTACATGTATTCGCAACTTTCAATTTTTTACTTTGTTTGGTTCTAGGTCAAAACCGCGCAAACAATAACAACGTTGAGCGAAAAGAGCGCGTATAAATACAGTGTGCACAGAAACAGCGCATGCAAATACAGCGTGGATTAAAACCGCGCATGGTCAAAAGAAGCATATGCAAATACAGCGTGGACAAAAACCGCGCATGGACAAAAACAGCGGAAGCAAATACAGCGTGGACAAAAGTCATAGATGAACATTTTGCACTAGGCTCGCTCGTGCTTGAGCACACTTCTCTCAACTGGGCTCGCGATCACTTAGCTCAATTGGGTTCGCACTCACTCGGGTTTGCACACACTTCCCTCAACCGGGCTCGAGCTCGCGATCACTTCTCAACTGGGCTCCCGATCATTTCCCCAAACTGCACTCGCTCTCATACGGGCTCGCACTGAATTCTCTCGAATGGGCTCGTGCTCATTCGGTCTTACGCTCACTAATCCTAAGTGAGCTCGCGTTCACTCGGACTTGCGCTCACTTGGGCTTGCGCTCATTAATTCTAAGTGGGCTCGCTTTCACTTGGACTCTCGCTCACTTCTCTCAACTGAGCTCGCGCTCACTCGGGCTCGCACTCACTTCTCTGGACTGGGCTCACGCTTACTTCTCTCAACTGACCTCGTACTCACTCTTGGCTTGCGTTCAATTCTTTCAACCGGGCTCGAGCTCGTGATCACTTCCCCAAACGGTTTGCGATCAACACGGGCTCGCACTCAATTCCCTCGAATAGGTTCGCGCTCACTAATCCTAAGTGGGCTCGCGTTCACTTGAACTCGTGCTCACTTCTCTCTACTGAGCTCGCGCTAGTGATCATTTCTCTCAACTGGACTCGCGCTCACTCGGGCACGGGATCACTTCCTCAAACTGGGCTCGTGCTCGGACTTACATCTCTTGACTGGCCTCACTCGGACTCGCGCTTACTTATATAATTGAGGTTCGGGCTTGCATTCAATTATTGAGCCCGAGCACAGCTGAGCACGAGTGCCGAGTTCGCGAGTGTCGGGCTCGTGAGTTTGGATACCTATGACAAAAACAGAGCATGCATGGCCCACAATGCACATCCTTTCCCAAAGCAAACAATGTACAATTCTTGATATCTCATTAAATATTATTGCGATTATACTTTTTATATTGTCTTCTCTTTATAGGTCAAGTAATCGGTTCGGTGTTTTATATACATAGTGTATTGATATACATTTCCCTTCATATCTATTCTGTCTATCAAAACGAAACTTGGTACACTCATTTTTTAACCCCTGTAGTATTTTTCAAGATACATTTGGATTGTGTGCTTTTATCTGGGGCCACTCCAGAGGGGGCCAAATTTGAAGGGAGGTATTTTTGGAAGGAATTTTTTTCCAATTTTCCGTTTTCAAATACGTTATGGGCGCCAATATATAGCACCTCTAGAGAACTTGTTTCATGCTGAAGAGAATGAACTATAAAGCATGACTTTTCAATGAACAGTGTTGATGCAATCTCTTTTTCACTGCGAGTCTACAATTTTTTAATGCTAACAGGATTAATGGGCTCCAGGAACTTATTCCATTGTCCATGGCACCTAACTTTTAGCGCATGAACATATTTTTGTTATGTTTATCGAATAGACTAGGTTTGATTCGGATGTCCGGATGACACGTTCATATATGTTCCTTGTGAGATCCGAATGTCATTTGAATACGGCAATGCGGATACTGGATTGTGCTTTCGTTCCGAGACATTTTTTCATTAAAGGTATTTATAAATATACTATTTACACAAAACACACTTTTCGACACCGTTCCTGACACACACACACACACACACACACACACACACTCGATTTATCCGGAGTTCGTATCCGGTTTTACCTGGTTATTTATTGAGTGCAAGCATACAGTTTCTTTTTGGGACACGCGTAATGCCGCAGTTCCTGGAGGAGTCCTCCGGCCCAGAAAGATTCACGGAAACTCTTCCATTCATTCAGCTGTACTATTATAAACATCATTCCTATTTCGGTGTTCCTCCGTTTTGTTTACAATTTTAATCATTTGTCCTAGTACTTTGTACTCTTATTACATCTGATTAGTCATTTGTCATTTTGCTTAATATCTTATAGTCCTCATTAGTTATAATTTCGTTTATTTCTTTCCTTTTTATTTGATCTCTTCCCTCTAGCCGTTCTTCCAGTAATAGACACCATAATACGTGATGTTCTGGTGTGCCTATTTCTTCGCATTGACATCTTGGATGCTACATTTGTTCCATTTTGCGTAACGCGTGACTTACAAGTAACACTTTCCAAGTGCAACACTTCAATTTTGATAAAATTTGGCAGGTAGATACTACACATGAGATAAACGAATACGTGTTTTTTCTGCGGAAAAACGGTTTCAGGGGGCAAAAGCCCCCACCCAAGATTTTGAAAGTTGACGCCCGAAAGGCAAAAAATGGACCAAAGTGAACGAAAATGTGCACAGATATTGTAGACGTAAAATGAGGGAGTATAGGTTTCGTATTTTCCCGGATAAAACGGTTGAGTGGTTCACAGACCCCTCCAAATCTTTGATCACGATATATCAAAAGTGCTAATATTATTTAACAATATGTCACAAGTGCCTAAATGACATGAAGAATTAGAACAAAACTTTGTTTAGTGACAATACATAAAAAATACACAAATACGGTTTTTTACTTTCTGCAGAAAAACTGTTTTAGGGGCAAAAGTCCCCACTCAAAATTTTGAAATTTGACATCCGAAGGGTAAGAAGAATTGGACCGAAGTGAATGAAATTGTTCACAGATATTGTAGAAGTAAGATGAAGGAATACGTGTTTCCTATTTTCTGAAAAGAAAAAAAAACTGTTCGGTGGACGGAGGCGTTGGGTGGCGGAAGGAGTGCACTGAACCGAACGAAACTGTGTGTAGATATTGTGTAAGTAAAATAAGGCTTTCCGTGTTTCACAAGTGTCCCCATCCAATTTCTTCAAATTTGGCAGATCAACAGTAAGCACAAGTAGTATAGCGTATTTTATAGTATTTCAGGAAGCGCCTTTAACGCTTACAATGTTTCTCCACATAAGCAAAAACACGTGTCAATTTATTTCCTCCTTGCTGTTGATGAGCCAAATTTGAAGTAAATCGGATAGGGAGGTTTGAAGAACACTAAAGGGCTTATTTCTCATATATAATATCTACACACAATTTCATTTGCTTCGGTGCACTCCTTCCTGCAATATTACGGTAATATTTACTTTTTCTCGGAGGGCGCCTTGGCTCCAACACTGTTTTTCCGCACAAATTAAAACATTCTACGTTTATTGTTTTGCAAATTGTCCCTACACGATGTTTCGTTGCAATTCTCCATATTCTTTTGAAACGTCTGACGTATACTTATTTGCATTTTTGATATTTTGTAATCAACGCTTTAGAAGGTCTCTGGCCCAGCCAACCGTTTTTTTCTTTTTTAGGAAAATACGAAACATATTCCCTCATTTTACGTCTACCATACAGTTTCATTCACTTTAATTAACATCTTGCCATTCGGTCGTCAATTTTCAAAATTTTGGGTGGGGCTCTTGCCCCCTAAAACAGTTTTTTCTGAGAAAATAAAAAAAACGTTTTCGTTTATTTATGCGTATTGTCCCTACACAAAGTTCCTGCAATTCTTCAAGTCCTTTACATACATCTGACATACTGTTATTAACCGTTTTGATATTTCGTGATCAAAGGTTTAGAGGTGTTCGTGCCCCATCTAACGATTTTTCCAGGAAAATACGAAACCCGTATTCCCTCATTTTACGTCTACAATATCTCTGCAAAATTTCGTTCGCCGGGCTCGGGCTTAATTGAGCACGAGCCTGAATGAGTCCGAGCCTCAATGAAATATGTAAGCGCGAGTACGACTGAGCGTGAGCCCAGTCGAGAGAAATGAATGCGAGACCGAGTGAACGCGAGTCCAGTTATGAGAAGTGATCGCGAGCTCAGTTGAGAGAAGTGAGCGCTAGTCCGAGTGACCGCGAGCCCATTCGAGAGAATTGAGTGCGAGCCCGTGCGGGCGCGAGCCCAGATTCTAGAAGTGATCGCGATCTCTAGTGAGCGCGAGCTAACTTGAAAGAAGTGATCCCGAGTGCGAGCCCAGTTGAGGGAAGTTACCATGAGCATGAGTGAACGCGAGCTCAGTTGAGAGAAGTGAGCGTGAGCGTGAGTGAGCGCAAGCCCAGTTAAGAATAGTGACTGCAAGCTCATGTTAGTTCAAGCCCGAGTGAGTACGAGCTCAGACGAGTGAAGTTATCGCAAGCGTGAGTGATTGCGAGAACAGTCGAGGGAAGTGGTTGGAAGCGCGAGCTCAATTGAGATAAGTGATCGCAAGCACGAGTGAGCGCGAGCCCAGTTGAAAGGAGTGAGCTCGAGCGCGAGAGAGCTTAGTGCAAAATATTCATCTATAGTCCATGGCAAAATGTCCATGGGCTGCTTTGTTCTTGCGCTGTTTCTGCATGCGCTGTTTTTATCTCTGCGTGGTTTTTGTCCATGCGCTGCTTTTGTCATCATATCTATTTAACTAGGAAGAGTGACTGTCAATTATGCAACCTGAAACACAGTAAAGACATTTGGGTTGTCAAACTTAAGGGACTTGTGCTGTAATTGTTTCTGACTCATCTTTCCTGAGGATGTCTATAAAAATTGTGGACAGTCTATTTTAGTGGTTCTCAACCTAATTCCTATCTTGACCCGCTGGTGTGAGTGCAAGCCCGAGTGCGAGCTCAGTGGAGAGAGGTGAGTGCGTGCCCAAGTGACCGCGAGCGCGAGTGATTGTGAGAACATTCGAGGGAACTGGTCGGAAGTGCGAACCCAATTGAGGTAAGTGATCGCGAGCCCAGCTGAAAGAAGTGAGCTCGAGCGCGAGCGAGCCTAGTGCAAAATGTTCATCTATGTTTTTGTCCATGGGCTGTTTTCACTCACACGGTATTTCCATGTGCTGTTTTTGTCATTGCGCGGTTTTTGTTCATGCGCTGTTTTTGTCCATGCGGTATTTGAATGCGCTGTTTTCGACCTTGTGCGGTTTTTGTCCATGCGCTGTTTTTGTCATCATACCTATTTAAATAGGAAGAGTGTCTGTCAATTATGCAACCTGAAACACAGTAAAGACATTTTGGTTGTCAGACTTAAGGGAGCTCTGCTGAAATTGTTCCTGACTCGTCTTTCCTAAGGATGTCTATAAAAATTGGAAACAGTCTGTGGCAGTTGTTCTCAACCTAATTTCTACCTTGACCCGCTGGTGTGAGTGCAAGCCCGAGTGAGTACTAGCCCAGTGGAGAGAGGTGAGTGCGAGCCCAAGTGACTGCGAGCGCGAGTGATTGCGAGAACAGTCGAGGGAAGTGGTCGGAAACGCTAGCGCAATTGAGGTAAGTGATCGCGAGCCCGAGTGAGCACGAGCCCAGTTGAAAGAAGTGAGCACTAGTGCGAGCGAGCCTAGTGCAAAATATTCATCTATGGTTTTTGTCCGAGCTGTTTTCGCTCACACGGTATTTGCATACGCTGTTTTGTCCTTGCGCGGTTTTTCTCCATGCGCTGTTTCTGACATGCGATATTTGCATGCGCTGTTTTTGTGCTTGCCCGGTTTTTTGTT
Organism: Thermobia domestica; assembly: GCF_964235325.1. Taxonomy (NCBI): domain Eukaryota; kingdom Metazoa; phylum Arthropoda; class Insecta; order Zygentoma; family Lepismatidae; genus Thermobia; species Thermobia domestica. The sequence continues at coordinate 205,589,987 of NC_137458.1, read as the reverse complement.
CATGCGCTGTTTTTGTCAACGCGGTATTTGCATGCAGTGTTTTGGTCCTTGCGCTGTTTCTGTCCACGCCGTATTTGTATGCGTTTTTTGTCCTTGCGCGGTTTTTGTCCATGTGCTGTTTTGACTGAATACCACGTTGTTTCCAATCCCACTGAACTGTCAACTTGGACAAATTCAAATCGATCGTACATGTAGATTAAGAAATCTGCCACGAGATTATCATTAGACCTACAGTAATATGTTTACTGGTAAAAGAAAACTGGCATAGTGTTTCTAGTATTAGTCCATACTTATAGAACCACTTGGAATTTACAAGAGAGCCATATTATCAGTGTATAGTTCAAATTCGTTCCCGAATTAATGCTATGTCTTTCGATAGTTTTAAGGAGAGATATATACTCAATCTCAGATACTTCTTTGACAATCAGCTTGTGTCAATTCCTTAGAAAATAAAAGTGGAAGATTTCAGTTTAACGTCTTACGATTATCCCTTATATTGAGGGAGAATGATTTAGACATGTGAATGATGGTGTAATGAAAACGTGGGAGGAAATGGGAGTACCCGAGAAAATTCATATAGGCGATATCTACCACAAACTTGGTCGGGGATCGAACTAGGGACCCCACTCACCAGAAGTAAGCGATCTAGCACTGAGCCATCGTGTCACCCATAATTAGAAAACAGGCCATTAAAACCTATTATTCGTTTGAAATTGTGAAACAATCAGCTACCGCCTTCCCTGATCCGCCAACTTGAACCACGAATTTCTTCCAAAAGTCGGGAGTTTTCAAGACTACAGTACTGTGAATCAAAAATTCTTTAAGTTTTTAAAATCTTTTGATATTGCAAAGTCCATTTAAAATGCTTTCAGTTGACCTTAATTCGCTAATTGGGGCATTAATACCTGTATGACGCACAGGCGTTTTCCGAAATATCCAAATACACCGCAAATTTTAACATCTTGTCTATTTTTGATTGACGCGACTCTCCCAACATCTGTCTCAATGGTATCCCTATCTACCACAAAACTTCAATAAAAATCTTAGAAAATACTTCAAGGGAAATAGTATCCTCATTCTACCTCAACCTTGTCAAGCCCGTAGTAACATATTCTTGTTCTTTAGTGCTGTTTGAAACTACTAAGACATCATCGAAATAGACCCTTATTCCCTGATCTCGCATTCCCCCTTAGATTTTTTCATAGCACTTGGTAACATACAATTCTCAGCCTTTATTCCAATAGGAAACCTCGTATATTGATAACTACCTCACAGTATAACAAGGTAGTTATTTCTCTTGAGTCTTTATACAGCCTAATTTTATCATACGTTTTTTACAGTTCAAGCGTGTATATATTAATGTACCTGCAAGGCTAGTAAGGCATTCTTAATTAGGAAATAGGTATACTGGTAGATCATTCAATCTTAAACGATTAGCTTTACAAAAGTTATCAACTATACGATAGATATTGTTTTCAGTTTTTACTAGAAAGCAATTACTACCGTAGTTGATCAAACTCTACCAAAATTCCCTGCCGAACTAGTCCATCAATATGTTCATAAATTATTTTTTCTATTTCAAGGACCGAGAAGGGACTTTCTTTAAAAGGTTTCTTATCCTTAGAGTACAATCTCGCTTCAAAATCTTTAATACCCCAAATATTTTCCGAGATCACATCATGGAATTCTGCCCTGAGAAGGATGACAAAATCTCAGATGTCTGGATCACTATACTGATTAGGATTATTAGCTAACTCAGTCTTCTCTTTGTTATTGTTAAGCACATTCGTCTTTCCAACCACTTCCAAATCTGGAAAACACTGTTCTTAATTTGTAAAATCAATTAGATTTTCCCACGTCAATCTCCGATCTTAAGAATTGCTATCATCTAAACTGTTCTTATAATTCACCATTTCAACAGTAACGTGGCCCAGTTCTTTACTATTTGTAACCATCATAATATTCTGATGTCGCTGATCCATTATTGATTTGAAGGGAACTGTTATTTTTATTCCTAGATCTCTTCCTTTTGGACTCTTCCTGATGTAAGAAAATTTCCCGTTATCACCAACATCTTTGCAAACCTCAAAATTGAATTCCTATTGTAATGAATGCTTTTCAGAATTCAAGTTATAAAGGTAACCAAGAAAGTTCTATAGTTTTTTTGTGGAGATCTATGTTGAATTGGCCCTCACACCGTGAGTTGAATGCGAATTGAGATAAGGCGAAGGTCAGTTGTGGTGTGGATTTATCCAACATATTACCTGGTTGTGGCACTTCAGTTACACTGTCAACTTGCGTAAGGATAGTAAACATGGGACCTTCACAGAGCGTCATAAGGGTGTGTATGCTGTATGCGTTCAAACTTGAGTGAAACGCCGCTGTAGCGGGGCGAAAGATATGCAGGCCTTTAGTGAGGGTGTCGTGACTACGCGGACAGTGCAGCGGTGGTTTAACAAATTTTAGAACGGTGGTGGAGGACAAACACTCGTAGACGCACCACGCCGAAAGGCCAACACATGTGTAAAATGAAGATCTTCAGGCAGCAATTGATGCGAACAGTAGTCACACGTGTGGAGCTGGGACTACAATTCAGTGTGAGTGGAGAAACTATTCGGCAACATCTTTATTAACTTGAGGAGCTCTACAAGTTGGGTCCCAAATGATTTGACTACAGACCAGAAAACTTCGCATGCCGATACCTGTGTTTATTTGCTGTCTCTTCTAAGGAAGGAGCCATCTCTAGAGAGGGTGTTGACATGTGATGAGAAGTGGATCCCGTACGAAACTCCACGGCGCCGTCATCGTTGGTTTGCATCCTATGAACCGGTTCGAAAACAGCCGAAACCAGTACTGTACTAGAAGAGTATCTTCCTGTGTGTTTGGTGGACTGCTCGCGGCATCGAAAACCGCTACTAGCTGGTCAGAGCATCAATATAACTGTTGAGCCGTGTTCAAGAACTATTCACGGTGAAAGTAGTTCAAATAATCACCAGAATAATGCAAGTGCCACCAGTTCTGAAGTAAAATCTGGGCTTTGTACTCAGCATTTTCATTTTGGCACTTAGCACAGATTCAAAAATCACATTAATACCTCTATCCTTTAATCTCGCCTTAATCAATTCAGTGGATTTATTGAAAGATTATTTAAAAGCACGACTTGATATTTGTCAGATCGAAATACCAGTACAATTGGGTATTACCTTGCATCGAAATTAACATTATTGAATTACCCCCATACAAATAATCTAACGTATTTTTACTGAAGTGATGTGAACGGATATACCAAATCAACTGTCTTTGCACCAACTGAGATCTAATTCCTAATACAAGAAACTTTCTTTTGTTAGTAGTTCCACAAACTATCGTACGTATTACCAAAATCATTACTAGAAGTATTTGCGGACGGTACACAAAAATCTACGTGTCTGTTCTCAAGTAGAGGAAGGGTCGGAGGATGGGCCACCCTACTAACATTCCCGAACGAAGCGTATTCCTCCAATAACGCGGGTCTATTTCTAGGGAAAAAATCCCTCATTCCAGTAGAACTAGGATTGTATATTCATTGCACGTATGTGAACTCTATGCATCCCTTCAGTTTGCATCTAGATCGAGATCCGTCTTTCACGTAGTCTGGCGTGTGTAAACATGACCTTTTTTCGAAGTCCTGATGGCTATGGTGTAACCGTGCGTTTTCTCTTCCCTCTCGAAGTAGTGGCTGATGAATTTTGCTGTTTCAGAATTTGAATCAGATTCTTCAATTTGTAGAGATGTAGGACTCTTCTCATATCAATTCTGCAGCAATTACCTGAATTCTGAATTCAAAGTAACCAAGAGTATATTTCTTTGCAAATCTGTTAGATTTGCCATCTGCGATACTCAAGCCATGTATCAGCAAGTGAGAAGTCAAAAATGTGGTAGATAACTCTAACTATCGACTTATTAATAATTGCTAACATAGCATAATTTTGAAATAATCCTGTTCAAGAGATCAACAGCACCCATGTTGTTGTAATGTTTTATTGTCTTGTCGCCTATTTGTCTTCACCCTCCAAACAGCTTTCATTGTCATTTTGACTCGGGATGTAATTTTCATCAGCAGCACTGATTTCAGGTAGTTAAAGATCAGATATATTCCTATCAATAAAATCCAAAAGATTTCGTATGTGAGTATTCGGCACAATTTTGAACAAAGAAAAATTAATGCTGCCTAATTTCTCTGCGACTGCAGCTAGCGCGTACTACACCCTGTATTAATATCAGGGAAACTATTAATAACTCTCTATTTGCTTCCAAAAAATGAAGGCTATAACTTTAACCTCACCATAGCTAGACAAATTAATATATTTATACATACGAGTTCATGAGGAAAATATTGCAATTTAATGTCATGAATGAAAGACGTCTATCAACACTATTTTACTATGTAAAATAGTCGCTAGAACCCAATGTAGCACCTGCGCTACATACAAAAGAGTAACAAGGTGGAAAGTTTATTTCTGCCAAATTACACCAACAATCAATTTCTACATATTCTCCGTTTTATATTTTCTTTACTTCATAATAAAAAGGGCAAGTTTTGCAGAGAAATAATTAATTTACCTTCTTTTTTATTCCCGAACCTGAGACGTGCTTGCGATGCCATCTTTACATAGTTATCATTACCCTACAACTTCACAGTTTCTTGAAGAAAAATGACAGACTCTTTGCGTTGTGTGCAGCAAAAGCACTACAAGTTGTCATTCGCAAAACCAAAGCTTACAAGAGACATCACCCAATTGTCCGGCTCCGATTTCAATGAAACTTTTTTTTGCTGATAGAGGACATGCATTCATTACTTGTGATGACAGAAATTTTTGCCATAGTGCATGTTTTCTATTTTTAATAATTTTTCAAGGTTGTGATGTGGTTAATAGAGATTACTGCAGAAGTCCCTTACTACCCTTTGTAAATGGAGTGTTAATGAAAGAACAACCAAGTAGATACGTATAAGGCTTAAGGGAAGTCGTATGGAGGTATGACCTTAACCGCAGCCATCTTGAAATCCGCCATTTTGAATTAAGGTCAAGTTTTTTAAATGGGAATAGGATAATGTGATACATAATTTCGGGCTAAAATTTAATCAGGAAGACAATGGTAAAGTTAGTTTTAAGATACGCCCATTTGGTGAAAAGTTACAGGCATATTAATTGTTTATACTTACTATGTGCGTAAGTACCTTACCTCCGCTTCTAACCCGCATATTAATGATAATAAGTGGATAAAGGTTTCAGTAATACTTATTGTGCCTAGAGGGAAGTGATACGATAAGAGTATCCTTGACGGCAGCCATCTTGAAATCCGCAATTTTGAATTAAAGTGAAGCTTTGAAAAATAAAAACCATAATATGACACCTCATTTTAATAGTAAATTTTCCCAAAAAGCCAACAGTATGCTTATTTTTGTTCTATAGTTAACCAGTATGAATTTAAGACTGCTTCTAATGTGCACCAAACGTCCATTATTCAATCTTTCAAATTGGCAACACTCCTAATTTTCACCGCATGTTTTAATATTCCAACTAGTACTTGTTGCATGCCATGTCGTTTGCGCAACATGTAGGCTACATTTCATGATAATTTTGTGTTTGTATAACACCAATTTGTTATAATTTCATTTGTATTTTTTTACGTCACATAGGTCCATAGATTCTTCATGTACTCTGGGTTAAAATAAATAATTACATGGCAACTCTTAAAAACTTAGAAAGATTGCTGGATGCTTATCCCAACACTATTTACAAACTGACAAATCGCAACTTTTAAAAAATGTAATAAATTTAGAGAACATGAGCCATGACAACAATTGCAAAGTACCAGTTGGAATATTAAAACCTGCGGTAAAATTTAGTAATGTTGCCAATTTGAAAGATTGAATAATGGACGTTTGGTGCACATTAGAAGCAGTCTTAAATTCATACTGGTTAACTATAGAACAAAAATAAGCATACTGTTGGCTTTTTGGGAAAATTTACTATTAGAATGAGGTGTCACATACTATGGTTTTCATTTTTCAAACTTCACTTTAATTCAAAATGGTGTATTTCAAGATGTCTGCCGTCAAGGATACCCTTACCGTATCATTTCCCCCTAGCATAATATGTATTACCGAAGCTTTTATCCACTTATTATCATTAATATGCGAGTTAGAAGCGGAGGTAAGGTACTTACGCACATAGTAAGTATAAACAATTAATATACCTGTAACTTTTCCCCAAATGGGCATATCTTAAAACTAACTTTACCATTGTCTTCCTGATTAAATTCTATCCCGAAACTATGTATCATATTACCCTATTCCTGTTTAAAAAACTTGGCCTTAATTCAAAATGGCGGATTTCAAGATGGCTGCCGTCAAGGTCATACGTACCATACGACTTCCCTTAAGCCTTATATGTATCTACATGGTTGTTCTTTCATTAACACTCCATTTACAAAGGGTAGTAAGGGACTTCTGCAGTAATCTTTATTAACATCACAACTCTTAAAAATTATAGAAAAATAGAAAACATGCTCCATGGCAAAAATTTCTGTCATCACAAGTAATGAATACATGTCCTCTATCAGCAAAAAAGTTTCATTGAAATCGGAGCCGGACAATTGGGTGATGTCCCTTGTTAGGTCTTTCATAAAAAAAAGTAAAATCAAGATGTAGCATATATGCTACAAATGGTCGATAGATGTTAGGTGGATCCTGGCTGGTGATACTCCTAAATTCTGCGAGATAGAATAATTATACAAAAGTACAGCCTGGGTCAAATTTTCGGCCCACTCCGTATGTGAGTCAGCACAGAGTTCTCAATGCTAGCACTAGCTCTTGTTTACCATCTCAACTAAGTTACTTTCAGCACGGTAGTCCTGTGTTTGATAACATTGCACTTCTACATAGTTTGAGTAAACTGTTTCGAGTGAAATATAGCTGCGTTATCTGTAATGACCACATTTGGAAGACCAAGCATAGGGAAAAGTTACTCTTTAAAACATTAACGATAGCTTTAGCAGTGGAGCCCCTGAAGACAAAAGCTGTATAATAGTGAGTATAAGGAACAATTATAATGAGCACAAATTGTTTCTGTGATTTCCCTGTAGGGTAGCCTCACAGGATGTCAATAGAAATGCAATTTCTTGGTCTATTAGTAGGAATTGTATTAAGTAGTTTGGCACGTGAGTGTTGGTCGGGGTTCATACTACCTGTGGACGGCCACACGTAGTACAGTCACGAACAAAATTCTTAACTGAATTTCTTAATCCTTTCCAATGAAATGCCTTAGATATTGTGGCTGTCGTACTATCTGTTCCTGGGTGTCCTATATCAGAATGATATGCGGTGATCAGGGACGTACGCAGGGGGTGGGTTCTTGGGGTCCGGACACCCCGAAATTTCTATTTTTGTGTAAATTTAGCCTAATTTTAGGGGCAATGTTAGGAATTTTAATATAAAATACCCTCATATTGAGTTTGCACCCCTCCCGAAATAAATTCCTGCGTACGCTACTGGCGGTGAGGACATTGTGAACTAGAGCGGGCAGAATTCAAATTTTCCTGTTACCATGACGGTGAAAGTCTCTATTGAGTAGTATATTGTCTAATCTGTAATGCTGTCTCCATGACCTGCTATCCCTAAATTCTGTGTCGCTTACGGTTCCTTCTGAAACTCGGATGACATTTACGTAGTCTGAATACTCCCTCTGAAGACTCGCTAGACTGAATATGTTAAAGATTTCGTCTTGCAGCATTTGAAATGAGATCACTTCAACCCTTTCGCTGCCACCTTGACTTCAGTATCCCAACCCAATGTACCAGCCACACTTTTGCAACATATAGTCTTATATAGTCTTTTACAAAAAAAAAAAAAGCTATTTCTAGCGAAAACCAAGCATACTACAGAAAATGACCAGGCCAACACTGTGTGTCACCGGAGTACCTATACCTGCTAGAGGTCTGCATGGGCCGGAATTTTTTGCCCGGCCCGGTCCCTGAATTTATGATGTGAGGCCCGACCCGAGTCCGAAATACGTTTTAGCATTTAGACCCGAGCCCGGCCTGAGCTCGTGTGATAATCAAATTAGCCTGAATTACATAAACATATTCATTGGTGCAAAATTGTATTTTTATTTACAGCATTAGAAGTTTACATTTGTAGTTGTGCTTTAAATTTCTTCAGAAAGAACGGTTCAATAAATATCGTTGTGCAGTATATTTACAAAGTTTGGCCCGAGAAATATGGTTGTATATTTAAAAATTTACTGCCCGCGCTCGGTCCGGGCCAGATGTGATATATGCTTTGTAGGTCCGAGTCCGGCCCGCGGGCTAGGACCCAGCCCGTGCAGACCTCTAATACCTGCGTGCCATTTTACAGAGAATGTCTAGAATGAGAACTACCTCTTGACGCCAAATGGAGTCAATGGCATACAGCAATAGGTATGAATGACGCCATATGACGTCAAGTGGCAGCGAACGAGTTAAGCAACCTGTGTTCATGCGATGGAAACAATCTACTAAAAGTGTTACTAATGGTGTTCTCTTTTCCTTTCACGCATTCAGTTTCGTGAGAAAATTTATTTAATTCAATACTCTATCGTAGAAGTCTATTATTCCAAAGTTTCACCCTCTTAAGGAATAAGAGAACATGAAGGTCTGTCACAACAATTACACAGCGACCAAATAATGTGGACTTCCATTTACGCAATGCATAAATCACTGCAAGGCATTCGGCCACAGTGGATGAATACAGCTTTTCACAAGGAGTCAAAGTATGGCTAATGACTAATGCGTTTTTCTTCATGTTTTTGCAATAACGTGCAACCTAAGCCGGTCTGGCTGGCACCGATCTAAACGTAAAACGGTTTAGAAAAATCAAGATGGTCTTAAATGATGTTAGCACAAATGTAATCTTCATACGCCTTATGCAGAGTCGTTTTGACATATGATTAGTGTCATACTAAAGGCCTGACTACTGCAGGAAACATATGTTAGTAAAACTCTTTAGCATGTCACTAATCACACTTCCAAACGGCTCGGCATAAGGCCCCATCTGTTTAAATGCCTCGTCATACTGTTCATCCCACTGCCACTTATTCCCGTGGGTCAAGATATTGTATAATGGAGCTACTTTGGACGCATAATTTTGTATGAAATTTTGAGACTAAGAAAATAATTCTAACACAGAACGCGAACTCTGTGTTAGTAGGAATGGATAATTCTTTAACAGCTTTTATGCTTTTTCATCTTTTTTAATGTCAGTTGGGCATGGGTGTCTAATCAGCATTGAAATATTACTGCGTTCAACAATCTTCAAAGGTAATTTATCCTTCTGCTGTTGCAATATTATGTCTACAACACTTGCGGTATCTTTTTATGACCTTGAATAAATCCTAAGTAAGGCTTCTTCACACTTATATTTTCCCCAAACATATGTATCTACTGGATAGCCAAAAATTTCTTTACACCCGAACTAAATGTGCGTAACAATGCAAGATGTTAAAATATTTAAGATTGGAATATTCCGTCCTAATCATTGGTATGGCAGCAGTGCTCCTCACGTGTATTACGAAGTGCTTGCCGTGTATGGCCACGTGACTGTCCATGAAGGGAGGAGAATAAAATCTGCGTTGACTAGTTCATTGTGTCGCCTTTCCAAGTTTGATGAACAACAATGGTAAATACCAATGACTTCACTTTGGATAGGACGTGGGTCCCCAAATTCACCAGCCCCTTATTCTCGGCTATCCTGAAGTCCGGACCTTACGACACCAAACAATGTGCTGTGAGGTATTATCAAATCAGACGGTCGGAAGAAACGATAAGTGGACAATGCTCTCTGTGGACAAGTGTGATTGAAGGCTTCCAGCTTGTGACGCAGCAGCTGCTAAAGCGGATGAATAGGAGAACATAGAAGTGTATCAAGCTCTGTAAGGGTAATGGAGGTGCATATAGAGTCGTTTTGTACACTCAACTATAAAAGCTTTAAGCTGGATGAACTCATTTTGTATTTCTGGTGAAAGGTATACAGTTGATTTGGGTTTTGTTACATGTTCAGAAGGTGGCTGGCTCTTCTTTACTCCGCAACAAGTTTCATAAGTTTTATAAACTTTCCAGCGTTTCTGGCCTTTCCCATTTTCAGTAGTACCTCTCTGTGGTCTCTTAGAGCAAGGTGACTAGACGTTCCGTTTTAGCCGGGACAGTCCCTTATTTCCAACCATTGTCCCGTTTTTTCTGATTCTCAAACGGGACGCCTAAATGTCTCGTTTTTAAGCAAAAATGACCCAGATGTCCCGTAATTATTATTCAAAATTTAAATGGTCAATGCAAATTCTACGCTCTTTCGTACCGATACTCACTGGGAAGATTCAGCCGTGCCTAGAACTTCTGAATGTTCAAATGGTAATTGAGTGTTGTGTGGTTCAAGTGTAAATTGAGTTGGAATTCTGAGTGTTCAAGTAGTTAAAAGTATTGTTGGGTTTACTTAAGTTAGAAACGCTGTGTTATCATTCTTACTTATGTATTTTGTACATTGAAGACACTGCTGAGTCCCAAAATGCAATGTGGAAGTCACTCCCCCCCACCGGCGCCGATTCGTATGCGTCCCGTTTTTGAAAGTAAAAGTTCTGGTCACCTTGTCTTAGAGCCAAATTCTAATTAGATAAATGTTATGCAACATAACATTCTCTTAAGTACTTGTCGCCATTTTCCTTCTTTTCAGCAATTTGATTCTAAAACCGTCCATATATTAAACTTTCTTTTTAATCAACTTCCTTTCTATGTTGTGAAAGAAGCCCTATGCCCTTGATAATACCCACATGCAGTATTCTTTGTGTTTTTTAACTATTAAAATCATTTTCAGCATCCAGAGAAGAACAGTGACTGACTACATATAAGAAAGTCAGACACGAAAACCAAATGCTTCATCGTTCACAAGAGAATATACCAACCAGAATCAACTCTCAGTATCTCTTTTTCCTTTTCCTAATTGTGTCGTAAACTACGCTGAATACATAGTTGCTTCCATATACATAAAATGTACTCACATTGACTTTCCTGACAAGTGAAACTGAGGAAGGAAAGATTAACGGAGAAAGAAAGAACTTAACTCTTTATGTGCTAACCAAAGTGAGTGTTCATTGTGTCATTTGATGTTAGGGTGAAAATTGTTAGTAAAGATGGGATAATTTAAGAATTATCTTCAAAGAATAGGTGATATACTTGTCCAGCTACAACTATTTGATTTACAATTAAAGGTTTCATTTAGGAGTTTGTTGGTAGTCACAATATTTGCAGAGAATGAAAATGAAATTAAATTTTGAAAATGAGTTACAAGAAGGGGTGGATTAATCAGAAGCACAACAAACACTAATTAGGGTATCAAGGGAAGAGTTCAGCACTGAAATTTTTCATGGCGAAAGGACCCTGCTCAGAGCTTATGGAAATCGGTTTTCGTTAAATTGGCTGGAATTGCAGCATGTTGTGTATTTTTGTCCCCTGATTAAAAGTCTCAATGGATACGAAGCGCGAAAAACCCCAAGTTTGTCGATAAAATGTCGACCTAATTGAATGCCTGATTATTATCGTCACTTAAAGGCATACGTTCCCTCGTAAACTGAAAACAATAATTAGATCGACATTTTATCTATAAAGTATGAACGAGTCTCACTAATGTGTACTAGGGTTTTTGGGATCGCTGATTCCAAATCCGAGGTCGGTTAACCTCCATCACATCAGGTTTAAAGTCTTTTGAAGGTGAGAGGCGAATTTTGCAAAAGTCTGAACAAAAAATACGTAAATGTTTTTTTGAGTCGCTTGATCTGATTATGTCATTGTCGACCCGACAAGGTCATTTCAGGATTATTTTAAGGTAAAACTTGAAAATCGTCAGAAAAATCTTTAAAAAAATTATAGGTAGGGTGTTTAGAGTACTGAGAAAAAACTTACAAAGGATCGCAATCACTCCTACTGCAAGGTGTTTAGATCACTCATTTTAAATATATATATATATATATATATGTGTGTGTGTGTGTGTGTGTGTATGTATGTATGTATGTATTTATGTCTACGTTATCTACTTTATTCCCTATCCCCTTCGTCGGAAGCATCAACTAGTGGGATAGTTCTTCAAATCGCCACTAGGCACAAGAATACACTACGAGAATCCAAATCTATAGTCGTTGTCGTTGGAACATACAGTTATATTGAGAAGTCTGGAAATTATAGAGCATTGCGTCAATCATGTTCTGTTAATGAAGTCCGTCATCTCGTTAAATCAGTCCTGGTAGTAGCAGCAGGTGGTAGCAGCATTTTAGACATTCATGACCGTATTTTGCTGATTCAAAAACTAATGATGTATCAATCTTAATACATGAATTTGAACGAGATGTCAGTGAAATAAATGAATGGGTTCAAGAAGGAGACATTTTCCTTGTTGACCGTGGCTATCGTAATGCGGGATCGTTTCTCCAGAACAAAAGGTACGTTGTGAGCATACCACCTTTGCTTGCACCAAATCAGCGGCAACTTTCAGTGGAATTGACAAACCTCGCTCGCAGTATTACAATGCAGCGCTGGGGCGTCAAAGATTGAAATGACCATATAAAAATATAGCTTACTGGATGGGATTATCCCAAGAGCACATGTTTTACATTTGAAGGAATTTCATTTGATTGTTGGTGCCCTAATAAACAAATATGATGGTCGTTTATTGATACTGAATAAGAATGTACGTTGGTACAGCAAATTCGAGATCGTATCGATGATATTAATGTCATGCAAGCGAGAGTAGAAGCAGAGAATTTGGCGAGGCGAAGTGCTATGTGGCAAGAAATCACTCAAGCCGATATCTCAGAATTCCTCGATTTGATTTTGCGTTTCTTAAACGAATTACGTTGGGTGTTTATCAGATTAAACTAGCACCTTCTTAGATACAAGATTATTTAGACCATGAAAGTACTGATATTTTTCAATTTGATAGAAATAGGTTTGAGCTAGGATTGTTATGTATTAGTTTTTTTTTTAAGATTTAGAAACGCTACTCGGTATCAGCTTTGGATACGTTTTACAGTGAATGATGAAACTGCCGACTACGGAAGTAGAAGATGGTCAGATATTAGTACTATTGCACTTGTAAGTCCGGTGCTAGGACATTAGGTTCTTGTGCACATGTAGCCAATGTCTTATAGTTTTTAAGATGGTTGACTCGACATCAACAAAAAATCAAATACCCTAGTCGAGCTCTATTGGAATTCATACAAGATGCTGGTAATCGTAATGTGAACAACGATGGGAATGAAGGTGAAATACTGGAGTTTGAAGTTTAAGGAAGAAAAGATATGAAGTACAATGTCGACCTAATTATTGTTTTCTGTTTACGAGGGAGCGTATGCTTTTAAGTGACGATAATAATCAGCAGATATCTCAAAAACGTGACATTTTCGGGCCCCGTGCGTATTGAGACTTTTTATCATGGGACCAAAGTGTAAAACACATTGCAATGCCAGCCAATTTAACGGAAACCGGATTCCCATAAGCACTAAGCGGGATCCTTTACTGTAGTCCATGGCCATATAGTGCAATACTGCAAATAGTACAACTGAACCAGGATATGCAAAAAGGACCCTGACATTAAATGAAAAACACATATACAGATATATGTAATAATAACAAGAACACTCAGAGTGTGCAGATTTTCACCAAGAGTCAATAAGTCCAAAGAGAAAAACATCCCTGCATAGCGTAATAGAAGCAAAGTGAACTTTACATACAGTCACTGAAATTTGTATACTTTCTGTACATCAGTGGAAACACACACACATACGCATATTTATATGCGTGTGCGGTGCGTGTATGTATCAACAATTCTGAAAATTACGCATGGAAACCACAACATTTTTTATTTCCAAGCTTTTAGAGCATGCAGATTTTTATCCACCAATTTCTTGTTCTTGGCAGCAATCTGAATTATACACACATTCTATATGAGTTTGATCTTTGCCCGAGATTGATGGCAATGAAAAATAAGATACACTAGCCAAACACGAATACTTAACGCTAGCCAAACACAAATACTCTATCTTTGTTCTATTTGTGAGCAATTTTCAAAGTGTACGGTTAGAACTGTCTATCGTTAAGGAATACTGTTTTATATTATAATAATTAAACTATTTATTTATTTTTAAAATATCTAATTGACAGACATTAACAGCAGTATATATTTTTCACTAATTTTGAAAATAAAATTGCGGTCAAAAGTGGGTTACAGTTTGTGTCTCCATTCTCACCGATCCTTGTGCTTTGATTTCTTTTCGATTCTTCTTGGTTATTCTCTTATTCCTGATAAGCAAAATTTCAACCATAAAGTACCCGTAAATACCACTACAGAAGAATGCTATCATCACGTACAGTTTCATTGTGGTGCAGAGGTAAGTGCTGTAAGCGTATGCTACAACAAACCCAGTTGATTCCCAAAGACGAAAGTTGCTAAAGGCTGCTTCTTTACTTTCGCTGAACAGAATTCCATACAGACCTGTAAAGAGTAAGAATGTATTTATCAGTCCACAACAGTTAGCAAAAGTACTATATAAGGTGGGTGTGCGCAATTTGTTCACCCACAGCTATTACGAAAGTTTGTTAAATGATGAGTCAGAAGATGTCATTATTTAGTCATTTAGTAAAGGTTATCTATATTATTAAATCACTTGGTCACTAGCGGATAAACGCAATCCATGAGCGTAAATAATTTTTGCTCAAATGTTGTTTCTGATAACGTTCTAGGGTGTATAAGTTTCATTTACAACATAAAAAGTTCTGTTATTTGATTTTGTTTTGTTTGTTACTTCTTCATTCTCATTTCCAAAAGCGTGAATAGCGTTTAATACACGGTGTTCTTACTTTTGTATTTATCATAAATTCCTTGCTTTTCTTTCTTCCAATTTCTAAACCTTTAAATGGAAACTTTTCGCTTAATGTTCCTCTTAATTTCTTTCTCATCCATTTATTATATAGGAAGTGTACATTTTCCTTCATATTATCATTTGAAAGAGCCTGGTTTACAACCCATATTTGATCATACATTTATAGTTTTTAACCATAAAAATTTTAAACCAAATGTATATTAGATATTTATAAAGTTTATATCTTATTAACTATATTTTCCATTATTTATCTTTCTTGTTATATCGATTACTATAAGACTATAATAATCACTCCAACAAGTAGAACATATATCTTTATAATTTCTCGTAAAGCATATTTTCGCCAACAAACTCATTATACACAAGTTTAAGATTAGTGTCATTTTGACGAAATATACATAAGAAATTAACATTATCTCATATTGTTTTGATACTTTAATTATCTAGATGTTTATGTCGCCATCTTGTAAAATAATCTCTGATGTTATTTCCTAATATAAAATCATTAAATAGTAATAAAATAACCATTACACTCATTAACTGGAATAATAGAATCATTACTGGAAAAATATTGCTATTTGACCTTTCAATTTTATTTCTGCTTCTTTAAATCTTTGTTCTAGTTCTAGTTCTAGATATTTAGATTGATTCAAGCTTTTGGAATATATATAAAACCAATTATTAGCTAACCAACCTGGTTGCATGAAAAAATAAATAAGAGAAGTTTTACCACATCCAAATGGGACTATAACAAGATGTATATCAATAGGTAATATTAATATATTAATAGATCAATATATAAATATACCACTACAGAAGAATGCTATCATCACGTACAGTTTCATTGTGGTGCATAAGTAAGTGCTGTAAACGTATGCTAGAACAAACCCAGTTGATTCCCAAAGACGGAAATTGCTAAAGGCTGTTGCAATAGGTAATCAATAGGTAGGATAGGATTAATATATCAATAGGTAATATTTATATATTAATAGATTTTTATTTAATTATTTCTTCTACCTTCCAACTAATAGATGTAGCAAGTTTGCTCACTTATAATGAAAGTGATTTGAGTTTTTCTTTATTTTAGTGACATTTTTAATATGCTCTTCATCCATAGCTCCATTTAAAGTTGCTAACGTTTCCAATTATTCTTTAAAGGGGTTAATTGAATTAACAATAGATTTATATCCACCTTTCTTGCTAATATTTAATTTAGATTGTGAACCTGTTATAACTGTGCTTCCAGTAGCTAAAGCTGTTGTTATAATTGAACAGTCACAGGAACAAATATATTAATAAATTTGATAATAATACTGATAAAGTGATTAAGTTATCATAAGCATTTTAAAGAAGCCGCAATCTCCTCTTTTGTAAGTTGTATTCTAGTTTTTGAATGATGTAATCTATTAGTTTTATTACTTTCTCTTTGGGAATAGTTTAGACAAATTATAATTATTTATTCATTATATAATAAATGATGAGTAAGGTTTTTAAATTGACTGGTAATAATTCAGTATTAAAACGATGGACTGGCATATTGACAATGAAATCCTTGTAAATTGTCTGCCATAAATCTTAGTATCCAATTGTCAAGGTGCATAGAGACGTGTCAATATATTTCAAACTTTTTTGTATGATAATTTGACATAAAAGTTTTATGCATAGTTCAAAAGTATTGAATGCGCATGAAAAACCGACTTCTTTCCTACGTGTTCGTCTTTTAATAATCGGGAATTATATGTATGTATATTTGCAGAGCTCTGCCTTCAAGAATGGAAAATCTGCAAAAGAAATGTCCGTAAACCTGACCCCACCCACACCGGCACTAATTTTAAATTAATAACCAATTAATGATAACGACCTGTAGTGTTAAAAACATTTGTGCCGTTACACAGACGTCAAAAATATTAGAGATTTTGGGTGGAGCTAGGTTCACGCTTGCCCCACCAACTTAACTAATTGCGATGAAACCTATACACAAAGTTAGTGTTAAATTAGTGCTGACGATACCGCATAAATTAGTGCTATTATCACAAAGCCAAACATATTCGAAAATGTTTAATGGCGGCATCATAAAAAAAAAAAACAATAGATCCCTCATTTTATGATAAGACACATAGCACTAATTTTCTTTCTATGCGGTATCGTCAGCAATAATTTTTCGCATGGTTTCCGAAATTAGTGCTGTTACACAAACGTCAAAAGACGAAAAAGATCTGGGGGAGCTAGCGTAAACCTATCCCCACCCACTCAACCGATTGAGATAAAACCTATACACAAAGTTAGTGTTAAATTAGTGTTGACGATACCGCATTGAAACAAAATTAGTGCTATTATCAGAAGGCCAAATATATTGAAAAACGTTTAATGGCGGCAACATCAAAGAAAACAATCGATCCTCATTTTATGATATTATACCTAGCACTAATTTTTTTCTATGTGGTATCGTCAGCACTAATTTTGCACTAATTTTTGGCATAATTTACAAAATTAGTGCTGCATTATTAAATGTGGGTGGGGCTATCTTCAGAAGATATACAAAAAATTGTAATTGTGGCATAATTACAGAAAATAATTGATCCTTTATTTTCATGATGACTTGAACTGTACTAATTTTATCCCTATACGGTATTGTCGGCATTAATTTTTGGCATATATTTAATATTAATGCAGTGTGTTCTGGCCAGGTTCTGAAGGCCTATAATATTAAAGAATTGGCACACTTACACAAACGTGAAAAACTATACGGGTGTATTTACGGTCGCGCTCATCTCACCTACTCGACCGACTCCGTAAAGCAGAGCAATTTTTTTATATATATATATTACTAGCTGAACCTGCGCTCTCTACGCAGCACATCATTTACATACGAGCATGAATTTCCTTTTCATTCCTTACATCTGTACATGTCCCTTTACAAACACAAGCGAAAGACGTGTTGATAAATATCGGCAAGGTTTATCAAAAAAGGGGAGATTTTTAAATTATTTTTTCAATATCTCACACCGTTGCAAAATTTGAGCCTATGATCAGCCTCTAGTTCATGTATGATGAGCGCTTTCTTTCTTCTGCATGCAGTATGTAATAAGCAAATACATTACACACACATATAATTATAGTGTCATTGATATATGGTGTTCATTGGGCAAAACTCTCTAAACAATATTCATCTTAGACTGGAGAAATGGTTATCCTTCGTTTTTCATTATCATTTATTTGGCAATGAAACAAATACCTGAGAGATATACTCACATACAACATACAACAGTGTTGGAATGTATAGCTCGTAGGATATAATGCTTTCCTCTTTTAAAATTTCAACACTTTCAGTGTACCCCTAAAAAGTATAATAAAGATATAACGGTCGTTTTTTTTTTTTTTAATATTCAATTAGAACTGGACAATCTGCACAAAATTTGGTTTCAGCCGGTGAAAACGGTACGTTTGTAAGCACTTGTGGTTTTCAAGATCTCATTGTCGAAAGGATTAGTGACAAACATATAAACTTCTTTTTTGGAGACAAACATATAAACCTAGCATTTTAATATATAGACTAGCTGAACCTGCGATCTCTACGCAGCACATCATTCACATATGAGCATGAATCTCCTTGTTATTCCTCACATCTGTACATGCCCCTTTACAGACACAAGTGAAAGACGTCTTGATAAATATCGGCAAGAGATACCGTAAAAGGGAGATTTTTTCGATTACTTTTTCAATATCTCGCATCGTTTGCAAGATTTGAGCCTACTTCCGGTTTGAGTTTTTAATTCATGTATGATCAGTGTTTTCTTTCTTCTTGTATGCAGTACGTAGTAAGCAAATACATTACACACACAATTATGTCAATGATATATGGCAGCGTTTCCCAACCTTTTTTCAACTTGCGGCACACTACGGGTGTTACTTGGATTCTCGCGGCACACTGTAAATATAAAACACAGTGGTATTTTTTCTGTGATTATTGATCTTCTCACAGAGAAAAAAGCTCTATCACTGGTTTTTCCCTGTGGTAAATCATTATGCTTATTTTTCATTCTAATTTAAAAAATAGAAAACAATTGCAATGAAATATTGGACTCAGGTTTTTAAAAAATACGCTTTCTCTTTAAAAACTGTATCCAACCTTTCACTAAGAAGTAAGATCACTAAATAATGATCGAACAAACACATCTCTTTTACTTTTAAAACACAAATGTAGGTAATTTTTCGAAAGGATTGGATGATATTTTAAATTTTCAAGTTACGAAATAGTCTGCAGCAGTAAAGAAGCAATAATGGTCATAACAATGATAACAAATACTTTTTTCAACATTAGAAATGTACAGAACAGTAACCCGGTATGAAACTTAAAATTGTAGATTCATAGTAGAGGTTCACAGTAATGTGAATTACAAATATAAATTTTCCCCTACATTTGCAATTTCATTGCTATAAAATTAATAATTTTGTTTCGATTCCTCGCGGCACACCAGCGCCCCATTCACGGCACACCGGTTGGGAAACGCTGATATATGGTGTTCATTGGGCAGAACACTACAAACAATAAAGATTCAACTTAGACTGGAGAAATGGTTATCCTTCAATTTTCATTATAATTTGGCCATGAAACAAACACCTGAGGGGTGTGCAACCCATTATACAATTATGTTGTGTTGGAATGTATAATACATAGGATATGATGCTTTTTTTTTATTTCAACACTTCCAATGTACTACCATGAGCAAAATAAATGACGCGTCTCTTTATTTTGAAGTTTTTTGAAAATATCTCCGTTTTCTTTATATGTTCGAAATTTCGGAAGGTTTCCCCAGCAGGACAGGTTAATAACAAACCCGTTTTTAATATTTGTGTTAGATATTAGCTTAAAATAAAGAAATTAGAAGCAAAAGACATTAAATCGACAGAAATCTTGAGAATTACCAACTCTGCTAAAGTGGGAAATTTTCAAGAACGCGAGGGAATTCTGCAGTTCAACACGAAGCAACGACATCTATGTCATTGAGAGAAGCGTGGATTAGATCTACAAACGAAAATTTTAACGAAATATTTCTAGTATGTCTTATTATATGCATTATCAGCGAACTCCAAATATATGAATCTATGCTAAGTATTAACGTATAGATAGTGCAAATAGTGGAAATTACCTATGGAAAAAGACGAATTTTTAGCCCAATCGTAATGAAAAATCGTCTTTACTGTAGAACAGGTTCAGCTTACGTAAGAGAACAAATAGCTCAGTTAGGTAAAGCAACGAGTTTGTATACCGAAGGTAGACGGTTCGAATCCCGTGGAAGTACTGTTGTCATTTTTATCACTAAGGTTATTTTATTTATTTTTTATTTCGGAAAGAATCAAATTGTAACATATGTGTAAAACTCATGACGATACAAAAAAAAAAAAAAAAAAAAGAGAAAATATCGTCGCATTTGCATTAGTGTCTCTAATTTTTGTTTGCAAACAGATTCGTAATTATTTCCACTCTGCTCACTGATGCATAACGAATGTTTTCCAGTAAATGTTAATTCTAATTTGGAGAATTTTATAGTTTCACAATGTTTCTCACTACATAGTCTTCTATCTACGTGTTTGGATATTTTGATAACAGATTTCCCTATTAAATGTTTAATTTTCTCTATAAATATTTGTCTTAAATTGAAATTGTTTTGAATTTACTACATAAGCAAAGTTGCCCGAAGGAGGGGAGCTCAAGTAATAGATATTCTACGTAAAAGCAACCTATTGTAGAATGATGATGCTTCTTACCTTCAGCACATAATCTTAACGTTAGAGAGTCAGAGAGAGAAAAATCCTGGTTTTTCCTCCTCTATGACCACCCATCTTAAACCTCTACATATCATTGTTCGTCTCACATAATTTCGGCTCTCCAAAGACATTCATATTTATTATTATTATTATTATTATTATTTAACACTCTTTATTCTACATGCCATCTCTCAATTTTTCGATACAGCCCCCTTAGTACTATGAAACTCTCTTCTTCCATAGTGAAATGGAAAAAGATCATATAATTGCCACTACTTTACAAGAATATAAACCAAAAACGTCAGTAGAAAGCACATTATAAAATTTACTTTTTGAGGCTCGTTTTGGTGCCCCTCTTTCTCTGGCGCCCCGGGCAGTCGCCCGGCCCTTAGTTCGCCCTTGAAAGTACGGACGCATAACTAAGGACTGCGGAGGAGAGGTTAACCTTCATGTTATGCCACTGGTTTGACGTGTTTGAAATGTTCAGTAAGTGATCAGTTGGTGAAATAATTTCGACGGTTACTGATGTTTAAAGTTTAGCTAAGACAAAGCTACCTAATCAAATACATTTGATATCGCGATGTCACAATTTGATTTTTCCTCACATAAAAAAGATAAAAACAATAGTAATAAAAACCCTTACTCGTACTGGGCTCCTAACTAACTAACAACCTAATTCTTACAGACTAGTTGCTCTGACCAACTGAGTTTCGATTTCTTACGCGAAAAAAGTCTGTTATATTAAGAGGCATGCTTTTCATTATCAAAACTGTTCGAAGTAATACGAACATGGCTTAAGAACAGAGACGGAACTGAATTACCACTCGATTGACCTTGAGGGCAAATCACCAAAGCGTAGCTATAAACGTAAGTTCAGCATGCATTTCTCTGGAGTTGTGTTCAGTATTCCTATCTGTCAGTCATGCTTGTTCGTAGGAGTAATATGTTACAAACCTAACCTTTCGATAGAGCACAATGACAGAGAATCAAAATTAATGAATTCTTGCCCTTGTGAACTTGGGATACCACCATGTGCAATAAAACTGTCGCGTCTTCTGAAGTCATATTTTATCGAAAATAACTCGTTTTCCTTTATATATCCGAAGTTTTTGAGGGTTTCAAAATGAGGAAACGTTACTGACAAACAAGGACGCATTTAAGGGTGGGTCCAGGTGGTCCGGACTCCCCTCTGAAATCCCAACTTCTCTGTAAATTTAGCCTAAATTTAAGGATTATCTTTTAAATTTTATTATAATTTATCCTAATATTGAAGTCGGACTTCTCCCGAAATAAATTACTGCATACGTGCCTGCTGACAATTTTCAATATATTCCTTAAATAATTAAAATAACTAAATTAGGAGCAAAAAGCTTCAACACGGGCTAATTTTTGTCCACTGCCAATATTGTTAGAAGGGATATTAATAGCAAAAACTGCTAGGCAATGCTGAACCTTGGAACTTCACTCCGAACAGCAAGCTTATTATTGAGAACTACATATGAAACATTTTATCAAAACTTATCTAGCTTTTACCTGGCATGAAATTATTATATACACCAAAATTCACTCTCCTAAAATGTGTATCTAAACATTGCTCTACGTATCTACGAAGCAATGAAAATTATTTATCGAAATATGTAAGCAGGGAATTCTAACAGCCAGCCATTTTATTTAAATCGTAGTAAACCCTGTAACCGGGCGTTAACGTGAAGACAAAGCTTGGTCCATTGGTAAAGTGTTGGAAGAATATAAACTCAATGTTCGTAGGTTCGAATCTATCCACTCACCATAACATTTTGTTCTTATGTGTAACGATGAAATAAGAAAGAAAAAATGTATAACCGTTAAGACAAAACTTCAACCAAGTCTGAAGAGAACAATACTAAAATAGTAATACAATGACGTCAACCAAAAATTATTTCATGTAGCGTTTGGACGAAATTACAGCTGTTAACAATTGCAGAAATAAAAACAGGCTGTAATGCAGTCTAGACTTCTGAATGCATTTACTTCCTGAAAACTTCCGTCTCGTCATTGGTATGCCGTTAATCATTGTAAAACCTTTCAATTGGAAGTGAAATGACACAAACTAAAACAGTTTTAAATCAATAAATGTCTATGTGTAAAAGTAGGTGTCTTTTATCTGTAGTTCTGAGTTCCTTTTACTTTGAAGTGACAAATGAGAGAAGAAAGTATGGTGTTCGAAAAAAAAAATCAAATTTGAGATTTCAACGAATTTACACGTATTATAGCCCCTAACACCGAAAAAGTTATTTTTCGATACATGTCCATCAGTTCGTCAGTTCATCTGTTCGCTACACTTTTCTGTGCACTCGCCTAGAAGCCATACCGTTCAACTTATCTGCACCAAATTTTAGTTTAAGATTTTCATAGTATTTCCTATAGTTTTTTTTTATTTCCCTCCTACTCCCAAAACAAGGGTAGTTTCCTGTACGATGAAAATAAAAAAAAGATATTTTCTCATAACTGGCTCTAACGATCTTGTTTTCTTTCTTTTTTATAAATCAATATTTAATTAGCAACCCTATTTTGTGGTATAAGGCATTTATCTGAGAAAAATCTACAAGGGGTAGTTTATACTAAGGGGGTGAGTTTTTTCTCAGTGATTTTCTCAAAATGGACTCAAATGTTTTCGTTCATATTTCATAAATAAAGATTTCATTAATAACTTATCAATATGGCATAACTCGTTTGTCCTAAAAAAAATGCGAGGGGTAGTTTATTCTTGGTGGAGTGTTGTCTGGGCGATTTTCTCAAAAACGACTCAAAAGAGTTTATTCATATTTCAAAAATAAATATTTCGTTAATAACCGAACAATATGGCAAAACTCGTTTGTCCTGAAAAAATATGCGAGGGGTAGTTTACTGTTGTGGGTGTATTTCCTCCACCGTTTTCTCAAAAATGAGTCAAGCAATTTTGTTCGTACTCAGAAATAAATATTTCATTAAAAACCTAGTAATATGGAATAACTCGCTTACCCTGAAAGAATCCTCAAGAGATAGTTTATTCGGGGAGTTATTTTTCCCTCACGATTTTCTCAAAAATTACTCGGACAATTTTATTGATAATTCATAAATAAGTATTTCATTAATAACCCTATATTTTAGTATAAGTCATTTCTATGAAAAACAATTACAACGGATAGTTTATTTTTGGGGTCAAGGTTTTTTCCCCGACAATTTTCTCGAACGACAGGCGATTTTGTTCAAATTTCGCAAATAAATATTTCATTAATAACCAAAAGTATATCTTAACTCATTGTTCGAAACAATTCACAAGAGGTAGGTTACTCCTGACGTGTTCTTTTTGAACGACTTTCCCAAAGTGACTCATTTGATTTTTTTCATATTTCATAAACAATGATTGCATTAATTGGTCTATTATATGTCTAATGAAAATGTGCTCAAAGTGTGAGTTAGTTTTGTAGTATGGATTTTCTTCAATCGAAGTTTTTTATTCGATAATCTGACATTCGATGTATTTGAATAATACGATAATTTTATTCGTATTATCCAAATACACACTTCAGTAACAACTGCGGCCTAACACAGTTAAGAAAGTGAATTGAAAAAGTTTAGTGCGGTGGCCCTGTAATTGAATATTTTTTTGAAAAACTCCCTAGCTTTTTGTGGTAAACTCAGGCTTTTCTTTTTCGAGCGACAAAAGAGAGAAGAAAATATAGTGATTGTGAAAATAATATCAAATTCAGATTTCAACGGATTTACATGTTTCATGGCGTCTACATACCGAAAATGTGACTTTTCGACACCCGTCCTTCCGGTCCGTCCGTTCGGCACACTTTTATATGCACTCGCCTAGAGGCCATACCGTTCAACTTATCTACACCAAATTTTAAACTTAGGGTTTACTTAGTATTCTTACAGGAGCTTTTCCATTTTTTCCTACCACCTAAAATAAGTGTGGTTTAACAACAGCCGAAAATCGAAAAAAGCTATTTTCTCAAAAATGGTTTTAACAATTTTGTTTATTTTTCATTAATCAATATTTAATTAACAACCCTATATTGCAGTATCAGATATTTCTCTTAGAAAAATTTACGAGGGGTAGTTTATTCTTGGAGGTGACTTTTTCTCGACGATTTTCTCAGAAAAGACCCTGGCGAATTTTGTACACACTTCATAAATAAATATTTGACCTTACAACATGGTATAAGTCAATTGACCTGAAAAATATATGAGTAGTAGTTTATTCTTGGACTTGAATTTATTCCCAGTGAGTTTCTCAAACACGACCAGTTGGCAACCCTGTATCTCGACAACGAAGCTGAATTCGAAAACTGCAAGAGGACCATTTGTCTCCTTTTGATGTCACGAATCACCTCCCGAAGTTTGTGAACATCTTTCAGGTTCACCCTTAATGAAGCTTCTTTTCGAAAAGTTAACTATTAACTTTAGGCATTGTTTATCTTTTTTTAAATCACAAATGTCGTTATTAATTTTAAGGCAGAGAACTACTTCTGAGAGAATAGATCTTGAAAAATAATTTTAAAACTTAGACTTTTGTTTTCGAGACATTCCAGACAAGACGAGACATTTTACAAGCTATCTCGTGTCCAAAACATTTGCCTCGTATTATCTTGGATGTCACAAAGCGCGTCTTGTCTCTTTCTCGAGACATGTCTTATCTCGTGCGCATTCGTTAACACTAGGGAAGGATTATCTTTCTACTCAAAGCATTGTTTTTATAGTGATTGCATATTTATGATAATTGCTGTCCAATAAATTACAGTCCTTTCAGTTGAATTAATTATTATTATTATTATTATTATTATTATTATTATTATTATTATTATTATTATTATTATTATTATTATTATTATTGAAATTGCAATATCTAGTTTAACGTTGGACGATTATGCACCTACGCTAAGGGAGAATGATGATGAATGAAATGGTGAAATGAAGAAAGTGGGAGGAAAATGGAAAATCTCAAGAAAACACATACCCATGCACACGGTATTTGTCCACCTCAAATTTCACTTGGCACGAAGTGGAATCGAGCCACGGACCCCCTGCACCAAAGGTCCCTGCAATGCATTATTATTATTATTATTATTATTATTATTATTATTATTATTATTATTATTATTATTATTATTATTATTATTAATAATAATAATAATAATAATAATAATAATTGAAGCGAGCTTAACGAGTTTCAACCGTACGACTCAACCAACGTTTGGGTGCCTGTTCGTTCGTCTGCTCCTCTCATAAAAGACATTTCATTTTAATGAAACTAGTAAGTGCTTTCTTTTAGCTCTGCGAAGTAACTATTGCTTGGAATATGAATTTGCAAAACATAAGAGGTAAAATTAACCAAATGGTGCAAGTTTCCACTTATATATCCAAACAATTTTGCAATATCAACTACGTGAATCTTGTCCCATAAAGAAGCCGAAACCCCTACACCGAAGAGCCCTCCGAGATTTGATCATTGTCCACACGGACTGAAATTGTCATTTGAAGCCAAGACTTTAATATGAAGCCAATAATTTCTTTAAAATAGACGGAAAATTCGGAAGTTATAAGCATTTTCATATTTTTGCCTTTTCCCATAAGCGAGCCGTAGCCCCCTATACTGAAGACCCCCCCGGAGATTTGATCATTGTCCACTCGGACTGAATTTGTCATTTGGAACCAACACTTTAATACGAAGCAAAATATTTCTTTAAAATAGACGAAAAATTTGAAAGTTATAAACATGTTAATAATTTTGCCTTTTCTCATAAGGGGGCCATTAGCCTACACTGAAGAGCCCCACGAGATTTGATCATTGACCACTTGGACTGAAATTCTCATTTGAAACCAAAACTTTAATATGAAGCCAAAAATTAAACTTTTACATCAATTTAAACTGACTGGGTTCCGGTTCCCCCCACTATTGTTTAGTTTAGTTAAGTGGTAATTTGTGACAGCTTCACATCATCAAAAGAATGTTTCACTTCCCCTCCCCTCCCCCAGGAGTTCGTGCTGGATCCACCACTGGAATCAATAGACACTCTTCCTATTCTTTTTGTCACCCTTGATTGTGTAGGGGCTCCCTCGTACAAATAAAGAAGCGGTAATATTACAATCAAGGGGCGCTATATATTAGATATTTTTTTTAGTTACCTACCCCTAACCGCACAGGGCCATCTTTCGTAGAATAAAAAATATTACGTGATATTCCAATCATGAAAGGGGAGAGGATGCTGTAAATATATTTCTTATTCATTTTGTCTGTCCTGCTTATCAAAAATTACTTTCTGTTGGAAGGCTACTGAAATGAGAGGGGCAAAATAAAAAGTCGTACCCCCTCCTACATGGTTGCTCAAATAAGTACTAAAGAAAGCATTTTAAACTAAGATATTTAAGATTTAAACTAGGAAACTAAGATATCCTACATTATGTAAGGATGGCATATTCAAAATTATTATTATTATTATTATTATTATTATTATTATTATTATTATTATTATTATTATTATTATTATTATTATTATTATTATTATTATTATTATTATTATTATTATTATTATTATTATTATTATTATTATTATTATTGAATGTTTTTGGAGCACCGAAATTTTGTGAGACGAACAATGATATATAGAGGTTTAAGATGGGTGGTCATAGAGGAGGAAAAACCAGGATTTTTCTCTGTCTGACTCTCTAACGTAAAGATTATGTGCTGAAGGTAAGAAGCATCATCATTCTACAATAGGTTGCTTTTACGTAGCATATCAATTACTTGAGTTCTCCTCCTTCGGTCTACTTACCTTATGTAGTAAATTCAAAACAATTTCAATTCAATACAAATACATTGTAAAACTTTTCCGTAATTAAACATCTAGGGAAAATTAAACATTTAATAGGGAAATCTGTTATCAAAATATCCAAACACGTAGATAGAAGACTATCTAGTGAGAAATATTGTGAAACTTTATAAA
Source organism: Thermobia domestica (assembly GCF_964235325.1). Classification (NCBI taxonomy): domain Eukaryota; kingdom Metazoa; phylum Arthropoda; class Insecta; order Zygentoma; family Lepismatidae; genus Thermobia; species Thermobia domestica. The sequence goes on along the minus strand of NC_137458.1, from coordinate 205,562,305 downwards.
ATTCTCCAAATTAGAATTAACATTTACTGGGAAACATTCGTTATGCGCCAGCGAGCATATGGTGAGCAGTGAGCACAGGGGAAATAATTACGAAACTGTTTGCAAACAAAATTAGGGACGCTAATGCAAGTGCGACAACAGCATTTTTTCTTTTTTGGTATCGTCATGAGTTTTACACATACGTTACAATTTGATTCTTTCCCAAATAAAAAAATAAAAAAAATAACCGTAGTGTAGTGATAAAAATGATAACGGCACCTCCACGGGATCGAACCCGGTACCTTCAGCATACAGACTTGTTGCTTTAACTAACTGAGCTATTTGTTTTTTTACGTGAACTGAGCCTGTTCCGGTAAAGACGATATTTCATTACGATCGTCCTACCAATTCGTCCTTTTCCATAGATAATTTCCACTATTTGCTCTATCTTTATGTTAATACTTAGCATATATTCATATATTTGGAGTTTGCAGATAATGCATATAATAAGACATACTAGAAATATTCGTTAAAAGTTTAGTTTGTAGATTTAATCCACATTTCTCTCAATGACATAGATGTCGCTGCTTCGTGTTGAAATGCAGAATTCCCTCGTGTTCTTGAAAATTTCCCACTTTAGCAGAGTTGGTAATTCTCGAGATTTCTGTCGATTTAATGTTTTTTGCTTCTAATTTCTTTATTTTAAGCTAATATCTAACACAAATATTAAAAACGGGTTTGTTATTAACCTGTCCTGCTGGGGAAACCTTCCGAAATTTCGAACATATAAAGAAAACGGAGATATTTTCAAAAAACTTCAAAATAAAGAGACGCGTCATTTATTTTGCTCATGGTAGTACCCGTAAAAATGTAATAAAGAAAGACTGTGTTTTTTTTTTATTTTCAATTAGAACTGGCCAATCTATGCAAAATTTGCAATCGATTAGTGAAAACGTCATCTTTCTAGAGCCTGTAGTTTCCGAGATCTCATTGTCGAAAAGATTGACCACAAACGTATAAACTTTAAACATCCACAAACGTAAAGTACGAGAGATGGCAGCACAATTCATTTGCATTGATTTTGTAGAAGGTTTATAAAAATAAAAAGGCTTTGAACAATAATTTAAAAAGAAATAAACTTTGTGAAAAAGATCTATTTAAATATATATTTTTAAGTACACATACTTTAAAATCCTTGTTAAACGTGAAATCACAAATAATCGTAACTCAATGGTTTGAAATTAAAAGTTACAGGTTGGGGCTGAAGCTTTTTCATTGCTATTGTAGCATTTCATTAGATAGAATTTTAGCACTGATTATGGCCATAATTTACAAGATTAGTGCTTCGTTATTAAATGTGTGTGCGGCTATCTTCAACTGAATACAATGGTATCCACTTTTGTTGATGGATCATCCATCCGCTAACGCCCTCGCCTTTGGTGTGATAGGTCCCGGGTTTGATTCCCGGTTTGAAAACTCGGTCGAAAAGTGTAAGAGCATTTTCAGACCAGCTATCCTACATGAGATTTCCCTCATTCACACCAGGCAAATATCGGGATGTTTCCTAACGTAGGGGAAGCCGGAGCTAGTTGCAACAGGGGTAAGTTGCAACACTGTTAATATCTTCTCAATGTAAATAGTTACGAAAGCAAAACTGCCTTTCAGGCATGCGAATGTTGTGGAGTAATAAACGTGGTGACCGCGAGCTTGTTGACAGAGAGAAGAATTATTTTCAGACCAGGTGAGTAAAAGTTGAAGAATTTACTGTATGTTGAAGTGTCTGGCGACTAGTACAAGTAACTTCAGTTAACTATAATGTTATTAATGAAACATATGTACATTCATTTGAAAATAATAACAGCCATCTTTTACAATGAGATTTATGTTGAAGACATTTTCTTAATTTTGTGAAGTAAAGTGGTAAGGTGTAAGTTGCTACAGGCCAGGTTGCGAAAGGCACTCCAAACAGAATCAGGACAGAAAACGTTTGCATTGTGAGAGTACTGATAGTTTATCGGAAGATGATGTGTACTTTTGTTTAGTATATCTCAAGCCACATGAAGATAATGGAAGGCAGTGGGTACAGTGCTTGCAGTGTGATGGTTGGGCTCATTTTAAGAAATGTGCGAAAGGGGATCAGTTTTATGTATGTTATCATTGTATCTGAAATTAATCGAAGTGTTTTTCTTTGTTTATTATTTTTTTGGTTATAAATAGCTTATAAAACTTTTAGGCCTAGGCCTACTTAAACTTCAAAATATTATGTAGTCTATATAGTAAGCCTATGTGTAAGCCGATTGTGGTAGAAAAGACAATTTGTGCTGTAGGCGTTACCTACAATGTCAGCATATGCTGAACAGTATCTAATGTAATATTTATATTGTTCTTTGTATCATTTGTTATATAAACGAATTTCACGTTCTGACTTTCATTTTTGCTTCTATGTGTTGTAATGTACCCCATCCACTGTTGCAACTTACCCCGCTTACGGGGCTAGTTGCAACAAAAGTTTAGTGTTTGTAAATTTTAAATTTTCGAGAAAAGTACAAGTGTGTCGAAGTTCTTAAATTTTCTGTGCAAGTGGAACATACCCCGCCGTGCAACTTCGAAGTTTGGTGGATGTATATTCAAAACCAAAACTTATACAACTTTTTGAAGTTGAAAATTTAAAAAAGTGTTGCAACTATCCCCGTCAACCCTATAGGTTCCAGCTGCTTCCTTCCTTCCTTTTCCTTGGATAGTATGACCGCCGAGGAACATCATTCCTCATACGTGACAGGCTAACATGGCTGATGCTGAGAGCCCATAAATCTAATTCGTATTCCTAATGGAGCACACATTTTGGAAAGTATGCAGAAATTAATGCTAAATTAGTGCTGTCGATACCGTATAAACGAAATTAATGTATTAGACAAAAACCAAATGATATACGAAAGTATAATGATGAAATTATCAAACAAAACATTGATTGCTCATCTTCATGATAAGATAAACAGTACTATATAAATTTTCTATGCGATTACAAAATTAGTGCTCCATTATTAGAAGTCACGGGGCTATCTTCAGGTGAGAACAGCCCCCGTCGCTTTCGCTAATGTTGCACTAATTTTTGTAAATATATCAAAACTTAGTGCTTTAATAATATTGACGATGCAGCATAGAAATAAAATTAGTACACTTAGCAGACTACAAGCCACAAGATATGAAAAAAAAACTAAATCAAGAAAAAATTCGACCCTAAATTTTCCGATGACATGATGCATGAAATTTTTCTTTGAAATAGGATGAAATTCTTTAAAATAGTTGATAACGAAAATGGATTTTGATTACATACTATATGTTTCGTTTGTGGTCCCGCGTGATATTTTTTTTTCATGATTTTATGTAGGTGGCCTAATTAAGTTACAGAGATGGAGTGGGTAAGCGGGTCAAATGGGTCATTTTCTGAGTGGGTCGTGGGTCAACAACATGTGACCCACTGCGATCCACCACCCATCGTGACTCACTGCGACCCACCTGCTCACTCTGACCTATAGACCCACAGCTCTGTCAGCCATTGTAGACAGCATCTGAACACTAGTGAATTTGACTACGTTTTACTTTCAAGATCTCCATTTTTCTTCTTTTTTCATTTGTTTCTGTTTACTTACCTGAGATGAGTGTAAGTGAAAAAAGAACTTCAGGCACCTTTGGATATTGATATTTGTAGTTGTAATAATAGCAATAGGACTTATACTACTACTTGGCTTTCGATATACACAACCTGAGAGTTTTAGTGGAGCCAACTACTGGAAAAAACACATTTTTAAATCATTGTAATATATAAATTATTATATAAAAAATTGAATGTAACTGTGTGTGATCATCACGACAAAATTACAAAGTCAAATGAAATTACTTTTGGTATATAGTTAGGCCTTAATCCAAACTAGAATGTTGTCATATCGCTTTCATTATAATACACATCCTAAGTGGGAATCCGGACTTTTGCGGAAAAAATAAGTATCTCGCAAGCCACTAAACTTACGGAGCTGAAATTCGATGCGTTAACTCTTTATTGAAAATAAACATAACGTCTCCTAGCATTTTTTAAAAATTCTCCTTTATGGGGGAGGGGGTATTGCGCGATTTAATTAAATTTCATTTTTTAAAAATCAGCCAATATAGGTTGAAGTTAGCTGTTTAGTTAGTTTCAGTTGCTATAGAAACCAGCCTTGACCTTGGACTTCTGGCGGTCAGGTGGGTGGGTAGTAGTAGGCTGACTGGTGCTAATATCTATAATGTATGATCATGAAAAATACGCAACGAACCTTCATACGACAGAGGAACATGTTACCGGCTCTATCCAACTAAAACGTATTGTTCGAAATTATAACGTCAATTGCACAATATGGACTGTTTAATAGACATATGTGTTGTTAGTGTTTGGATTTTATTATAGTTAAATTCTACATGAATGGATCAACTGGTCGGTGGTAATTAAAACATATATTTCTTCGAAAAACAGTGAACTTATATTATTTGAACTGACTTTTTGGAGACGTAGTTGAAAACAGAATGTGACAAGTATTGTGAATTGGTGATTTCTTTTCATATAATTTCAAACTGTGGAAGTTTTCAGGTAAATTGTATAATTTAAGTGGCACTTGAAGAATTTAACAAGAAATACTTGAATTGAATTAAAATTTGCCACACTTACGTTTGAATGCAGAATAATAATATTTGTTTTGTTTGTATTTTTTGGGGTTTGATTAAAAACATATTTTCACTTAATTGGCCATTTTTAATTGTCTATTTGATTAGAGAGTCAATTTTCCGCAGTTTCAATCACGGTATAAATATATCATGTAACAACCTTGGAACATAAAAATGTTCCTCTGTCGTATCCGTGCTTCTCAATATGGCCACAAGTACGTATTAATGGAAACAGTAATATTGAACAGTGGAGTGTGAGAAATTAATGATTTGGTGTGCAACTCCTTTTGGACTTGTGAACCTGCCAAATTAAAAATTCAGTAAATTTTGGACAGTGAGTGGTGAGAAGCATTGTGTTTTAGGCCTACATATAGTATAAAATGTTCAGCAGACCAATATTTAATCGGGGGATTGTGAATCCTAACCAGTCTTCTTTTTCTACTTTTGCCCGTGTCACGAGATAAAGTGCCGGTCAATTGATAGATCTGGGTCCGTGTGATAGAATGGATGGGGACGAGATCAATCAAAGGAGACCATTGGAGAATTTGCTTGATTTCGCTGGCGCCACAATTCCACGCGACTCATATACTCAAACAAATAGTGCACTAAGAGACCCAAAATTTAATTTTGAAAAACATATTTCAAATACTGCATTTAAAGTAATAAAAACTCAAGTGAACACTATTCCCATGTTAACTTCCGAAGATGGTTTTGCAGTGTGTGAATTCTTAATAAAGGCTAATATCCTTATTGAACAAAACTTCTAACCCTTTTGTTAAACCGTGTAACTGGTAAATTATTCACAGGCTTGCAATAGCGGGTCGTTAATGGTATAAGTTGGACCAATATTTTTGCCACATTGGTTAATAAGTATGTTAGCAGTATGGTTAGAACGGAAATTATAAAATATAAATTATATCAAATGGTGAACATTAAACAACCATTTACGGACTTTATACATGAAAAGAGCACTGTAGCAACCTTGTTCGGCTAACTTTCTTCCTTTACGTTGGTCTACCTATCTTGATTTGGGACTTTCAAATTTCATCCCTTTTTCCACTGAAAAGTATCGATAGATGAACAAGGAAATAATTATACCATGATAATTTAATCGTAATTCGGCCCATTACAAACACTTTACCATTTTATATTGTAAAGATCAGATCAACCGTAACAGAGCGGTGCTAGCTATTGACCGTAGAAATTTAAACTCAAATTAGTTAGAATTTAACAGCCTGGTTTTATTACAAGTGTAAACTCTTTAGCCAGTAGAGAAGGGCCGTGAATCATGGGGCAGAGTTGATGACGACGGGTTTTGGTGGATCAGAGTGTGTCACAGTGGGTGAGAATGGTTCATGATGGGTGGTGGGTTTGACTGAGACATGGTGGGTGGGGTACCAGAGTAGGTAATGGTAGGTGGTGGGTCACGGTGGGTCTTGGGTCTGAGGGGATCGTAGGTCACGATGTGTGGTCGGTCAGTCTGTCGTGGGTCAATTTTTCATTGACCCACGCCATCTCTGGTAAGTTATTATTAATCATGATTTTAAAAAGTCTTCAAGGTTTATTTTTGACTTCGTTTGTGTTCTGATCTCTTTGTTTGAATTCCTATCCCTCCAAGAGATCCCTTGTGGCTATGTGGGCTACATACCTCAAAGGCGCAGGAAACCCGAATTCAAATTGTACATTTAATTGTAGATCCACCTCTCATATAGCATCGTTGCTGAAAGGGACGCCCAACTCAAGTCAAACCAAATCCATTCCCATTAGTTAACTGAATGAGGTCAGGATCGCACTTCACCTCCGTCGTTCCAAATTTTTGAGTCAATTTCTTCGTTGTAGTATAAACACAACATTTCTTTTTATGCTTATAGATTAACATAATTTCAGCGCTAATTGTTGACATGGTCTTCATTCTAATTGCTTAAGCTATTTAACTGAGGAGGTCTAGAGTCACACTACACACTTTTCCTTTTTAATTTTGGAGCATATTCCTCTGTTGTAATAACAGAACAAATTTTCTTTTCATGCTCATATATCAGCACAATTTCAGCACTAAGTTTTACCCTTATTTCCATTCTGATCGTTTAAATATTTGGCATAGGATCACGCTTCGCCCTGCCCTCCTTCCAAATTCTGCTCATTTTTTTCGTTGTAAGAAACGCACATTTTTTCTATCCTTATTAACCAGCACAATAAATTTCAATAATTTTATTTTTAACTTCCCCCCATTCTGATCAGGTAAATGGGGGAGGGGCAGGTTGAAGATCACTATCCGTTCTTTTTAAATTTTGGCATCATTATCTCCGTAACAAGTTTTATATTTTTATTTCTTGATTAACATAATTGTAATACATTTTTTCTTACATTATTTGCCTTATAACTAGGTATCACTAGCTTGAAGCTCCACCTCTTCTTTTTTCTTATTTTGATCGAATTACTACGTTGCAATAACTGCACAAATTATATTTTTACACTTATTGATCACCATAATTTCAACACAAATTTTTGGTGTATGTTTTAAAATTAGTGACAGTCTAGGTGCGGCTAAGTACATGCTCCTTCTACCCCCGCCTTTTAAATTTTGCCGTCCATTTCGAGTCCATTTACTTGTAGTGCGAAATCTTCAAATTTCAATTCTAACTAGCTTAGAATTTTATTCAACTTTTGTTCAACAAAGAAAAATTTTGTACTGCTCAAATTAACAAAGGAGGACCATTTCAAAATTTCGCTACTTCGATCACTTATAGTGCGACATCTTCAAATTAAAATTTTAGCTCATAATTTTGTCCGATTTTTGTACATTTTTATAGCACCAAGAAAAATTTTGCACTATTGAAATAAACGAGAGAGGGCCATTTGAAATATTAGTCACATCTTTCACCTGTAGTACGACATCTTCAAATTCGGATTTTAACAAGTTTAGAATTTAATCCGACTTCTGCACATTTTTGTCCGACCAAGAAAAAATTTGTACCACTCAAATTAACAAAGGAGGGTTATTTCAAAATTTTGGCCACTTCGATCACCAGTAGTTTGACTCCTTTAAATTCAAATTTTAACCTTAGAGTTTCCCCCTTTGTCTATATTTTTGTACCACCAAGCTAGTTAAAATTCGAATCTGAAGATGTCACACTTGTGATCGAAGTGGCACAAATTTTGAAATGGCCCTCCTTCGTTTATTTCGATGGTACACATTTTTTCTTGGTTCAACAAAAATGGACAAAAATTGAACAAAATTCCCAGTTAGATAACCTTCAAATTTGAAGATATTACACTCCAAGTGATCGAAGTGGATCCCCAAATTTTCAAATGATCTTCCCTCGTTTACTTGAATAATACAAATTTTTCTTGGTTGGAAAAAATGGACAAAAATATGACAATTCTGAGATAGGTAAAATTCAAATTTGAAGATGTCGCACTACAGCTGATCTAAATGGCTCAAATTTTGAAATAGCAATCTATTATTAATTTGAGTGGTAGAAAAGTTTTTCTTGTGTGAAAAAATTGACAAAAATTGGACAAAATTCTGAGCTAGTTAAAATTCGAATTTGAAGACGTCGCACTACAACTAAATGGACCCGTCAATTTCTCTGTTGTAAGAACGATATGAATTTTATTTCTCTAGCCGTGGCTCTGCGTAGCGTAGTCGCTAACCCTCTCGCCTCTGGAGCGAGCAGTCCGGGGTTCGATTCCCGGTGGGGGCATTGGTCGTAAAAGTGTAAAAAGCTTTTTCAGGCCAGCCATCTTGAATGAGGTTTTCGTGGGTTTTCCTCATTCACACCAGGAAAATGCCTATATCTAATTTATAGGTCCTATATCTAACTTATATGTTCCAGGCCGCTTCCTTCTTTCCTTCCCTTTCCCGGATAGTGTGCTCCCCGAGGGAGGTCATATCTCATACGTAACGGGCTAAATGACCCTAGATGCCGAAAGGCAGAAATCTAAACCCTAAATCATTAATTAGCCCAGTTTTAGCAGTAATTTTCACATGAATTTAATTCTAATAAGGTAGCGTTATTTTCACGCACTCTCTCCCTACTTCCAAACTCTCGACTAATTCTTCTGTTGTGAGAACCGCTGAACAAATTACACTTTTCGACGAAAATTAGTACTAAATATATTATGATATGAATGAAGGAACGATTGTTTTCTTTGACGATGCTGCCATTAAACATTTTCCAATATATTTGGCCTGACAATATCACTAATTTTCTCTTTATGCGGTATCGTCATCACTAATTTAACACTAAATTTGTGTATAGGTGTCATCTCAATCGGTTGAGTGAGTTGGGCTAGGTTCACACATTCCCCACCCAGATATTTTTTTGAAGTTTGTGTAACAGCACTAATTTTGTGAACTATGACAAAAATTAGTGCTAAATTACTGCTGACGATACCGCATAGAAAGAAAATTAGTGCCATGTATAGTATCATAAAAATGAGGGATCGATTGTTTTCTTTGATGATGCTGTCATTAAACATTTTCGAATATATTTGCTTTCTGATAACAGCACTAATTTTCTTTCTATGCGGCATCGTCAGCACTAATTTAACACTAACTTTGTGTATAGGTTTCATCTAAATCGGTTGAGGTTGACGCTAGCCCCACCCAGATCTTTCTGTTTTTTGACGTTTTTGTAACAGCACTAATTTTGTAAACTGTGCCAAATATTTGTGGTAAGTTAGTGCTGACGATACCGCATAAAAAGAAAATTAGTGCTAGGTATAGTATGACAAAATGAGGGATCGATTGTTTTCTTTGATGATGCCGCCATTAATCATTTTCGTATATATTTGACTTTGTGATAATAGCACTTATTTTCTTTTTACGTGGTATCCTCAGCACTAATTTAACATTAACTTTGTGTATAGGTTTGATCGCAGTTCGTTGAGCGGGTGGGGCTTGCATGAACTTAGTCCCACCCAGAATATATTTTGTTTTTTGACGTCTGTGTAACGGAACAAACGCTTTTAACATTACAGGTTGTCAGCACTAATTTTTGGCATATATTTTAAAATTAGTGCCAGTGTGCTTGGGACCAGGTTCAGGGACATTCAAAAGAAATGCCCTGACTGTCGTCTGCGACAATTGTAGAATACCAAGTATGAAAGCCATGGAGACTTAGTGCAGATCTATGTGAAGTAGCTCACTGAAATGTGTTTATCGAAGAGTAATAGTGAAGGAGTATGTATCGATCGGTTCCATGAAGGAAACGAGAGAAATCTTTCACAACAATTTCCTGATGTTGGCATATCAAATGTGAAAGGGGCTTAAAGCCATTTTAAAATATATTAATTTTATGATTGGTAGGTTTTTGTATATATTGTATTTTTGTATATATTGTAGGGTTTTTGTATATATTGTAACGTGCAGAATAATTAAATACAAAACTTGGAGGAAAATGTATATGTAACTTAGTAGCGTCATTTCAGAGGTTACCAGAGTGAATGGCAAGATTGTCCACGAACATAACCGTTTCTCGTCTTTCATTAGTATATTACAGGGATGCAAATAAGCAATAAAATTTTACTAACCCCCCCAAAAAAAAGATACCAGCCCACACTCCACAATAGAAATCATTTACTTATTTCCACAATAGAAATCATGGTATGATATTAAATACTCGTCCGCTCTTGCATCCCTGGTATATTAGTATTGAATTTATTTAAAAAGATAAAAAAAAACATGGGAATCTCAAACTCAGGGGTTGCAATTGTCTCTTTGCTCTTCCCAAATGGCGCCCTTGATTTAACTTACCAAACCAAGTTATTAGGTCTAGAATACACTTTGTTTGACCTTGAAAGGCACATCTTAACCTAGTAATATTTGACATATAAATGTTGTGGTTTCAACAAATCGACATGGCAAACTGTCTCTGTTATTTTAGTCGAGTGTGATATTATACCATGTTCTTCCTTATTACTTTTGACAAAATTAAATTTATTTAATTTTATCTAGTCTCATAAAGAATAGTAAAACTACGAACTTACCGCTCACTTGCGTTTGCCATACTGCGTCTGCAATACCCCACATACCAGCGGCAACAAACAACACAAATGAATTTTCTGGTCGCGGACGCCAAAATAGAAACATAAGAAGCAGAATAGCATGCAAAATTGATCCAAGAATGACAACTGGATTTCTTCCTATATACTTCACTATAGAACCAAATATTACTGAGCAAACAGCGTTTATGACTCCCATACAAAGCATAACAAATCCTACATGTGGAATGCCCCAGGAACATGAAATGTAAGCCTGAAAACCAATGCAAAATCATTAATACAAGTAGTTTGCAAATCGTCAAGAGCACTTAAGGTTCTCATATCTTTAACATAAAGTGAAAATTTCAATAATAATTTATTTTGAACACAAGAAAAAAGTAACTGACTCTTGACATCCAGAAAACCCAGAACAATTTTGAAATTATTAGTAACTAGCTAAAAGGCCCCTTTCTCGAATGGGAAGAATAGGTTATGAAAATCATTTGAACTCTTTTCTCCCCTTGGGATTGTGACAATCGCTCCTTCTAAGGAATTATCATTAAACATTTAAGTTATATACAATCCATTTCCAGTCTTGGGAAGTAAAGTAACGGAAGAACGCGTTACTTTTTAAGTAACGTTTCCTAGTAACGCGTTACATTTTTTGCAAAGTAACTGTAACGTGTTATGAAATTTTAAACTAATGTACTTAGTTTGCGTTACATTTCGGATGAGTAACCACAATATATGTATATTTTTCGGAAAGAAATGTTTCTTTCCTGCAAGTATTTTTTTTTCAGAATACAGCAATGAAGCATGAATTATGTCAGTCACCAACACAGAGAGAAACAGGTAAGATCTTAGTGCCACTTGCTGTTTTGAAAGATGAGCACAGCCTCAGAGAAATTACGTGTTCTGATTGCAAGCACTTGGAAGATTTTGTCATAGATTTTGACAGCTCCAAATCAATACATTCAGTGAGTGAATTGAGAGTGCAATGGTAGTATAGATTACTTTGGTTGCTGTTGTATTTATAGATGAGAATGAAAATATTTTACCGTTCGAAAATTTGTAAAAACAATATTTCTTAAAAGCTGAGGATGATGGCGGACAGAATTTAAAAGTAAAGTGTACGAAGCAGTGTTTTTTCCAGACATATTTTTGGGTCAGCACTGCTCCCTGGAGCTTTAAGAGTGGCCCAGGATGAGAGCAAAATAATACGTTCATAATATAATAATAAATAGAATAGTACTAGCGATGTCCTTCCGAATACTAAGTGTACCTTCCCGGAACGTTTTTATCTGAAAGAAACACTGGCCCGAAGTGCCCCGGTGGGAGACATTAACAGCACGCACACAAACATTTGGGATGCGATGCTCAACAATTGGTGGACTTCGTTCCTCCTGGAAACGCTGGATTATCTCGGAAATCATTTTCAATGCTCCCATCGTGTGTGCCATTGTCGTCTATCATTAGTGTGTTAAACTCATCCGCAACAACATCTTCATCACGCAGCTGCATTTTAATTTGTTCGGTAACGGGACTTCCTCCAGCGTGGTGGGTCCTGTGAGACATCAAACAATCCGCTAACAACTTCAGAACTACAGCGTGTCGCTTTAGGTACACACGCGATGCACGTTTACATATCAGCATCCAAACTACCGCCGCACTCTGTTTCTATTGACATTACCTAACCTTTGTCATTGAATACACATAAAGAAACACCAGTATTCACCAGCACTCGCTCCACCACCAAACTACTAACACCTGGTTCCGTCTTGCCTCTTTACATGCACATTCTTTGTTCACTTTCTAACTGCATACGTCCCCTCTACTTTCGTTCTCTGTGACCCATAGCATGTTACGTCACATCACACCTCTCCTTATTTTGTAGCACACATGTCAACTGATTTGATTTTTATTTATGCTACAAGAGTCCCTTATTCCAGTCCCACACAATGAAACATTTACCACGAAATCAAATTCCACACAGTAGTAAGCTCCCCACTATGTCCAGCCGAGTCAGCAAAATTTTCTTGATTCTGATTGGCTGATAGAGGTCACGTGACTTTTGGACCCACCCACTCGGGAAATTCAAATTTAGCTACGCCCCCCAGGTCACGTGGTATAACGTCATGAGTCACCCTGTAGGGAAGTCCCTAACTTTGGATTTTGAAATTCGTTCCCTTTTACGGGTAAGATGAGTGCTTCGGTACCTTGATTTTGATTGGTTGATAGAGGTCACGTGATCTTAAGTCCTAGGATTTTTTAAATTCGTTCCTTTTACGGGTAAGGTGAGTACTTTGGATACCACGATTTTGATTGGCTGATAGAGGTCACTGGAAATTCAAAATTTCAGGTCACGTGGTATGACATCATGAGTCACCCTGCGGTGAAATCCCACACTTTCTTTTACGATCAGGATTTTTGAAATTTGTTCCCTTTTACGTAGGGAAGGACGAGAGGATATTTTCAAACCGATTATAGGGAACGAAAGTTTGCATAAGGAAAGTAATGACAACGGTGTTAGACTCGTGAACTTTGCAACATCCAAAAACCTAACCGTGAAGAGTACAAAATTCCCACATCGCGACGTTCATAAATACACTTGGACATCACCAGACGGAAAAACACATAATCAGATTGATCACGTTTTAGTAGATAGAAGAAGACAATCTAGCATAATTGACGTCCGGTCGTTTAGAGGGGCTGATTGTGACACTGATCACTACCTGGTAGCAGCGATAATACGGGAGAGATTATCGTTGAATAAAGGTAATACTCAATGTCCGAAAACGGAGAGATTTAATTTAAAGAAATTAGAAGAGAGCCAGGTAAGAGAGGAATACCAGATTGAAGTTTCGAATAGATTCTCGGTTTTAGAAGACTCGGAGTGCACTAGTGTTGAGGATACTTGGATTGAAATTAGAGATAGCATTAAAAGTTTAGCAATAGAAAAATTGGGACACGCGGAAATACGTAGGAACAAACCATGGTTCGACCAAGAATGCATTAAACTAGCAGAGAAGAGAAAACAGGCAAAATTACGGTGGCTACAAAATCCGAATGAAATAACTACACAAAATTTCGCAGATATCAGGCGGGAAACTTCCAAAACTTTTAGAACAAAGAAACGGGATTTTTTGAAAGCTAAAATTAAGGAACTTGAAGATAATAGTAAAAATAAAAATATTCGGGACATGTATAAGGGGATCAGCGAATTTAAGAAAGGCTATCAACATAGTGCTTATATATTAAAGAAATCTGACGGAACAGTTCTCACTGATACGGATCTTAAATAGATGGAAAGATTTCTTTAACGATTTGCTGAACACGCAGCCAAAAACTAATGTGCGTGGAGAAAAGGAGATACACACCGCAGAACCGTATATTCCAGAACCCAATCGAATAGAAGTGGAAGCCGCTATAAAGAAATTAAAGAAACACAAATCTCCGGGTGTTGATGAAATTCCGGCTGAGTTAATTTTAGCTGGAGGCGAAAAATTGTGGAACAAGATTCACAAACTCATTCTCCTTATCTGGAACAAGGAAGAATTGCCACAAGAGTGGAAAGAGTCAATCATTGTTCCAATTCACAAGAAAGGCGACAAAACTGACTGTAATAATTATCGAGGCATTTCTCTTCTGTCAACATCCTATAAAATCCTTTCAAATATTCTGTTAGCAAGATTGACCCCATACGCAGATTAAATTATTGGAGATTATCAGGGCGGATTTAGACGAAATCGATCAACTATCGACCAAATATTTACCATTCGACAAATACTCGAAAAGAAGTGGGAATACAATACCCCGGTACATCAACTATTTATTGATTTCAGAAAGGCTTACGACTCGGTTAGAAGAGAAACATTATACAACGTTCTTACAGAGCTTGGAATACCGAGAAAGCTAATTAGATTAATTAAGATATGTTTAAGTGAATCCCAAAGTAAAGTCCGGGTAGGAAAATTTTTGTCCACGAGCTTCCACGTCGAAAATGGCCTGAAACAAGGAGATGCGTTGTCGCCATTATTATTTAACTTTGTGCTGGAATACGCCATAAGGAAAATCAAAGATAGCAAGCAGGGCCTAGAGTTGAACGGCATTCACCAGGTTATGGCATATGCTGATGATGTAAATTTAATAGGGGATAATAGGAGAACAGTAGAAATAAATGCAGAGATATTATTAAACGCATGCAGGGACATGGGTTTAGAAGTAAATGCAGAGAAAACTAAATACATGGAAGTGCGTCGGGACCGTAATACGGCAAATTGTGGAGGCGTTAAAATATTAAATAATACTTTTGATAAAGTGGATACTTTCAAATATTTAGGATCAATTTTAACAGACGAAAATCATATTCACGAAGAAATTAAATGTCGATTAAAAGCAGGGAATTCGTGTTACTATTCGGTTCAAAATCTCTTGTCGTCGCGAATTCTGTCGAGGAATTTGAAGCTTAAAATATATAAAACGATAATCATGCCTGTTGTTCTGTATGGTTGCGAAACATGGTCGCTTACTCTGAGGGAAGAACATAGACTGAAAGTATTTGAGAACAGAATCCTGAGAAGAATATTCGGACCCAAGAGGAACGAGAATGGGGAATGGCGGAAGCTTCATAACGAGGAACTACATAGTTTATACGGTTTACCCAACATTGTTAGGGTCGTCAAGTCTAGGAGGCTTAGGTGGGCAGGTCATGTAGCTAGAATGGAAGAAAGTAGAAACGCTTTCAAAGTCTTGACTGGTAGACCCATAGGAAAACGACCATTAGGAAGACCTAGGCGCAGATGGGAGGATAATATTAAGATGGATCTCGCAGAGATAGGAATACAAAGTAGAAACTGGATCCAATTAGCTAAGGATAGAAGTCAGTGGAGAGCTTTTGTGAACGCGGCACTGAATCTCCGGGTTCCATAGGCCATAGAGTTAGTTAGTTAGTTAGTTCCCTTTTACGTGTAAGATGAGTGCTTTGGTACTTCAATTCTGATTGAATGATTGAAGTCACGTGATATTAGCCCAACCCATGTGGGAAATTCAAATTTTTAGGTTACATGATATGACGTCATGAGGCCAGGTGATCCATCCTTGACCGTGATTTTAGAATTTCGTTTCCTTTTATGGTTACGCTTTGGTACCACGATAGTGTACTGAAGTTCACCTTAAATATTATTGTTTCTTTTATGGGTAAGATGGTTAACCTCTTTGTTCCCTTGATGGAAAAGGAGCCCACCTTATGTGTTTCCGTGTGGAGATTGAGTACAGAATGTTGTCCTTGAATTAGTGTGTCTCTGAAAGGATACATTTACTCTCTAACAATGGTAAAAGAGGAGGCCATCCTTTTTGCTTGCAGATTAACTAAAGAAATGGTGCTTTGCTTAAATCTGAATGGTACATTGTTAGAACTCTTATAAACCATTGTTGTGAGTTTGAGCGATTTTGAAACGCTCGGCGTTTTGTTACTCAGTAAGCGCTTCATTGATGGAAACAGTGTTGCCAGATTATTAAAATCTAAACTGCTCTGGTTCTTTTCGAAACGGTTCCGCACAGTGCAAAAAATTTTGAAAAATAAAAATTTTTCGAATCAAAAAAATTGAAACTAAATTTTTCAAACCAGAAAAATTTAAACAAAAGTTTTTCGAACCAAAAAATTGAAACTAAAAATTTTCAAAACAAAAATTTTTCGAACGAAAAGAAATGAAACTAAAAAATTCAAAAGAAAACATTTTCGAACTAAATTTTCAAACCAATTTTTTTCGAATTCAACCAATTTTTAGAAACAAAAGCTTCGAACTAAATATGTAAATCAAATTTAAACATTTTCAAATCAAACTTTTTTCTCGAACTTTTAAAATTTTCGAACTAAAAATTGAAAACCTGATTTTTAAAATTTAAACCAACTTTTGGAAAACTAAAAAGAAATATCCTAATAAATGTTTTTCCAGGAGTCGTACTCAGGTCTTTTAAACCAAAGACGTGTATGTTAACCGCTTAGCTATGAACGAGCTCGGTTTTAATCGTAATTGATGGATTTTGAACCATGGTCCCTGAAAGGATATATTTATACCTTAAGATGTGTAAAAGAAAATAACGTTTCCGTTCTTGGATTGAATTAAATGCTGAAAGACTTCTTTGTTCGTTGACATAAAAGCACATATGATTGAAATGCAAACGTTAGCGGATGCGTATCGTATTACTTTTGTTTTACTACGAACGAGTCAGCATGACTTATGAAAAGCAAACAATGACATGCTCTTATGGAATATGAGATAATTGAAATGTCATCACAATTTACGAAAGGTGGTCCAGGCTGAAAGCATTCGAGATGATGTCATGATCAGAATTGCGATACTACATGTTGTAATAAGGATTTCATAAGTAGTGAGAAATGTGAATGACGTCACGGTCGATTGTTACACGTCGTTTTGGTTCGTGATTTATGACGATCGCAATATTGAAAGCAGTGTTTTGATTGGTTCGTTGTGATGTCATTTATGAATTTCCTCGCTTCTGATTGGTTGATGGTGACGTCGTTTTTATAGACCTAAATAAAAATACATTTTTCATTTTTCAAATCCTACTTCCACGAAGCTCATGAAATTGAGCAGGTGTACCTCTTGTGCCATTGTGAAGACTAGTTCAACAAGTTTCGTTCATTGAATATGAGGTAAGTTCATGAAAATTTTATCCTCAGACAAGTTTATCAACGGCGTCATTCGATATCAGTGGAGTGATTTTGAAACGATGTCACATGTGGATAACATTGTTATTACTAACACACTGTTTTACTTTTAACATTAAATATTTAGTCTGTGGGAGAGCAAATAAATGATCGTGGATTAATTAGGGAGTGCGAGGTAACAGGGACACGATGTTGTTCAACATAAACCGGGGATAGAATTACAGACCTCATGCATCAGCGGATCATGTCCTTTAAAATTATTGTTTCCATGTCATCGGTTTGTACGCTAATCACTTACCATAGTTTTGGAAATAATGCATGAGAAGTTGGGGGAAATGTACAAAATTTTGAAAACTACACATGAGAATAATATTATTCGATTCCCTTTGAAACCATTGTTTTAGTTTAGCATCCCTTCAGTAGTGAGGCTAGGAATACAGCTTAATGTTGGATCTGAGCGCCCGCCGGGAATTGAACCATGGTTAGAGCTAGCATAGTTTTGATAAGAATGCATTACAAAATTTCGAAAACTACGCATGAGAATAATTTTATTAAATTTCCGAAAAGGTTTGACATAACTCTGACGTGGAAAGCAAAACCACCGATGATTGAATCAGAGCCTTCCACGTTAGAAGTATGTACGCTAACCGCTTAGCCACGAAGAAAAAAGGAGTGAATGAATATTTGGTTAAAAGTTTTACGCTATACAGATTTTGTTTTGACAATTACATATGCGTAACGTTAAGGTTTGATGAATCTCTTAAACTTGCAAACGCATCATTTTAAAGTTGAGAGAAAAATGCTTACGCGTACTTTGTCACATCTCTGCATTGTTAGAGGACAATTTTATTCATTCATGCATTCCTTTTATCATTACAGAGTTGTAGGTCAGTTACATGCTGATGTAATGGTCTCGAGTTTGATTTCCAGTATGACAGTAATAAAACACTCATTTCAGTAACATAATTATTTAAAACACGGAGTTAGAAAAAAACTTTGATTTCTAGTACGCGTGCTTTAATAATGGGACCCTGAACGCCCCGCCGGGAATCAAACTCAGGACCTTCACAAACGTTATGATTTCTTGTTTATCAGGTGATTAAGATTTTTCTTTCTTCTTTCTTTTGTAGAAATTAACGCTGCTCAATTCGTTTTCACCCTTACATATTTTTTTACCGTAATTGTACCTGTTTGTTTGTTTTCTCCTTTTAAACCATAGCCAAATTGTTCGTAACGAAGCCACACGTCATTAGAGATGATTTAATATTGAGGGCAGGGCAATTTAATATTGAGGACGGAAATTCAATTTAACGCACCACCCGCAGGAACCGATATCATTGAATATTTACATAATAGTTCTTCAAGCGATGCTGGATTATTTATTAGTCAATGTCGATGATGAGGTGATGGTTGGTTTATCGGTAATATCGCCACGAAACACCAATAAGCCATTTTGAATGAGTTTTCGCCAAATCCGAAACCTGACACTGGAGACGATGTGCACCTCGTTTGAAAGAGTTTTGCAGAGCAACAATTCGTTTCTTCTTTACAAGCCATTCACCGTTTATTTTGATCGTGTGGATATTTCACGTGGCTATGATCGTGTGCGGCAAGGAGTACTAGAAAACGAAGAGTTATTACGAAGGAAACGAGGGATTGTACGGGTAAAGAACCAATATTCAAGGTGTCTGGCGTACGCCTTTGTCATTGCTATTGGTCTAAAAATACAAGAATATGGATATGAAACAACATAAGCAGTATAAAGATCAATCTAAATGTGTTGTTGACCAAGAAGTGGATGCGTTATGTACAAATGCAGAAGTGAATTTTTTTTGGATCATGGTGCCAGTGTAAATGGAATTCGGCAATTCCAGTCTTATCTTAAAGAATATAAAATTACTGTGTATAGTAGTTTCTCAGGCCATGACATCATGTACGAGGGGCCCAACGATGAAAATCGCACTCCCATAAATTTGATTTGTTTGGCTGGACATTTTGATATTATTCAATCTTTAACGGCTTGTTTTGCCTCCAAGTTCTATTGTGAAGCGTGCCATAAAAATTATAGTAAACGTAACGAGCATGTGAAAAATTGTCCTGTAACGTGCTCCAAATGTTTACAGAGACCTGTATGTGACAAGAACCAAACGCTGATATTATGCAACGACTGCAATAATCAATTTTATGGCGAAGAATGTTTTAAGAATCATCGTAATGTACATCATCAAGGGGAATTTGTATGTAAAATGGTGAAGCAATGTACTAAATGTTACAGAGTATATTTCTTTGCACGAAGTGGACAACGCATTCATGACTGCAATGAGACCTTTTGTAATGTATATAAGAAGATTGTTCCAGGATCGCATCAATGTTTCATGCTTCCTGATCAACAATGCTTGAAACCTGGTGTTCCTTCACGCATGCATGCAAAGAAAGCCTTATTTATTTTCTACGATATAGAATCCATGCAGGACAAGAATATTGATGATAACATGTTTGTACACGTCCTGAATTTATTGGTTGCACAACAAGTATGTTATGCATGCGTTGAAAATGATAATATCCAGCAGTCTTGCAGTACGTGTGGTCAGCGCCAGCATATTTTCCAAGGAGACGATCCAATTTATAATTTTCTCCAATATTTACGAGAATGTCGTCCCAACATAAATAGGATTTTCTGTCTCGCTCACAATTCGAAGGGTTACGATGGACATTTTATTCTAAAGACTATGGTAGAGCAATGTCAATGAAGACCTGATGTCATATTAAATGGGACCAAAATACTAAGTTTAACGCTAAATAATCTAACGTTCATTGACTCTTTGAACTTCCTGCCTATGGCATTAAGCAAATTGTCGAAAGCGATCAATTTACCTGCAAGCAAAGGATACTTCCCACATTTCTTCAACATCAAGGGAAATCAAACATATATTGGACCACTTCCTGAAACGAAGTATTATGGTGCAAATAAATGTCCGTTGAAGACAGGAATAAGTTCATGTAGTGATACAACGACCATCGTAACGATACGTTTGATTTCCATAAGCAAATTATCAACTATTGCATTCAATATGTCAATGTACTGCGACAAGCATGTGTTTCGTTTATGACGTCATTTGAAGCAGAAACTAAAGTAAATCCCTTCTTGGAGACGATAACGATTTCAAGCGCTTCCAATTTAGTATTCCGTCGAAATTTCCTCAAGCCTAATACCATTGGAATTCTACCGGCACATGCTTATCGATGGAGAAGTACGCAATTGATCGCTGCAGTGCAATGGCTGGCCTACATTGAAAAAACTGAAAGAAAACAAATCTTATATGCGGCTCGACAAAAAGAAGTGTTTATTGCGGGATTCCATGTTGATGGTTACTACCAAGATCCTGAAACGTTAGAAGAGCACGTCTATGAGCATGCCGGCTGTTTTTATCATGACTGTAAAGTGTGTATTACTACAGGCCGTAATCAGCCCATTCAGCAATCCAGAAGACACAGTGGAATTCCGTTATGAATGAACGCAACGAAAAATGCAAGACTGCATGAATTGGGATACATTGTACATGAAATGTGGGGGTGTGAATTTAAACAGTTCTTGAAACAAAATCCAGCAATGGCGACATCACCCGTACATGAATCGCAGCCCCTTAAATCCAAGAGATAGCTTTCTTGGAGGTAGGACCAATTGTGTGAAATTGTACCATCAAGTCGACGAAAAAGCAGGAGAAAAAATATCTCGATATTATTTCTCTGTATCCGTTCATCAATAAATGCGCTAAATACCCTGTAGGACATCCTAGAATTTATCTACAGGGGGATGAAAATATATACCACCAATAAATAAAGTCAATGGTCTGATCAAAATGACGATATTGCCAAGTCGCCACTTTTATCATGGTCTCCTCCTATATCGATGCAGCAAAAAACAACTGTTTCCGCTGTGTGCTGCTTTTGCTGAAGAAATGAACCCAAAACCTACAGCAATGTGTACGCACAACTATCAGGAGCGATGCCTCACTGAAACATGGGTATCATATGAAATACAAAAGGCAATAGAATTAGGATATCAACCGGTGGAAATCTTTGAAATTTGGGATAATGACATTGAACAATATGACCCCATCACGAAAATAGGTGGTTTGTTCACGGAATACATCAACACGTTTTTAAAATCGAAAATGGAAGCTTCTGGATGGCCAAGTTCATGTGTCACCGAAGAAGACAAAATTTATACAAACCGTTTTGGAGCGTGAAGGTATTGCTTTGGATCCGACCAAAATTGTAAATAATCCTGCACGAAGAAGTTTATCTAAATTTTGTCTTAACTTTCTATGGGGAAAGCTCTCGCAACGTACAAACTTTAGCCAGACCACGATTATTAATCGGCCAGAAATTTTATGAAAAACTCACTTCCTCCGATATTGAACTCCATCAAATTGTACCATCAGTGATACCATGCTGTATGCGTTCTGGGAGTACAATGAACATGTGCCCGTTCAAAATCGAAACATCAATGTCGTTTTAGGAGCATTTGCATGTCAGGCACGTCTGGAGTTGTACAAGTACCTGCAAATGTTGCAGGAACTTGATTCATATTTCGACACTGATTCTGTGATATTTACAGAAAAACCGGGGGAGCCAACCATTGAACCTTAAAAGTAATTTGGGATGTTTAGCAGATGAGGTGGATTCTTATGGACAACGAGCGTACATCAAGACGTTTGTTAGTGGAGGACCGAAAAACTACAGTTTAGAAATATATAATCCAGATACCAACGTCACCAGCTACATATGCAAACTACGATGGTTAGAGGGTTTACCTTAAACTACGATGCAGAACAACATTTAAATTTCAACACCCTAAAAGAAATTATTACTAATCAATGCCGTGGACAAGTCACCATTTTCATCCCTCATAAAATATGCAGGACCAAAGACCACACCATCGTCACTCGCAAAGAACAAAAAATTTACAACATCCAGTACACAAAACGTCGATTCAGAGAACTCAATTCCTATGATACGGTTCCGTATGGGTACGTTAAAAAACGGAAGCTGGAACAAGAAAAATAAGATGAAGAAAAACTATAAATACCCGATAAGGTCATTGTAACATAGTCTTTTTCCCTTTCCTTTTTCCTCCTTGCCGCAAAGCAGCAACACCAAGAAAAAATTGCAGTCATCTCGTACCCAGAGGAGACCATAAAGCAGCAACACCATCAGTGGAAGAAATGCAGTCATCTCGCACCCCGAGGAGGAAGAGGGAACTAAACAGAAAGTGTTACAGCTGCATCTTTTATGAGTAAGTTTTATTTCTCTCTTATCAATATTTACTCGTTTCTATTTTTCAGGAAAAAAAGAAACTCATAAAGTAATCTATTGCTTCTTCTTTTTCTTCACAGGATACGTCTGCAAGATTCGAAGATGATGACACGTCCAAAGTATTCATTGACCTAGATTCACCACTTATCATGTTAATAAAAATGTATGAGAAGAGCAAATACCTTTCGTTAAAATACAAGTTGAAAACCGGAGCAGTTTAGAGTTTAATAATCTGGCAACACTGTTTCCATCAATGAAGCGCTTACTGAGTAACAAAACGCCGAGCGTTTAAAAATCGCTCAAACCCACAACAATGTTTTATAAGAGTTCTAACAATGTACCATTCAGATTTAAGCAAAGCACCATTTCTTTAGTTAATCTGCAAGCGAAAAGGATGGCCCCCTCTTTTACCATTGTTAGAGAGTAAATGTATCCTTTCAGAGACACACTAATTCAAGGACAACATTCTGTACTCAATCTCCACACGGAAACACATAAAGTGGGCTCCTTTTCCATCAAGGTAACAAAGAGGTTAACCATCTTACCCATAAAAGAAAACAATAATATTTAAGGTGAACTTCAGTACACCATCGTGGTACCGAAGCGTAATCATAAAAGGGAACGAAATTCTAAAATCACGGTCAAGGATGGATCACCTGGCCTCATGACGTCATATCATGTAACCTAAAAATTTGAATTTCCCACATGGGCTGGGGCCAATATCACGTGAATTCTATCATTCAATCAGAATTGAGGTACCAAAGCACTCATCTTTCAAGTAAAAGGGAACAAATTTCAAAAATCCTGGTCGTAAAAGAAAGTGTGGGATTTCACCGCAGGGTGACTCATGATGTCATACCACGTGACCTGAAATTTTGAATTTCCAGTGACCTCTATCAGCCAATCAAAATCGTGGTATCCAAAGTACTCATCTTACCCGTAAAAGGGAACGAATTTCAAAATCCAAAGTTAGGGATTTCCCCACCGGGTGACTCATGACGTCATACCACGTGATCTGGGGGCGTAGCTAAATTTGAATACCCCGAGTGGGCGGGTCCTAAAGTCACGTGACCTCTATCAGCCAATCAGAATCAAGAAAGTTTTGCTGACTCAGCTGGACATAGTATGGGGCTTACTACTCACACACTATTTCCGTTTAGGACAGCTTTCCGTTGCATACAGGTTACGTTAAATTGACTACTCACTCCGTACTGTCTGGATGTGGATATAGTACTGTTATAGCCAAGTACAGTCCGTCTCATAGCTACTATATCTATCAACCATGACAATCATATCTATACAGATCAGCCAAATTATTATGACCATCCATGACTGGAACTTAAGTAGTTCAGCTGACGGCAGGGTCCGGGGTCAATGACTGATATATACGTCCGTACCCACAGGGTCGGTAGTTTCCATTGTCCAGATACTTTTATTTCCGTTCTTTTTTCTTTTCCATATTCAAACTTCACTTTCATTTCTACATTTTTCTTCCCTCGCGTGCGATATTCACGTAAGAACATCATCCACCCCTTTTACGAATGTGTAATCAGTGTTTGCCATTATCTTTTCTGTTACTAATGGATTTTCCCGATGTACGAATTGATATTTTATTGTGCTATTTCCGACATATCAACTTTCTGCAGAGTTGGCAACACTGAATTCCAGATGGCAATCATATTTATGGTCTTTCACAAGATGATGATGTCCTTCTTATGGTTTGTACGTTAACTTTAGTTTGCTCAAGTTCATTCTTTGCAAGATATTCAATTTCACTGTCATTACTACCATACTCTTACTTCGACGACATTGAGAGCTTTCGCTAGATCTACTTCCTATGATTCATAGAATATCAAATTTTGGTGCTCTTCAGTTCTTTCTATGTTCAATCAGATGACGTATGTCTGAATCGGATTTCCACGAAAGCCACATGAATTTTTACTGGTAAGATGTCCATATAATGTGTTCGAAGTTCATGCGAGACTTCTACTTAAGACGACTTCTATTTCAAACACGCAGAAGGTCGAATGCAAAATATGATAACATGATGTAATACGTCGTAATTCTAATATCAATTTCATGCATGTAAGCCTACAAGAAACAAACAAAATTTGTAAATTTGTTGGTTAGTTGGTGCGAATGATATCTCTGTACCAAGTATCGTTTTTAAAGGCAAGAAAAAAGAAACTAGTACAATACAGGTTAATGAAAATTGTCGCCATCTGAAACAACACTTTTGTTAAAGCTCACCCAAATTTTATTTCGTATCTAACGAAATCTGGAATCTGTGGTGTGAAAAAGTCCTCAGCCGAAGATCAAGGAAGGTCTTCCGTTTCCCCAGTGATGTTATTCTAATTTTTTATAACTGGTTCTGTAGATATATATAATCGTCGTTTGAAATTCAACACCGCGTATCTCCAATTTTCGTAAATTTGAGTTTTGATACCATTAGAATCAGTATAGGGTGACGCACAATTTGCTTAAATAGTACACCTATATCACGGCAAATGGCTTTGTTGTTCCCTCAAAGTAATGCCGCGTATAATGAGGCTAAAGCTAGTTTTCAAACAGTTTTTTTTTGTCTCTCCTGTAAACTTGGTGAAATGTTACTTACGCGGTATTGAATCTCAGACGAGAGAGAGAGAGAGAGAAAGAGAGAGTTATTAGATTGATAGATATAATTATCTTAGGAAACAAAGCATATAAGGTAGACAAAAGCAGAAGCATGTTTTTTACTATATACCACAAGTAACAAGTAAGACGTACATGGCATCCTAATACGAGGTGGTGTGATGAAATTAGGTAGCACTGTGAATATCTTACAAGTGAATCATCCAAGATAGATGGTTGTCAAAAAGTATTGGAAAGACATTAATGCAGCAATGGATTGACAATTCCTGATAACAGTATGTATACGTTCCAAATATGAATAACCCTCACTACTACACTCATGTTATCCCAGTTTTCATTCTTGATATTGAGCATTTGGGATTAAGAATAAATACTTACACCTTGTTCTGACAGGTCATATGTTTAACCATGTAGCTGTAAGAATTTCTAAAAACAAAAATAATTAAACTAAAATTTATTGTTCCTGAATATAACTGGATAAAATTTACTGTTATGTCTTGGTATAACAAACGATTCTGCGAACTCGAAATATTTTACAACCGGTTCTAGCAAACCGGTGCAAACCGGTTGTATAGCACCACTGGTCTTCCCTTCCTAAAAGTGGTAATCAGTGGAAGACATATGGGCGAGCATTGTTATGCAACATGAATATGTTACATCTAATGACCCTAATTGGACACTTGTAGACAAGTTTGTGGTGCATTTCATGGATTTAGCACTATAGCAATCTGCACTGATGGTCTCCCTTTGTCTAACGTAAGAAATATCACTCTCATTATCAGGAGCGGATCCAGGGGGCTATCGCTCCCCAGGAGAGGAACCTTTCTTATTTTATATATATAAATGAAACCCATCCCAAAGTTTGGAGCCCTTTAAACTAGCAATATGACAACTCTTCCCCCCCCTCAGTAGTCGGTCCTGGATCCGCCCCTGCTCATTATAGACCGCAATATCAGCAACATATTGTACGGGGTTTGGAAATTGTCATGGACGTTATTCAGATCCAATTATTGTCCTGACCATTTAGTATTGTCATTGCAAATCCATTTTTCATCTGAAATGACAATCTGATGTAGGAAACCTTCCCTACATGGAACGAAATGCACACCTCCTGACGGGGATTCTTGTTGTCAGTATCAACTCATGTGGCACTCATGAGTCCATCTTTTTTATTTTGCCGATTGCATGGAGCCGCCGAATGATATTGATATGATGTTCTATAACTATTCTATCAGATCTTGTTTCCATATTGTCAAACTAAACATAACAACACATTGAGCAAGGCTATGTGATATAAACAAACACAATCACGTAACAGTTCAACAAACTGTGTCTTCATCAGACTTTCACTCCTTCTGGCTACAGAGGTGACGTGAGATTAAGAACTGATAACAACGCAACATATAAGCATCAGAAAGAGACAAACCACAGGATAGGGTGGGAAGGAGAAGAGGTCATAGAAGCAGAGAATAGGACATTGCTGAGAAAATGAAAAGAAGCCAGGAAAATTATGAAGGCAGGAAACAAGGTGATTAATTGGAATGCAGGATTCGCGATAAACAAAGAATGGGAGAAGGTTCTACTTGAAGAAGAATAAAGAAAAGACAAGAAGAAAGAAAGAGAACAAACTAATAAGGAAACATAGTATAACAAAGATAATTAGAGGACAAGAATGTAGGTCTATCCAGCCAAAACGTGCTTTAATGAAGGGGTGGAGCCTAATTAAAAGTCGATCTCAGGAAAGTATAAAAGAGGGGACCAACTCCCAAGTAGCCAGAAGGAGAGGAAGTCTGATGAAGAAACAGGTATTGTGTTGAAACTGTTACGTGATTATGTTTTCATATATTATTACATAACCTTGCTCAGTGTGTTGTTGTGTTTAGTTTGATTTGATGCGTTTAAGTCATTTGCAAAAGCACGAACACTACTTTCACGGTGCTCCTGAGCTCATCGGTACATGAAATTGATTGAAAACCACGAGGCTCATTTTGCAATGCTGTGAAACAAATTTGACAAACCAAAGGTAAATGGTGAGTAATTCACCATTCTTGGCCCAAATCCACTGTTAGTGTTTTTTATGGCTTGCTGTGTAAAAAGAGTGTCGCAGTTTGAATTCGTAGAGGAAGTTATTCGCAATTGTGTGCTTTTAACGGTGCACTTTCATACGAACCGGTTCAATAATGCACTACCTTCTAATTGTCTGATTTACTATATGGTACGGAGTTCGTAGCAGTAGACGTGTGACCTTAGTCAGTCCCTGTGTTGTGAGGCTGAGATGAGTTCCTCATTAAATGTCCAAGTGGATATATCGTTCGTGCCAATCTAATTGCGGATAGAACAGGTTAAACTTAAATTTACATTTATCTACAGGTTTAGTACTAAATTTTGTAACATTAATAGTTCTTAGTAGTTTAAGAGTTTTCATCCCGGCGAAATTAAAATACCGCTAATTTTACAGTGATTATGTGATATCTTCAAATAGATAAAAGATAATTGAAATGTGGAACAAGAGCGCCCTAGACAATATTATTTTGCGTGAGGTACCGTTATCACAAGTCACCTAGTGGCTTTATGTTTTCAGCTGTTTAGAAACGCGAAAATAAATGCCGATTTTCTAAATGGCTCGAAATCGAAAGCAGATAAGTGAGTCGTGATAACGGTTTCTCATGTAAAATGATATTGTCTGGGGCGCTCTTGTTCCACATTTCGATTATCTTTTATCTATTTGAAGATATCACATAATTAATGTAAAATTAGCGGTAATTTAATTTCGCCGGGATGAAGACTCTTAAGGAACAACTCTAGAAAATAGTTTAAAAACTAGTTCAGTCCAGTATCCTAAAAAAAAGTCTAGCGTTGTTGTATTATTACAATTATTATTGCTGTTCTCTGTGAGACATGAAATGTGGTGTTATATATTTATTACAATATGTTGTTGTATGTGCTTAACATTCTAGCCCGGGCCTCCCTCAGGGTCGGAGCTCGATCGGGAGCAATCGGTCCAATAGGTTTGAGTCCGACCCTAATGAGCACCTCAATCACCACACTATCAAATAATAGGCCTATTAGCCTTAGCTTTTTCGTATGGAGTTATACACTACACCACATTTAATGAGTAACGAAAACAAGTATCTTGAAGTAGTCTTACACAAATGACGTTGTTACATGTCACCTGACTCCTTTAAGGAGCTGTACATTTTATGTTACTTCTTGTGATTAGAATATTTCTATCAGTAATTGTAAGCAGGGAGAAAAGAACACATTTTTATTTCACATATAAATTTTAATGAACATAGTCCTTTCAAATATGATACAAGTACAGTTATATTTGGAAATATTTTTACGATAATATTGTACAGTAGAGCGTCGATTATCCGAAGTAATTGGGGGATATGGGTGTTCGGAAAACTGGTTTGTTCGGATAATCGAACTGTACATGTTTATTTGCCATGCGCGGAGCGGCACGTCTCAACTCTAAGCTGGCGCAGCTGTTGCTGTGAACAGCTTTGATACTGCCGCTACTTCTACAGCCAGTGCCAAACCGACAGAAGTGTGCTGATTGTTGAAACACAGCGACTGACGGCTTGGCCGGTCAGCAGCGCCTTATGAAGGCCCCATTAGAAGCAATGTTCCGCCAGCGGTGGCTCAGTGCGGCGACTACTGTGGGAAACTTGGTTTGGGAGTGAGGGGGATGATGGACGGTAGGGTGGGAGAGTAACAGGTGCGAGCGAGTACACAGTTCGGTTAAGCGGTCGTTCGGTTGACCGACGTTCGGATAATCGACGCTCTACTGTACTTTCGTTCCTTTCTTTTCGAAAAGAAATGCAGTTACCTCAGTAAAGTCAGCTCCTATAAATGCTTGCTCCATTCCAATCCATATTGTTAGAGGAATAAGTAGCAGCTGGTATTTGTTTTTCAATTGATAAAGTGTTGCCATAAATAACTTCGAACCACTCACACCTTTTGAATCTTTGTTTTCCCCTTCTCCATACCTAAGAAAAGATCGAAAAGTAGAAAACACTTTTAGACTGACAAACTGTTGAAATTACATAAAAGTTAAATCTATTAATTTCACCTATGTATTGTATTACTATTTTCTGATTTTTACTTAATTTCTATGCAAATATAATACGAAGAATAATTTTAAATAATTGGTTATTGGTAATTGTCATATTTCTTTGCTTAAAAAAGTAAAACCTTCACATTTTCTGTATCCAGATGCATGAAATTCTAACCCTGATTGGGTTTTTATTTTGTATTTATTTATTTATTTATTTATTTATTTATTTGTCTAGTTGTCTGAACACAATAACTAACCTTTTGTTTTCATAAATAGAATCGCAATTATTTTTATTATTATTATTATTTAAATTCTTTGCTTTTATTGACAGATGGCAAGATACTTGCCGCAATCTCAGTTTCTAATTGCGGAGGGCCTGTAATCAGCGAAATCCGGTTTCACAAGATCTCTTCAATTAGGAGCCACCACGTTTAATTCCAGAGTAAATCTACGATAAAAAGCACCAATCTTTTATCTTAAATATTCTCTTGACTCGTGGTAGGTGACACGGAAGCAAGGGCGTCGATTTCTCTGTAAATTTGGGGGAGCCTATTCAGATGCAGAAGGTACATATATGAGGATTTTAAGACAAATTGCATTCAAACTATAGGGGGGCCCACATGAGCTTTGGGAAGGCCCCGGCCTCCCTCCAGGATCGGCGCCCTTGCACGGAAGATCGCTCTGCATTCGGCGTGAGTTCAAATAATTCAAATGTGACAGTTCAATTAGGTGAAGCGTGCGGTGGTAATCGTTTACCTGCAAAGCATTTTACCTTCTCATCTCTCCGTGGTCCACACCTATGGCACCTTACAGGCTATCTGATATTTTTCATGTTTGATAACTTATTTAGTTGAGAAAGATGTTTTTCTAATTGTTAATTAAGAAGTATGTTTATTGGTCACTTCGTTCGTTTATTTTATATTATTTTTAAAGTGTATTTTACCTCACATTTTAGGTACCTCTGACACGATATAAATTGGATAGTTCTTACTACATTCCTTTAGGTAGTTAATTTGTTTTAAACTGAGTTCATTTGTTGCTTTTGAATTCATTTTGCCTAGTTTCATGACCACGGAACAATGCAGCTGATAAAATGCTTGGAAGCTAGCAACGATTCTCACTGCAAGCTGCACCTAATTGCACTGTTACATTTGAATCATTTGAATTTACGCCGAATATAAAGACTCTTCCACCCACCTAACAAGAGTCGAGAAGGCATTTAAAACAAAAGATTGATACTGTTTATCGCAGATTTATTCTGGAATATGTCACAATTTATTATCTGTCACTAAAGAAAATTCACGTTTTCGTGGGATAGTGACTTTTGCCTTTGCTATGAGAATGAAATCGGAGCGCGTACCTTTCTTCCACCTCGTGATTTATTTAAATTTTTTAAAGGTTTTAAAGGCTTAACCCCAAACAAAACCGATTTATAGACTACACGAGTTCTGCTATGTTCTTCTGTATCTCATTGGATCCGTATAGGACTCTCACCCTCACGACCGATGTTGAGTTCCTGGTCGCGCCGTAGTTTTTTTTTTTTTTTTTTCTTTTGATCACGTAGGAAAACACCAAAAAGGAAAATATTATTTCAATTGTAGGTGTGATTCGACATTGTGTAGTCTTTTCTGGTCAAGTGAAGAGGACGTATGATTTTACAAGCATGAAGTCTGTTCTAGATTTTTCTATTAATGAAAAGTATAGAGATAGGTTTACAGCTGAAAACTGAATTGAATTCTCTTCAATTGTAGTCTATAAAAGCTATGGTCAACGAGATTGATTTAAGTTATTTTGTGTGTGGTCTCCACATATACAATACCCGTTAGAAGAATCACTAAGATTTTACTTTAACTAACATTTACTTTAATTAATCATCTGGCTCTTTTAGCCTAAAGGACTTAACTGTGGGACATTAAACTAATTTTTCATTAACGTTGATTTCATTTTTAAATGTAATTCTAGCAACAGTATTCTGCCCTCTCTTTTCACTAAATCTATAATTGCCTTTCTATCTTGATGTGTGTCTCTGTGATCAAAACATTGCACGCGTGAGAATCACAGAAAAGATAAGTTATATGATTTTCTTATAATGGATCGTCAAAATTTAATCACGCGAGACTATAAAACTTATTGTGTAGAATATAAAAAATATTGCTGAGCCCAAACAGTGTTTTGTTTAATCTTTTTGCGTAGCAAGTGTTCAAAACAGATGCATTACTTTAAATATAAGAGGACGAATAAACGTAAAAATATATTTGAAACAGTGAAGACTTAGTTGATTCAAAAATGTCATACCGGGAATGAAATAGGGCCTATGTCAATATTCAAGCTAGAATAATGTACATCATTAATCCCGTAAAACACTGCAGAGCTGACATTTCGGTTATTTCCGGGCCATCGGCTCTGTCCGAATAGTTAGGTTTGTTTGAGTTACCGGATCTATCATAGTTAAACCGGGTTTGAAAAGCAATCCCAGACTCGGTGACATAGATACAAGTCGTGACCAAAGTGATCCAAGTAGTGTTGTAAAAAAAAAAAAAACTTTTTTCTGTGAAGTTTTTTAAAAACAAAAAACTTCTTTTTCATGTTTTTTCCCCAAATGTCTGTCTTTCTTCTGGCAACTATTATTTATTGATTTATGTTGCAGATTATTGAAATAATAACAGAGCTTGAGTCGAAGCCCTCGTAACTTGTAAATCGTTTGTTTCTTTGTACCTATACAAGCAAAATTGTGTGATTATTCCTTTCGAACCCAGGTTATTTTTAGCGTTTTCCTACATTTTCAGTTAGTGACTTATTGCTTACAAACCGTTTATCCGATTGATTTGGTTAAGGCCTTACTTTTTAAAAAAATTGATGTGGCTATTTTTTGGTGTAAGTTACATTGCAGTGTTGCCAACGGGTGGGAAACAATTGAGGGAAATGTAAGGATGAAAATTTACAAAAAATTCCCTAACCGAATTTCAAGATAATTTTTGTATCTAGCATCACTGTTGCCATAAGGGTCCAAGTAACACATTTATTCCAATTTATCCAGCAAGAGTGAAATAATAGAGGGGAAAAGGGAAATTTTCCGAATTTTTCACCTAAAATCGGGACTTAATTGTTTTAGTTGGAAACACTGCCATCAGACAGACGAAAACTATCTGAAAATAAACCTTGGTACCCCAAGAATATATCCTACAAGTATCATGGCGATATATAACAAATTAAGCATATTTTTTTTTTTTTTAATCTCATTCTACCTAAGAAGTTCACCATTTTCTTACCATTTACAGAACAAGGTTTATTATAAACCTCAACTGTACTTCCCCTAATTATTCTACTGAAACTTTTTATAGTGTCCTGAGTAGGGTCAGGTCGAAGCTTTCAGACAGAGGTACGTTTGTTTGAATGTAGCCAACAAGAGGGAAACAATAGATACAAAAAAGGATTTTTTTCCAAAATTTCTTCCTAAAATCTGGAATTAAAATTTTCAGTAGCTGGCAACACTGCTACCAGACAGATGCAAACTATCTTAAAATAAACATTGGTACACCACTAATATATCCTACAAGTATCATGACGATATTTAAGGAACAAAGCTTCTAATTACCATAACTATATTACGGTAAACAGAAAAGTAGGAAAAGACTAGAAAAATCAAGGGTTAGAACCTAAATCCGAATTTTTCGTGTGCCCCCTGATTACCCCATTGTAACGATCTGTACCCGCGTTTGTTCAGTAAGGACAAATGTTCGACTGGCGCAAGTTGACTTGCGTTCGGACGTATAGGTACAAATTTATAAACAAAAATTTCGAACATTTCAAATTTTTGCCCAAATTTAGGGAAATTTTAATTTCCGTAGCTGGAAACACTGCGCGCAGGCCAGTCCAATTGATGTCAACAATTAGATATCCATCCGACGTATCTACCTGACAAGTCTTAAGGGGGTTTCTTTACAACGAAGGAAGCTACAGGGAAAAAAGAAATAAAGAAAGTTCGAAAATTCTCCAATTTTTGATTGGGGTGAAATTTGAGAAGGAATTTCGACACCCAGAAGAAAAAGAAACTAATATGATAAACCATGGTCCAACCATATTTGGCCAAAAATACCCGATATCTTAATTAGTGTTCACACAGGAGTGGATTAATTACATTTTTTTTGACTAGTAACTCGTGTTGTAGTAGTTATAGTCTGGACTAATAATATTATCTAATATTATTAAGACTTCACCAAAATCGATGCAAATGAATTGTGCTGCCATCTTTGGAGTTCTTTTAAACTAAATGTTTTTGACGTTTATATGTTTGTGGGCAATCCTTTCGACAATGAGATCTCGGAAACTACAGGGTCAAGAAAGATGACGTTTTCACTGATCGATTGCAAATTTTGCGTAGATTGTTCAGTTCTAATTGAATATTTAAAAAAAAAACATGGCCATTATTTCTTTATTACATTTTTACGGGTACACTGGAAGTGTAGAAATTAAAAGAAACTAAAGCATCATATCCTATGTATTATACATTCCAACACCACATAGTTGTATATAGGGGCTGTATATGTCTCAGGCGTTCGTTTCATGGCCAAATAATAATGAACCATTTCTCCAGTTTAAGATGAATCTTTATAGTTTGTAGTGTTTTGCCCAATGAACACCATATATCACTGACATTATAAGTAATTGTGTTTGTGATGTATTTCGTTATTATATACTGCATACAAGAAGAAAAAAAATACTGATCATACATGAATTAGAAACGCAAACCGGAAGTAGGCTCAAATCTTGCAAACGGTGCGGGATATTGAAAATGTAATCAAAAAAATATCCCCTTTATGGTACGCCCTGTCGATTTTTATCAAGATCTCTTTCACTTGTATCTGCAAAGGGACATGTACAGATATTGTGAGGAATGACAACGACATTCATACTCATTTGTGAATGATGCACTGTGTAGAAAGCGCAGGTTCAGCTAGTATTAAAATATATTAGGTTTATGTGTTTGCCTCCAATCCTTTCAACAACGAGATCTCGAAAAGCACAAGTGCTAAAAACGTGCGGTTTTCACTGGTTGATTCCAATTTTTTGTGGATTATCCAGTTCTAATTGAATATTTTAAATACATGGTCGTTATTTCTTTATTACATTTTTAAGGTGCACTGAAGTGTTGAAATTTTAACAAAGCATCGTATCCTACGAGTTATACATTTCAACACAACATAGTTGTATATAGGGATTGTATATCCCTCAGGCGTTTGTTCCATGACCAAATTATAATTAAAAACGAAGAGTACCATTTCTCCAGTCTAAGATAAATCATTATTGTTTGGAGTGTTTCGCGAAATGAACACCA
This sequence comes from Thermobia domestica, assembly GCF_964235325.1. Lineage (NCBI taxonomy): Eukaryota > Metazoa > Arthropoda > Insecta > Zygentoma > Lepismatidae > Thermobia > Thermobia domestica. The sequence continues at coordinate 205,527,610 of NC_137458.1, read as the reverse complement.
TATATCACTGACATTATGATTAATTGCGTATGTAATGTGTTTGCTTATTACATACTGCATGCAAGAATAAAGAAAACATTGATCATGAATTAGAAAATGGTACCTAATCTAAAACAATTGAAAGAAATAAACTTGTAAATCTTTTTCTCCATTAATTGACATACTCCAATCCCCTTCCTCCTCGTTATTCGAGTATAACTTTTTTCTTTTCCACATATCTTCTTAGCCCTACTGACCTACGGATTGAAACTGAAATTCAAGCATTTTAAAGATTTTCGTGGCAGTGATTGGAACACGAGCTTCCCCTACAGAAGTCAGTTGCAGGAACCACCCATCTATCACAATCAAACAATTGATGCTTTACAAAATCTTTTAGTCACCAAAGATGCTTCACGTACTATTCGGCGAGAATGCAAAAAGATATTATAATTACCATGCTAATTAGAGCAAGCAAGAACGCAAATTATGCATTGCGTGAACGAAAACTGCTAGGTTATGACGTCCAACATCTTACCCCTAAACACAAGCTTTGAATTCTCGAAACTGGAAGCAGGCAAACTTGTTGCAAACGCATCAAGATATTGAAAAACCAATCGAAAAAATCTCCCCTTTACAATACCCCTTGCCGATTGTCACTACGATACATACATATACTTAATTTAATATACCTACGGCAATTCTAAGTCTAACTGGAAGTACTCTCATATCTCGCAAACGGTGAGAGATATTGAAAAAATCCACTTTATGATACCCCTTCCCGGTTTTCATTGCGATACATACAGATATCGAATTGCATCTACCTCGGCAATTGAGGCCTCGATGATTCAGTGGTAGAGCGTTCACCTCTGGTGCATGGGGTCCCTGGTTCGATCCCAGCTCGCGCCAAGCGAACCTTGTAGTGGACAAACACCATGTGCATGGACTTCCTCAGGGTTCTCCCGTTTCCTCTAATTTCTTCATTCCATCATTTCACTCATTTCTCATCATTACCGTCTCATTTAGCCTAGCCGGCATAAACGTGGGACGTAAAACTTAGGTTTCATTTTTTTCCCTCGACAATTCCAAACACAACTGTAAGTAGGATCATATTTCGCAAATAGTGCGAGATATTGAAAAAATAATCGAAAAATGTCCCCCTTATGACAGTCTTTTAGCTTTTTTAAATCAAATTACATACGTGTGTCATATTTCTAACACCTACCTACAATTCCAACTCAAAAACCGTAAAGCCTTCCCGCTGGTCTCGGGGTTAGCATGCACGCCTTTGGTGTAAAGGGTTTTCGATTCCGAGAGGGAGCATACTGAAAGAATGGTTCGGAATACACTTTAAAGTGTAGATCGACGTCTCATGTAGCATCTTTGCTGTAATGAGGCAGTAAACGATAATCAATTTATCAATAAAAACCGGAAGTAGGATCGTATCTTGCAAACGGTGCGAGATATTGAAAAAATAATTGAAAAAAATCTCCTCTTTATGTGGTACCCCTTACCGATTTTTATCAAGGCGTCTTTCATTTGGGTCTGTAAAGGAATATTTTCAAATATGAGGAATGACAAGGAAGTTAATGGTCATATGTGAATGATTCGCTGTGTAGACAGCGCAGGTTCAGCTAGTAGTAAATTGTCACTTGAACAATTTTCAGTACTAAAAAGGCGTTGAGGAAAATATTCAACTAAATCTGAGAAAGTTGAGAAAAGTACGGCAAAAAGTGTTAAAGATTATACATGCGAAAAGTCTGGTGTCAGTGTTTTGTAAGCTATTGACAAAATAATGGCTGGACAGGAAAGAAACCTCTTGAGAAATGAAACTGAACAATGTTTCAGCATGCAAGCTTAATTTGTTACTGTGAGATAAATCTTACAGATAATATTCATAGCTTGACTGTTGATAACATGGAATACATGACTGTTGTTATGTATTGTTCATCAAATTAAACATTAGTCATGTTTGATACCAAGAACAATTTACGCATACACGATAGTACTAATACTATTAATCTGTATCTGTATTCTTCAAATAAAAAAGAACGTATAACATAACGTAAAATGTCCGAACCGTTTGAAGAAATATTTTTTAAAACCTACCTACCTCGATCTGGATTGTTGTCAGATCATTTTTATTAATATGTGTATCCTAATGGAGGAGAGGAGGTTAAGATGTATGTTATAAATAGAGTATCTCACGTTAGGGAGAAGAAACTTTGTATTTAAAATCCTTATTAAAAACGACTGAACAATTATCCAAGTGTTTTCAGAAATTTCGGTATTAAATGGGGAAGAGGGGAATTTCTATAGTACATCCAGATTGTATGTATTGTCATCACAGCAAACCGAATGAACCGCTTGAAATAATTTTGTTTACTATACAGTATTTAGCATTTGGCTCCAGTCTTTCATCATGTTATATTCCGTTAACGTGTATATCATAAGAGGAAGAGGTATTTAAAAGATATTCCGGAAATAGAATATCCATCGAACCCCTTATGTTAGAGATGTAAAGTTAGGTATATAAACACCTTATTTTAAAATAAATGAGCACATTCTTTATCGTATTCCAAAAATCAGCTTTTAAATGAAAAAGGGAGCAAGTTCCAAATACTTGGTCAATATATGAAAGTGACATTATGGTTGTCTGCCTGATCATCACAGGAAAACGTCTAGAATGAATTTTCCAACACGTTTAATACTTCCAAGAAAATTGTTAGCTGGTACTTATAGAGAATTTGAAAAAACTTGGACACTATTTAGAGGATGGTCAACTGTGTCCAAATATAAAATTTCAGGTGCAAGTGAACAGAAGTAGAGAAATAATAACGGATTGAAGTTTAATATGTAAAGTCATTGAGCAACATACTTTGATGCGCACGAACAAAAAAAAAAAAAAAAAAAAAAAAACGTAAATTCTTACAGGGTTTGAACACATCAACATCTGTTCAAGAGATTATTTACCCCAGCTCTTTGGCTACATGTATCTAAATTGTTTAGCTGCGTTCTAATTGGTGCTGACTGATTATGGCTGGATCAGAATCTGTTTCTTAATGAGTTTCAATGTTAAACTACATTTCAACTCCTAAAACTTCACCCTGCTACTTCCCCCACTGTGCGCTTCCACCTGAAATTTTGTATTTAGATATAATTGACCATTCTTTAAATAGTATTCAAGTTTTTAAACGTACCAAATAGTTAGGAATTGTAAGGTTCATTTTGTCTCATTATCCAATACACTTCTTTCTTAGAAGCCCACTTCATCATTAACTTACCCCTGAATGAGGATCTAAAAGTAAAATATTTGACAAGTATAACTCAGAAATTACAATAATTGAAGAAAAAAGCCTGTAAAGCACGTGATTTCTTATTTTTACACAAAAGTTACTAATTTTTGTGATCGATTATCAGAAGAAAGAAAATCGGAATATTTCATATAAAGCTGTATAACGACCCGTTTCCCTACAGAAGCTTTGTTCCTGAGATCCTACCTCCGAAGTGCAGTGCTATTATTTCTTGTTAATGATATTTAAAGTTTATATATTCCATGTTATATATTTATTTCTCTTCAATTGTGTGATTGTGAAGATAGATCAAATAATTTATTCCTTTGAGTAGCCTACACCGTTTATTTTTTATGTTGTTCGTATTTTTAATGTACTTGTATATGAACGGTTCGGTGGAAGACTTCTACTGAAATTGAGTTATTAAGTAGAATAGATTGGGATTGGGCCACTAAATAGTATGTAGGTAGTTTAATTTCGGAAATGTGCGTACAGATGGCAGGAGAAACTTGTTTAATGTGGGTTATCACATTGCATCTCATCGCATGAGAATTTTGTACTTTCTTTCCAAATTTTCCTCTTACATCTAGTGGTCATAAACACGTCGAATATTTTTTCAGCCAGTATCTTTCTGTTTTCGATACGTCATAAATGTTTTAAATAGAGAATAGTATGTAGCATAGGCCTGACGACTATATTTTGTAAATGTCAACTCTTTCTTATGTCAATACAATACTCTTTCTTATGTCACAATATACTTCTATTATGTCATATATAATAAAGATACCCCTTTCATCGTATTGATTGGAAGAATTTATGCTGTAGCAGGCCAATCCACATAAACTTAATGCGAGAAATTTCAAGGCTATAAACTGGAAATAATTCAAATGTCTTCATTAATTTAACTTTGAATTTGTACGCCTTTTTATTATTATCTAATTTATTTTATTATTTTTTAATAAATAAAATAAATTTCCCTTCATCCAATGTTGATGCATTTGATTTCTGATTTTTGTGAGGTGGTTCTTTTCTATGTTACCTGTTCAATTGTTGTTGAAAACCCTCCCCGCTGGTTTAGCCCTAGTGCGCACATCTTTGGTGTACGGGCTCTCGGGTTCGATTCCTGGTGGGAAAGCATTGAAATTTAAACGCATTACGAGTATTCAGATACCACCTTAAACTGTAGGTCCAAGTTTCATGTAACCTCTGTCTTGACAACTTAATGAAAAACAATTGTTGTCGAAAAGCCAGGGAACACCTCGTATAAAATTTAAAGTAATTTTCGCATTATTAAAATATTTGTATTGAAAATATAGGCAACCTCGTATAATTTGTTTTCGTCTGTTTATGTATGTAAACGCATCGATAGATATTCTTGTCATTTAAAGTATATATAAAACTTAACCCTAGTACTGATATTTTTACCTGGTAAGTGGATCTAAAAACAATCCAACGATGATAGATGCCAATGCAATACAGCACAAATAAGTTATACATATGATGTAAATATCTCTATCTGGTGGTCTATCTAAATTCTCATTGTCTTTTGCACTTTCTTCTGGACAGAAATTGGCCCCACAAAGTTTTAGTTCGTCTTCAGTTAATAATGTTTCATTGCTTGTTGCAGAAGGATCTGTTGACATCACTGCAAGAAGATAATAATAATAGTTATGAAAAGAAGATGTATCTCAGAACATTCTACACTAATTTATATGGAAAATCCCGCATGCAACTACCGTATAATGTACAATAGTAAGGACATACTTCATTGACTGTGAGATGACGGGTAATCGAACATGTTATGAAGTTATTTAAAACTACCTTTTTAAATTTCGGCAGGGGTACGTTGGCCCACCTCTGTATTTGAGGAAAGGTGAATAGAATCACCCCATCCAAATTCGATAATTTCCAAAACTTAAAATTTAATGTGGTAGTAGGCGTAGGATATGTATTCTGTAAGTTTGGTTGGTCCATCTTGTTTAGGGATGCGCACGAGACGAGTCGAGACAGGATTTTCCTGACAAAATTCGAGTCGAGACACGGCTCTTCCAATAGAGAAATATACATTTTTCGAGTCGAGACATCACATTTACAGCACATTTTCGAGACGAGACAGCCACAAATCTTGTCTCGTGCGCATCCCTAATCTTGTTCTCTTTCATTGGCAAATAATTGTCAAAAACTCAAATTTCGGAGGTTTTTGATCTATTTTATCTTTTTTGATGAGGCTTTATCACGTTATATAGTAATATGGATAAGTAAAGGAATCAATGCTCCTTCAAAAGACCTGGGTATATTGATTACTTCTTAAGTTTCGGGAGGAATACATTGTCATATTAATTAAATTTGGGAATATCCAAAAACTAAAAATTTGTAATGATTCTCTAGGATTTGAATACATACTTCTGTAAATTTTGTTGGTCCTGCTTGTTTCTTTCTATGGGTAAAATGTCAAAATATACGTAACAATTGGGTTTCATCATGTGGTCGGTTATAGATCTAATTTGTCCTCTTGGATGAGGCTGTGTGATAATATGGATGAATACAGGGACATATTTTAATGAACAAAACAGAGCTAGCATGGTGCACTGAGGAGTATATAGGATCCCCTTAAATTCGAGAATTGTTAAGAAATAAAAATTGGTCAGTGTTCTCTAGAACGTAAATCCAAATCTCTATAAACTTGGTTGGTTCACCTCAAACTCTTCTATGGGTAAAAGATTGCTAAACTTATACGTAAGGAATAGTTGATATTTTCGTGAAAATTCTGAATTTTGGTGGGAAATTTGAATAAGCAGGGCTTCCTTCCATCACATGATATGAAGCAAGAATTTTGAATGTTCTGTCAAAGAATGTTCGTGATGAAATCTTCATTTTTTCAAACTAAAAATCAGTGAGTACAAACATTTTCCAGCTGAAACTTTCAAACTAATAAAAAAAAAAACATTGTGAGTGAAGCAAATTCACATTCAAAGTTTCAAACAAATATTTCAAACCAAAGCAAATTCACTGAGTGCAAAAATTTTCAAACAAATTTTTCACACTAACAAATAAAACCAAATTTTTAAAACAATATTTTTTTTAAAAAAAAAAGGTGATTGCAAATATTTTGAAATTAAAAATTTGATTTTTTAGATTTTAGCGATAAATAAATTTCTTAAACAAAAAAAGAATGAAAAAATAAACAAATATTTTAAAGATAATTTATAAAAGAATCAAGGAACTATCATCAACACTTTTTAAAAATATATACCGCACTTGAAACAATATGTTAGTGAATTGGTAATTGGGTTAATGTATTTGACCCATGCATTTGTATCATGTTAAGGTACATCTTCAGGAATTTTGACATTCTTATTGAGATATATCGTTATATCATGATTTAAATACACACTATTTTAAATTTTGACACAGGATCACAGATAATGATGAAATATATTATGCCAAGAAAATTGCTCTAATTTCACATATTTCTATTTTATGTAATCAATTTTGAATGAACGTTTGAAGAGATGTTGCATTATTGTTTATAAAAGGAAATATTTTGACATCACATCCACATATTTTTTGACTTCATAAGTAAAACTAATGACAGTGTTATGAGTTAACATATGGTACAAATGTCTAATATGTTCTTGTATTCTGATATATGTGACAATATCATCTACTTATTGAAATTTTGGACTTGAAACCTGATAACGAATTAACCGAACTGATTGATATTCAACAACAATTTCACTTTGAACCTTAGAGATTGTAATGACGACTGATAATATTGATTTAAAGATAAAATAGTTCGAGACCTTTTATTTAAATGTTATGACAGTATATCCACTTATTGAAATTTCGGACTGATATCTAGTTATTAAGACAGATAGATATTTAACAGTAATTTCACACTTTAAACCTTAAAAATCGTAGTCACGACTCTAGTCTAAGATGATTCATGGAAAATTATGTTTGATGTAATCTGATTGGTTGACCAATTAACACTTTGATTCTTAAAATGCAAGTCATGACTTGACTCATAATCTAAGGTCATAGGTGGAAATTTTTTGATGCAATCTGATTGGTTGATTACATCCTCTGATTAGCTCCAAAGTTTGGACTTGAAATAAAAATTTATGACATGAAACCTGATTCATAATTATTAAAACCAATTGATGCAGAGGGCTGCGGTGGCTCAGTGGTAGAGCGTTCACCTCTGGTGCTTGGGGTCCCGGGTTTGATCCCAGCCCCCGCCAAGTGAACTTTGTGGTGGACAAACACCGTGTGCGTGGGTTTTCTCGGGGTTCTCCCGTTTCCTCCCACTTTCTTCATTCCACCATTTCATTCATTACTCATCCTCACCGTCTCCTTTAGCCTAACCGGCATAACCGTGGGATGTAAAACTCAAAGTTTTCATTTTCCAGTTGATGCACCTCAGCAGTTTTTATATATTTTTAACCTTGGGTTATGAAGTCAGATTCATGTACAGTCTAAGCTTCTTGATGGAAAGTTATCTTTGATTAAATCTGATTGACTGATCCCTACCTTTGATTATCTCCAAATTTTAGACTTGAAATCCGATAGCTGATTATTGAAACCTTTTGTTAGCCATCAACAATTTCATCCATTGAAAAGTTTTTATTGATCCACTGAAAGTTTGAATATTTTTATTTGAAAACTTCTGTTTAAACGGTTTTAGTCATTGAAAATGTTTCCAAGTAGTTTGAAAATTTGAAATTATTTTGTTTAAAAATTTGTTCGCTAAGAGTTTAGAAAATTATTTTGAAATTTTTGTTTAAATTCTTTCACTTTTGAAATGTTTTACACATGAAATTCATGGAGGTTTGAGTCCAGGCCTATGGTACCTACATAAATTTAGAAACGAAATCTGTAGATATGAATTTGTCAACTATTTTATTTAATTCAAATGACCTTAGCCATATTTCATGTCATAAACTAAAATATTAACTTAGGTCTTGAAATCTGATACGTTATAAGACTGAGTTCGATTGATATACAGCAATTTTAAACTTTAAATCGTAAGTAAAACTCATGGTCTAGGTCATTGGTGCAATATTATCTTTGAAGCAATTTGATTGTCTGATCACTTTGAAATTTTTAATTTATAGTTCTTTCAAAATTATTTTGACAATTTAATTTAAAATTTTTAGTTTGAACAATTTTTCGAAGTTCTTAAATCTTCGAAAAGTTTTAAAGACTTTTTAGTTTTAAACCTTTGTTTAATAATTCTCAGTTCCTGAATTCTTGTAGCTCATTCAAAATCTAAGGAAACAGCCACCGTTTGTACAGAATTGGATCAGTAAGAATAAAATATCTGGCAAAACTGTACACAAAAGTTTGATCATCATGATGCAATAATAGATGTCTGAACTAGGTCATGCAGTACTAACATAATCGCACCATATCTACGTATGAAGTGTGTGTTCTTGCTCTCGTATATAAATATCGTTCATAATAGTATCCATCATAACGTCACAATGGCTGCTTGTTTTCAGTTTCTAAACAAATGTGATGTGGTGCAATCTTTTACCAAGATAACTACTTTACAATACAATGTGCATTCTAAAATTTTATCTATCACTGTTTTTCTACAACGTTCGGATTCAGATTACTGATGTTTCTAAAAGAAGAGAACGTTATTCTATCTGAAAAATATATACCCAAAGAAATTGGAAAGCAACAGAATTCTTGAGTTTTTAAACACCAGTTTTGTATACTTATTCTACAAAGGGTTTAATGGAAGATGTCATCGATTTCGATTTAGTACATAATCCCATGAAATGCCATTACATCTTAAAGTCGAAAAGAATGCCCAGTGGATCTGTAAGTTTACACTCGGAACGATAATGCATTTTATAGCATCATTAACAATCTATTTCAATTACAACGATGGTATAAACTACATCGTTAGTATGATGTTATTATTTTGATAAAATCACTCCAACAATCTCATTTTGATTTATGATGTAACCACTCAAGTAAGAGCATTCTGATTAAAACGATGTGTACTTTTAACATTAAAGTTGACGAAGAATTTCTGCTCGACAACTACTATCCAGTAAATATGTTGAAAACTAAACATGTGATGGTTAGTATAAGTTTTACCTTCTTTGAACCTGTGATCAGGTTTGGCAAAGCAGAAATGTTTGATGTGCAATTTGATGTTGAAGACTGGAAAACATTGCTTACTCTAGTCGACAATATTAGCTATTATTAGTGCTGATCTGGATGTGACAATTGTAGAATCACGAGGCACAAATAATCAAGTAGTTCTACGTAAAATACTGGTGTAAAATACTGGCGCTTCTTCGTAAGAAGCATACAATACATATACCTAGTAATTTGCATACTTGTCACAAACTGAGTGAAACTGATATTTAAGTGCAATGCCGCGTGTAAACTTTTCTTTTGAAGTGTGTTGCAAAGCAAGTACAGTGAAACCTCTGAATAACGGACACCAACGGGACATGAATTTTTGTCCGCTATTGAGAGGTGTCCGTTACAGAGAGGTTACAGAAATTTAATTTCTCACAATGATAATTGTATGCAGTAATATATAATAAATGCATTATGTATGAGCGTAGATACCGAAAATTCAATATGAAAATACTCTATTCAGTACGTATTTGAATTACTGGGAGGGATGAAGGAGAAATTCATTTCTGTTAAATATTATTATTACTGGACAATGTGTTAATATATTCGTTCTTTGGCGGAATGGATGAAAAGGCAACTTATTGGAAGTGCATATGTTTCTTGATCCAGTCCCAATCACAAATAATATCCTCTTAGTAAAAGTGAAAAGGAAGCCGGGAAAACCCCAAACCCAGACTTGTTCCAGTATCATACGTAAAAGAAAAAATGTTGCTTTTCCAAAAACGTAAGAGAGAAAACATTGCTCGTTGAAAATATTATTGTAAAACAAACAATATTTTGTTATTTAAGAAATTGTCGGGTAAGATGCAAGGCCCAGATGAAAAAGGACTAAATTTGTTAGGGAAGGGAAGATCTTCTGCATGGAATTCTTGGCCTTACGACTGACCCTGCATGAGTGTTATTACTTATTGAAGTTTTTCTAGGATTTCCATCAGAAAACAGTTTATTGCGGGCATAAACAAAGAAGAATTTCAAGTTCAGCTTGAAGCTGTTCTCTTTGATGGTTCACCAGGTCTACACTTGTGGGGAGAAGACTTTTCTGTTTCCTGTAATATATCGCAGAACCGAGAAAAATTCCTGTCCGTTATGAAGAGGTTATTGATACGTTTGGGGGGAAAAGGACTGTCCGCGTCCGTATCTGAGATTGTCCGTTAAAGAGAGGGTTTTGTTCCGTAAGAGAACATATAATTTTGCCGGGACAAAAAACTCTGTCCGTATTATAGAGGTGTCCGTTATTGAGAGGTGTCCGTTAAGGGAGGTTTCACTGTATAATTATGAAAAAGTAGTACTTTAAAAATGTGTAATGATTTTGTACAACATTTACGTAGACTGTCTGAAGCTTGTCGTCATAGATTTTGGATTTGTATTGATAGTTTATATGTGATAATATATACATTTATTTTCCACTTATAGATATTGCCATAAACTTGAGAAAACTTCAGTTCGAATTAAAATTGTACTGTAAGGACCAATTGATGCGAGAAGTACAAACTAATTGCAAAAGCAATATCCTAATGCTTTATCCGTCATAAATGTATGCGATTAACAGTAACAATGACGAACCAACGTTTGCTTGGAAAAAGTAGAAAAACAGCATCATTTTAGTTATACTTGTCTTTTCACTCCAAGTGGGAACAGCATAACCCAAAACTATTAAACTAATTGTAAAAATTACAACACATTACAACATGTATAAGAACAAGATATAATTATTGTGTTTAAGTTACAACAAGTGGAAATCAGAAGATTTTTTTTTATTGTGAATGAAAGCTTCTGTTTAAATAATCATTTTCGTGAACAAATATTTAGTTTGAAGTGGATCAAAGATAACTTTCCTCCGATCTAGACCTAGACTCTGAGTTGTCCTTAAGGTTCAAAGTGTGAATTTGTTGTATCAATCAGTGGTAATAATTACCTATTAGATTTCAAGTTCTAAATTTATAATCTTTGCTTTTGAAGACATAAAGCATGCGCTAGGATTATTTTTTTTAAAAAAGAATAATGGTCTAATTTAAATCTACAGCTCTGGTTCCTAAGTTTTGGAAGGACGCCGTAGTCCTGAACTCAAACCATGATGAAGTTGATGTGTGAAAAAAAATTAGTAACTGAAACATTTAAAAAATCAATCTATTTTTTTATACAGTGAGCAAACAAGTTTTAAAACATAGCGAATGAAAGCATAATTGAACTGAGAACTCTCAAATAGTAATCAAAAAATATTTTCCATGATTGATTTCTTTTTAAATTCCAAACTAAAAAAATCAATAAGTGTAGGAAATTGTTCACGTTTATCAATACTTTTCAATAATTATCTATCGGGTTACAACTCCAAAATCTAGAGGTAATCAAAGGTAGGGATCAATCAATTAGATTTCATCAAAAATAACTTTCCATCAAGAAGCTTAGACTGTATATGAATCTGACTTCAAAACCCAAGGTTCAAAGTATGAAAACTGCTGAGGTACATCAATCGGTTTTAATAATTATCAATCAGGTTTCATGTCCTAAATTTTAAAGACATTCAACTTCAAAATTTGGAGTTAATAAGAGGATTGGAACAACTAGTCAGATTGCTTCAAAAATAATTTTCAATCCATTGCCTTAGACTACAAGTCAACTTTGACTCTAGATTAGAGTCGTGACTACAATCTCAAGATTCAAAGTGTGAAATTGCTGTTCAATGTCGATCAGTTTTGATAATTATATATCAGGTTCCAAGTCCAAAACTTTGATAAATAGATGACAATGTCACATATATCAGATTACAAGAATATAAGAGACCTCTCGAGGATACTAAATTCGTAACACTGTTATAACGACTGCTTTTGATGTCAAAAAATTGTGGATATAAAGTCAAAACAGTTCCTATTGTAAACAATAATGCAGCATTTCTTCAAACGAAGATTCAAATTGATTACGCAAAACAGAAATATGTGAATGTAAGATCATTCATTATTATGTCATATCTTGTGTCAAAATTTAGAATAGTGTATATGTAAATCATGATATAACTTGATATACAATCATTGCCAACAGTGTCAGCACACTACTGATTTCTTAGAAAAAAATGTATCCAGGCAAAACCCCATTTGTTGTACTTGTTCTGTAAAATAAATTTCTATTTCTTAAACTATTGGGTTGATTGATTAGTTCGTGCAGTTTGGAACCAATGTATACATTTCTTGTTTGAGGGATGAAAACGAAAAACGGATCACTGATACACCCCCGGAATGTTTACAATCTGTACTCAACGTTCAGACAGTTGTTCAGACAGAACGTGTTTACAGAAAAGAAAAGTCTGAGGCTTAGATGCATAGACGTCATCAAATGAAATTTTGCAGCTGCTCATCGTTTTTGAAGGATGTGTCACAGACTGCACAGAAAGAGTCGCATCTGGAGAATACGCCGGCTGAGGAGGATTTTCTTACTGAAGCTGCTTGATGCCAACAGTTGCGGCACATGTAATCTAGTGTAATCCATGTGAATGATGATGTCATATAGTTTATTCGGCCTTTTTTCTTCAAGTGCTGCATGAAAACGTTGGAGTTGATCACAATATACAGTAGCAGTGATGGTACGATTAAGGAGTAGAAATTCACTGTGCATAATTCCTTTCATGTCTCGCCAGATACTACATTGTTTTCTTCTCATGCAAAGCTTGTTTAGGACGTGGTGTTGCCTTTCTGCTTGTGCTAAGCAGTACAGTTTCCTTTTCTGTTTAAAGTTCACATACAGCACAATTTCTCATTTCTGGTAACAACCCGTGAGGGAAAGGATTGACTTTATCACATGATTCACTATAGTGGGCTGGTTCTTATTTTCTGCACTGCGTGAATGTGACACCTATGAACCCAGTTTAATGAACTTTTCCCATACGTTGAAGGTGTCATACAACAGTTGCATGTCCATTGCCCATCTCCGTAGCCAGTTCATGGGTGCTTTGACGTAGATCATGATGGATCAAGTCGTTGAAATGGTTCTCGTCGAAGTAGGATGGGTGCCAAAACAGGAGGCTCAGGTCAACATTTCTTCCTCGGAATCTGTCAAACCATTTCCCAGTGGTATAGTGTTCTCTCCATATACTGAACGAATTGGCTGGATGCTTTTGTCGTACTGGAATCTTTATTCAACTAGTACAGGAAAACACGTTAGAGATGACTTCTTTTCAACTATCCACTAATAACTCTATACTTCGGACAATGAAAAACAAAGACTGATTATGCCCTGAGAAACCGCAAATAGTGTTGCACATTACTGATAATACTGCCACAATTTGGTACATTCCATAGCACTGCCATCATTACTGGTGTCTGGCAAAGAACAAATCTGAAAATGAACGAAACGATTTAATGAATTAACCCAAGAAATTATATCCTGCAGTTATTTCTGAAACATTCATTTTTAAAATACGAACAAAATTATAAAGCTTTTTCGGAAAATTTCGTCTGAAGAAAACTCACCCACTAAAGTAAACTGCTCCTTGTGGATATTTACATAAGTGATTTACGCAACATGATAGGGTTATTGAGTACATTTTCATTTATAAAAGTTTTAGCAAACTCGCCTCAGTCGTTTTATAGATCATTCAGATAGATGCTCACCCACAAATGTAAAATACTCCTTTTGAATATTTTCATGACAAGTCATTTATGTAGTATGATAGAGTTATTAGTGAAATATTGATTTATGAAGTATAAATAAAATTGACTGAGTTGCTTTTGTGAAAATCGTACGAAAAATCTACTCCCAAGAGTGAACTACCATTTGTGATGTTGGGACAAATGAATCATGTTATATTGTGAGGTTATTAATGAAGTATTTATCTATGGAATACAAACAAATTTGCTTGAGTCCTTTTTGAGAAAATCATTCGACGAAAACTCAACTCCCAAGAGCACATTAGCCCTTCTACATTTTTTCAGAAAAAGACATATTACAATATAGAGTTGCTAATATTGGTTCGAAAATATTAGGATGTTAATATTGTTATAGGAAATATTGATGTATGGAATAAAACAAAAGTTATAATAACCACTTTCGAGAAGATTACTAATTTTATTTTCAACCTTAGGTAAACTATCTTACTTTACGGGCTAGGAAGAATATTCGAAGAAGTTTGTTAGAGAATCTTGTTAAAACCTTAAGTATAACGTTTGTTCTCGATACTCTGAAAGGTATGAACTCCAAGCAACTGAACATATTTTTATCGGGAGGAAAGGACGAACGGACGAACGGACAGATAGACAACTAAACATCCGTTTCTCGGCATGTAAAGCATGAAACTTGTAAATCTCTAGAAATTTCGAATTCATTTTTTTCACGATTACCATACTTTCTTCTTTCCCATCGTCGCTTCAAAATAAAAATTTAAAACGATATACTAATAAATATCCGATTCTCTTTATAGGCTACTTTATCAGCGAAGGTTACCCGACAAAACTGTACTTTTTTATCCTTACACTGCATGAAGCAGTGTCATATCCTATTTGTAGAAGGCAAGCGTCTTAGTGCGTCCGGCTAAATCCACATACTAAACAAATATCTTAATAGATATCCAGGGTTTTAATTGGCAAAAGTATCGTCTGACGCATCTTCTGCGTAGAACATGCAGTGTTTCGTGAACTTCTGGAAAGTTTATCTAACAGAGTGTCTGCAATGATTGGAACAAGTAGTGAGCCTATGAGGTACTGAGCTATGGGAACATTCCAAATGCGATTAAACGGATGTCTGTTTTTTGTTTGGTAGTATATGTATTTAAAATAATTAAACATTTTAACAGGGACGTGTCAGTTTTATTATTTTGTAACTTAACACAAATGAATGCTTATCACTAACCCTTTCCAGACAGGTGTTGCATAAAAAAACACACAACCGATCGTTCCGTTGAGTGCAAGTGTGATTCATAAGCCTAATTTGCGTTTAAGTTGTTAAATAAATAAATCAACATTCAATCATGGGCTTGGGTGGCTTTTAGTGAGTTCATTGTTTGCGTATCTGACCAAAGAGTAATAACCATCTATAAAAGATTAATGACTAATTGAAATAAAACTATTGTGTATATTTGGGGTCGTTCACATATTATGTAACGCGGCAAGGGGAGGAAGGGGTTCGGCATTGCGTTATGAAGTGTGACAAGGGGAGATAAGGAGGTTCACGCCTTCGTTATGTAACGCATTTTTACTGTAATTTTTATTTTTATTCTCAGGTTTGTATGCAATCTTTTAAGCAATTAATTTTATTCAATTCTTTTCTTTTCTTAGAAATAAATAAATACACATTTCTTTTGTTTTCGAAAATCGCGAAGATATAGCCTATATAATTTAAATCATGCAGAAGACGCCACTAGACATCACCATGATTGACGAGTGCCGATGAACTCTGCGTGTATTACAATACAATAAAAATCCGTTTTGTAGCTATCGCTGCGTTGCCTTTACGGCACACGAAACTTTTTGAAGTTAGTTGTTAGTGATCGTAACCATCGCTTAAAAATGTCCTCATGTTCCCGCCCGTATTGCTAATTCTGAGAATGATTCAAAACGTTTGATTTGAATCATTACCCACACTATTCTTCTAAGGAGTTTCGCGTGTGAAATAGAAACAAAACTCTTTCTCGTGAATAGTTTTCCGCGACGGAATGATCAACGATGTGAATTTTCCTGGAGAAATCGAGTTTATTTGCATTTTGACACTGATTTGGGACAAGAAGAATTTAAAAGGGACTGAACTGAAGTCCCAATTCCAAAGATGTTCGAAAGTTTGTTCAGAAACGAGATGCACCTGGTCCTCTACGTGTGCAGCCACTTCGAATCTGTAGTCGACAAGATCTTTGCATCGTCGACACTGGCAAACTGGAAGCATCCTGGATCTCGGAAGAAGAGGCCGATGTCATTCCTATTTCACTGCATCTTCTGCCAGTATTTCCTCCGTGCCAAACCTCCTTACCTGAAGGAATGGGTGCGATCTCCTTTGGAAAACGACAATATATAATATCGAAGAAATAAGACTGATTGATTAAACAATCCTATAGGGTTAAAATATTATTACGGTACTACCATTTTCTAATATTTTGATTTGTTGGCGAAAACAGACTACAAATTTATTCCGAATATAAGCATTTTATAATAAAAAGTTCTTCCATTAAAATTAGCTTTTTTATTGTAATAACCCCAAAATAAGCAAAATTGGCGAAAATATAAAAATAAAAAGCGTTACGTAACAAAGGGTGAGGGGGTTCAGACTTGCTTTTCGAAGTGTGACAAGGAGGAAGAGGGGTAAAAATCGGTCAAGAAAGCGTTACGTAATATGTGAATGGCCCCCATGGATTACAAAACTGTAAAGGTAAGTCATATGTTTTGCAATATTTCCACAACCTGAACAGGAGACACATGTATACACCGTGATCGACCGTAAGCACAAGATCAAACTGGTCCAAGAGTTAGTATGGCAAGCGGACTGTTTAACACAGTCTACCACTCCGTCAGTATCTTCTGTCAGCTTTTAGTGCTAGTGACGGTGAATGCTCAACAACGTCTGATACGTGAACTGTTGCTGTATGAGTTCGAACTCGGTTATAACTTTCTAGCAGCATCCTAAAACATTTGTTATGCGAAAAGGAAAGATACAGTGGATCTGACAGCTATTCGTTGGTTCCAGATATTTCGTGCAGGTTGTAAAAATGTCGAAGATCAATCAAGATTCGGTCGTCTCACTGTAACAAATTCTGAGGTCATGCGACACATCATTGAGGAAAATCAATCGACCAGCACACGACGATTATCAAACCAACTCTGCATGTTAATTCCAGTGTAGTGCATCATCTTCGCGAACTAGAGAAACAATTAGATTCTCTTGAATTATGCCACATGAGTTGATCCCAGCTCAGCCCAGAGAAGAGTTTTCTGCCGACAAGTGCTGCAAAATTAGCGTGATGTGCGTTTATGAA
The DNA here is from genome assembly GCF_964235325.1 of Thermobia domestica. NCBI lineage: Eukaryota > Metazoa > Arthropoda > Insecta > Zygentoma > Lepismatidae > Thermobia > Thermobia domestica. The sequence continues at coordinate 205,510,231 of NC_137458.1, read as the reverse complement.
ATGGATGACAACGAAATCATATTCGTCGAAAAATGGGTGTTTCTCGAAATTAGAATGTTTTAAAATGTTAACTGCCAGAACCGGTAGGTAAACAGGATAATTTCGAGCATAAAATCATGCTCTCTGTATGGTTGAAGGCAAAGGGGTAATTCACTTCGAGTGTGCACCTAACAGTCTCACCAACAATGCAGACCTTTACTCTGTACAATTAGAGCAAATGTATAAGGAACTACGCCAAAAAAAATATATCCTGCATTTTTGAACCGGAAGCGCTCCCTGCTGCCACAGAATAATGCAAAATTCCAATTGGCTCGAAAAATGAAACAAAAAAATTAGGACCTTAGTGGCACCCGGAAAATAATCCTGTTCCGGTCCATGCCCATTTTCTGGGATCACGATGCTATACCAACCAGCAGGAGTTGTAAATGGTAATACCTAATGTCCTGACAAGATGTGGTGTCGACGTTGAGCCGCTGAACTGGTAGGATGGTGGTCGTAAGCAGTCGAACACGAACAACTATGCTTTAAATGTTAATCTGCTTTCATTATACTGTAATAGATAAAAGTACGTTGCATACCAGAATATTGCAACATTTAGGACTCATCCTTGTAATACACGTAAAGAAATTAAGAAAATTAAAACTAAAAAAATCCCCAAAAGACGACACAGGTATAATAATTTTCTACATAGCTTCCTTTTCTTTAAGCATTCATAATCCAGTTCCTAATATTGAGAACAGAGTGCTTCCCGTTGAAATATGCTGAATAGATTAGGTTCAATTATTTTTAAACTTATCTATAAACATACGTACACTATATACTTATTTATTAAACCAGTTCAAAAGTCGTTAATAGGCCAGTATTCACGGAACAATAAGCTATGCATGCTCTTAAGAAAATCTTTTTGAAGGACAATGTGCAATTGACCTTTTTTTACAAAGATTATATGGAACCAACTATCTGAAAGTAACATGAGATTTTGACTTACCAGTGGATGATATAAGATTCCCCCAGAGTTCTGCCGTTTGCCATGCAAAAAAGAAAAATCCAAAGAACCTCACGATAATGGCATCACCTACTTGGTCAGTAAGTTTCGCGTATATGGAACCAGCTTGGGTCAAATAAGTTCCTTCAGCTGCCCACATGGGTGCAGCACCAAGTCCAACGATTACCGCAGTGGGCATCAGGGTGTAAAAGGAAGGAAACATCTGAGAAACGATATAAGGAACGTAACATAACATGGAGAAGCATAACGTCCATTTGACTGTAAGTCTTTTAATGACAAACGTTGGTACGAATATGCAAGAAATCATAAGCGAGGCATAAATGACAGATAGTGAGGTAGTTCCAAGACCATCCTTAGCATTAATTGAACTCTGAAGATTGGCAATTCCTTGGAAAGCCGTGAATTGAAGCATAAAAGCAACACTAATGACTACAATGTTCTTCAATACTCGCCATTTCTCACTTGTGTCATAATTTGTAGTTAATGATTCACTTATGTTACTGTCATTGTTATTCTCGGAATTATCGGTTAAAAATGTAGTTTTCTTCTGATCACCGCCAGTAGTTAATTGTGAGTTATGAGGAGCAGCGGCTGAAAACTCTTCAACTGATGCTACGCCACATTTGTCTTCTTCCTGGTCATTACCCTGGTCATTGTGAGGAAGAACCATAGTTGCATATTCTTTCCTGCAAAGAAGATATCTATTGAATGACATGAAGAAAGATTGAGAGTTAAACTCGACAAATCGGAACTTTACACAATAGGGTACTACATGTATGTTCTATTTAGCGCTACTCACAAGATAAGACTACACCTTTAAATTCGAAACAAGATATTTCTCGTTTTGTCAGCAATACTGATCTTACATATATGTTTACAACGTTATAGGTGTTTGTTTCTTGCTCTTTGAAATCTCTATTATAAAAGACGAAATCGTAAGAAATTGATTGGTCAATACTTAGGCCATACTGTTTAAACAAAAAATTAATATTAGAACAATATATAGTGTTTGTGACAAAAGGCACTACTAAGGAAAAATAATTCGAAATTCAAAGTGGAAGGGAGAGGATAGGGGTGGCAATTATAATAAGATACCAAAATCTGGGATATGCAGTATATATATTCACAGCTGGAATGTAAACTTATATAAGTTCGAGGTGATTCTAGATCCTGAAGCAATAACTACTGCACTGATGTGTAGGGTAAATGGGGAGAGCAAATTAGAGATGAACAGATCTGAATCAGTGAAGGTTGAGTTGACGGATTAAATGATATCCAGGGGTAAACTGGACCTCAAAGGGTGGGGGACGGTAGGTAGTGGCATGACGTCACTCCGTCCCGATGCCTATTCTTTGCCCATTGTATTTTTTTAGGAACTGGGGGACGCCGTACATTTTTTGAAGGTGGGAAGGCGCCCCCGCGTTCCTTCTCACTTTACCTCTGCCTACAACTTTTAATGAAGGAAGGATAGATTAAGGAAATAGAAGCGGGGTCAATACCTGACTTAGATTGAATTTTACAATAAATACATGTAAGTAGATAGGCCTATGAGGTAGTTGTATGTTCATTAAGTTTTATAATGGATGGATAATGTACTTGATATACCCCTAAAAATGGAATGATAACTGAATTGCAATGTTACTGAAGCAAAGTAAATCATCTAATTGGCGACCACCGACAATTACTTCATTGATATGCTGGATTTTCACAGGTATACTACATGTGAGAATGAGAAAAGTGGTTCATCTACATGAAGGTGAAAAAAGTTTTACGGAGGGTAATTCCACATTTATAAATTAGGGTTAGCCAAAATATCCGGATAACGGATATCCGGATAAGAAATTATTCGGTATGCTTTCTTGAGGAAACGGATAATATCCGGATGACGGATAATGAATAATATCCGGATTAGCGATAATATCCGGATGACAGATAACGGATAATATCCGCATGAGCGATAATATCCGGATGACGGATAACGGATAATATCCGGATGACGGAGAACGGATAATATCCGGATAAGGATAATATTCGGATAACGAATAATATCCGGATGACAAATGACGGATGATATCCGAATAACTGATAACGGATAATATCGAGATAAAGGATAATATCCGAATTACGGATAATCCGTATAGCAGATAATATTCCGCTAATTGATAAAGGATAATATTCAGATAAAGGATAATGTCCGGATAACGGATAATATTCGGATAACGGTTGATATCCTAATGGCAAATAACGAATTATATCCGGATAATGAGTGATATCCAAATTATGAATAATGAATATATTTGCTTGACGAATAAGAAGATAATTATTGATTATCTCGAAGTGAATTATTGGTGTATCGGTCACTATAAAATAATTGCGAGATAGCGTTTTTTGGGTTTTTGCAATTGATTATTAAATTTAATTTGTTTATTGCAAGAAATATAAGATAATAAGTTACAGAATAATATATATATTGTGCGTGTGTGCATTTTAAACAAAAAAAAAAGTTGTAGGAAAAAAGGAAACAAAATGTGTATTTAATCAACTCTAAGTGAAAAATGAGATATATACCGGTATATGTTTACAACTCACTGTTATGCCTCATAGCATGTACCGTAAAACATTATTAATGAAAGTGAATGATTATGAAGTGATTTAATGGAACAAAAAAAAAAAAAAAACGGAAAAGTTTGATATAATCCGTAGATACGACATTGACCAGACAAGCTAACATGGTGTGGTAACCAGAGATAACTTCCAATAGTCTACCACTGAGTCATTTTGTCCCCATTCTTTGAGTTTAAATAACATCGTCATTTCGCAACCGTCAATTCATGGCCAGATTTATACAATATTTTCACTTATACATGCTATTTACTGCCTCAATCTGATCACTTTAAAAAATTAAATAGGCAATAGTGTTGCCCACGAGACATAAAATATTTTGTCTCGTCTCGAAAATGAGACGGATGTCGTGACGAGAAGTAGAGTTTCAAATTTGAGACAGAAGAAAATTTTCTGTAGTCTCGTGGGTTATAATAGTTCGTCCAAGTTTTAGGTCTCAAACATTTTTTTTAATTGTTATACGATTCGTAATATAAAAACTATAAATTCATGGAGTTATTATACGAACAAAATGAAGAGCATTAATAAACGTTTGAAGATAAAGCAAGTCACTATATAATATACTGTAATAATAACATATTTAAATGTTGTTACATTTACTCTTCAAGGAGTTCTCGCGCTGCGGAAGAATTTTGATCAATTCTTTATTAAATTAAGAAACAACAGAGCATAAATTTTCTACACAAATTACAAAACAAGAAAATAAAATCGAGACCAGACGAGAAAAAATTCCGAGAATCGAGACGAGACAATAGTTCTCGAGACGGGAAGAGAAGACGAGAAAATTTTATTTCCTGTCTTGTGAGCAACGCCAATTGACAAACATATTGCGTATTCGTAAATATGTAATCTAATAATAGAAATCGCGTTATGGAAGGTATTTCAATATATAATAGTAAAGGAAATCTCCCTGAAGGTCTAAGAGCTACAATTCTTTCTTGACTTTATCGCTCATGCAGTTGGTGTTCTCAGTACCAAACACGTGTGACCTCAACCTCACGAACTGATCGTGAGCTTATTCAGCGTGATGTCAAGATCATGATGTATAAGATCGAAAGGATTTTAATTGTGAGGTGAAATGAGATAGATGTTAATGTTGTGAGTATGAAGTTAAGTGTTCGTGTGATCGAAAAGGTGTTGTGAGCATGATGTCGATTGTCGAAATGATGTGAGTGTGAGGATGAGTAAGCGTAAAGTTGAAAGGGTGTTGTGAGCGTGATATTTGAGTTATGTTGTAATCATAATGTTGAGTGAGCGTAATGTCGAAATGATATTATGACTTAATGCGTGTGAGGTCGAGTAAGTGTAATATCGGATTAATTAGGTAAATATAAAATTAGTAGTATTGGCACGATACTCAAGGAAAATAAAATTTTCTCCTCTTCTCTGGTGAAAGTGTCGTCTGTTGAAGTGTTGTCTTGTCTCGACTCTGAAAGTTTTTTCTCGTCTAGTCTCGATCGATTCTAGAAAAACTTTTCTCGTTCTCGTAAACTTATACATAAACTTTATCAAGCTCCTTCGTGGCTAAGCGGTTAGGGTACGCGCCTTTGGCGTGGGAGATCCGGGTTAGATTCCTGGCGGGGGCTCATGTTGTTCGGATTCTAGGTTAATCAGCAGGTTCCCTCTCGTATAGCCTCGCTGCTGAAATAGACGTATATAAGACGTACGTATCTTTAAACGTTGGTAAATGGTCTTCATGGTGTTCGTGGAATCACTTTATCAGCTTATACTTTTACTCTATGAATCATGTAACAATAAAGCAGTGTTTGAGATGTAGGACCTGGTGAATACGAGTTCCCCGTGAGATTTATTATGTTTCTCATCTCGTCTCGAACTAAAAAAGGTATTAATCGTCTCGAGACGAGAATCGAAACAAAACATTTCTCGCAGTTTGTTGTGAATTGTGAGCGTGATGTTCAGTGGGCATTAAAAGTGACGGCAAATATTTAATGTCCATCTGACCAGGACAGCTTGTAAAGTTTGATTTTTATGGTATTTAGGTTATAGAGGGTGTTTTATCCTCTTGGGATGGATATTCAAAGCAAATTTTTAAAAATATTTTGTTAATAAAGATAGATAATATTTCCTGTCTAAGTAGGTTGGGCCAGTGGCAGACCTATCCCGGGGCCGGGGAGGGGGGCTAGTCCCAGTTTTTTGAGTGACAAAAATTTGAATCTTAATTTTTATATTTCAGAAAGTTTATAGTAAGCTCATAATATACCTATCATAATCTAGGTTCTAGCCACCCCCCGCCCAATTCTTATCTTTTAGATCAGCCTCTGGGTTGCTTAAGGTGGGTTCTCACTTGGTGCAGTCACTATCTCCGTAGGTCACAGATTGTTGTTGGTTGCAGTTTAGCGTCTCTTTCCAGTACCGAGATTATACAGTATTAGACTTGGATCTAGAATTTCAGATACTACGTGAATCACCATAATTTACGTTTTAGTTTTAATATTCTTCCACAAGAAGTCTTATTCTTCACACGAAGCGTACCGCTAACGACTAGACCAGAGGGAAGGGCCATAGAGCGTTGATAGAGTGGCCAGTTCCTTTTCCGACGTGTATTTAATAAAAAGAAAAAGGAAAGAAACACACAAATGCTCCTATGCAAAGGAATGGGAGATGGGGATGATAATCAACGAAATGTTGGAATGCAGTATTACGGTATCCGGGCTCGATCCGTGTACCTTGCCGATTGGGATTTTTGGCCCTGTGAAGGGCTTAGCCATTCTATTACGGTCCTGGGTTCGATTCTTGTCTGTTCCTGTTCGGCAAAGCCATTCTATTACGGTACAGCATTGCGTTGCCCGGTACGCACCATCCTTAACCGGCCACCGCGGAGAACTCTCTACTCTTTGCCCCCGAATAATATAGCTTTACACTATTTTATTTAGGGGTTCAGAAAGTTCGTCCCCGCGACAATCGTTCAAGGAAGGCACGATACACCTTACCGTAATGGTCCAGATTCGGACGGAACCACCTGGGAGGAGACCTAAGGCGTGTTATGGAAAATAGATGAGAGCATCACCTACTTTCATGGATTGATCACAAGTAATTCAACAACCACGTTCTCGCCTCGTCATGCAATCTGTGAAAAGAATGAACTGACAAAACTACATATTATAGTGCCGTTTATTAGAAATGAATAAACGTACCTGTAACAAATATATTTCTTACATTACGTTGCCCCAGTTACGTAGCGAATTCGTAAATATGCTTTAATATTACTCACAAGAACAGTTTTAGTTCACCATGGCGCGCCTATATTCGTGATCACGTTTTTAAGTAGAAACACTAAGTATCCGACGAATCCACTCGTAGAAATTGTCCTTTCTTCCAATTCAAGGAATTTAATAAACAGTCTTTCCAGGCAAACGTGATGACAGCATTATGTTGCGATTTCTGTTGAAGAATTGAATGGTTTCGACATTTTTCGTGTTAGTCGGTGATCAGGAGTCCATTACCTTCAAGTGCACCTTGCCAAGTCCTTTGTTTCACTCGTAATCTCGATCACACCCCCTTGTCGTTATAAAGTATTACTTGGGGCTGATTTACTTTAACAACGACTTGCACAACACTTACGAAAAATACTAGTTTCTGCATTATTATTCTCACAGATCATTTATGGAGCTTTAAAGACAGCTCTAGTTTTTCTAAAACATAACATAATTTTAAATTATTAAAATGCATTCTGGCGTCCAGATAAAACTAAAATCAGTGAAACTTGCCGAATCATACTTTACACACACACACTAACACCAAAACCAACTATTGCGTTCCAAAACTCTCCATTCTTTCCTTTTCCTTTTCTTCTACTCTGTCTTTTAACACCACCAGGCGGCAGCACAATCAATGAGAAGCATATACCACACAAAACATACAAATTCAGATGAATGTCACATAATGCACTAACGCAGAATTTGCGTTTAAGCGAAAAATATATTAAGCAAAATTTTGGTACAGTTACAGCAGGAGGTAGGAGAAAACATAATTCCGAGACAGTCGACGCGCATAGTACTTGTCAAACACATAGCTCAGTTGGTGAGAACTGGGATCGAGCCAGAGACCCCACGCAACACAGATGAACGCTCTACCACTAAGCCACCGCAGCTTTCAATAGTTGGTGGATAGATTTGGAATTTTGATTAGGAATACAGGTACATAGTAACTCGAAATTATCATTATTCTTAGGCCCTATTATTTTATTATAGCCTAACGTGCGTTTCAAATTATATGAGCCCCTACCGGGAATCGAACTGAGGTCCCTCGCGACGAACCGTCTTTGTTCTCCACACATCCGCGAAGGTACACATTAAGTTCGTGATATTGGATTGCGTATTCTTAAACAATATGTTGCCACATCCGAAGAAAAATTTGAAACCCGTTTGACCTTATGAATCATTTCCAGCTGTATAGGGGGTTGTACAAACTACAAATGCAGTTTAAACTCTCCTCTATCCCTTTCCTTACGGGAAAATTTTTAGCACCTTTATAAATCCCCACCAAACTTGAACCGCAAACAAAGGAAATACGCACTCTCGTATGAGACTGACGCATCTGTATGACTCATGTAATCCGCAAAATTTTAGTGAGCCGTCCCCGGCCGAAGAAATAAAATGCAACACAAAAATGTATAATTATGAGTGATTGTAGTTGGTACCAGCACAACCTGCACAATCGTGCTGGTACATCGAGAAAGAGCTATAGCGACAGCGAGGGGAGGTCGAGTAATTCCAGTGAGTGGTGGACTGGTGTCATCTTATCGCTAAGACTGTGGCTAGTCGAGAAAGCGTTTACAATGCGTTACCCCCCACAGCGAACGCGATCTAGGTGGCCAGTCGGTAATTTTACTTTCACCAGAGTTGTAAATCATACTATGAGCCAGTCAGGGTTTCCAGGTCTTTTCATTTCCCGCGCCAGAGGTGTAGAATGAGAATGACCTGCTTCAGTTGGTTTCTTGTGTGAAGACATGAAGGTTATCGAAGAAGTATTGGTTTTAGCTGCAGTTTGTTATATAAAGAAGAAAAGACGCAGAGGCAAACGCCGATTTAAAGTGCACCCAATTAATAATTACAAGATCGCATTTTATATCGAGGTCTGGAGGGGCCACGAAAAGTTTACGGGGGCCCTAGCCTGCCCTCTGGTTGCGGGCCTGAGCGCCTAGGGATTTATCAAACCTACAATTAAAATAACACATATTTCGCTCAACTTTTCTATGAACGCACAGTTTCATTAGTTATTAGTATATAAATTTCCTACCTGGAAAGGACAAGAAGTTTCCTTACTCTATGATCGTAATCTCAAAAAAAAAAAAAAAAAAAAAAAAAGAGCATGGAATTATTTGTTACTAAAACAACAAAAATAAATGTCAGCCTCAAACAGCACTCAAAAAAGAAAAAAAAAACATTTATATTTCTAAAGATGTTTGAACAATGAAATCACAGCATCAAATATCAGACATTCGTCAAGTGGATAAATATAACATTGCAAATATAACAGAATGCACTTCTTCATCTTCGTTTTGCAAAGCGGTTTGAGTTACGTTGACCCAATTTAGCGCGATCATAGTGATCATTGTGGTTTCGTAATTAACTGGATACAAGGCCCGTTGTGCATGCCAATTTGACACCGAACAATTTGCATCAAATTTACTTAAAGTGGAAATTTGGCACCTTCATTCTGGGCAATTTGCCGAACTTAGGTAATTTTGTCACGGTAATTTCGTCACTGGTACTTTTGCCACCAAACTATTAGCATGTAGGTAATTTCGTTACCGGAAATTTTTACACAGTAATTTCATCGGAAAATTTATCACCATAGTATTAACATATAGGAAACTTTGTCATAGTTATTTTTTCCCCTTTGTTGAACTAAGTACAGACAAAGTAAACGACCAAAACAACTTACTTTATCTTAATCAAACTTGGAAAACAATTCAGTTGAGTTGAGTTGATTTTAGTTTAGCGTCCCGTTCAGCAGCGAGGCTATATGAGACGTGGACCTACGGATTAACGTGGAATCCGAACCACTGAGCTCCCGCCGGGAATCAAACCCGGGTCTCCCCCGCCAAAGGCGCGTACGCTAACCGCTTAGCTACGAATGAGCTCATGGAAAACAATTCAGTTGGTGTTATATTGTTTTTTTTTTTTCAATTTATTCCTACATCCATATTAATCTGTGTATCTGTATAAAAAGGATGTGTATGTATGTTAGGAATGGTATAGAGATGAGATGAAACCCAATACACTCTCGGCAGGGCCGGCGAGAGCGGTCGCGGGCCCCGGGGCTGAGCAATCCCGGGGCCCCTTACATATTCCCTTATGACTTTTTACGTACTTACCACTTTAGCCGGAGGTAAACTAAAATGAACATTAAGACTTATTTTGAACTCTTTATTATACAATTAATGCGTTTAATTTACATGTTAAAAAGTATTGCTATATCTCCAAATAAGTGAATAATAAGAACTCTGAACCTAGCCTATGTTCACTGTTCGCTGAAAAAGAAACCTCATTAATTCACTATTTATGATTTTGTTTAGACCCTATACTTGTTGGTTCTAAGATTTTTGAAGGCTTCAAAACTAAAATGAATAAAAAAAATAATATATTTAATACAATAGTATCAAAATACAGAAAAAAGTAACTTATCTATTTGTAATAGCAAAAGTTCTCCCCCAATGTTCAATCAAATGCTCAAAACAAACTAATTTGTGAAGGAAATACAAAAAGAACGTATTAAATAATTAATAAAAGTTGAGAAAGTAAAGGTTCTCAACCATCCAACCTACCCTGTACTATAAATATTTTTGCACAAATTGTTGCTATAAATAATTATATAGAAGTAAGCTATGCAGTTAGTCTTCCTTAACTAGAGACATGAGGCATTAGGCCTAATTTAGTTATTTCAATGAAATATTGCTCAAATTAATTATAGTGTGATTAATAATGTGATACTAATAGTAATTGTCTGTAACAGAAATTTATTATATGTATTACTACTAAACTGTTACAGTTACAATGTATCCTTGTCTACGTATAGTTACAACAAAATTCCCTTTCTGACCTTTTTCAGGGCGAATTCATCAATGATAGCATCCAGTTTGGTACAGTTGAAAGTTTTGTCTCCACTACCAACAAGCCTAAGGTTGATAATCTGTCTTGACACATTGAAGAGCGTAAAACATTTTTTACTCTATTTAACAGAGAAAGAGCGCTCTGCACTAGATCAATCAATAAATTCCAACACTTACATTACTTTATACTTTACTAGTTATGCACGTGCCTTTGGAGCATGGGATTCCGGATTAGAAAAAAAAATGAAATGAAATCCTTTAGTTTTACGTCCCACGTTTATGCCGGTTAGGCTAAAGGAGACGGTGATGATTAGAGATGAGTGAAATGGTGGAATGAAGAAAGTGGTAGGAAACGGGAGAACCCCGAGAAAACCCACGAGCCCGGTGTTTGTCCACCACAAAGTTCACTTGGCGGGGGCTGGGATCGAACCCGGGACCCCAAGCACCAAAGTGAACGCTCTACCACTGAGCCACCGCGCCCCCTCCGGATTCCAATCCTGGTGGGAGATCATTGAAAAGTTTCAACGCATAAAGGTAGTTTATATTCCACCTTAAACTGTAGTTTCACATCTTGTATAGCTTCGGTGTTGATAGGGCCGCTAAATTCCAAGCCACAAAATATAAAATTTACATCTTGATATTTTTAACCCCAATTCTCTGGTTTAATCTAATAGTTTCCCTCTTCCCATGATCTTGCCTTATTCTGAAATTCCTAGTCTCTTCCAATTTTAGCATCTTATTCTCAGTTTCAGAACAAAGTTGATACAACATGAGCAGTTGCAGTTAATAATAATAATAATAATAATAATAATAATAATAATAATAATAATAATAATAATAAATAAATAAATAAATAAATAAAATCAACATATCTTTCCCAGGAATATTTCTAAGCTGCATGGAAAGAAATGTATGGAAACTGAAACATTATGTGTTTGTTTAACAAAACTAAGTTTCGAAATAATTTGGCAACGTTTTTTTTTTCGATCATTTCAAAGGCTAGAAAGATAATAAGATATAGTGAATCCCAATTCAAAATTATGGTATTTGCTGTTTAAAACATTTTCGATATACCTAAGTACCAAACTATTAGAGGTGGCATTCCGCCTTTCTCCTGTGCACACGTCTATGACTTAGACCATCTAAGGGCAATTGTTTCACCATCTAACATATCCACCCCCAGAAAATGTCGCATAGCCAGCCCTGGCCCTTACGGGCTGTTGCGCCGTAAGGTTTGGTATATATTAGGTATATTGGAAGTTGACACAACTTTAACAAAGTATTATTATTACTATATTATTATTATTATTATTATTATTATTATTATTATTATTATTATTATTATTATTATTATTATTATTATTTATTATTATTATTAATCATAGTGAACATACAATTTGGCTCGATGTAGCTCTACTTAACAGTATTAAATGAAATCATAAAATAAGAATATTCTTACTTTCTTCATTCTGAGAATTCCGTTCCATTCGCTCCCAGTCTGGAACAAATATCTCAGCCACTTCTCTCCACATTTTTATTTTTAAATCACGAGCCATGTAGTTCGGATCTCTTAAATCATATAGGCATGGCCTATTTTGTATTTCGATTATAAGCGCCTCTGTGTTAAACGCACTAACCATGATTGGAGATGTACACAGAACACGTTTTCAAACACAACTGAAAATTTCTCTTTGTGATTACACTTGTGGTTAGCTGCTTTGGGGTGGAGTTCGAGCTTCGGAGATAGGAGCTCAAATTCAAGTTATTCATCTTTCGCCTAAAGCCAAATATTTTGCTTATGGATTACCATGACACTAGTTAACTGTCAATCAAGTGTATCACGAGAAATAACCCTATTGTGTTACATAGATTTTTCTGTGATTAGCTAATTTTTCGGAATTTCCTTGTATTTTTGTGAACTTTCTTTTGTTATACACACACATACTTCATAATAGCAGAGCTCCAATCTCTGCACAAAGCGTCTTCCAAGCAGCTGTTTCTTGCTACAATCCCCTTGCCTGGCAACACGTCTTTCCTTTTTTACCTTCCTTTTGAAATCTTCTATTGTTCCGAGCCGCATCAAATACGCTCGAGCTGACGTTTTCTCAGCGATTTTATTGCTTTCGCGTTTGTGATTAGCCACCCAGATTTAAATACATGGTCAGTGTATTCCAAAGGTATGCATAAGCAATAAATACGCTTTGCGATCGCCTCAAATAGCCGAGTACTAAATAAAATCTTCCAAGTGAAAGAAATATTATGGGCGGTGCTTGGTTTACAACTTTTGTATTGAATTGGTACACTTTGATGTCATCTGGGAGTGAGAAGCCGTAGCTTTTATCTGGAGTAAATTCCTTTCGTAAACTTTTTTTTCATAAATAAGCATATTTATGACTCGGTATGGAACATTTTTGCGGTAGAAAATAGGCCCGCGGTCGCTAGTGAAGGTTCACATAGTCTTGGGTTTGATTTCTGACGGGAATGCATATATGCAATGTTAACTGTCTTCGACATATGTGTATTCATGTCCCTGTCGCGTTCAATGGAAAATAGAGTGGTAAAATGTGAAATTAGATACAATAATGGTAATTAGGGAAATAAAGTTATTGAGGAATGTTCGGTTAATCAGTTAACTTTTAAAAAGAAGTGATAGATTGCTCAACTTTGGTGCAGTGGTCCGAGATTCGATTCCCTGTGGACACTCGATCGAAAAGACGTAACACTTTTCAGGCCAGCCACCCTGAGTGAGTTTTTTCCTCATTCCCACCAGGTAAATACCGGGATGGTGCCTAACATACAGGTCCCAGGTCACTTCCTTCCTTCCCCCGATAGCGTGCTAGTCGAAACATGTGATCTCTAATATGTTACGAGCTTAAAGCCATAGATACCAATAATGCCGAGAAATATGTATAAATAAATAAATAAATAAATAAATAAAATAAACATCTTTCTTGCATGAAGTCTCTGGTTCGATTTCACCTCGCGTCAAATAGGCTTTGTGGTGGACAAACAGCGTTAACTTTAGTTTTCCCTGGGTTGTCCCGTTTCCTCTCACTTTCTTCATTTCACTGTTATTCATTCTCATCATCATAATTTAGCCTACATGGTATAAAGTGGGACGTAAAATTGAAAAAGTTTATTTGTAATAACCTGATTAAAAACGGAATTAAGTTATTTACTTTTGTATCCGATGTTTTAAACCTTTAACAAAAAAATATGAATTTTAAACTACAGACACCAGAATCCAGTTAGACTTTTCTTCTCGATTTACTCATACTAAGATCAGTGAGAACGAATGGTATATGCTGTATAATGATCCCAGCCAGTGACGTACGCAGGATTTCAAAGATTCTTAGTTTCAAGGCAGTCAATCTAATTTCCTTTCAGGTCAAGAAAGATTTTTGTTCATTTATCTTAATGTAGTGAGTATAAATTTACGTGCCAGAGCTTCTTCCAGAAAATCTTTCTGGGGGGCATTTTGGACCCGCAAGGGGAATGATCGGAATTACTCTCACAGACGTATTTACAGGGATAGGTGCTGATTGCCACAGGTGCTGACTGCTACAGCCAATTATTGGTGCTGACTGCCACGACTGTCGCTGATTGCTAATATGAAGGTGCTGACTGCTACGACGGTGTGCTGACTGCCACGAGCCTGGGAGAAACTGTATTTGGAAAGAGAGGAATTAATCCCTCATACTAAATTTATGATTATTAATTAATTTAGTAGGGATTAATTTAGTAATCATCACAGCAAATCTATGTGGCATCCTATAACTTACAAAGTTGCTCACTAAGTGAAACGACATACACTTGGATGGGATTGTCTTTTCTGTTATATGTACAATTTGCACATTTCATTGTTTATATTAACTATTTTATTGTATTATTTAATGGATATGATGGTCTGAAGTCAGCTGACAAGGGAAGTTTGGGAGAAGCACTCGCCTGCAGAGAAATAAGCATGTCATTTGAAGGACCAATTCATGCTGATTACAACAGGTAATAAAACTCCTGTATGTTGAGAACTGTTTGAGATATTCAGCTTGGAAATTTATATGAGAAAATGAGTGGGTGCACGTTTCAATGCGTTAAGTATTCTCACCCATGGCGAAGCGTGATGGTTTGAACTTGCTATTGCTTGATCACTGGGGTCCATTCACAGACAAATTGTCCATTACAAATTGCATGACGGATGGCAAAGACCTAATGGTTGAGAAGATACCAAAAAATTGCACACGATTTGTGCAACCATTTGATGTATTTTGATTCCGATCAATCAAAGATTATGGCAGGAGATTTGTACATAGTATGAATCTTCTTCATCTGGACGTTATAATGTACCAACGAAACAATCAAATAAAGTTCGTGTCCATACGAATCACTTCCGATCACCGTGATACATTGGATTGTTTCAGTTTGCGTTCTGCAAGGCAGGTTACGAACAAATTATAGGCCTATAACTTTTGAATCACTTGTCGAATTTGCTTTTTGCTTTGGTTCTTCGAACTGTTCTCTTGACGGATGCAACACAATTGCACATATAAAATGTTCATGGTGCAAGGGAGTATTTTGCCTGCGTCATTTCTTCATAAAACAGAAGAACAACAGTGATCAATTTTCATCTCTAACCTATGATTATTGTGAACAATGTAATGACTAATTATATCTAACAAACCCGTTAGTTATTGCGAAACACTTTTTTTCTGTTACTTCCCATAGCTTTCAATTCGTACGTCAATATTCGTTAGTAATTATGTACTTAACGCGTATAAATGCGTATATCCTCATTTTCTCATATAAACTTACAAGTTGAATATCTCGAACCGTTCTCAACCGTACAGGAATGTTATTAGCTTGTTATAATAAGCATAAATTGGGACTTCAAATGGCATGCTTAGTTTCTCTGCAGGCGAGTGCTTTCTTCTGAACTTCCCTTGTGAGGTACAGCCAGCAGTGCTTTTTTGATGGAACTTTCAAGAGCTGCTCGAAACAATTTGCACAGCTGTACACAGTTCATGCTGACATAGGGAGTTCAAGTGAGAATACATAAATCGTACCAATTTTGTACGCACCGCTCCCTGACAAAACTGAAAGTACACTCATGTCCAAAATTATTGTCGCATATCTATAACTGTCTTCTTGTAAGAATATAATTTGATAATTTTGCAGAGTACTTTTAATACTTATGTTATGTGTATAATCAGGAAATGTATATTTGTGATAAATTTCATAGGAAAAGAATTATAAATATGAAAATCATAATGAGTAAAATAAAATGTAACTAAGTGGACAAGAAAATTTTATTTTCGTTGTATCGTTCTTATTTACTGCTCTTTTGACATGAAATTTACAACATACTTGTCTTTGCCGATTATACACATACTAACATTATAAGAAATACCGGGCGAATTCGTTATCAAATTATATTTCTAGAACAACATATTTATAATCATGTGACAATAATTTTGGACATGAGTGTACATACAGAGACCTGTTTATCTTTGTTAGGTGTTGGTCTGAACAACACGATCCTAAGGATCGTCTAGTTTCTTTCATGCTTCTTGGCGTCCGGTAATGTTACGTCTAGCAACTTTCTCTCAGACTCGTGGCAGTCAGCACCTTGATATTGGCAATTAGCGCCAGTCGTGGCAATCAGCACCAATAATTGGCTGTGGCAGTCAGCACCCCACCATTTACAGAGGCCCATAGGTGTTAATACCACCCGCAACCCTCCAAGAAATGTAACCCAAACATTTGTCATTCGATATGTAATACTAATATTATAATAAAACCAGATTTATTGCTAATTTGGATGTAGCCCCCCACGTCCTCGAAACAAATTCTAGTTTTATACTAAGCCTAATATACTCCCTTACATTAATTCGAATTAGAGTAATCAATCACAAAACTATTTACAACTTATTACATCTAGAAATTATATGATTATCTACATCTTATTGCAAATGTCTGTTCATGTTAAATTTAATACCAGACGATTTATGTATGTACCAGATAATAAAATGTAACACAATTTTGCTTATAAAAATATTAAACTATGAAATAATTCTTGCAAAAGCTCTCCTCTTACACTGCCATTCATCAGTTTGTTTCTTCTTGTTATGCCACACATTCAGCGCAGCATTCTTATTTCGATAACATTCTATCTGCTTTCCTGTGCGTTCCTTATTGATCAAGTTTTGCTCCTTACACCATC
Source organism: Thermobia domestica (assembly GCF_964235325.1). NCBI lineage: Eukaryota > Metazoa > Arthropoda > Insecta > Zygentoma > Lepismatidae > Thermobia > Thermobia domestica. The sequence goes on along the minus strand of NC_137458.1, from coordinate 205,493,311 downwards.
GCTGGCATAATCACTATTTTATAAACCATTCATTTGTTCTTTACTGTGATTCTGCAATCACACGAAACACCACATGCTTTCTTCCAATTCGACATCCCTTTTGCATTCTATGGGTTATTTCCATGTCTAAATCACCGTTCTTAAAAACAGTTGAGCCTAATTAAAATAAATAAATAAATAAATAACTTCGTTCTTCAATCGTTCTTCTGGTAGCCTTACTTCCCTATTTCCTTCTCCCTTCAACCTGAATTCCGTTTTCTTCCTATTAATATTTAGGTTCTATCTTTCAACAGACTTCCTCACATTCACTTCTCGTTAAAACTTGCAAATCTAAAATTGAGACAAGGTTGTTTATTTGGTTGGTTGGATTTGAGTTTAACGTTCGTTTCAGCACCAGTGGAATCCGAATCGTCGTAATGCGTCCGATTTCAAAGCTATCCACTAGGTATCGAACCCCGGATCCCGTGTATCAAAGGTGCGCTATCTCAAGTTCACATGCGGTCAAACCACGTTGCTTTCGAGTAAGGGTGAAGGCCCTGTCAGTATATTGTATCCCTAATAACGGGTCATCTCAAACATTAAATGTAATGGTATTTTTTGATCAAAATCGTTAGTATGCAGGAAAATTAGCATAATGTGTACAAAACACATTAAAGTTATGAGAACAAAATCTTACAGTAATAAAAATTGTCATAATGATATTTTGTTGTTTCTACAGATCGTAATAGACACACATACATGGCCCCCCGGCAAAGAGGGTTCAAAAGGGCAGTTGCTCCCAGGAATTTCGAAGGGTGTTCAGTTCTTGTAAACACATTTCAAATAATACTCATTTTCTCTAATATACTATATAATATTTAATATATATCTTATATTTAATATATATCTTATATTTAATATATATCTTATATTTAATACTACTGTATTATAGTTTGTTTACTGTAGTTAATAACGACAATGGTTAATAAATGTTATCTTATATGATGTATTATATGAACCCGTATATCAAAGTATGTGTGTGCATTCGTGACTGTGCTTGTGTGTCAGTCTTTGCCCCTTCTCTTGGAATCGGTCCTTTGCCACCCCTATTGGAAAAAAAAAAAACTGCAGGCGTTCCTGCATATAAAATTGAAATTTTAAGATTTAGAAACTAAAATTGAGAATGAAAGTATTAAATAAGTAAGTTTTATAAAAGAATAGCAAACATAAGATGTGTAGTTGACAGGTAAGCAAATTTCAACCTTATGAATTAAATTTAAAATGCTTTCAGTATGCCAGTGAAAACGAAAATTGGTCTACAGCTAAGGATTTTTAATTAAGACTTCAACTACCACCAGATACACTTTCGTATGACAACTACCAGATCGACAAGCACAAAATGGACCAAAAGTGGCATATCATGTTTTTGCTATCGGTATTGATTGGATTCATAAGATTGAAATTTACTTACCTCTCTATATATAATATATTTTGCTATTCTCATAATCTTATATCTATTTACAAAGCTGAACATTTGTTTGTTTATTTATATATTTTTCCGCTATACGAATTCACTTTGCTGGCTTAGGATAATCCTAGGCAGTGCTTTTATTAAGGCAATAAAAGGTGCATGTAATCATCATCAAAATATTATACTACTCATTATGATTGCTTGCGAAGATCAAAATTTAAACAAGTGAAAGGCATTATGGATATTGTCATTTATTGATCGTATTACGTATTTCAATGTGTAAAATATATTCCTGTTTTACATTTTAAAATATATACAGATGGTGATCAGAAAAATGGAAACACCTGAACGAAATTGCAACTTACCAGATTAATATGGTGTCGGGCCACCTTTCGCCTTCAGAACAGCCTTGATGCGATGTGGGATGGAGGCATAGAGGTCGTGAATGGTAGCAAGTGGAATTTTACACCATTCCTTGTGCAGGGCATCGGCCAGTTCTGTGAGAGAGGATAGAGGTGGAAATCGTCGCCGGAATCGTGTTTCCAAGACGGACCACAGATGTTCAATTACGTTGAGATCTGGGGATTGGGCGGGCCAGGGGAGGTGTTGAACTTCATCCCGATGTTCCTCAAACCACGCTGCAACAACGCCAGCCGTGTGAATGGGTGCATTATCATCCTGGAAGATGGCGTCATTGTCCGGAAACAACATCCGGACCATAGGATGCAAGTGGTCTCCTAAAATTGCGACATAATCGTTGACAGTGATTCGTCCGCTAAGTGTGAATACAGGACCAATGAAAACTATGATATGGCGGCCCACAGCATCACCGAGCCGCCGCCATGTTTCACAGTTGAGCGGAGACACTGCAGATCATAAGCTTCTTTGGGCGTTCTCCACACATAAACACGGCCCGTGGTTGGGAATAGGGTGAAGGATGACTCATCCGACCATATCACACGTTTCCAGTGCTCAACGGTCCAAGTTGCATGGTGGCGGCACCATTTGCGGCGTGCGAAAGCGTTATGGTCCCTGATGAGCGGTTTGGCCGGTGCAACACGACCCCTAAGGTCATGTCATGTAATTCGCGGCGGACTGTGATTGTCGAAACAGGGTGGGGGAGGTGCTGGTTGAGTTCCTCCGTCACTTGCTCCGCAGTGGCACGACGGTTCTGCGTGACAATGCGCTTTAATACCCGGCGTGACCTGTCACTCATGATTTTCTTCCGCCCACGGTTCCGCTTCCCCGATGTGGTTTTCCCGTGTGTTGTGTAGGCCGTCATCACCTTCGACACTGTCCCACGCGACACACCTAACACAGTAGCCACTGCCGTCACACTCACTCCACATAACCGCGCACCAACAATTTGCCCTCTTTGAAACTCTGAGAGGTCTCCCATTTTACACTACATCCGTCTGCTGCAGCCACTGGACACTGCTGTTCCACTGCGCCTAACGTAGTATGGAGACCGACCTAACACACCACCACCAACGGTCCGGCGCTGTGGGCACCACGACACCACTGCCAACCCATACATCTGACGTGTTGCCAACTACAGGTGTTTCCATTTTTCTAATCACCATCTGTATAAATACAAAATAAAGAAGGATAAAGAAAGAGCAATTAAAATAATCAAAACTACTGTACTGTATACAGCAGAGATGGAATGTGTCAATAGGTCGTGGGTCAAGATTTGTGAGTAGGTCAGTGGGTCGTGGGTTAACAGGATGTGGCCCACTGCGACCCACCACTCACTATGACCCACTCAGATCCACCGTGACCCACTCATGAGATACTCAATTTTTCGCAAAAATTTGTCCCCCACTCCCAACTTAGGATATTATAATTAAAGAATATGATAACATCCGTTGGAATTGGGCCCTAACTATACACCAAAAGTTATTTCATTTGGCTATGACATTTGGTCGTGATGATCACGCACATATGGTTACAAATAATTTATATATTAGGAGTGATTCAAAAATATTTTTCCAGTAGTTAGCTCTTCAAAAATACGCACACGATGTGTCTAGAGAGCCAAGTAGTAAGGTCCATTGCTATTGTTACAATTATAACAATATCCAAAAGTACCTGATTTTTTTTTTCGCTTAGATATTCTCATTCCAGATAAGTACATAGAAACAAATGAAAATGGAAGGTAAATCGAGTTCTTGAAAATAAATCATAGACAAATTCACCAGTGTTCAGAAGAAGCTGTCTACAATGCACTGAGCAGAGTGAGTCGGTGAGTCAGAGTGGGTCATGATGGGTTTGAGTGGGTCATGATGTGTCGTGGGTCAGTGAAGCGTGAGTCATGGTGGGTGGGTCATTGGTTCGTAGGTCAAGATTTCATTGACCCACGCCATCTCTGGCGTAAGTTGCTTACCACCAGGGTAAAGCTCTGTTTCTCTGTAATTGTCGGGAAGAGATCGTAAAACATTTAGAACTTTTACCTAGCGATTTGGTTTATCCATTTCTATTTTATTTTATGTACTTTTTCGTAATTTGCTCGAAAACAGTTTCAATGATGTTTAAAGTACTGATGCTGTGCTTTGTAGATCGAGCGAATTTTCTACATTTTCATCACATTTCCTTTCATCAATTGCGTGTCGCATTATTTAGCCTAATCTTTTTCTCACCACTCAATATCTCATCCAGTCATGACAGATAAATGATAAGATTTGTGTCCGACATTTTAGGAGAAATAAGAATCCTTCTTTTCCCTCATCCTTATTACATTTAAAACGGCGCGTAATACAAGCACGCGGAAATGTGTGTGTGTGGGGGGGGGGAAGTACATTAAAAATAATTCCTGCTATATAAAGAGTTTTTATATTATTGATATTAGTATCACATTGACCTCCCCTGATAATTTTTTTTTTTTTTTTTTTTTTTGATCAAAAGATCCAATATATTTCAGGCAAAAATTTTCTTGTAGGCCTTATATCTCGAGAACCATATGTAGTGTAGCCAAACCAAAACGAACAATTTACTCAGTATGATGAGCTTATTCCGTGAATTTAAGGACCGTTCAAAAAATTTGTGGCCCCTGATCCAAAAAATTCAATATATTCCATACAATCAAACATTTTCTTGTTCGCCCCATATTTTGAGAACTACAAATACTGTAGCCAAACCAAAAGTAACAATTTACTCAGCATGATGTGTTTACTCCGTAAAAAATACGAAAACTCGATTTAGGGACCGTTCCAAATTTTTATGGCCCTCGATCCACAAAATTCAATATATTTCATTCAATCAAACATTTTCTTGTACGCCTTATATCTGGAGAACTCTGAAGAACTCCATATAGTGTAGCCAAACCAAAACTAACAATTTACTCAGTATGATGTGCTTATTCCGTAAAAAATATGAAAACTCGATTTAGGGGCCTTTCAAAAATTTTGTGGCCCCTGATCCAAAAAATCCAATATATTTCACGCAATCAAACATTTTCTTGTACGCCTCATATTTTAAAAACTACACATAGTGTAGCCAAAACAAAACTAATAATTTACTCAGTATGATGTGCTTATTCCGTGAAAAATAGAAAAACTCGATTTAGGGTCCGTTCAAAAATTTTGTGGTCCCTAATCCACAAAATACAATATATTTCATGCAATCAAATATTTTCTTGTACGCCTCATATTTTGAGAACTACATATAGTGTAGCCAAAACGAAATTAACAATTTACTCAGTATGGTGTGCTTATTCCGTAAAAAAAAATATGAAAATTGGATTTGCGTGCCGTTTAAAAATTTTGTGGCTCCTGATCCAAAATAATTCAATGTATTTCTTTCAGTCAAATATCTTGTACGCCTTATCTGAAGAACTACATTGTCTATAGTGTAGCCAAATCCAAACTATCACTTAACTCAGTATGGTGTACTTATTCCGTAAAAAAAAAAAAAAAAAAAAAAAAAAAATGGAGCCGTTCCAAACTTTTGTGACCCCCGATCCAAAAACTAATTATTGGACAAGATCGCAATTGTTTGATGCAATTTTGGGATCATTATTTAAATTCTTTGCTAAGGTCGCAATCTTTTTATCCATTTTTTGATCATTCCTAAAATCCTTGTTATTTTAATTATTTTAATTTTATGGAAACTTTAACCTATTTCAGATATACTAAAGAAAAGTGATGAATCAAATAGGATTCTTTAAAATATTATTTTTTAATTATTGATTGAATTTAGCGTCCTGTTTTTGCTCCGAATCTATATGAGACGGGAATGCAAGATGTATTGTACCAGTTGCAATCCCAACCAACAACACTAATTTTTTGCCTTTCAAATAATAATAATAATAATAATAATAATAATAATAATAATAATAATAATAATAATAATAATAATAATAATAATAATAATAATAATGTCAGTTACTATGAATTTATTATTGGAGTGACTTTGTACCCTTTCCCTTGAGTGATATCAACCATGAGCAGCAGATCTCATTGACAAGCAATATCCCCTCAAAACAGGGTATTTTTAAAGGAACGTTATCGTTAAAACGATTTCATAAAAGTGGATGAATTAATTCTCTTCTCTGGGCCGCAGCGTTCAGTGGTAGAGCTTGGGTCTCTGGTGCGTAGTGAGTGGCCAGGAAAGAAAAGCAATAATTTTGGAGAATGTTAGTGAAGAAAAATATTTTCTTATATTATTTCCAATGGAGAAGCGTACTATGAGGCTTTGAGGCCGGGCCTACCCTGTTTTTTAGCATGTATTTTCTTTATCTTTGCTTTCTTATAAAATAAACATTTCTTTATTTTTGGTTTTAACATTTCGTTTTTTTTTCGGTAACAAAATAGTAGGTTGGAAACACTTGGAGATCCTTTCGTCTGAGTCTCACCAGCTTACGAGCTACACTGCTCAGGGAGCGAAGCTATTATGGCTGGGGATTGAACGCATTGTTGGGAAGGTGGAAAGATTTGCCTCTGGGAGTTTAGTTTTAGCGTTGAAGGCATCTTTCAATGCTAATACGTTATAAAATGATTTCGTTAATACAGAGTAAGAAGTTTTACCAAATTCTTGTTGTAAATATCAATTTATATGTATTTGTGAAAAGTAGCCATTTGTACGTATGTGTGAAAAGTCCGAATCAAAATTTTTGATGGTCCGTAACTAGGGAACCAAAAGTTCGACTTGGTATGAATTTACAAGTGTTTATATTTATCGCCATGCCAAATCCGGTCAACATCAAATGAATTTTGCAGTTGTTCTGTTGCATATATTGTACAATATACATATACTTCTTACTATTTCTTTAATAATATTAAATCATGAACCATCTAATGCAGTGGATCGCGATGGCTCAGTGGTATAACAATCATCTCTAGTGCGTGGATCAATCCCAGCTCGCGCTAAGAATGCCTTGTGGTTGAGAAACAGGAAATACCACGTGCGTGAGTTTTCTCATTATTCTACCATTTCCTTCCAATTTCATTATTCCACCACTTCGTTCATTATCATTATAGTCTCTCTTAGACTCGGGGCATAATTGTGAAACGTTAAACAAAACAAACAAACAAAATCCTAATGCAATTAAAAATAGTCTATATATTATATTGATTTTTTCTGCGCAATATGTAATTTTCAGTTTTACCAGTCATACTATAACAGTAGAATGCAGAGTATCAACATTTGCAAAAATGAAAAGTGAAATGAAATATAGTTTAACGTCGCACGTTATGCTCCGTAGGCAAAGGAAGACGGATGATAATGGCAAGTGAATGATAATAAGAAAAATATGTGGAATGAAAATATAGGAGGAAATGGGAGTACCCGAGAAATCCCACGAACACGATGTTGTCCACCACAAACTTACTTGGGTGGGGATCGAACCAGGGACCCCATGCACTAGGCATAAGCGCTCTACCACTGAGCTACCGTACTCTTCTAGTAACAGTGAACATATCGAGGCTTGCTTTGGGAAAATGCATTTTAAACAGTCTTCACAAGGAAGAACTCTACAAAACGTTATTCTCTCAATTAGTTATTACTATTGTTGAAATTTCCGTTATCACTATTATTATTTTGGATAAATGTTAAAGTTGATCAAAAATTCAGTTTGTCCTTACTATCCTAAACACATCATACTGTTAAGGATTCCGCAGGAACTAATTGTTTTGACCTATACATAAAAAATCATGAAGCATTTTACTTTGATAGTTCACGCATGCCAGTGCCAGAAAAGATACATGCATCCGTATGTAAAAATGGTAAAGTATAAATAGCCAAGGATACCAACACGAAGAATCATTGTGATGTGGGTATTTTGTATTTTTTCATATATCATATAATACGCAATAATTCATTTGAAAAACTTTGTTTCATAAGAAAACATGAAAAAAAGAATGATAAGATTTTATATATAAATATTAAAAAAAACATTTATCTGAAATAGTATTTAATTCTTGTGTTTAATTTACATTATCAATAATGAAAGAGAATGGTAAAGTTACATTAGATCGTTGGTCGTTGGAATTTCCACCACACTAGCTTACGAATTTTAACTTTTGGATCATTGCATGAAGTATAGTATGCCATGTTTCATATTTCGGGTGTATCGAATTCAGAACAAAAATCGGTTTAGTCATTGCACATCAGGTTTTCTTGCAAATTGCATATTAACATTGCCAATATCAATGTATCTAATGGTTTATTGCTATTCATAACTCTGCTACGAATACTTGTTCACTTACTAATATAAACAATATTAATATCTTATATTTGTATTTCTAGTGCTGTACGCGACAGTAAGTTAACTTGTAATCACGATATTAGAAACAAACAAGGCAAGAAAATGGGAAAAATGAAGCAATGTGTATGGATAAGCATTCACTAAAAAACAGTAAGACTCTTAAAGCAAGCAAAGGTAAACTCCATAGTGTTTTTGAATTTGTGCTCTCATCTGCGCCATTTTAAAGAAGGAAATAACGCACCCGCACAAAAAATCCACACTAGTCGGTTTTACGCCTCTTCCCTGAGAAACTGCGTCTTGTCGCGGCCCGCTTGTGACTAGTGGCAGAATCTTCTCTCTGCAACAACCAGCAGTAGTCTGTAAGCATGTTTCAATTCCACTTTCCTTGATAACGACGTTCGAGTTTCTTGAGGTCCTGATGAAATTTATCTCCTTGTTCCTCACTCACGATTGCAAGATTGTCTGGAAAATAGTCCAAATGGGAAAACAGCATATGAACTTTCAAACTCATGTTACATCCCAATTCTTTAAAATACAGTAGCATTCTTTCCACCATGTCTTTATAGTTTGGATCCTTTCCTTTGCCAAGTAAGTTTTTCGCTACGTCTCGGAAAGCTTGCCATGCTGAACGCTTGTTCTGGTTCATTACATTTTCAAAATTTGCGTTACCAAATATCTGGCCAAGTTTCCTAATATCTGGCCCATCGAAGATGCCCTCTTTAATTTTTGCATTACTGATGCCAGGGAAAGTTTTGACACAGATATTTGAAGCACTCACCTTCAGTATCTAAAGCCTGTACAAATTGCTTCATTAAGCCAAGCTTAATATGAAGGGAAGGTAACAGTATATCATGTGCATTAACAAGACTTGCGCATTGTAAGTTTTTCGAACCAACATTCCACTGCCTATCTGGAAATTTCTTTTGAGTCCAGTGGACTGCCCTTGCCCGACTGCCTCACTCACACAGAAAGCATGGGAATTTGATATAGCTTGACTGTTGACCCAACAGAAGACCGACGACCTTAAAATCCCCATATATTTGCCATTGTTGTTCGTGGTACTTTATCTTGTTCAACATCAAATCAAGGTTTTCGTAGCTTTCCCTCAGGACAACAGAATAAGCAACTGGAATCTATGCTAGCTTGTTTCCGTTGTGTAGGGGTATACAGTTCAAACTCCGCTTGAAAGCATCGATAAAAAGTCTCCATTGGGATCGATCAGTCAGGCGATCCTAATTCTACTATTACGGTAACTCCGGAATGTTGTTGCAAAATACTATATTATCTTCCGCAGAAAAAAAGCAGCAAATTCTTGTTCACGATGCCTGTACCAATAGTACGTCGTCTCAGGCAACAACAGACTTCCCTCCTGTAGTCGTGATCCCAGTAGTTCGGCAGATTCCTGTGTGAGACCAAGGTCACGAACTAAATCATTTAAACCATTCTGTTCAAAAAGTATAGGCTCTGTTGATTCTTGTAGTTCAAAGTCCGAATCGTCGTTGTTGTTACTAGGAGATTCGGAAGAGGCTTAGTTTAACTGGTCTGGTGGCTGTGGGACAAGTATGTCAGGACCATGGAATACTGGTAAACTGACGGATGGAATTGTAGTTGGGTAAGCAATTTTAGCCCTGTTCCTACTGTTGAAACCTTCCACATTCACACAACAAAAATAGCAATTGGTGCTGTGGTCAGTAGGTTCACACCACACAGTGGGGATTTCAAACGGCAATGCTCATCTTTCGCCTTTCATCCATTGCCGCAGTTGTTCGATGCATGTTCTATAATCCTTATGAGGTGTCCACGACTTGTCCTGATCTCCCAATGCTATACAAAATACGCAGATAAGCCTTTCGCACAATAGGGAAGTTATATTGCGCCGTTGTTTTATGGGGACGAATGTCTCACATATATAACAGAATATATCAGGATTATTCTTACCACCTCGACGCTGCATTCCGAAAAGTCTGCGAACAAGCACTTCACTTTCGTCACTAAATACTAAGCACACACCACGATATTAGGGGCTTCAATGCACTAAGCACAATTAGGTAGTTTAAAACGAAATTGTAAGAATCATTCGCAGAAAAAGCAATATAGAAAACAAAACAAAACAAAGCGGACACGTTAAGCTGTTGTTTAGCTACCGTTACATTTCACGCCATGAGAGTAATAGCATTTCAGCCAATCAGGATGTTTAGTCCTCCTGGCTTGAGACGCATATGAATGAATAGGTAAAACGATTATCTCGATTTTGTCACAAAATGTGATATGAAGAGACAAAATTACCCTTACTTTTAGGCTTAGGTAGCAATCATCACACCACAGAAATGTATTGCACTTATGCAATAAAATCATCACAGGATAGTGATTAATTTGTTGTGCATTTCGATATGCATAACCTATTAATTCTCAAGTTTTATATTTTGTACATGAAAACAACAATATTCATTCGTGACATTACCATATAATTCATTTAATGGTGGACATTGTTTTGATTCAAGATCAGCAACATTATCTAACGAAAATATTTTCTTTATCCAAATTTATTTTGCTGCACCTTTACAATAAAAGGTTGCATTCTCAGAACGTTAATTGATATACAAGGTTACGTATGTGTGATACAATATACCTGTTTTTATTATTCCAACGTAATCCATGAAATCAATTTCTTAACTAATCAATTTGGTTTTGACATCATAAAGATAATTGACTAGGTGATTTTACTAAACAATGTAAATTTACTCCATCATCACAAGCAGTTAAACAAAATTCACGAATAATAAATTCGTTGTTTGAAATCTTAAAACCTGGTATATCAATAATATATCCATTAACACACGGTGAAATATCACACAACCGATGCATAAAAAAGGAATATTCCGAATTGCCCAACAAATACAGTATTCTTTAAACACCCATATGTTTTTGATCAAAGTTTGTGACTGATATTTTACTGTGTCTTTCTTCAGACACTTAAAACAATTCAACAAGAGTTTTCTCATTGGATAAATGCTGTACAGCGAAAGTTCCAGTATTATTAAGAAACAAGCACTTATGTTGAAGATTCAACGTATATTGTTCATAGGAAATTATATTTAAACGTAAGTATGCATTTATAGTTTTCAAAAGACATAGTTCAGTAATATTATTGTCACTACAAGATACACAAAAATGGTCAGCACCACCACTAACATTAATATGTGAATACATTTTAAATACATACACAAAAAACTATTTACACATTCATCTTTGTCCGAAATTCTTGTCAACAAAACATCTATATTACAAGAATCTTGTCAACAAAAACAAAAAACAAAAATTCTGTTCCCACGCCACGTGTGCCCACTCAAGGTCTTTCACCTCTTTTGTACGAAAATCTTGTGAACAAAAAACTATTGAACGAGAATTTCCTCAACAAAAGAAAAACAATAAAATAATAGAAACAATAGACCTATTGTTTTCGATTTCCGCTGCAGGTGGTAGAATCTCTGCAATAGTACCGTCAATTTTCTACTCCCGTCTGGTAAAATTTATAAATTCACTAACTAGGAGAAGGCAGACTTTGGTAAGTGAACTTCGGGGTCATTTTTTACTAGGTGGTAGTGCACATTTAAAGAGTTAATAGTACAAACTGGGAGAGCGCAATGGCCAAAAGTAACAGAGAAAAATCGTCTTAAAGTTTTCTACTCGCCGCATATATCGTAAGACACGCAAACTTATCAAGTGACAGCGTGGCAGAGTGAGAAGAACCTGAGACGCAAATGCAAAGGGTCCCGTGTTCGATTCCCATTCGAATCAAACTTGTATTTTCGTTTTTTGCTTCAAGTAATTTTTTTTTTTTTTTGTAAGTGACTAGCCGTTTCGGCTAGAACCCTGTTAGAGGGTTATGCCCTCTCTTAGGGAACTGAAGTATGACAACAGTAGATGTGCCTTATTTTGAGAGGGTCTCAGAGTTCTTTATTAAAGCTTGTTACAGCGATCAAAGACTTAGGACCTGTGCGGGATTCAAGTAATAAAGTAGCCATTTGTAACTATAAGTAAAATCTTAATTCACCATATGTTTATAATGTATTAAAACAATAGAAATTTTCAATCACTTGTAAAATCTTTCAATGTTCCATGTTAACTAGTAAGAAAATTTAATATATTCCGTAAATATACTGATATCACGAGTTATATTATAGTTACGACAATCGTTGTGTAATAAATGTTCTTGACGCTTCGTGTCTACATCTGTTGACAGTGTGCGAATTGCAAAGGAGTTGAGAGGGAAATCCCCTTTGCTAATACTGGATGTTGCTATAACCAAAGGAGATTCCCCTCTCATTCCCCTTGTAATTCGCACACTGTCAACAGATATAGACACGAAGCTTCAATAACATTTTAAACAACGACTGTGGTAACAATAATATTTACGGAAGAGATTAAATTTTGTTCGTAGTTAACATGGAACATTGAAAGATTTCACAAGTGATTGAAAAATTGTATTGTTTTAATACATTATAAACATATGGTGAATTAATATTTTACTTATAGTTGCAAATGGCTACTTTATTGGTTGAAGCAAAAAACAAAAATAAAAGTGTGACTCGAATGGGAATCGAATCCGCGACCCTTTGTACTCAAGTCTCAGGTTCTTCCCACTCCGCCACGCAGTCACTTGATAAATTTGCGTGTCTTACGATATATGGGGCGAGTAGAAAACTTTAAGATTTTTTTCTCGATTATTTTTGGCCATTGCGCTCTTCCAATATGTAAAATTAACTCTTTATATGTGCACTACCACCTAGCAAAAAAATGGCCCCGAAGTTCACTTACCAAAGTCAGCCTTCTCCTTGTAAGAGTCTTCCAGAGCAGGATCCCTCACGTGATTAGCCTTGTGAGAAGTGACAAAATACCTTCCTTGGTGTATAAACTTCTTATTAAGAAGTAGTGGACATGTCTCCATCGTTTCGAGTAATTCCGCTTCTAAGGGTGAGAAGGGTAATGTCCGTTTGTTTTATTAATACATCAAAAATTAAATCAATATTGTCTCTCTCATAATCATTGGAAAACGAATGATATGATTGAAAATTTTTAAAATTGAATTAGCACTTGGCTGAGGCTTGGTTTTTGTCATGTTATTTTAAGTAAAATGCGTATCCTAAGCGGAGGACAGGTTTGGAATTAATGCCAAAAATAAAATTTCATAGGACCCCTTCAAGTTAGGAAAATTAAACTCTCATTATTTAAAAACAAACGAGTACTTATCCTAGTTTTTCTGGAAATTCCGTCTTTACGAGCAGGAAGAATAATTTGAAATAACTTTTGCTATACATTGAAATAAACGTTGTTTGTATCGTCACGGGAAAATCGATACCTGTATTGAAATTCATTTTTATGAAAACATGTTTTCAAGTCGTGGTTTTATAATGTAACTTTTATTGAACGGATTGTTCTTAGGAAGAAGGAAAGTTTGAACACGTATGTGAAAAATAGAGTATTTTATAGCCACTTAACTCTGGAAAATGAAACTTGGAATATTCATTGCTTATTTAAAATAAAATGAAACGTGACACAGCGTTCTCAAAACTTTTCCTTCGAAAGAGAAAAGTGAACAATTTCTATGTCCGTTATTTTGGTTTCCTATTTTCTATTCAGAAATTGCCCAAAGTTAAATACAGCTGAACCATTTAAAATGAATTTTTGAATATGGGCTTAGTTAACACTTGGGTCCATCTTGGATGTTATACTTCTATTGAAATGCATATCCTAAGGAAGTGAGGGGGTTTAATATAGCAAATGTTATCCATAAACCTTTCCTTTTCTTGCAAAGAACGTGCGTTTTAGCTAGTAAAATACTTATAAGAAAACACTATCCGATTTCTTTTATACACGAATGTCTAAAAAGAGGATTTAATTGATCTTCTGCGAGGTATATTTTGAAAACACTTTTTCATTAAATTAATCGATGAGGCTAGAACATCCGGCCTGAACCCGGTGGAAAATTCATGGGCAGAAGTTACTAGAATTCTACAGGAAAATTGGCCTGACAACCCTGCTATGAGACCTGACAACAGGGGTGTAGCCAAGGGGGGCCCATCGGGGCCAGGCTCCCCCAAATGATTTCCTGGCCCCCCAAATGACCAACTTTTAAAACATCATCGTAAGATTACCTCGTTTCAGTCACTTAAAAATAACAAAGTTTATATATAATTAATAATTTACTGTAAAATAGTATGGAAAAATACTATTTTACCATACCAATCCAAAAATAGTATGGTATCTCTTCCTTACACCGATCGGAAAATAGTATGGTATACTTTATCTTTACACAGCATATTACACAATTTACTGTGATTTATATTTGACAGTTTGAAAACAAATGTTTTAACAAGGTACTAGGCCTATAAATACTACCATACAACAATAGTACTAAACTGATTTGTAAGCAGGCCTGCATTACCTTTTTTGTATGCTGTAACTAATGTTTTTAAAAAGAACATATTTATATCAGATGGAAAATTCGCTGAAAACAACGTTATTCGATTTTTCAGTTTGGATTCCAATTAATCGGTAATTTTCAATAATTTTTACATCACCATCCCGCTTAGGAGTACTAATGGGGACTAAAATTTGGTTTTAAATTACATCGGAAGTGTCATTGTTCATATCAGCCACCCCGAAAACTATGGATTCGACATTAATATTGGTCATTTTCGATCATTTTTACATATCTTCCCCTTCTCTTCAAAGTGCACCTTCAAAGTGAAGCGATAAAATCCATCCCAGGCCCGAAACTCATCTATGTTGAAAATTTGATCGTGATCGGCCTTGTGGTTCAAGAGTTAACTTACAAATGCAGTCACTTTCATTATATATATATATATATATATATATATATATATATATATATATATATATATATATATATATATATATATATATATATACGAGGAGCATTCAATAAGTAAGGATACAAATTGCTATAGCTCAATAAAGATTTATTTCAATCTTTCAAAACTAAGGCTATTTTTCAATATAATCACCCTTTACAGTTATGCATTTGTCCCATCTTACTTGCAGCTTCCTAATTCCCTTGGCGAAGAAATCTTTCGATTTACCCCGAAGCCACCTTTGCACCGCTGACTTAACTTCCTCATTGTTAGCAAATCTTTTTCCACGTAGGGCGTCTTTGAGTGGTCCAGTTCCAACACTTACTCGAACTTCCTCAGCTATCATTTCAACAGTAATTCTTCTGTTATCACGAATAAGTCCGTCAATCCTCGATTCCAACGAAGAACCAGAAACTTCCACTGGTCGTCCACATCGGGGTTCATCACCTACACTTGTTCGGCCGATCAACCCACTTGCACACATTCGCACGGTTCATACAACTGTTACCGTACTGTCTCAACATTCGAGAAAAAATTTCACTTGGTTTTACACCTTCTGCGACTAAAAACCTAATGACTGAGAGCTGTTCTTCTAAGGTGGAATCTTCTAGAGGACTTGCCATGATGAATTGATATTTTTGAAGTTATGTTGACATAAAATTACGAAACAGCAGATCAGAGCATATCCCAAGGTTGCCAGCTAACACTCCTGAAACAAAAAAAAAAAAATAATTGATTAGTGTTAAAAATATAGACTTTGTCTCTTTACTTATTGAATGATCCTCGTATATATATATATATATATATATATATATATATATATATATATATATATATATAGATAGATAGATTTTTCCATTATTTTGGAAAGTTGTGAACTATAGCCTATATAAATTGAATCATACAGTAGGGATTCCAAGATGCATTAGACACCAACATGACTGGTGAGGAACTCTCTGTGTATTGCAATACAATAAAACTCCGTTTTGTGGCTATCGCAGCATTGCATCTACGGTACACGCTTTTCTGGAGTTAGTTGTTAGTGATAGTAACCACAGCTTTAAAATTCCTTTGCGTTCCCACTCGTATTGCTATTTTTGAGAATATTATTTAAAACTTTTGATTCGAATCGTTACCCACCCTTTTCTTCTCAGAGATTTCGCATGTGAAACAGAAGAAACTCTTTTTCATGAAATAATATTTGCCGTGACGGAACGATCCACGATTTGCAGACCAAAAGATATTAAAAACTGAAAGATATTATATTTCGTCAGATATTAATATCGTACTATATTTTTTTTAAATTTTTGGATTTAAATATTTCTGAAGAAATCGAATTTATTCGCATTCTCGCACTGTTTTAGGACAAGAAGAATTTGTAAAGTGGTAAACTGAAGTCCAAAGTCCAAAGAAGATGCTCGAAAAATTGTTCACAAACGTGATGTCCCTGCTCATTCACGTGTGCAGCCACTTCTAATCTGTGGTCGACGAGGAACAGAACTTTGCGTCGTTGACACTGGCGAACTTCAAATGCACGAAGCATCCTGGATCTCGGAAGACGAGGTCGATGTTATTTCTTTAGATACTGTTTTAACTGCATCTTCCACAGTACTTTCTCCTTGCCAATCACCAGTGACCTAAAATGATGGGTGCGATTCCCTTAGGGAAACTACAGTAGTTTTGAAGAATTATGATTCGTTAATTAAACAACCTTATGGGGTTAAAATATTTTACGGGTCTACCATTTTTTTAATACTTTGATTTGCTGGCGAAAAACGCTACAAATATATTCACAATAATATAAGCATTTTATAATAAAAAGTTCTACCATTAAAAATAGTTTTTTTTTATTGTAATAACCCCCAAAATAATCAAAATTGGTGAAAAAACAAAATTCAAAAAGTGTTAGTAACAAAGTTGAAGAGTTCGGTCTTGAGTTACGAAGTGTGACAAGGAGGAGAAGGGGGTAAAAATTGATCCAAAATAGCGATACGAAATATGTGGAGTGCCCCTAAAACAGTAAATGAGATATAGCTTTTAATAAAATTATGTTGTTGTTTTTTTAGTGACGAATAATAAATATTTTTGTCAGGAAATTTTAAAAAAAATTAAGTGAAATTTCAAAGAAAACCAGTCTTATGAAGATACAAGGGCTTAAACTAAAATAGTTATGCAGAAAGTTATAACGTTTGGCGGGGACAGTAGTTATTGGTTAAACATAATAAAAACTACATGGAATATAATTTATTAAAAAAAACTAATAATAATAATAATAATAATAATAATAATAATAATAATAATAATAATAATAAGAAGAAGAAGAAGAAGAAGAAGAAGAAGAAGAAGAAGAAGAAGCTAAAAACCAGCTTTCTAGTTTTCCGGAAGGAAACTAAAATTTTCCGTTTTTTCCAGGCCTCATGAGCACTAGCTGCAACACAATTTCTTTGGCTTTGTATATACATTGTAGCTGCCCCCCCCCCTAAAAAACGACGGGCCCCTCCTACATAAAACTGCTGGCTACACCCCTGCCTGACGAGCTATAAGAGCTGGTTCTTGATAGGAAGAGGTGTCGCGTTGACACCGATATATCACCAGCTTAATTAACTCCATACCAAGGCGACTAAGAGTCATAATAGAAACTAATGAAAACTACACAAGATACCAATCTTGAATAAAGTCATATCCAACACAAAAAGCTATTTATAGAGCTGCCTAGTTGCATCCATTTCTTCTTCAATTGAGACTTAAAATTTCCAAGTGTACTATTACAACATATACACAACACTTAACGATTATCTATTACTAATAGGTTCAATGTTTCTCGTAGACAAGTGTTAGTGTTCTCGCTTTCAAAGCAATAGACATGTGAGAGGTGAATGCTTTCATAGAAAACCATAATAAATATAAAGCAAATTGTTACGGACTCATGAGTGAAAAAAAAAATATCCCTTAACATGTAAACTTCGCTATAGTTCCAGTGTCCGTAAGTTTCCTTAAGAAAATTTCACTCGATTGACACAAAAGTTTCCCTTTTCTCATCAAATATTCCTTACTTTGATAAGTGTCCAACTCCTTTGACAGAAGTTATAAGACTAATTTAGCTTTTATTCACTTACTTTTTGCTTCTCTTTTTACTTTTTCTTTTACTTTTGTAAACAAAAAATACACCTAAACACACCCAGCCAACAATTGTTGAAATTATGCTTCTTTTTTACAAATACACACACAAACTATTGCTTTTGTATTGGTTTATTTCTGAAGAACAAAAAAATTTAAGCATTTAAATTGATCAATCAATCAGCGCGAGAATTTCCCTGGGTTTTCACGTTTTATGGGAAAATTCCCCTTTTTTCTTTCTGCTAAATTTATTTATGAAATTTCTCTAGATTAAGGAACATTCCCTCAGTACTCGTTTCCTATGTAAGTACCTTTTCGCCTCACGTTGTCTCGATTTATTCATGTTATATTTCTGACTGGTATTACATAGTTCTCCAGACACTAAGTATAGGTGTGATTTAAATTGTCTGATTCAGGAAAACTATTTGTTGTATTTCATTTAATAGTGAGTCAGAATTAGTTTTATTACAGAAATTAGTGGATACTTAGATGCAAGGACGGAAGAATGTATTTGATTTGTCCCCAATATGTTAGAAAATCACTAAACACGATATATTCAATTATGCAATACATTAATGTATTTTATTTTATTTTTCCTTGTGGCAGACAAACACCGTGTGCGTGGGTTTCCTCGGGGCTCTCCCGTTTCCTCCCACTTTCTTCATTCCACCATTTCATTCATTAATCATCACCACCGCCTCCTTTAGCCTAACCGGCATATCCGTGGGACGTAAAACTCAAAAATTTCATTTCTTTTTTATTTTATTTTTCAAGCTATTTTCTTTACAGTTAGATTAAGATGTGTTTAAATGAATCCAAAAATAAAGCCTGAGTAGCAAAATTCTTGTCCACGAGCTTTCACATACAGAATGGCCTGAAACAAGGAGATGGTTTGTCGTCATTATTATTCAACTTTGTTCTGGACTATGCTAAAGGAAAATCAAACAAGCAACCAGGACGTAGAGCTGCATGATATTCACCAGGTTATGGCGTATACTGATGATGTAAGTATAATAGAGGTTGATAGGATAACAATAAAAAAAATGCTTGCAGGGACATGGATTTGAAAGTAAATGCAGAGAAAAGTAAATACATGAAAGTTGGATGGGATCGTAACGTTGCAAGTTGTGGATGAGTCAAAATATCATACTTTCGTAGATACTTTCAAATATGAAGAATTAATGTTAACAGACCAAAATCATATCCACGAAGAAATTAAATGTCGGCTGAAAGTATGAAATTCGTGTTATTATTTAGTTCAAAATCTATTGTCGTCCCGAATTCTGTCAAAAAACATGAGGCTTAAAATATATAAAACGATATTCATGCCTGTTGTGCTTATCCTCATATTGAATTTGGAGACTGAAAAGCTTTGGACCCCCGAAATAGATTCCTGTTTACGTCCCTGTATCCGTTTATAAATCGAGCTCCTTCGTGGCTAAGCGGTTAGCGTGCGCGCCTTTGGCGTGGGAGACCCGGGTTCGATTCCCGGCGGGAGCTCATGTGGTTCGGATTCCACGTTAATCAGTAGGTCCACGTCTCATATAGCCTCGCTGCTGAACGGGACGTAAAACTCAAAATCACCTCACCGTTTATAAGTCGAGAGGAGTAAGTAAATTCACTTTATTACTACCACTGTTTATTATTATTATTATTATTATTATTATTATTATTATTATTATTATTATTATTATTATTATTATTATTATTATTATTATTATTATTATTATTATTATTAACTAACTCTATAGCCTATGGAACCCGGAGGTTCAATGCCGCGTTCACAAAAGCTCTCCACTGACTTCTATCCTTAGCCAATTGGATCCAGTTTCTACTTTGTATTCCTATCTCTGCAAGATCCATCTTAATATTGTCCTCCCATCTGCGTCCAGGTCTTCCTAATGGTCGTTTTCCGATTGGTCTTCCAGTCAAGACTTTCAAAGCGGTTCTACTTTCTTCCATTCTAGCCACATGACCTGCCTACCTAAGCCTCCTGGACTTGATGATCCTAACAATGTTTGGTAAACCGTATAAATTATGTAGTTCCTCGTTATGAAGTTTCCGTAATTCCCCATTCCCGTTCCTCTTGGGTTCGAATATTCGTCTCAGGATCTTGTTTTCAAATACTTTCAATCTACGTTCTTCCCTCAGAGTAGGCGACCATGTTTCGCAACCATACAGAGCAACAGGCATGATTATCGTTTTATATATTTTAAGCTTCAAATTCCTCGACAGAATTCGCGACGACAAAAGATTTTGAACCGAATAGTAACACGAATTCCCTGCTTTTAGTCGACATTTATTTCTTCGTGAATATGATTTTCGTCTGTTAATATTGATCCTAAATATTTGAAAGTATCAACTTTATCAAAAGTATTATTTAATACTTTAACGTATCCATAATTTGCTGTATTACGGTCCCGACGCACTTCAATGTATTTACTTTTCTCTGCATTTACTTCTAAACCCACGTCCTTGCAAGCGTTTAATAAGATCTCTGTATTACTTTCTATTGTTCTTCTATCATCCCCTATTAAATTTGCATCATCAGCATATGCCATAACCTGGTGAATACCGTTCAACTCTAGGCCCTGGTTGCTATCTTTGATTTTCCTTATAGCGTATTCCAGAACAAAGTTGAATAACAATGGCGATAACGCATCTCCTGGTTTCAGGCCATTTTCGACTTGAAAGCTCGTGGACAAAAATTTTCCTACCCGGACTTTACTTTGGGATTCATTTAAAAATATCTTAATTAATCTAATTAGCTTTCTCGCTATTCCAATTTCTGAAAGAACGTTGTATAATGTTTATCTCCTAACCGAGTCGTAGGCCTTTCTAAAATCAATAAATATTTGATGTACCGGGGTATTATATTCCCATTTTTTTTCGAGTATTTGTCGAATGGTAAATATTTGGTCGATAGTTGATCGATTTCGTCTAAATCCGCACTGATAATCTCCAATAATTTCATCTGCGTATGGGGTCAATCTTGCTAAGAGAATATTTGAAAGGATTTTATAGGATGTTGACAGAAGAGAAATGTCTCGATAATTATTACAGTCAGTTTTGTCGCCTTTCTTGTGAGTTGAGACAATGATTGATTCTTTCCACTCTTGTGGCAATCCTTCCTTGTTCCAGATAAGGAGAATGAGTTTGTGTATCTTGTTTCACAATTTTTCGCCTCCAGCTAAAATTAACTCAGCCGGAATTTCATCTACATCCGGAGACTTGTGTTTCTTTAATTTCTTTAATTTCTCTACTTCTATTCGGTTGGGTTCTGGAATATGCGGGTCTGCGGTGTGCATCTCCTTTTCTCCACTTAAATTAGTTTTTGGCTGCGTGTTAAGCAAATGGTCAAAGAAATCTTTCCATCTATTTAAGATTTTATCCGTATCAGTGAGAACTGTTCCGTCAGCTTTCTTTAATATATAAGCACTAGGTTGATAGCCTTTCTTAAATTCGTTGATCCCCTTATACATGTTTTTAGTTTTACTATTATCTTCAAGTTCCTTAATTTTAGCTTTCCAAAAATCGCGTTTCTTTATTCTAAAAGTTTTGGACGTTTCCCACCTTATGTCTGCTATTCGGATTCTGTGGCCACCGTAATTTTGCCTGTTTTCTCTTCTCTGCTAGTTTAATGCATTCCTGATCGAACCATGGTTGTCCCTACTGTATTTCCGCGTGTTTCTCTTTTGCTGAAATTTTAACGCTATCTCTAATTTTAATCCAAGTATCCTGAACACTAGTGCACTACGAATCTTCTAAAGCCGAGAATCTATTCGAAACTTCAATCTGGTATTCCTCTGTTACCTGGCTCTCTTCTAATTTCTTTAAATTAAATCTCTCCGTTTTCGGACATTGAATATTTCCTTTATTCAACGATAATCTCTGTCTTATTATCGCTGCTACCAGTGTCACAACCAGCCCCTCTAAATGACAGGACATCAATTATGCTAGAGTGCCTTCTTCTATCTACTAAAACGTGATCAATTTGATTATGTGTTTTTCCGTCTGGTGAGGTCCAAGTGTATTTATGAATATCGCAATATGGGAATTTTTTACTCTTCACGATTAGGTTTTTGGATGTTGCAAAGTTCACGAGTCTAACACCGTTGTCATTAATTTCCTTATGCAGACTTTCGTTCCTATAACTGGTTTGAAAATATCCTCTCGTCCTACTTTCTCATTGAAATCCCCTAATAGAATTTTCATATGGTATCGCGGGAGTTGGTCAAATATCTGTTCCACTTCTTCGTATAAACTGTCTTTTATATCGTCATCCTTATCTTCTGTTGGGGCATGTACATTTAAAACAATAATATCACACCACCGACCTTTAAGAGTAAGAAAAGAAAGTCTGTCAGTAACAAATTCAACCTGCTTAATTGCTGGTAATATTCGTTTGTGAACGAAAAACCCTGTTCCTTATTGGTGGTTTTTATTTCCTTCCCCCTAAAAGAACGTAAAATTTCCGGAATTCACAGATACATTTCCTTCCCACCTAACTTCCTGAACTCCTACTAGGTCCATCCTGTATTTCTCTAACTCACTCGATACGGATTTTAACGCGCTTGCCCTATAAAGACTTCTAATATTCCATGATCCGAATCTCATGTCTATTTTGTTTTGCTGAGGTCGTGCCAAGTTATCAGTCCTTGTCCGAGGCTTTTGTGAATGTTTCTGAGCAAGTTTTTTTTCTTTTTTTTTACAGGACGAGGTTGTTAGCCTTACCGAAACCTCCAAGCTGGAGAACCACTCCTAGTCGTCTGTCCGCGACTGTTTATTCAGTATATTCGCAGCTAACCTCTATATCTAGAGGCCTTTTCCTCGATCCGCTACCTGAGGATGCGCCATGCCGTGGTGACAGAAACCCACGTTACACGGATTATTATTATTATTATTATTATTATTATTATTATTATTATTATTATTATTATTATTATTATTATTATTATTATTAATATTAATAATAATAATAATAATAATAATAATAATAATAATAATAATAATAATAAAGAAAAGTTAGGGAAATAAACAAATGACAAAAGAGATGAAAAGCTCATTGAAACTATGTTTCCTTCACTCTCTTGCATAGAAAAATGTGATTTTGACACGTTTATTTTTAAGAGGCAGTTTATACATAGTGATAAATAATGTATAAATGAATTTGAAAATAAATTTAAAAAGTAGGATTTCAACGAAACTAACACTCGAATTTCTCAAATTTATTATTTCATAAAATGAAAAAATCCCTTTTTTTTTTTTTTAGACATAATGAATATTAATGTGAAAGATTGATTAAATTTTTATTTACTTATTTTGCCTTCGTGACGGTTCAAAGTTGCCCCCACCCATCATAATATTTTCAGAAATACAATGGTACACTATTGTCAGACATAAGAATTGTTGAAGAAAAGTTTTAGAAAGGCTATAAGAGATAGCAAACGAGAACCTTAAAAGGTGGACATTAGGTTAATTACACTAGCCTGCAAAATTAAGGTCATTGAAAAGTGTTTAAAATATAATTGCTGATCTTTATGTATTTCGTACGTTAATTCCCAAAATAATATTCATTAAAAGACAGTCATAGCTGTAATGGAAAACAGCTTTCATATTCTTACTTTATGAACACACTATATGAAAAGTTTACAGTTTACGTTTCAGTTTTCAAATAAAACTGGATCCAACATGTTTACAGGTCCTCATGTTGTCTTTTTGGGTGAAAACTCCGTCTGATTGTGGAAGGTCTCTCTGCAGTAACCAACAGTAATCTGCTAGTATGTTGACATTCCATCTTCTTTGGTATCTTCGCTCCATTTCCTTGATACTTTGATGGAATTGCTTCCCCTGCTCGTCACTTACTGCACCTAGATTTTGCGGGAAATAATCTAATTTTGATTTAAGGAACTACAGTTTTAAATTAATTGAGCATTCCAAATCTTTGAATTTTTCTAACATGTTTTCTACACTGAGCTTGAAGTTAAGATCCATAAAGTTACCAAGAAATTTGTGAATGACTTTTTCAAGCGAATTCCAAGCCTCTTGCATACGTACGGTTATTGTATCATCGAACTCCTTATCTTTCATTAGTTTTCTGATATCTGGACCAATAAATATACCCTCTTTGAATTTAGTTCCGAAAGTCCTGGAAACTTTTGAGTCAAGTATTGAAAACATTCTCCCTCTTTTGACAGATCTTTTACTAACTGTTTCATGACGTCAAGTTTAATATGAAGTGGCGGGAGCAGGATTCTACTAGGATCGGTTAAGCTTTTCCGTATTATATTTTTACCTGTCTATAGGGATGTTCAAGGTGGCCAAACTTTCTGGGTCCAGTGATGAGCTTTATCCCTGATATCCCATCCGCAGAGGAACTATGGATATTTGGTGTAACCTGCCAGTTGTCCTAAAATCATGGAAATAACTTTTAAATCACTGCATATTGTCCAGTCACGTTCATTGTACTTAAGTTTTGTGAGGATTACTAAGAGATTTCCGTAACTTTCTTTTAGAAACACAGAGTGAGCAACTGGAACTGTGGCGTATCTACTGCCATTATGTAGCAACATTGCTTTAATGCTTCTTTTCAAGGAGTCGATGAACAGTCTCCAGTCCTTAACCTATTCAATTTTTCCATTAATACAGTGACATTGTAACAATATAATAGGATGCCTTCACAAAAGTAAGGAATGAAATCTCTTTTCCTAACCCAAGGAAAAGTAATACCTGGTGCTGAAATATTTATTTCCTTCGGTTGAAAATGCAGCATCTCTGCGCATTCTTTTGTAAGATCCAAATAAATCTTTCAGCATACGAATATAGCACAGGTTCATTGCTTCCTACAATAGCTTCAAATTTGACTGTATCCTGACCATCGTCTTCTTCAAAACTTAGGATGGTATCGTCTAATATTTCTGGACGAATTGGAACACGTATTTCCGAATAATCCAAAGCAGGGTGTCTTGCAGGAGGTAAATTTGGATAAACAGTGTTCTTCTTCTTATTTATATATATTTGTTAACACATTGAGCGCCAAGGAAAATTCTGCTGGTTACCCCTCCCGGGCCAAGATGTACCTTCAAAAGGTAGCACGTTGAGGCCGTGTGTATCGGAATTGATACATATGGTTTTCCTTCCTGGGCTCTATAAAGTTTTGAGACAAAAAGTAAGTGTCCACAGACACAACAATAGACTACCTTTCTCAAGGTTAAGTTGGCCCGAACGGGTAAATAAGATGATTTTGCTTTGGCCCTCAATTGAGTCTCGACTGCGTATGTAAAATGATACACGTGGCCCCAGAAGGAAAACCTATGTGTATCAATTTAGATACACACGGCGCTGTTGCACGAACAAAAATAACAGTCATCAATGTGATTTTGGGGTTCTCTTCAGATCATAGACACACCAAAACGAAAAGGTTGTTTTGTGTCCTTCCACTTCTACATATGGATAACACACTTTGTGGGGAGCCCAGGATTTATCTTAGTCACCTAGTTTTACACCAAAATAGGCGAAGTACACTCTTTGACAAAGTTTGTTATGTTCTGCTGATATTTCTTCACTATATATTCTGTACAAATCTAACAAACGAATCTGATGAATTTCGACATCTTGGAGCTATTTAGATAACTTCGCAAACACTAGAGAGTTTATAGCTTACACCAACTAGCGTCTACATTTAAAGGTAAATTAATTCACCCATAGCATAGTTATACTTAGAAACAAACTAACTGACAATCCTATAATAAGAAATGGCGTTCTTTGCTATTATAATTTCACTTTAATTTAACAAAGGATGATTCCTTAATTTTGCTTAACAAAAGTAAATTTAACTAGTAGGAAGTATATTATATTAGTTTCCTATACGTTTACCTTGTAAATGTGAAACTTTTTATAAATAGTGTGTCTGCCAATTAGCGAGAACGTGTTTAATGTACTCTCTACATAGCGTTCAGAGAAAGAGCCAAGGCATATACCAACATGTGGATTTGTGAAGAAACCTTACGTGATAGAGCTTTTCTTTTTATTCCGTTGAAATCAGCATCTCGAAATCTATAAGAATCACTTACTATTTTCTAAACACTTTTTTCATCGCATACTATTATTATTAGTACTATTTTCCCTTTGAATCCTGCTTGTTATATAGGGTGACATCTTTAATTAGTAGTAAAACTTGGCACTTAAACTGAGGAAAGACATAATTTCTGAAATTGGGTCATTACTGTAATTTATTTAATTTTCACATCGTCATCTCAAAACAAAATAAACGTCTTACTTGTCACACTCTTCATGTAAATATTATTACATTTTAAAAAGTCTTCTCATCTCAATGATGTCAACGAATGTGAACAAGAAATTTTCAAAGGAAAAAGCACTCTTTCATGTTCCGTTCTGGAAT
Organism: Thermobia domestica; assembly: GCF_964235325.1. Lineage (NCBI taxonomy): Eukaryota > Metazoa > Arthropoda > Insecta > Zygentoma > Lepismatidae > Thermobia > Thermobia domestica. Next base: position 205,466,765 of record NC_137458.1, on the reverse strand, counting down.
AATTAACAATTTCCGGTTACTTCTGAATGACCGAAGGTCCTTACCTTCACGTAACTGCAACTAAAATTAGTAGAAGGTATCCATTGACTTCTCTTCTCGTTCAAGGTAACAGTCTTCCTTCAATTTACACACATTTACTAACAATTTCGCTCAATTTCCTTTTTTTTGTTCTGTCGGACTTTTTCTTCCACACAGTATCTTTTCCTATATTGTATATGTAGAATGTAACATTTAAAATATTAACTAGTGTAATATCACACATATTCCAAATACAGTATTAGTGCCTTACTTGTATCGCCCAAGCATAATTTGAAATCATTCTAACATTATTTACTTACGTATAATAATGTAATATATTATACTGGAATCAGTAATGTAATGCAATACATACAATGGGTATTATAAAACGATGAAATGACTTAAGTATATACATTGATTTTGGATAGAATCACATAGAATGCTGCAGCAAGCACTTAAGTATCATACCAAATTCTGTGAAAGTCTAAGATATTCGGATTAGCTTTGTTCATTTAACATTGGATATTCACTACCACTAAATATCGTATGTTAGGACTTATGCATGTTTTGATGTTATGATATTTACGAAATGTGTTTTCCATTGATAAAACTCCACCCTTTAAGGATTATGTTAATATTTTGTAAAAATTAGCTTACATTTACGAACATAGCAGGCATTTTTCTTTAAATTTAAGTTTCAAGCCTGTAATATTACGCAGTAAAATAGGAAAATATCAAGAATTCAAAAATAGTTTTTGAAAATTATTTGCGAAATATTTTCTTTAATATTTTCCACGGCGATACTATAAGAGTAGTATATCCAGGATTACCTACCAGATGAGACGAGATACGAAATGTGACAGAGCTCTTCCGACAGAAACACACTTTCCAAGATGAGATATCGAGACAAAAAGGGCTCAAATCTTGTCATGTAGACAATCTTAAAGATACAATGTATCAGTCTGTAATTTCAGGATACTCATAAATAGTAAGACCCTTGATGTATCTTGTAATGCCTTCTTTAGGGGTAGTATCATTAATTGAACTTTTAGTATCTTGATAAGTGCAATTTGCAGTGGAGGTATCCATTCATCCTTCCGGGTCATCCAGTGGAACCGAGGCTTCAGCTAGGAGATCTAAACTATTAGTGGTGGGCACAGCTGCTGAGACCACTGATCTTGGTTTAACTGTATGCTTAGCCAACTTGAATGGTGGCTCGTCTGGTAGTTCTGTGGAAGCTATTCTTGACTCCTCCTGAAAAGAGGCGAAATTGTTCTGATGGTCTACTTGAGTAGTACCTTGAGCTGCTCCATTTAATGAGGGAGGAGTTGGAGTCAAGGGTTTTAGAGCTGGTTTAATTTTCCTTCTTTATCGTAAAAGATGGTGCTCTTCAGTCGTGTTAAGGCCTTTACATACAATACAAATAGCTTTTCGTCCGTTGTTATTCAAGTTCAAGTTAAGGAGACTTGGATCAGTGGGTGGATCCAGTGAAGTCTTGTAAGTACTGAAGACATTTCCATGGGCGGCGATTAGGGGGGCAAAGGGGGCAGTTGCCCTCACTTTTCTGAAATGACCTATTAATGTATATAGTTCCATTTGGAAATGTGATTTTCTTTGTATGTATTTAAAAAAAATGTTCCACAGTCTCTATAACATTTGCCGTTGCGTAAGTACGTATTGATTGTCTTCCCGTGGAGTTAAGAAAGCTACAGGAATTGCGTTTTAATTGTCACGAAAATGGTCCAAGAATTAATCTATTGGAGCGCAACATTTCGAGCATATTTTCATTTCTTCTTACAAGGGCTCAATGTAAGTCCAATATGAGTTAATCAGCCGTTTTGAAACTAATTGAGATAGCATTTCGAAAAAAAAAAAAAAAAAATCAGAAGTTATTCTTTAATTGCACAAAAATTGACAGTTCGTAAACTGTCTTTTCTTCTTTCTAATAGTAAGGAATATTTTGATTTGATTTGATTTTTTTGAGTTTAACATCCCGTTCAACAGCGAGGCTATAAGAGACCTACTGATTAACGTGGAATCCGATGAGCTCCCGCCACGAATCGAACCCGGGTCTCCCACGCCAAAGGCGTGTACGCTAACCGCTTAGCCACGAAGGAGCTCAGTAAGAAATATTAATTAAAAAGAGAGTAATAAGAAACAGCTTCTACCTTTTCCATTGTTTTGCAGTGGTATGTTTAGGGGTGTACGAGAACGAACATGTTTCAAGATTTCTTTAGATGTCGTAGCATACGCTTGTAGTATTTACTTTCATTTTCTGAGAGTAATAACCTACATTTAATAGCATATGTGGAACTAAAAATTAAGTTATTCATTAATCCCCAGTTTCAATATAACTTCTTCAAAACAAGCCTGATTATTCATTACTATGATTAATATTATCCTTTGTATTTATTTCTTTTGCAAATTTGTTATTAAATAATCTGATCCATCACACAATCTTCCAGACAATTTTAAGATGTTCAAGAGCAAGTAATCAAATCTTACATTTTAGTTTAAGAATATAAAGGACTAGTACCTACTTGCGTTGCTGTTATCAATTTACTTAATACGATATACGGTACTTTAACTGAAAAAGATAGTATCGTATTAGTTATACAATCTTTCGTCAAACAAAACGTTAGAAGCAACCAGGGAAACTAACATTGATATACAAACATTCAGATCATGTCTTTCCCCCTCCCCCATTTTTAACGATCAATCGCCGCCACTGGACATATATTTATCACTCAGTGCGTTTATTTCCATCATCTTCATGTGATCAAAGTACTCCACAGTAATAACAAGCAGGATGATTCTTGGAGAGCAAGTCTCGACTCTGTACGACAACCCTGTGAAAAATGGCGACGGGTGAAAATGTAAATAAAAATTTAATTTAAAAGTCTATGGCTACTCCTATAAATCGAAAACGGTGAGACAAGTGTGAAGATAGGAAAGCACGTGTGACATTATTTTCAAAGTACAACGATTTAAGTTATAACGTCTTGCCGCAGGGTCCCCACAGGGTCCCAGGTGGGTCCAACTCAAAAGTTTCAAATAGCAAGCGAGGTTAAGTAACATATTGTTTCAAATCTGTTGTTAAATGAAAGAAGATGGAGCAAGTCTAGACTCTCTACGACAACCCTGTGGAAAATTGTGCCGAGTCAAAATGTAAACAAACGCTTAATTGAAAAATCTATGGCCGATTAAAACCTATGTCGAATGGATAAGCATACCAAACTGCTGAAGCTAGGAAAAGCAAATTTGGCATGAATGTTTATCAGTAGGGAACGAAAGTATACGAAATGTTCAAAAACGCGACATCTTGAGTTCAAAATGCTGCACTATGTATGGAATGCATGTCCAACTGAAGCCACTGGAGTTGGAGAAACGAAATGTGATATTTACGTTTATGGTCAATAGTAGATATCCACAAAATATCAAAGTCGTATCATCTGTAATCCAATATGGCTTCCAGGGTAAAAAAATGAGTTTATATATATGTTATTTCTTAGAATATTGTGACCACACCAACAAAGTTTTGACGAAGCTCGATGTACTGAAATGATTTACACGTGGTTTGGTACTGCTCGCCAATTTTATAAATGATGTTTTTGTTGGTTTTTTTATTATTATTTGGGATTGGTTGAAATATTGTGATCAAACCAACGAATGACATACAAATATAACCATCACGAATACTTTACAATAGAGCCGAGTAAATACTGGTTCAGCAAATCCTTTATGTATAAACTACGTATGATAAATTAGAAAAGTCTCAAAGGTATTCAACTTTTGTTTAGCAGTATGAATAGGAAGTCAAAGTTTTGTATTCATCGCATTTTCGTTATATTCACGTAAATAATATCAAGAGAACCGTGGCGAAAGTGCATTAGGAACAAAATATATACGTGTCGTTACGGAATGAAATAATAGTCGAAGTGAACCAGCGTTGCCAGACTCACAGCTCGGAATTATTCCAAAACCTGATCGAAATGATGCTAGATTCGGTCAAATTATGCTAGATCCTCATAATTACTAATTCAGAAGTTTTAAAAGAAAAAAACGAAGTTGAGATACGATAACGTAACTTAAAATACGCAGAGCGCAAGGATGCGTGAGTAGAACTCAACCCTTCACACACCAGTCGTTGCCAGACTCAATGGCGTATATATCGTATAAATGAATGCAAAGTGTTTGTTTATATATTTTGAAAGAAAATTACCTCGCAGCATAAGCGGAGTTGGGAATTGTCTGCTGAAGGGGAAGGGGGAGATTCTGGTCGGTCTTGGACCTTTCATTTCAGGAATAAAGATGGCCACGAAGTCAGAAATAAAGATGGTGAAGTTGTCAAAAAGTTGGGGGGGGGGGGGAGAATGGCCCCCATAGCTCCGCCCATGCCTCGCAGTTAAAGGATTAGAAAACTCTGGGTGGAGCCACAAAAAAAAAAAAAAAAAAAGCCGTTTTTAACTTACTTCGGAAAATAAGACTGGCTGTATGGTTTACCGACTGTATGAATCAATGGAAGAGGATACATTTCTGCCGTTCTTTTTCTTCCCACAACCAACGTCTTTCTCATCTCCAGGTTTTGCGGCTTTTTGATAAACTTGCTGAAATTATGCTAGATTTGGGCAGGAAGCTAAATGCAAGATGCTATATGCTAAAGACATGCAAATTATGCTAGATCTAGCATCATTATGCTAGATCTGGCAACGCTGAAGTGAACCGAAGTTCAACTGTTCTTTAGTCTTCCTATTTTTTTCTAAATACATAATAGAGAAAAATAGAGATCTAGCTTTGTACTGTTACGAATGACATAGGTTTTAAGCGGTCATCTTGGATTCAAGGTGACCACAGACGTTTCAATTAAGTTTGTGTTTACACTTTGATCCGCCGCCATTTTGCACAGGATTATCGTAGAGAGTCGAGACTTGCTCCATCTTTTTTTTTTTTTTTTCATTTAACAACATGCTACCTTAATCCTCTTGCTATTTGAAACTTTTCAGTTATACTCTGCCTGGGACCCTGTGGGGGCCCTGCGACAAGACGTTTTATCTTAACTCGTTGTATTTTAAAAATAATGTCATACGTCCTTTCCTGCCTTTACATTTCTCTCACCGTTTCCGATTTATAAGGGTGGCCATTAAGTTTTTATTTATATTTTGACCCACCGCCATTTTTCACAGGGTTGTCGTAAAGAGTCGAGACTTGCTTCTTTTTCTTTCATTTCATAACAGCTTGTAGACGATGTGCTACTTAATCCCTTGCCATTTGAAACTTTTGAGTTGGATCCCATCTATGACCCTGCAGGGGACCCTGGGCCAAACTTTTTTTACCTCCAAAAGTGTGCCCTTGAAAATGATGGGATACATGTTCTCCGAGATTTCCATTTTCCCAACCGTTTCCGGGAATAGCGTTTACATTGCAAAATATGTTGTATGTCCCGCCCGGTGGCACGTACAACTTTAAATTCAATTAATTATAACATATCAAATGCAAACACAATTGTCTAGTTCTGATCTCAGCGGAGCCACTTCGTGACCCTCCCATGTGAGAAAATTAAGCATTAAACATTTCTGAGAAAATTACATTGTAGGAATTATGCAGAACAGTAAATCAGTGATGACACGAATTTTCAACAGGATATATACTAATTAATGTCTCTCCTTCAAATCTAATCCCAAAGTTAACAATATTAATTAGGATCGACTACAGGATAATAGCGTTAAGTTACTTCAACCACATTAGAATTTATTTTAAGACTGTAACATCCGAGTCTCATAGGATAGAAATGAGGAAAATGAGTCAATTTGGCCAGGGTGCGAATTACCGGGGGGATGAGGGGGATTTTCCCCCTCAATCACATTATGTTCCCCCTCAAAGAAATTAACTGAAGTATCCCCACCGGGGATGCTCACTTTCCCTCCCAATCCATGTTTTATACGCCAAATTTCACTGATTTTTGTCATTTCTTGTAAATTTAATCTGCTAGCCGTATTTCGAAATGAGCGATGTAAACTATTCAGTTTTGGTCATTTCTGATTTCCCCACTATTTTCTTCATTGCTTAGTTGAACTATAATTATTATGACTACAGTTGTTACTTGCAACCGTATCCTCATACCCTTCAGTTTGTCGTCGTTCGTAAATTTGAATGTACTAATTACGCATAACAAAGTCACATACCGGTATGGATTTATAAATGCTCGTAGCAGTTGGCCAAGAAGAAGTAAACAAATACCTTCTTCCACCATACTTGGCGAAGGCAGGACGTGTCATATTCTTCCTCTACATCTGTATCGATTATCATCTTCCTTTAATTTTTGTTATATTTCATTTTAGTTTTGGCTAGCATGCTTGCTTTGGTTTGCGCGTTCCCAGGTTCGATTCCCGGTGGGGGTACAGTTGAACGAAAAAAACTGTTCGGATTCCACTATAATCAGTAGGTCCCGTTTTCCTTAGCCGCCCAGGCATAATCGTGGGACGCTAAACTCAAACAAAACAAAAATCATTTTAGTTTGTAATTTGCATAATACTCAGAATAGCCAATAAATAGAACAAGTGAACTTAATAGAACTTAAGTGAACTATTATTGTGTGGACATGACTGCCTTTTACAGTTTACGGAAATGAACTTTTGAAACTGTACTGAAAATATAAATTATATATGCTCTCGTGGCTATATGTTAACGTATCCTCGTCGCCATAAGTGCCTTTACATCGCAGTGACGGGTATGTGACCGCGCAGTACTCCAAGGAAGGGATGGTTGTATAAGAATTTGTGATTAATTTTGAAGAGTTTTTATTTTGACTAGGGAATTAACATAGGTGAAGGGAGTAAAGACACAGATTTGAAGCATCAGTTCACTGTTATTGAAGCATCAGTGCACGAAAAGATTCGTATTCTCAGTTTTTCTATTTATTGTTTTATATGTTAAGTTAAACACCACAATATGTATCGCTGATATCGCAGATCGTATTATTTTTTAAAATCGTGTTTGTAACCTATTGTCAAAACATTCATCTCCAGACATGATGTAGAGAGAAGAGAAAGAGATACGACATCTGTAATATATGTATATGTGATTCACTAAGTAACTGTAGAAATTAGTTAAAGGACACATAAGAGAGCGAAAAGGAGCTCTAGAAATCTGCACTTTTTAGAAACGTCCTAGATAGGTGAAAATATAGTTAAAAATTGCAAAAGGTATCATGTAAATTACCTCTCTTTTCTTATATTCTAGTATACTTTTTCTTTCACATCCAAACATCTCTATTCAGAATTACGAGATAAAGGCGAAAAGAGAAACATTTCCATTTCAAGAATTATATCAGGAAAAAAAACTTTTGACTTAGACTAGATTCGAACTAGCAACCCTTGAACCCATGGCTCAGCGCTCTACCGATTGAGCTAACAACTACTGATGGAAGTATTTCTACAACTACCGGTTGCTGAATGGTGTGTATTAACCAAGTTTGCCAAGATAATTGCTTCATATAGCTATAATAATAATAATAATAATAATAATAATAATAATAATAATAATAATAATAATAATAATAATAATAATAATAATAATAATAATAATAATAATAAAGCAGAAGAAGAATCTAAAAAGTCACATATGTTAAAAGTTTGACGTGCAGAGTAAGTCCTAATATGATATTTTATTAATTATATATAATAAATGTAAGCGTGGTTTATTCGTGTGTGCTACTCAAACTGCGCAACTCACTACCTAGTCCGATAAGGGTTGTACGCGTATGGTACAGTAGCCTTGCGTCCTCCAACCGTGAAGAATGTTTCTGTTTGAACCTATGCGTGTCCTAAGAGTAAGGAGGAGATTGAAAGAAAGGAAAGTGGTTTAGAAATTATGCAAACGTAGAATATGTCACGAGGTGAGGTGATATAGAATTCAGCGTGTCTTTCAGCTACTACTCTATACAAGACATGCATCTACGACTTAACGTGGATCCCGAACCACACGACTCCTGACGGGAATCGAAACCCGTAACACCTCTAGTTCTATCATGGGAGACACAGGAACATGTAAAAATCATCGAAAATTTCTTCTATCTTTCTCATAAAGAAAACAAAGTTGATACCAGATATAAATAACGAAAAAACATATGAATTTAAATGTAAAATTTGAGTCCAAAATACCCACTTATAAACAACTGCTGAATTTTAGAAAATAAAGACATGTAAATTGAAGTAATGTGATTAACTTGGAGCTTCAAAAACCAACACCCAGAAACCACCGTGTAAAGTCTAACTGATGCAAATTTTTTTATTGCATAACTTGCTTTCGGCTAGGCGGGGAGTCTGCCCCCAGACGCTTGCATTTGCTCTTTCTCCGATCTCTCACTTCTCATATCCCTAAGACCTCTGATCTTAAGTGGTTTCGAGATATAGCTATCTTATTGTAACAATCTCAACTCCCAACTTTGTCTTCCTGCTGTTTTTCTTCTAACCGTAATATATATATATATATATATATATATATATATATATATATATATATATATATATATATATATATATATATTGTTGAGGCATGTCATTGATTTTATTCAAAAAGATATTATTTGGTAAAGGAAAGTATATTTAATAAGATTGAATGTTAAGAAACTAAGTGTTATCACGTAACGTAAACACGTGTGTGTGTTTATGTGTTGACATCAATGTTGTGTGTATGTAATGAATGTTCTACGGCTAGACGCTTGCTCGTCAATTTGTAAGATATTGTAATTTGTATTTGTAATGTTTTGAATTGTCATCAGATTGTCACATTGTAACATTGACACACTTTGACTGTGATATAATCGTTGAGTTCGCAGAAATTTGTAAGTCTGAGAATTTGATCACGATGTAATTCGGGTGAAACCAACGTTTTACCAATAGCTGAGATATACAGAAAGTCGACGAGAATGAATTCCAAGATGTCTGGAATCTTCGTATAAAACCTTATAGTTTTTAGAGATTGGGATCAGTCTCGAAGGATCAGTCTCTGAGGATCAGTCTTCGAGCATTTGTCTCAGAGTGGAGTCTAAGCGATCATCGTACGTCGAGCAGTAACATAGTTGCTCATGTCACAGTAGTCACTTCTCTGTGATTCGAAGTCCAGTATTAGATCAGGAGATCTAATAGTTCAGCAGACCATTATAGCAGATGATGGTACACAATAGTCGACCATTCTAGACTATTGGCAGCAATACAGAGATCGTCCAGAACATCGATAGCAGTTCCAGTCATCAGCTGTATAAAGGTACGTGTATCTCAGCTATGTTTGAGTTCATCGTGGTTAACTTCCTAGCTGCTTAAAGATATGTGATCTTGCGATTATATTCAGTCGACGATCAATCACAATAATACAAAAGCTTTAATGAAAATACAGTTTTAGTTCAAAGTCAATTAATGTGGTTTCTTTCCGTCATCCTGTACCTACTCATTCTAGATGGTGAGTAGCAGCGATCTTCGACCGTCATTTTACATTTCATCCCCATGCTATAAAGGCACGACGGTGGAAGGTTGTTATGGTAGAGATGCTGGTTTTTGTAGCGATTCCAGGGCAGTGTTATGGTGGAGATGCGTTCGGTTCGAGACCCGGGATGTGTATTTTAGAGTAGTTCGCACCAGTTTTATGGTGGAGATATTTTGGTTCGATTCCCGAACAGTGCTAAAAGTAGGTCGCACCAAACTTATGGTGAAAATAGCGATGATTCGAATCCCGAAATGGAATAATTTTAGTGTTAAGAATATATTTTATTAGGTTATGGTTAAGTTCGGTTTAGATTTAAGTTATTTAGTATGTTAAGAGTTTGTATTATAATCGTTCACCACTCAAAGACGAGATATGGTTCGGATCTCGAATGACTAAAGGCAATTGACTCAAGTAGAATAAGTAATACGTTAACCCTCACCACCCACCCTCACTTCGTAAATTAAAGTTGAATTAAGTATTAAGTTAAATGAATGAAAGAACTGTGTTGACTAGAGCACAGAAAGCGAGTAAGGGAATAAATATTGATGTGAATTTATTTGGTGTGAGGACACCAGAAAGACAAAATACTGCGTGTAGTCACGATAAAGTCGCGAGTCCGAAAATTGTTTTGAGTAAAGAACCAGTTTTTAATTTCCCAAGTAGTCCGGTGACGAAATCTGTATCGGAAGACTTTCCTTCAATCATAAATTTAGATCCGAAATTAGTAAATAGTGAAAATAAGAATTTTACTATGGCGTCTAACATTACGTTTTACGCAGATATTAATAAATTGCCTAAATTCGATCTCAAGAACGATAATGACATCGTGTCATTTTTCGATGAATTCGACGATGCTTGTCAAATGGCAGGCATTGCCGAAATCAAACGAAAGGAGTTACTGCCCAATATTTTCAAAGGAGTAGGGAGGCAATGGATAAAGTTGTTCCTGAAACGGAGAAACATGGCAGAAATACAGTATAAACAATTGCAGTCTGAAATAGTAGACGAGTTTACGAAATCTAATGTAACTATAGACATTGAAGATAGAATTAAGGAGCGGTTACAGCATGAAGACGAAGCTGTAATTAATTACGTTTATGACATGCTCGTTCTTTGTGAACGACTAGATTCAAAAATGAATGATATCAAGAAGATAGGTATTATAGTTGGAGGTCTACATCCATACTATATGGAAAAGGTCGGAACGCGTGAATATTCTAGCTTAGACAAATTCGTGGAGGATTTGCAAAAGATAGAAAAGAATAAGTGTAAAATAGCAAAGCGTGTGAAAAAGGAATCCGGCAAAGTTACAATTAAAGATCTTGTAAAGAAAATTAGAGAGCAGGTAGAAGATGAGGAGAGTGGATCTGATTCAGATCATGTGGTTGTAAGAAAACATAAAGAAGAAAGTAAGATTAAACAGGAACCTCCGAGTATTACACAAATCGCGGAATTAGAAAAGAAAATAGACAAATTACAGTTAGCATTGTCGGCAAAAACACAAGACGACGAGAAACAAGAGAATAACACGAGAAAACAAGGGAAAAATCAGTATTATAGGAATAATAAGCAGAATAGAGGTGGTTATCGAAATAATTACCGTGGAAATGGAAATAGAAATAAGACTTGGCACAGTAATAGTGATAGGAATCAAAACAACAATAGAGGTAATAACCGTTATTACAGTAAGCGTGGTAATCGAGGAAATTTTTGGAGAAACAATAGAGGACGTGGTCAGCAAGGAAACTGGCAAGGGAATTGTCAGAATTCGTGTTGTCACCAGTCTTATAATTTCGAAAACCCGAATCAGCAGAGATTTGTGCAAGTGGTACCAGCACAAGTAAATGGTACTACTTATTATCAAACACCAGGCTCGAGTACTTTAAACGGAACACATCTGTAAATGGGAGAGGCGCATTTACAGGCAATCGAAATGTCCGAATAAGAGAAATAATTGCCTCAGTGAATTTAGACAACAACATGGTATATTTACCATTAGAAATAGATGATAGAAAGATCAAAGCGTTACTCGATAGTGGGTCGCAAATTTCAATTATAAACGAGAAATTAGTGCCACCGAGTGCAAAAATAATCCCACAACAAACTAAGATCAAAGGGATCACGCAGAACACGCTGGTAATTAACAAATTAGCCATAATTAAGTTCAAAATTTTAAATCAAACGTTTCATCAGGCTTTTAGAATAATAAAAGACTTCCCATATCAAATGTTGATTGGGAATGACTTTTTGCAAACACAAAATTGTAGAATTGATTATGGAGCTAGTAAAATTATTGTTCAAAGATTTGGGAAACCAATTAAACATTGTCGAAACGATCAGGAAACCAGAACAGTTTCTGATAATGTTGCAATTAGTATTAAATCAAGTTTAAAGCCAAAATGGGTTCTTGGTCATTGGGTGAAGTTGTTACCAAGAACTAGGACAACTGTCGAGGTTAACCTAGTTAATTCTTGGGAGAATAATGAATTTCTATTAGAGCCAGATAAGCTATTAGAGTCTCAATATAACATATTTGTACCTAGAGTAATTTTGTCGAATGAAAATAAGTGTTTAGAAGTTATCAATCCGTCAAATAAGACGATCATGTTGACAAAAAATTTAAAAATTGGTGATGCAGAAGCATGCATGAATGAATCGGAATTAAGGAAAGAAGGATTATCAGAGGATGAAATTGAAGAGGTATTAAAGGCGAGAAAAAACTACGATAAATCACGGTTAAAATTTGGCAATAATACTAAACCAGAAATCAAAAAGAAATTAGAAAAATTGTGCTACGATTACGCAGATGTTTTTGCGTGGCGAGAAAACGAATTAGGAAGAGTCAAGGGAGTAGAACACAAGATAGAGTTGGAAACGGAAGTTCCGTTTCGACGTCAACAGTATCCAATACCGATAGCCATGAAAGATAAAGTGAAAGAACAGATAAACATTTTACTCGAACAAAACATCATCGAGGAAAGTAATAGCTCGTATAACTCACCTATGTTGTTCGTAAAGAAGCCAAACGGATCGATTAGGGCCTGTTTGGACTGTAGAATGCTGAATCGGCATGTACGGTTCCATTCCGTGGCGTTGCCGCCTATCCATCAAATTCTTACAAGTATGGGTGGTCACAAATACTTTAGTGTGTTGGACATTAAGAGTGCCTATCATACGGTATCAATTTCTAAGGATTCTAGGAAGTATACTGCATTCAATATCCCTGGCGTAGGAGCGTATCAATACTCTAAGCTCCCAATGGGTTACATTCAGTCGCCCGCTATATATACAAAAATCATGGCAATGACATTAGCTAACGTTCATCCGGAGGCGGTGTCATTTTACATGGATGATATATTTATATATTTAAATAATCAGGAGAAAATGGTATCTGTGTTACACTCAGTTTTTCAAAGGTTAAGGAAATATGGGTTAAAGTTATCAGTAGAGAAATGTCACTTCATGGAAGAGAAGGTAATGGCTTTAGGTCACATTGTGAGCGAAGCTGGTTACGAAATCAGTCCTAAAGTGATTCAAGCAATAAAAGCTTGTAAGCCACCTACAAGCGCGAAAGAGTTGAAATCATTCCTTGGTTTGACTAATTATGTGAGGAAATTTTGTAAAAATTACGCGGAAATGACATCTAATTTTCAACAATTATTAAGAAAAAACCATAAATTTGTGTGGACGGAAGAACACCAACTTAGTTTTGAAAAACTAAAAGAATCGTTGATGAGTGCACCTTTATTGGCACCTTTCCGTGAAGAGCTGGAAACTAGAGTGTATACGGATGCATCTACAAAATCAATAGGGGCTGTACTAATGCAGAAACAATCGAATGGAGAGTGGACACCTATAGCGTATTATAGTAGAGTATTGAGACCAAACGAAACACGAAGACATATAGTGGAACTAGAAATTTTGGCCGTGGTTAGTGCTTTCAAAGCATTTAACTATTATTTGTACAATAAAGAATTTGAGCTATATACTGATTGTAGGTGTATAAAATACCTTCAAACAACGCCAAAATTATCGCCGAAACTGTTACGGTATAGTCTAGAAATGGCGCAGTACCAGTACACGCCAGTACATTGTCCAGGAGAGAAAAATCCTAGCGATGTATTATCAAGAAACACGAACATCCAACCAACTGATGAAGACATCGATCTAGATGCATTACCAGTCAAGATGGAAGACCTTGAAGTCAACATCACGTTCGACGAAGATGTGAATGTGGCTGAGTTGCAACGGAAAGATCCTTTCTTCGGTTCAATAATGAAGGCTATAGAACATCCGGAAGAAGCAGATGAAAAAGCAGAAAAACAGGCACGCTGGTATGAAATTAAGGACGGAAAACTTTTCAGAACTCAGAAGATGGCTAATGGGAAGAAATTCCTATTATGCATTCCTTTTTCTTTGAGGGAACAAGTTTTCAAAAACTTGCATTGTTCGATATACGGAGGAGGACATTATTCCTACACGAAATGTTATAATCGAGCATTGAAATCCATCTATTTCCCAAACATGAAAAGATTTTTTCAAGAGAAGGTCAGCCAGTGCATCAGTTGCCAAATCCAAAAACGTAAAGCTGGTAGGACACCACTGCATCCGCAAACATACCCGAGTTATATGCCATTCCAGCATGTAACTATGGATGAGATTGGGCCGTTTAAAAGATCGAAGAATCACAGGAATAAATATGTTATTGTATTTGTTGATAGCGCTACTCGATACGTAATTGCAAGAGCAGTTCCTGCTATAATTTCTGAAATTATAGCAGAAGCAATTTTTGAAGAATTAATTACAAAACATGGCATTCCTGAAATTCTTGCGATGGACCGGCATAGCACACACCGGAGCCGAGTGATGGAAGAGATGGCTGAAAGGTTTGGTATGCGGTTAAATTTTGCCAATACAGATGCCCATTACCAGATTGGAACATCGGAGAGAGCCATCGGGTCAATTCAACAAATTATGAAGCACTATATAGACCGTGAGTTTACAAACTGGGACGAGATCTTACCTTCAATTGTGTTTACCATGAATACACAGATTCATGACGGGACGAAACACTCGCCTTACTATTTGCTTACAGGGCGTGAACCCAGAACGTTCTTGGAACAGGATCTGGACATACCTTGTGAGTATGTGGAAAACGAAGAGCGGATACGAAATGTGAAGGAAGCAAGGAAGGTCGCGTACCAGAATTTGCAGAAGCGGTTCAAATCCCAAAAGAAACAAATTGAGAAGAAATTCTCTCAACCAAACTTCGACGTGGGACAAAAAGTTTGGATTCGTGAAATGCCAAGAGCAGGCATTCCAGCTTGTTTTGGAAAGCGATATAACATTCGAGGAGTGATAGTGCAAAAGTTGAATAATAACTCATATAAAGTGAGATACGAGACTAAGAAAGGACAAGAGAAGACAGATTCTGTTGACATAAGACGTTTGAAACCATTTGTAAGTGCAAAGGAGGAAGATTCGGATAGACCAGAAGAAGAATCGGATTTAGACAGTGATGTCTAATGAAAAAAAAAAAGAACAACGCGTGGGAAAAACCAAAAAGTTTTTCAAAAGGACTACATCACGACGAAAAAAATTTTTTTTTGCAACTACGAAAACACGAATAAGTTTTTAGTAAAAGTTTAATATTTTTTTTGTTAGGTATCTGCAAACAAGATGTTTTTGTCAGTGGAACAGCGAGGTGGACCGCTGTTTATCAACAAAAGTCCGTGTGCCCGAAATCAAAGTAAATGTTGATTTCCATCAAAAAAATCCCTTAACTGGCAAAAGTATATTGTTTACAGAGCGTAAAGTGACTAGGAAATTAGAGAATTTTTTTTTAAATTAGAGAGATATCTAGTAAATATATTTAAATTGGTAAAATAATCCAAGGTACACATACAAAGTAAAATAAATAAATGAAAACATAACTGTGAAAAAAAAAATAAGAGATATAGAAATAATTAAAATAAATAAGTAAAATTCAGAATAGTAATTCTAAGTTTTAATTGTTACAGTTATCATCATGTTCAAGATTGTCGTTTGTCTACTACTATTGATTAGTATTGGGGTAGCTGAGGAAGAACATCAACAAATAACGTTATCAGATATTGGACTAGCATTGACACAGAATGCTTATGCTGTTCATGCGACGAACATGGTGTTTACGACCGTTAAAATGCATTTAAATTTTCAAGAATCGGTGCCAGTACACGACAAATGTACTGACGCATATGAGATTTTAAATGATTATGCAGTAAAAGGGAGAGAGTTTAAACAGAATATAGTGAATTTATTACCTTGCCATTTTGTTTATGAAAATGGTATAACAAGATGTAATAATAATCACAGAAATAAAAGATTTATATTTTCGTGGTTACTGGGATTGTCGTCTATTGGTTTATCGACGTATAATTTAATCCATAATAAACAATTGTCTCAGTCTATTGATAAGTTAAGTAAGCATGAGAATGTATTAACTAATGAAATTAAAAATCTAAAAGAATCATTTAATAATGAGATAACAGTAGTCCACGGGATAGTTGTAAAAGTGCAACAGGTGTTGCAAGATTTTAAAAATAAAATTCAGGAGCTATACTGTTATTTACATCAATCCCAACGCAGGATAATGGCAAACTTGTTTGTTCATCTTGTACAGGAGAGAGTAAATAAAATAGTAAATAGCATTTTAAATAATGAGTTAACATATCATATATTATCTAATGCTGATGTTAAAAAGTTAATTAATTTTCATGATGTTTTGAAAAATACTATTTATAGGTCAGACATTGGAATGTTTTACCAAATGTCTAGCGTATATCTAGTAAAATACCATTACGAAGATAATAATGTTGATTTAATAATAAAGACTCCGATAATATATGATACTAGCATTTCAATAATGTATGACGTTACATCAATGGGCTACTTAATAAATAACACAAGAATATTTTATCAATTACCAGAAGCAGTCTATTTGGCTGAAGGTAAATTTCACTCATTGGATAAAAGTAAATGCGAATTTAAAAGTTTTCTATATTTTTGTGAGAGTATAACTATGGACCATGAATCGAAATGTTTGAATAATATTATTTTAAATAAATCTCTAGGAGGATGCCAGCAAAATTCGGAAAAATTTTTGGGGAATGTGATATTCAGATATACACACGCTGGTGTGATGTATTCTTCTATTGAAGAAGCGTACATGACAAAAGTGGGTGTACATCAAGAAGTTACTTCAACAAAACTTGATCAAACCAAAGCTAAATCAAATTTCATAAACTATGATAAATTTGATAATATAATAATTGGAGAGCTGGTCATTCCATCTAAACGGATAATTCAGATTCAAAATAAACACATCAAATTGATCGGTAATTGGACTGAGAGACAAATAAATTTCACCTTGCATACGCAAGAGCTAAATAGTTTAACTGAAAAATTGTTAAAATTGAAAGTCGATACTTCGATCCCAGAACTACATTTAAAAACAGACTATATCATGTATGTAATTTTTGGAGTAATAATATCATTAATTTTGACAACAATATTGTTATTAGTACTGTATTGTAAGCTGTATAGAGCAATACGGAAGTATAAAATTCAAAATCAGGAATAATAATAATAATAATAATAATAATAATAATAATAATAATAATAATAATAATAATCATAATAATAATAATCATCAGAAAGTAATAATAAAGTAAGCGTAGTATGTAAATGAATATTGTATGTGCCTTGGGTTATAAAAAAAAAGTTTTTACATTTATGGATATGGAGAAGAATGGAGTTTATTTTGAAAAAAAAATATATCTAAGTTGCAATAAAACCTGAAAAGGAATATCGAATTAACATTTAAAACAATTGGTAATATGTAGACATACTTACCTACAGCATAAGGTAGTTGTGGGTTGAAAAGCTTTTGGTTGTCATCCTAGATAAAACTAGGATTGGTCTAGTTGAGTCGGTGAAAACGATTAAATCGTTGAAAAAATAAAAATGGTTACGTAGAGCTAGTACGACAAAACTCTTTGTTTTTGGTAGAAAAGAAGCAATAGAAAATAAGCATAGATAATAGATCATCATAGACAAGCATAGATAAAAGCATGTAAATAGATAATAGCTAAGTTAAATAACATCAGAATATTAGTGAAATCAGTAGCTTCAAGCTATAGAAAACAAAAGCGAAAAGAAGAAAATAGAAAAGTTGTCTATTAATAAAGCTAGATAAATAGACAAATCATAGATAAAGTAGATGCTAGTGTTATAAACTAGTTCAAGTAAGCTTACAAATCTATAATAATAAGTCGTTAAAAGTACGGGAAAAGTACGAAAAAGTCGTTGAAAAGAAGTAAATAGTTTTAATAGAAAAGTAGGAAAATCATAGATAAGACACGAGAAATAGTCGCAAATAGAATGAAATCATAATGCATCATATCAATAATCAACGTTAAGTTGTATGAAAACACATTATTTTTATCAAAATTCATTTTCTAAATTCACGTTTTTTTTAAAATGAGAGAGGAATTATTGATTCATTATTATTATCAAATGATCAATTGGTATATAGATTATTTATATTATAATAAGTTATTGTATTTATGTTATGAGTATCTTTGATATTCATGAGGGTACTGTACTCTGTTGAGTAGTTTTCTGTTTACTATTTACGAGACGATTGAATCCTGGCGAGGACTCCGTGCGCTCAGGCAGGCAGAGAGCGGTTGCTAAGGGGCGTGGTTTACGAGAAGATGGCCGCCAGCATAGCAACAAGTCCCACCCACGGGAGACTAGTTACTTGTATTCACAATGATTTTGATGCTTTATGGATGAATTCTAAAGGACAGAGAGTGTTGGAATGTAAGAATAAGATAGACTAAACATCAATAAAGATAACTGTACCTACAAACAACGTTAAAACTAGTAATAAAGTGTATTTAAGAGTTGAAATATGCACGAAAATGTAGGATTTTACGACTTTAAAAAAAAAGACAATAACAGCGTCAAACGAATGAAAATGTAACAAGGATAGCAGTTTTGTATCCGAATAGGTTACATAGTGATTAGAACACTAGTCATTATTTAGAATATGTATCGATTATGCATTTTAGAGAAAATAATGAACGATTAATGAACATTAACATTAGGCCTATGTTGAAATTATGAATATATTGTTCAGAAGAGAGTCATAGACCGCGGTATAGTTATATAAGTTTTTAAGAAAATAAAAACACGATTTCACACTTAGTTATATATTTACAGGTATTATGGAAAAGAAGTTTACCGTAATGGCTATTGCTTTGACATCGTTAATAACCTTAGTACTAGCAACGTCTATAATTATCATTTATTTAATTATTAAATTACGTAGATTTAGTGGAAAGAAAAAACAGGAAGGAAGAGTAGAGGATAAAAAAGTATATGACGATATTAGTAACGTAGAAAACTGCGGATTATTTCCAATCTATGCAGAAATAAATAAACACCACACTAAAAAGCACACTAGTTGCACAAAACACAAAGCAGATCACTATCTTGAGCAGAAAAAGGAACCACAAGGTAACTTAAACATTGTTGGTATGCACTGCACCAAAACCAAAGAGGGATGTAACACAAATCACGAATTATCCGGTTTTGAAGCAGAAAAAACGGATCAACATTTGGTCACAAACTTCAAACACGAAAAACTGTACATGCGTCCTTGCGACATTTTGGTCCTGTGAACATTTTGCCGAAATTTTCACGAACAATGCGGAGCACGTATTCAAAGTTAACTTTGTCCATCGAAGCAACGCGGCAAACAGGATAAGACGTGGAAGTTTGTCCAAGTTCAGTGTCAAAACGTTTGCTGACTTAACATTTTGCGGAAGGAAGTGCATCAAGAGTTGCTAACTCTATAGATAGCAAACTTACCATAAGTGAAGTGAATAATATTTTTAAATTTTGTTTTTGTGTTTCAAAATCATGCAGCGACAGGAGACGTTGTTCATTAGTGTATTAGTGGTTTACAACAACAAATCTAGTGTATAATGAAGTGCATTATTTTTATGGAAAGCATCAGTGATATGGTCACTGGTATTAGTAGAAACTATGCAGAGTCAATAAACACTGAGTTGAACTTTGCGACTAACTTCAGTGGAAAGTTTTCAAGAACGAGAACGGAAAAGTATATATATGAGCAATTCCGAGCACAGGAAATGCAACACAACTTCAAGTAGTTATATATGTAACTCAATAGATGGCAGGAGCTCATACTCTGATGAGGACTCTTGAAAAGTATTTTTTTTTAAACGAAAACAATGATTGTAAATAAATAATGTTTTGATGATTTCTTTCGAATGTGAAAAATGAATATAAAGATATATACAGGGTGATGGTTGAATATATATGATTATTTTATGTAATATATGTAATTAGTTTTCGGTCAATTTCAGGGAAGAAATTGAGTCGAGAACGGAGTTCTCTTATTTTAAAGGAGGGGCATGTTGAGGCAGGTCATTGATTTTATTTAAAAAGATATTATTTTGGTAAAGGAAAGTATATTTAATAAGATTGAATGTTAAGAAACTAAGTGTTATCACGTAACGTAAACACGTGTGTGTGTTTATGTGTTGACATCAATGTTGTGTGTATGTAATGAATGTTCTACGGCTAGACGCTTGCTCGTCAATTTGTAAGATATTGTAATTTGTATTTGTAATGTTTTGAATTGTCATCAGATTGTCACATTGTAACATTGACACACTTTGACTGTGATATAATCGTTGAGTTCGCAGAAATTTGTAAGTCTGAGAATTTGATCACGATGTAATTCGGGTGAAACCAACGTTTTACCAATAGCTGAGATATACAGAAAGTCGACGAGAATGAATTCCAAGATGTCTGGAATCTTCGTATAAAACCTTATAGTTTTTAGAGATTGGGATCAGTCTCGAAGGATCAGTCTCTGAGGATCAGTCTTCGAGCATTTGTCTCAGAGTGGAGTCTAAGCGATCATCGTACGTCGAGCAGTAACATAGTTGCTCATGTCACAGTAGTCACTTCTCTGTGATTCGAAGTCCAGTATTAGATCAGGAGATCTAATAGTTCAGCAGACCATTATAGCAGATGATGGTACACAATAGTCGACCATTCTAGACTATTGGCAGCAATACAGAGATCGTCCAGAACATCGATAGCAGTTCCAGTCATCAGCTGTATAAAGGTACGTGTATCTCAGCTATGTTTGAGTTCATCGTGGTTAACTTCCTAGCTGCTTAAAGATATGTGATCTTGCGATTATATTCAGTCGACGATCAATCACAATAATACAAAAGCTTTAATGAAAATACAGTTTTAGTTCAAAGTCAATTAATGTGGTTTCTTTCCGTCATCCTGTACCTACTCATTCTAGATGGTGAGTAGCAGCGATCTTCGACCGTCATTTTACATTTCATCCCCATGCTATAAAGGCACGACGGTGGAAGGTTGTTAATATATATATATATATATATATATATATATATATATATATATATATATATATATATATATATATATATATATAAACGCTGAAATACATCTTTAATCAAGATGTTTCTACTCTTAAGGGATTTTGGAATATGGCCATTCTATTTTACCAATTACAATTTAAACCTTTTTTTAAGGAAAAATGAAAAAACGCAGAAACATGTCTTTAATTGTTTTACTTGCAAAACCTAAACACCAATTTTCATTCCCGGCGGGAGCTCATGTATTTCGAATTCCACGTTAATCAGTAGGTTAACGTTTCATACAGCTTCGCTACTGAATGGGACGTTAAACTCAAAATCAACTCAACCAATTTTCATGTCAATAACCTTAACGATTTTCGAGTTATGACCATCCAATTATAACAATTGTAACTTTACCCTATTTTCTTCCTTTCTAGGGCAAATATCATAAAAACGCTTACATACATACATATCTAATTATTTTAAATGAGAAGTCCATATACCAAATTTCATGTCGTTAACACTCAGATTCCAAGGTATGGGCATTTTAAGATAACTGCTACTCCTCTTTCTCCCTTTTCCCTTCAAATTTCCAAATATTCTTCTTTTAGTGGGACCTTACATTACAAATCATATGCCCTTTCTAAACTTCAAGTTTCTAGCTTAAGCGGTTTGGCCTAGCGTTGATCAATCAGCCAGCCAGAACTTGTTATTTTATATAGAAAGATACATAATAAGCAAATTAATGACAAAAATATTACTACAAAAGCAATATAGCAAAGAACTCATACTGTGTTAAAATATGTAGATATTCATTCATTTGGTAAAATTCATAAAACTAAGGGCACAAGCTTAGCGTACGCGCGTTTGGCGTGGGAGACCCAGGTTCGATTTCCGGTGGGAGCTCATGTGATTCGGATTCCACGTTAACCAGTAGGTCTACACATCATATAGCCTCGCTGCTGAACGGGATGTTAAACTCAAAATCAGCTCAGCTCTGCTAAGGGCATAAGCAGCGTGGACCTACGGCTTTTTGGGTCCAACCACAGATGACAAAATTACACCCCTATTGCTTTACAATTGCTGTAAATCTCCCTGCTTTGGAAATGAACGGAACTTGACATTCGCTTCACCAACTTTTCTATTTCGTGTGTTCATTTTAAAGCCGTACACAGCGCATGAGGGCATTGCTAAAGTTTTCAAAGTCAATGTAAGAAACACAGATGAGTTCTATTTATACAATGTGTACAGTAGAAAATATTCAATAATATTCCACATAGAAAATATCATACACAACAGTGTGTAAGAAATTCATCAAATGTTTAAAAATCAAAGAAAACATACTTCAACACAAATGCAATTAAAACCTGACTCTGAGAGCGCAATAATGTTATCTTGTTCGAAGGGTCAGTGATTTTGTGTCGAACAGGCTGAGCGTGGGCTTACCCTGTCTTATGTTTGGCAACATTGCTTTTGGCCAAGTGGTTTATTGCTTGTGCCTTTAAGTATTTGCCCTAAAGCTATACAGCGAGTTGTGTGCGTTGTTCCTTCCCTGCCCCTGGCTGGCGAAAATATCATTTGCTTTTCATGCATTGGGATAAGGGGCAAGACACCTCGCGACCTTGGATGGGAGTAACATATAAAATGATCGAAAACGACAACCGATGTTCATGTAGAGTTCATAGTTTCGAGGTCGCTGAGATGGTTAGGCGTAAAGCTATCAGCTATTTTCTGTTAGTGATTTCTTCATATACGTCTACCAAGTTAACGAATCAGTGATAGAACGTTCACCTCTGGTGGTTGGGGTCACGGGTTCGATCCCAGTCCCCGCCAGGTGAACTTTGTGGTGGATAAACACCGTGTGCATGGATTTTCTCGGAGTTCTCCCGTTTCCTCCCACTTTCTTCATTCCACCATTTCATTCATTATTCATCATCACCGTTTCCTTTAGCCTAACCGGCATAACCGCGGGACGTAAAACTCAAAGATTTCATTTCATTTCATTTTCAAGTTAACGAACCTGCGTACAGTGGTTGGTTAGTGTGTGCTCGATGGCTATTTTTACTTTTTCCATGATCATCCCATACCATACAGTATTTTTTATGTTTTGAAAAAGCTTGATTCTATCAATTCGTTAAACAACAATGTTTCTTTTTTTCTAATCATGTTTCTTAGTATTATCCTCTTCATTCAAACTAATTTAAATATTTTCAATAATTCAGATTTTAGACTAAAAATGTTACAATGATCAAGAATTGTATAAGAAGAGGAGCCTTCATTTCTAATCATTGTTATAACCGGAAGGGAAAACTTAAAAAAAATTGAAATAACTTAGCAGACGTAGAAAATCGACGGAAATAATAAACATCAACTATTAGTTGACTCTTAGAAGTATAGTATATAGTTCTCAACCCAAATAGAAGATGCACTCTTTGCTTCATGAAAATAATAAACATTTGCCAAAAATAATTGCAGAAAAGTAATTTCATGACATTTACTGAGCGAACGTATGTTACTGATTAGCGTTGACCTTTGTAATTGGGAGTCTCCAGGTTCAAATTTCGATACGAGGCAACCTGACTAGTGATTTTGCAGTACCACTGGGCGAATACCGGGATACTTTTAATACATAAGCTTTGCCAAATTTTCTTGAAAACTTTGTTCTTATGTTGTTAATGTTTCAGTGTGAAATGGCATTTTGCTGCATGGAAAATATTTTTAGTAAACAAAATATAGTAGATGAATGGTTAGTATAAGGGACTCCTACTTGTTTTCTTTAGGTTCAAATCCCGACTGTTCTTACTGATTTTTTCTTTTAGTTACGCTCATATGTTGCGCTCCAGAAGTTCAATTTTGAATTAAATGTAGTCGCAGCTAGTTTAAACTGAAATTATTTTCAAAACTTTTTGCTATTATATGTTTTTGTTTTACTTGCGATGTTTCAACTTTGATATTAGATCTTAGACCTTAATGTAACTCATTTTCCTACGTCATATTATGATGAATGTTTTCACAACAACGATAGTCGGGCGGTAATACAGAATTCCATTGTTACTGCAGGGCCGGATCTTGAATCCTGCGAACTACGCGTTCGCAGGAGGCGCCAGGTGAACAGGGCGCCAAATTAGAATAATGAATTTTGTTTTAAATGTAAATATTCATTTTAAAAATGTTATGATGAAAAATTTTCCTCATATAGCTTCGAATAAATATTGTACAGACTGAGATACAGATAAAATACATCAAAAGGACAACAAAGTCGAATCTTCGCTTGGTTGGCTGTAAAACACCCCTTTGCAAATGAAATGGACTCTCACATCAATTTCTTGCTGTACTGTACTGTGGAGTTACAACCACAGTTATTTGCTCAATTATCAGTTCTTTACTGAAAGAATGTGGGGATAGCACTTCGCATGGCAAGAGAGAAAGTACGTGCGGATCTGAGCAGTACAGCGCTGAAGTAATTAATTGGGGATGAATGAAATGAAATGCATGTTTTCTAATAGAAGAAATCACAGAGACACAAAGGTTAGGAAAGGAAAGGGTTTTACTGTACCTCAGCCATTTCGATATGATGAGCCTCTTCAAATATCGGGTGAAGCCTTATCCTCCAATTCGTTGAGTGTTTCCGTCTGGTATCGATCCCGGACCTCACGTTCGAGAGTGCAGAACCTCTCGACCTCAGGGCAACAGCTCCCAGATGTCCTGGCCTCTTCAGAATGACACCTCTGTCATGCAATGGTTGATGAGGGCCCAGGCGTACCGACCGTCTTTCAATTGCTGCTACGACGACTCTTCTGAATAGGGGTCCAAAGTGTGTTTCTGGCGGCTTCTGTCACACTTCTCACCTCGAGGGTCCCGTGTCCCCTGGTTTTGTTCTCCTTCTTTGCTTTCGCTTCTTCCTGGTGCTCCGCACGTGGATGACTAGCTCATCACAATTATCTTGGTCAATAGGGAAGTTTGTTAATTGCTGAAACGGCGTGGCTGAGCTTGTTTTGATGAAGTTACGGAAACTAGGAAGAGAATGGTAAGCATGAATTTGTATTGGGATGAGGTGACAACATAGGGAAGTCTCTTCTTTATTATTTAATAATTACAATTTCTTGTTTGAAGAACAATAACAACATACAGGGAAAATTCAAAATAGGCGCTAAGCCTGATATCCTCTAGAAATTGATTCCAATGTCACACTCACAAGAGATGCTAGTTTGAGGAAAATTTCCATGACACAGGATAGATCTTTTAAAGAGGGAAAAGGGATATTTTACGAATATGAGATAAAATCAATTTAAATTTAGCTTTCCAATAGATGTTGTATTAAGCACTACGACCGTAGAGCTAAAGACTGGTATTCTTTCCACAATCCCACCATATGCACAAAATACAAATATAACAGACTCTTCATTCCTTTCTCAACAGTTAAGGCTTGAGAAAGATCACCGTAAATGAAATGCACATTATCAAAGTTGAAGCAAGCATGGGCACCCAAAAGGGGACGAAAGGGCCAGGCCCCACCTGGCTTACGACAAGTATAATGTATATGTATAATTTCTTAAGATTTTCTTAATACAAATAAAAATACCAAACGTAATATAGTAGCGAGGGAGATGACCACACTAAAAACATTCTTCGGGATCCCATGCAAGCAAGTAGGCTTTCTTGTCCATTCGTCCAGGGAGTGGAGCGAATACTAAGAAAAGACGGGCGTTACAAATGGGTTCTTTAAAAATCATTTCTGAGGGAAATTTTAACTTAAGTTCCTAATGACTCACAATCGCTGTCCAGTGCTTAATGCTCACTTTGTTAATATCTATTAGTCATTTGTCATTCGTCAACATTTTCATTTCTATCCTAAGTCATTTCGTTTTTGTTTATATTTTAATTTATAATGATGTGTGCTTTCACTTTTTAATAGTACTTTGTTTTTCATGTAATAATAATGACCAACGATATAAAACCAAGTGAGCATTTTATCGGAAAAGAAAGCTACAAAACGTGAAAGAAGATAAGAGGCAACCGAAGGATCTAAAAGAGTTTCTTTCGAGTGCTGGACAAAATTAGACAAATATTGAGGTGGGGAGTTGTCAATATCAGTCACTGTTAACGAAGCATTTGCAGGTCGACATTCTTTTGAAGCTGACAAATTTATTTTAACCTGATTGCAGTAATTTAATTGTTGAATTAAAATGGAACGATACGGTCATTTCGGTTACGGGTCTGAATTAAATTTCATGTATTTCAAAATTTGTTTGAATACAATTAGTTTTCACGTGGCATATAAGTATAGAACTTGAAAGGATATAATCGAAAGCGACGGAAGGTCATTTGTATGACAAGTATTTTTTTCAGTACTCTCACTTTCAATCATAGCAGCGTATACAGATGCTCGTTTTATTATGACAGATAACAATAATTATTAATCCATTCTCTGCTAATAAATTTAGATGGAGCGATATTTTAAATTAGTAATAATTCTAATGCAAAGTAGAGTTTTGATTATTAGTTACTTGTGTTCAGGGATGTACCGACATAGGTGCTACGGATGCGCAAGGGGCCAGGTCGAGACAGAATTTTCCAGACAAAATTCGAGTCGAGACACGGCTCTTCCAATAGAGAAATATACATTTTTCGAGTCGAGCCATCACTTTTACAGCACATTTTCGAGACGAGACAGCCACAAATCTTGTATCGTGCGCATCCCTAATAGATGCAGTTTTCTATTCAGAAAACATCTTCCGGGGGGCACACTTAGTAGGGCCACTGCTGGTACTCTTTTATTTATTATTATATTATAGACGTATTATTTTGATCTCCTCCCGGGGGGAGTGACCCCCTAAAATATGTGTGGACGAAACACTGAACAGGCAGTCTGAGAGTCTGGATCCCCCAATTAGCATAATTTCAGGGGGCAAATACACAAAATTATTTGCATTTTGTAGGTTATTCCGAAAAAATCTTCGGACCTCAATGGGTGCATCATTACTTGTATTTACATTGTGTTACTGCCTGATTTCGAACGTCTATGTTGGAAAGAAACACGAAAGAATTGAATTGTTCTATAGGCATAAGGGGCCCTGAAAAGAATTTTTGCGGAGAAACCTGATTTTAAAGTTCTGCCACTGATCGGGGACAAATTACATCTAAATTAAGACACAGTATATCTCAAGAACGATTAAATGGACTAGCTTTGATGGCCATTGAAGATGACATTCTGAATGAAATTGATATGGATGCAATAATAAGAGATTTTGCCAAATTGAAAGCCAGAAAAGTGTCTTTATAACATGAACTTTACAGTAACAAAGAAAACGAGAAATTAAGCTAATTACCATATTTGTATCACTAGAAAACACTATTTAAATATGCTTTTAATGAAGTGTAAGAGCATATCTCTTTGTCAAAATCAAACCTGTGATAATGTTAGACTTGAAGCTCATTAGTTTTATTCTATTTCGACTTTTATGTTTCAACTGTATTTGTCAAAATACATCTTAGGTATACATTTTAGTTGTTTCCTGTGCTTTTTTAATAATAATAATAATAATAATAATAATAATAATAATAATAATAATAATAATAATAATAATAATAATAATAAAAGATATAAATTATTAAAAGTGGAACTTTGGTCATGATTCATCCACAGTTAATTAGGTTTAATTTTGCCATTTTCCTTTAATAGTCACTGGAAGACTGAATTATTATATATTGAAGAAATTTGTAATTGTAACTATTATCTGAAGAATTTTTGTCCATTACAGCATTCAATTCTTTTATTATCATATAGGCGGGGCGCCTAAATATTATTTGCTTACAGTTACGAAATGTCTACAACCGACCCTGTTACTGTTATATATATATATATATATATATATATATATATATATATATATATATATATATATAGAGAGAGAGAGAGAGAGAGAGAGAGAGGGAGACAAAGTTTTGACTCAGAAAAAGTACTGTTGAACGTACGATGCTACATGGGCTCCTGGAGGGTGCACAATTTACCCCTAAAAATGCTTTCGATCACTGAAATAAATTCCTCCCTACGCCCCTGTAAAGCAGTAAGAATGTTAGGGACTGATCAGGGGGTAATGCCTCTCTGGAGCAACGACAGTTCCCCAGAAATCATACCTCTGATAGGCCCGGATGTGACACCAGTATTTGTGTGTTACCACTCTTCCCTCTCAGTGTACTGAAACTTAAGTCAAAGGAACTGTTCTGAAATCTTCACCGATTCTCTCCTCTGAAACCGCATGCGAATGGGGCCGACCTTGGTCATATACCACATCTGGAATATTACTATTTATGTCAGAGATACCGAAAAATATATGTTCGACACAAATAAAGGATGTTTCGATTTTATTTTATTTATTTTTTTTGCCTGTCACCCTCCCACTCTGACCTCCATGCCAACCAAGGCTTAACTTCTACCTAAGCAACATCGACAGCGTCACTATTCATCTGCGACCACGAAAACTATGATTTCGATACTAATATTGTTCATATTTGACTACTTTTACATGTCCCTTCCCCCTTATTACGAATGACTTCAGTGTCTCGCCTCACTGGAGCAATTTCAACAAACTTAAGTATAGCTATAAACCACCACCTGTAAAATAAATGTGCGGGTGATCTTTTTCGGAGAGGAATTCATTAGCTGCTTTTCCAATGTGGTGGCTTTATTCGCTTCCCATGCTAAAGATTGCCAAAGAGCTCAACTTTATTTGCACCACTGTGCTATGAATATAGATTTTAATGGCATTTACTTTACTGAATGCTCGCTTAGGTGTTGCTCCCGTCACAGGAAAAGTGAGATACTGTAATAAATTAGTAGGGATATAAACAAATACGGAAAACTATTAGCAATGACACCACTCGAAATGAGTTTTTGCAATATAATGGGGCAGTATTTTATTCGAATGTGAAGGAAATCATTGCGTAAATTGTCCCTTCCCCTCCTTAGAAGTCTAAGCTACAGTACGTATCTAATATTTTGAATTAGAAATATATGCATCGAGTTTCATATCCTTAACTTTAAGGTGTCCTGAGTTAAGTAAATGAATAAACTTCCTGCTAACGAAAGAGTGAAGCTTTGGGCTTTAATAGTATCGGGAGTGTAATTATGCATTTCAGCGACCCCGAAAGCTATTGAATAGACACTCATATATTTCAATTACGAATTTTAAATTTTCACCCCTCCCATTAAACCTCCATGCAGATAATGCTAAAATTTGATGTGAACGATATAGAGGGTATCATACATAATTCATGCACTCAAAAGCTATGGATTTAACATTAATATCGTTCATTTTCGATTATTTTTACATGTTCCTGTGTCTCCCATGATAGAACTAGAGGTGACATGGGTTTCGATTCCCGTCAGGAGTCGTGTGGTTCGGGTTCCACGTTAAGTCGTAGATGTACGTCTTGTATAGAGTAGTAGCTGAAAGACACGCTGAACTCGCCTCGTGAGATTTTCTACGTTTGCATAATTTCTAAACCACTTTTCTTTCTTTCAATCTCCTCCTTACTCTTAGGACACGCATAGGTTCAAACAGAAACATTCTTCACGGTTGGAGGACGCAAGGCTACTGTACCATACGCGTACAACCCTTATCGGACTAGGTAGTGAGTTGCACGCTTACATTTATTATATATAATTAATAAAATCTCATATTAGGACTTACTCTGCACGTCAAACTTTTTAACATATGTGACTTTTTAGATTCTGTTCTTCTTCTGCTTTATTATTATTGTTATTATTATTATTATCATTATTATTATTATTATTATTATTATTATTATTATTATTATTATTATTATTATTATTATTATTATTATTATTATTATTATTATTATTATTATTATAGCTATACTAGCAGCGTTCACCCCGCTTCGCTGCGGTCACCCCGGAACGCAATAAACTTTGTTACTTAGATAATTTTTACTTTTTCGCTTTCAAGTGATATGATAAAAACCATAGAAGATTGCAGTAAATGTTAACATTATATCGCCTGTCATTTATGTTAACCCGCCGAGTGACACGGTCATGCGGGTTGCATATAAATACGTTTATTTTTACCTATGATGAACTAACAAAGGATTTGTACGTTATGGACACTTGAATGGTCAATTATCTCAAGACACTGGTAATTAAAAATTAAAGTGATATGATAAAAACCATCTAGGGTCCAAATCCTAATAAACCCCCAAAAATGAAAGAAATTGGTTCAGCCGTATTAGCGTGATGAGGGAACAAAGGATTTGTGCGTTCTCTTTTATATATAAGATGAAGCAATTATCTCGGCAAACTTGGTTAATACACACCATTCAGCAACCGGTAGTTGTAGAAATCTGGCTTTTCCAACAGTAGTTGTTAGCTCAATTGGTAGAGCACTAAGCCATGGATTCAAGGGTTGCGAGTTCGAATCTAGTCTAAGTGAAAAGATTTTTTTCCTGATATAATTTTCTTGAAATGGGAATGTTTCTCTCTTCACCTTTATCTCGTAATTCTGAATAGAGATGTTTGGATGTGAAAGAAAAAGTATACTAGAATATAAGAAAAGAGAGGTAATTTACATGATACCTTTTGCAATTTTTAACTATATTTTCACCTATCTAGGACGTTTCTAAAAAGTGCAGATTTCTAGAGCTCCTTTTCGCTCTCTTATGTGTCCTTTAACTAATTTCTACAGTTACTTAGTGAATCACATACATATATTACAGATGTCGTATCTCTATCTCTTCTCTCTACATCATGTCTGGAGATGAATGTTTTGACAATAGGTTACAAACACGGTTTTAAAAAATAATACGATCTGCGATATCAGTGATACATATTGTGGTGTTTAACTTAACATATAAAACAATAAATAGAAAAACTGAGAATACGAATCTTTTCGTGCACTGATGCTTCAATAACAGTGAACTGATGCTTCAAATCTGTGTCTTTACTCCCTTCACCTATGTTAATTCCCTAGTCAAAATAAAAACTCTTCAAAATTAATCACAAGTTCTTATACAACCATCCCTTCCTTGGAGTACTGCGCGGTCACATACCCGTCACTGCGATGTAAAGGCACTTATGGCGACGAGGACACATGCTGAGGATGTGTTCTTAAGTGACCAGACACGTTAGTGAAGGTGAGTGTGCGCATAAGATTTGTTTCAGCATTTGCTAATACGACTGATTCTCCGTGTCATTCATTGTCCGTGTTTGTATAAGCACTTCAACTTAGCGGGCTGTTTAAAGGTAACTCTTCACTTTCCATCTTTCTTTTCGTTGCATAGTTTGCTGTTCACGCCAATAATGCTGTCTGGAAAACTTCAATGTAGGGTTTATACTTCAATTGATAACGTAGCACATAGTGAACCAACTCAGCTGTAACCTAACAGTAAAGTGTTAATTTCCTTACTGTGTTAGTTTCCTTAATTTCCTAACAGTAAAGTGTTAAATTATTAAGTGTTAATTTCCTTAGCTCTGTCACGGAATCGATATTTGAAAAAAAAAAAAAAAAATGGAGAGCGCGGCATTAGCGGGAAATAGATGTTTTTAAATATTTAGCCTTCGATTTGACCTTGATGCCAGAAATCGGGAACAGCAACAATCCATTTTACATATGATAGGCTAATATATATATATATATAAAGAATAAGAAAAAAGTAAATCCGTTTTTGGTTGATAATTTTAGTGATTTTCATAGTACTGAAGTAGGTTCCTTTCACCAGGCTACGTGTAAATTTCAATATGAGCGGAAAAATTAACATGCGCTTGTGATGCCGCTACCACTCGGGCCGAATTATTAAGTAAATAAATCTTAGAAAGCTACGAGCACAAGAGTGAGTACAGCATTTAAACACGTTCAGAAAGGTTAGGTGTCCTAGTAGTGTGTGCATGTCAAACAATATATACATAGTTATTGAGTTCAGTTGACTTTGAGTTTAACGTCCCTTTCAGCAGCGAGGCTATATGAGACGGGAGCTACTGATTAACGTGGAATCCGAACACATGAGCTCCCGCCGGAAATCGAAGTCGGGTCTCCTAGGTCAAAAGCGCGAACGCTAACCGCTTAGCCACGAAGGAGCTTATTATCAGTAGATTTATTGAATTAATAAATCGTTTATTTCTTTCAGATGTCATATTGTACTTATGTGTTTGAGGGGGGGGTAAGGCATTATTGTCTCATTTTGAACTATTACACCTTCAGACTCTACGTCCTGTTGGTCTAATTTTATCCCCCCCCCAAATATAAATTACCTAATTCGCACACTGAATTTGGCTATGAAAACTTCCTAGTAACACCGAGGAAGGATCTTGGTAAACTCCTATCTCGAAATATTTACCCACGAGGGAACGATCACATTATTTTCCGAATCTGAAGTCGATGTTTTACCGCTGAGCTTTGGCCATTTGTTGTGAGTGTGAAGTGTTTGTGTAATTGAATTCACGTCAAATTCTAAAAACTGGAAAAGGTAATCAAACGAAAGAAAGGAAGAAAAAGGCTATGTATACTTCTTGTGTTGTAAGGAGTCTCGATTCAAATTTTCTATTCTAATTTCATATTAGCAAAAGCAAAACATATTTCCTCTTTTTGCTTTAAAGAGTGTTCACTTTATCATTTTAATGAAGTAAAAGCAAATTCAGTACTCGGTTTTAGAGCTCAAGGGTAAAAGTAACCAAAAATAATTGAACTACGGCCAAATCGAAACAAGAGAGTGTTATCTGCACAACAGGAAATGTTTTCGGTCTGCTAAAATTTGAGATGCCTCTGCCATGCTGTAACTTTTCAGCTTCGCCTTATCTCAAGTAGATGCAGACATACCGGAAGGTTTGATTCTTGTAGATTCACTACTTCAAAGGCTGTCGAAGATGAGGTCTGAAGAATATGATTCTGAACGAACAAGATTCGAACAATTTATCTAGAATATTTGGAGATATGCAAAGAAAATAGTCTTGAAATTCCAGAGCGGGAAACAGATAGCCTATAGGAATTCCTCGTGGAAACGAACTAGACATTTGCCATAGAAATTTCACTAATTCAGTTTGGATGAATCTCTTCCTTCATTGGGGGCAGAAAACGAATTTTCTAAAGATAATATACTAAGAGACTTTTTTGGTCCACTATTGATAAGGCAAGTACTGAGATGAAAAATCGATTTGGATCATTAGATCAATCGCGCTACACCCAACATGTGAAACTTTTTAAACTACAGCATTGTTGTGCATGTGGCCCAGCATTACGGAAGTGATCTGGATATATATTCAAATGTGAAGTCAAACTCTCCCCTGGAAAAAATTCTAGCTACGCTACTGTCTGACAAACTCTTGTGCCGCATGCTTATGCATTCAGAAACACACGTCTCGATCGATTATATGCTTCTGGTATTCAATCCTACTCCTTCCCCTGCTCCTCCTCTCCTTGGCTAAAGCAGTCTATGTGAAGTAATATACTCTTTCCATTCAGACGGAAAAAACAGCGACCATGTTTACAAGCTTTATAGCTCTAAAGCCGCCTCTTTCTTCATTTGTTCTGAAATGCCTTTGTAGAGTTTGAGAAAAAGATTGTCACAAAATGTTCCCATAGCTTCATAAACGACTTTATTTTCATATTTTCCCTTCCTCAAAGACTGCAAATTACATAAAAAATGAAATGAAATCTTTGAGTTTTACGTCCCACGGTTATGCCGGTTAGGCTAAAGGAGACGGTGATTATGAGAAATGAATGAAATGGTGGAATGAAGAAAGTGGGAGGAAACGGGAGAACCCCGAGAAAACCCACGTACACGGTGTTTGTCCACCACAAAGTTCACTTGGCGGGAGCAGAGTTTGAACCCGAGACCCCATGCACCAGAGGTGAACGCTCTACCACTGAGCCACCGCGCGCTGCATATTACATCAATCTAGGAAGATGCTCTTTATGAAATCTATGGAAATTGTCAAACACAGCAGTAGGTTTTGTGTTCCGAGAAGTCTGTAAAGCGGCCTCAGTGCTTTAAAAGCTACTGACAGAAATGAGTGTTATTCAATGTTTAATTTCATTTTGTTTCAAAGTAATTGCAAGCAAATGTTCCAGGGGCACCATTGGGACAGGACAGGAGGCTGTAATTCACCCCTCACTTGTGTTTGATAAACATATATAGTTTGATCAAATGTATACTAAAACACTGATATAAAAAGTGAAATTCTTATGTCGACGGAACCCCCCAAAAAATCTAAACTGAGGGTACTTTTAGCAGCAACCGTATAGAGTTACTACAACACATTGCTAGAGCGTTTACATTTGGTTTTAAGAGTCGAAGGTTTGATCCCAAGCCGTGTGCGTTCGCATTGGACGACATTGAGAGAGAGAGATAATGAGACAGAGAGAGATTATTTACATATGCAAATTTAGAATTGAAGAAAAATGTTTGGACAGCATCCATATTATCACGAAATTTCTGATTTTATGAAACAGAAAAAGGGAAATTTTCGAACTGCGAGGATCAGATCAGGCAGTCGTCGAATTAAGGTGGAAAACTTCTTTTTAGAACATCAAATGATTGTGAAGAGAGAGAAAGATCTTAAGATATGGGGAATTGAGAACTTTAAAAACTTCAGTTTCCGAGGCGGGTTTCGAATCACGAACCTCTAAGGTACCGAAGCATGATTTTATCCATTCAGCCACGGAGAACTCTACAGACTCTTTCATATGCATTCCCTTTAGCTACGTTGAGAAACTAGTATAACAATCCAAAAGTCAGCGTTTAGAATAATCCAAAAGCTGACTCGGTGCGTGCGCCGTTGACATTGAACGTAGCCTTCTTGTAGTTTAGTTACAGGGCGCATAATGAACTTTCCCTTGTTCAGGAACTTTTTAAGGCAAAAAAATGTTACTATTTTTTTAATTGAGTTATATTTAATAGAACCGTCTGATAAAATAGTGCCAAATACTCAGACATAAATCACGTTCTGCGAAGGGAAAAAGAAACAGATCTTCGTAAATATAAACTTTTGAAAAGAACAACTAAAAAAAAAGCAATAGAAACGCCTATAAGAGAGTCACTTGGATGCGAATTTATAATTTAAAAAAGGCCAGGTTTGCGTCATGGTGTGTTAGATCATTGGTTAGTGTAAGGAACTCCTATCTGGATGACCCTAGGTTCGAATGCCGCCAGTTCTTTTTGTTTCTTCTTTTAGCTACACTCCTACTGTGCATTCCGAAAGTTCGTTTTTGAATTAAATGTGGTCGCAGCTAGTTTAAGCCGAAATTATTTTCAAATATGATTTTTGTTATTACATGCTTTTCTTTGTGATGTTTCAACTTTGATATTAAATCTTACAACCTTAATTAAACCTATTTACCTACGCCATGTCATGATGATGTTTTTCACAACGACGACAGTCGGGAGTAATACAATATTCTATTGTTACTGTAATATGTTTATATACATTTAGACATTTTTTACTCATAAAAAAAGTATTTTTATATTACCCTCAACTTCCACGTTTTATTTTTAAAAAATCCCATTTTTCCTTTTTGCTAAATTTTCCTAGATTAGAGAAGTTTTCCTCAAAATACGAAGATTGCATCTTCGTTTATGAATGTTAGATCCTAATAGCACATCATCAAATTAACAAATGTCACTATCTGTGCTACCTGGTTTCCTGATGCTAATCGATGCCGCTAGTGCGCAAACAATTTGTAGCAGATTTAAAATTATTGTGACAATTTAACTGCAACTTAAAAATGGAATATTTTGATTTAATTATTTCTAAACAGGACAATACAGGAAACATTGAGCACTAATATTTGTGTATTTCTACAGTAATATATTGTAACGATTTAATTGCAACTTAAGTGCCAAGAGAGAGGGCAAAACCCTCTAGTGGCAGATTAATGTTATCTTATGCTTTTTGAAACAATAAAGATGTTCCCCAAACATGTCTCCCTAAAAAATATGGAAGTTAAATGCACATATTTTTTCAATTTAATTATTTGAAAATGGAGTATGATGATACGTAGCATGAATGGGCTCTGATGTTTGCTATTAGAACAAGTAAAGTATTAGATCTTAAACACA
This sequence comes from Thermobia domestica, assembly GCF_964235325.1. Lineage (NCBI taxonomy): Eukaryota > Metazoa > Arthropoda > Insecta > Zygentoma > Lepismatidae > Thermobia > Thermobia domestica. Next base: position 205,430,724 of record NC_137458.1, on the reverse strand, counting down.
ATTCAAACCTATATGGTAACGATACAGATAACTGAAGACATTTAACTACTGTCAGATTATCAAAATAATACAAATAAATAAAAGAGTCCAAATTATTTAATCAAGTTTGGATATGAATTATAAATTGTACAGTATATTTTTTCTAAGCGAAAAACGTTTTCTTTGTTTCTTGTAAGAGTGGTTGTAGTGAAAATTCTTAAAAAATCGTTTACTCTATCGAAAATTAAAATTTTATCACTTTAAGCGGTCCAAGATTTAACTTAATTTGTCGAGTAGCATTCTGCTTGATTTGAAAATCGAAAAAATGTTCAAGAAATCCTTGTATTACTGAGCCTACTTCGAAATTTGTCAGATAGTAATCTATAGAAACAGATCTTATTTTCAGCAAGGGACATCTTGTTATATTTTTTTTCACGCAGTAAATATAAAGGCAGTAATTTTCTGCCAAGACGTTGAAAACGTAAGTTAAATTGTAAAAGAATGTTTTTGTTCTCGCATATGATGTTTCTGTGTTTCTCTAGATCTTGCTACTGCGTTTTACTTGTCGTTGTAGAGAGTTCATGCTGTGAAAATTAATAGAATATCATAGTCCCGTCGTCGTTTCTCAATATTCATATCATAAGATCGTGTTGTAATTATTCCAACTCTTCACACACCACTACATCACCTGCATCACAAACTAATGGTTTCTATTTGATTCTAAGAAATATATGGCGTCCTTAGAGCGCAAAGGTTCTAAGTCCAATTTTTTCCGAAATTGTTTTTTATACTTATAGATGGCGCGTGATGTACTCTTTCACATGGCGACAAAAAACGTACGAAATCGTTATTATTTACAAGAAATAATGAATGAAATATTGTCCTATACCATATATCCTCATATGTCCTATGTTCATTATTTTTGCTCTCCTGTAAAATTTCTAAAATTGGACATGGAACTTTTGCGCTCTAAGGACGCGATATAAAACAAGCGGCAACCGCCCCCCAAAAAATGACTATTTTGTATTGGTAGATCATTTCAGAAGGAGACTTTCACATTTCTTACGTTGTGAATATTTAATCGCTAGAGTTTTCAGTTTGATAGTCATTTAAGAAGTAGTGCCAGATGGATTCAAGAGTAGAACACTAATCTTGGTTGCAAAGTCAACTGACTCTTAGTAGATCAATTCAAAAGGAGTCTTCTAAATGTTTTATAACACTTGTATATTGTTGATCTTTACTAGGTAAATTATAATCTAGTTACAAAAATGTATAAACAAAACTGGTTTGGAACTCAGGAGACCAATATTTAAAGAATCAATGACAGGAAAAGAAAGGATTTGGCGGATCATTCTGTTCATTTATTACATGGTGCACTAAAAGTATAGAAAGCCCACACTCAGAGCGTACAAAAGTGCTGCGAATGGCAACGTCAGTCCTGCCAAACCAAATTGAATTCCATTGTTTTCTGTCATCTACAAGAAGTATTTCACTTAATTGGGTTTAGTAACGCCAATAAATAAAGTGTAACATCTTGCATGGCCTATTTTTGATCAATCTACATCGATTTCCAATACCAAATAGAACTCTTTCTTGTTTGCTTACCTAAAGACAGTGAAAGTTATACCAGTATTTACGTAAAATGTTTACGAAACAAATATAAAACGTGATACTGAGAAAAGCACTTAGTGTTGATGAATGTATCCTTAAGTCGTTTCTTTAACTTCGACTATCTTCTTAGAACTAGGACATCTCTGTTGGGCCTCTTTGCATTTGATTTTCAAACATCTGCAGAGCTATTCTCAATTTCGTAATCTTCTACAAATGTCTGTCTATAAATACATTTGTGATATAAGAATGCCATTGTGTTCGTGTCCATACAGACGCACATATATAATAACCAAAAGCAATGGCCACAGAGGAGATACTGAATACAACTGATACTTGGTCTAACAAACCACATGCATTGAACATGTCTACTAGCATTTCTTTAACTCATTGAGGCTCCAGTGCAATGAATTTTAATTAGTCAATTGCGTCCTAAAATTCAATAAGATATTCATCATCATCTTCAGCACTCTCCCTTTGAATGGTATAGTTGACGATGAAGTCCTTTCCTTGAACAGAAATCTTCCTCAGGGAGCTTTTATTTGCTCTACGGTTCGTTACTTTTTCCCCTTCAGTTACTATATAAATACAGAGGGTAACAAAAACTCTAAAAACACTTCATACAGGACACGCAAGTTTGGCAAACGACGCCTGCAAAGCACAGCAGTGGTCGAAAGACAATCCCGTCAGATAGGGATCGGAGGGCATTAAAAAGGATTGTAGCAACTAACAAGACCACTGCAATGAAAATTACGTCTGAACTCAATTCCGGCCTACAGAACCCGGTTTCATCGAAAACAGTGCCACGCGAACTTCATAAAATGAAAATTCATGGCAGGGCCGCTATCGCCAAACCCCTGATCACAGCAGTAAATTCGAATAGGTGTATCCAGTGGTGCAAGGACCACAAGGCGAGGACACATGAGCAGTGGAAACACGTAATGTGGTCTGATGAATCGATCTTCACCTGGTTTCCAACAACCGGTCGTGTTTAGTATGGAGAACACCGTCACAGGCCTATGATACAGACTGTCTGCTACCAACTGTAAAGCATGGAGGTGGTTCTGTTACAGTATGGGCAGTGATGTCGTAGTTTTCTGCAGGTCCCACCATGGAATGATGAATCCTAAGGTGTATGAGGCCATTTTGGGGGACCAGGTTCTACCCATGGCCCAAATATTGTTCCTTGATGATGATGGCATCTGCCAAGATGATTTGGCACAATGTCAAGCTGCAAAAACGGTGAAACCATGGTTTGAGGAGCATGACCAAGAGCTATCACACCTCCCCTGGGTCCCACAATCAAAAGATCTAAACATCATTGAGCCATTGTGGTCTGAGTTAGAAAGGCGTGCTCGGTCTCATTACCATCCACCAGCATCCCTCAAGGAACTGGAGTATGTTTTGGAGGAACAATGGTACAAAATTCCACACACCATGGTTCAGGAGCTGTATACGTCCATTCCACGTCGGATCCAAGTTGTTTTGGACGCAAAAGGAGGCCCCACAGCATATATATATATGTGTGTGTGTGTGTATGTGTATGTATATATATATAAAATCACTTCCACTGTATATATCCCAATATATATCACTTTCAGTCTGAAGCGTTCTAGTTGGGCAAAACTGGTGAAATTTCGACTGTTTTCCACTTTTCAATGTGTTCTTGAGTTTTTGAAGAGAAATGGAATAGGTAATTTGTTTCTCATCGTCCTTTCTGGTATATGATTTTATTTGTTTTACTTTGTCCTTTTTTCCAAAATTATATTTAAAATTTATTCTTGGATCCTCTAGCTGCATCAGGTTTAAGATTTTTAATGGAACTTCCACTAACTTTACTGTTATAGCTGGCAAGTGATGACAAGCTTGGCGCCGGTAACAGGGATTCCTGGTTTATTAACTCTAGACATTTCTGCTTGTTTATCTTCTGCAAAACCATGTTTGCTGAAATTAACAAATGAATTACTGCTTAACTTGTTGCTCAATGACTTTTTACTAATGTCTTGTTTATGTTCTGTGGGCTTTGTATAGGGTCTACTATGTGGATGCTTTGTTTCTTAAAGATTGTATCGTGTCTTGGCTCTGAAGCTTATTTTTCGACGACGCTGATACATCTCTATTACCTTTCTTTTCGTTTTCTTTTACGCTAGCAGTATTTGGTTTCAATATTTTACCTTTCTCGCCTTCCATTTAACTATAACTATTTTTTCTCTTCGAATTCTGTGTTTACTTCCTCTGATAATCGTTGCCAAGTTATTTAAAACCATTGTTACTCGAGCAACAATAAATGAATGCCGACTGAATAGTAAGCGTATAGATTGTCAGGAATAAATTGTCCAAACCAGCGGCATCTAAACTTCCTTTGCGTGTCCCAACGATATTTTTGCTTTCAAGCATGTATCCCAGAGTTAAGTAATTCTTAATTCAAATTATAAGTAACTATACCAAAAATAAAGAATAAAAGTTATTACCTTTTCATTAGTTAAATATCCCCGTTCTACTGTAAACAGGAGGTCATTATATCAATTTAATAGAACTATGGTACTTGTACCGATTATGGCCCGGGTTTCTAGTATGGCCCACCCACCATATCTCTAAAGATTTACGTTGGTGCTACTAGATGACAATATAAACTATGTCCTCATGAAAAGCGTATACATATTTGCGTGGCTCAGAGGACATAGTTTATACTGTCATATAGTAACAACAACTTAAATCTGCAGAGATATGGTGAGTGAGACATATTAGGGACCCGGGCCATAATCGGTACAAGTACCATATGTTTCAGAATAAAACAATTTTTAATTTCACACGACCCATAAGGAATCATCCAATAACCAGGGTTGAACCATACTGATCTAAACAATACTACAGGGTGATTTTTTTAACTCACGGATTTCATTTGGGTCTAGAATTTCTAAGTGAAGTCCGATTTTCATGCGGTTTGTGGCAAATGATGAAGGAAGGATGGGAGATTTATGGAACTATGTTTACTGGTTTAATTTCATTCGGGATAATATCGGCCATGCCTGAAGAAAAACAGCAAATATTCGCAAGTGCAACTTACAATTGGAATTAGGTGCGGTGCGGTGTGAAGTCTTGAGTTTTCTTCGTTAGATGACAACCTCGCCAAGGTCAATAGGGAACAGGAAACTGGGCCTTGTATCGGGAATTATACTGTACAGTTCCGTGCTACTGTGTGAGTATGATCAGGACACAGTGAGAAAAGTGTACTGTTTGAAGTAACATAAGTTTATCGTTAAAAGTTTTTGGAGAACGGAATCTGTTGTTGCTACGCAAAGGGCTTTAGAAACAAATTTGCCTCACGTTCTTCCCCAGACAGGAACATAATACGGTCGCTATTAGTGCACGAGCTATAACTCTAATCAGGCGTCATAACACGTTAATACGACCTCAATGACGCAGCAAGCATGCAACATAGACCGCTGATGACTGGGAACGTATGAGTCATTGTTCACGTTATTTCAAACCACTGGCCGTGTTTATATGTGGCAGATGCCGAAAGAAGCATATGATCAGCATTGTCTTCGCCTAATTGTCAAACAATGACGGCTTTGTATTGCTAAGGTTCAGTAGACCTGTCGCTTAAAGTCGCAGACAATAGATTTTATTGCCCTCTTAATTGCTTTATTACCTAACGACTTTCGATGTCAATATGGCCGTGTCGGCCTTGGGGAGGTTTTAGGGGGAGGTGGTTTTATTACCCTGTTTGTTAGGTGGTTAGACGGGTTCCTGGAAAAGGTTGAGTGTTAGGAGGGATGGAGTAGTTTCTAGAAAAGAGGATGAAGGACATGTATCACGTGATTTTGATAGGGTTGTTTCTAACAGCTATGCTATGATCAAATTAATTATTTTTTATTCTTTTATTTGTATTCTCCAAATAAATTACTTGGAGCAATTGTATTGGATTGCTTGCTAAGCAAGCTCCTTATTTATTGGATCGTTTGCTAAAGCATAGTCCATAGAACAATCTCTGATTGTGATTATATTAATTAATTCGCTTCATTAGAAGCTCATTCTTATTTGCATTCTCTTAATAAATTAATCGGAACAATTTGTATTGGATTGCTTGCTAAGCAAGCTCCTTATTTATTGGATCGCTTCATTAGAAGCTCATTATAAAAATATTATGTTCGAACAATATGTGAGCATACTAGAAACGCTTGTTGTTAAATTTGATTGTGATTATATTAATTAATTTGACCATTTGCATAGCAACTTGTATTTTGATGAATCGTTTTTCATTCTTTCGCTTCATTAGAAGCTCTTTCTTATTTGTATTTTCCTAATAAATTGGAGGGAATAAACTTTATTCATGCGGGGCACATTGTGGATTCTCCGTCTGAAAGACGTCGTGTATAGAATGTGTATACTGCGGTACGATAAACATTGCTGGTACATATACAGAGCGTGGTTCTCGTACGTCTTTCGCTGGTGAACTTAAGACATGAACTGAACTTTTCGCGCGCTTTTTGGAAACTGGTTGGGCAAGAGGGAAAGATGGCGTTGTTGGGTAACAGGTGCGTGTTAAAACATGAAGACAAATACAAAGGAAAACCGACGACACGTTTAGTACACATCACAGAGTGCCGACAGAGTAATAAAAACAAGTTTGGCGCCAGGGTAGGTGAACACAAGACATTGTCGGCGAAGAATACAAAGAGGATTGAGGTTGTGGCAGGTAAACATGTTGAATCATGCCCCTTTGCTAATTGGTAATAGAAAACAAGTTTGGCGCGGCGAATCATGAACACGTGATTACCTTGTGGCTATGAAAATACTTTAAATACGGGTCATAGCGGAAAATATATATAGAGACACCATGCATCTCTTTGAGAAAGAAGAACACTACGAGGTTAACACTGAAGCAATATCCGATGCTGAAACAGAAATATACGAATCATCGTCAGATGAAGAATATGATTTTGATGCAATAGAATCACCAGTGCTAACAACAGTTTCACCAACACCACCGTCATCACCAGCAGTATTATCAAGAACATCACGATTTTGGGGTTTAGATTGTTGTTGTAATAGTCAAAAGGTGGACCGTGAATGTATAAAGAAGGCTATTGAAAAATGGGATTTCAACGATACATTAATTTGCGATGGATGTAGAGAAGGATCCCCTCATGATTTTGCGCATGATTGTATGAATGTACACCCAGAGTCATTGGAAACCCGTGCATGGAGTATTATTGCAAGTCCTAGTGTTGAAGAAGATGTGTTTTACTTGTATGCAAACACCCATATTATTGGAATATTAACAAGAGAAAAATTCTATGAAACGTATGTGGAATTATTAAGTGATACAGACTATCTTCCGGAATTACTGGACATTTTCATAAGAAAAGACAAATACATATTTCAGATTGAGAAAATGTATTCCAATAGAGTTAGTGTTTCATGTGTGTTATGCAGTGATGAAAACATTAATGTGAACTGTGTACTAAAAACTATAAAAGTATACTTACGTAACACCAATGCAATTGAATGCATGGAATGCAAGTTAAATCTTCCTCATGATTGTACTCATCTTCATAATACTGGAACATTTGCAACGAAGTACTTATCTCTTGATAAAACTCTTAGTGAACTTTTTGAAGTTTTTGAACAAGAACATAGTGAAATCTCATTTATATGGTTTATGCGTAAAATTTGTGATCTTTTAAAAAATACAGAATTTGTTGGACAGATTATTCCGTTTCTCATTTATCACACAAATGAAATTTCACCATGTGTAAATCAATATATTATCGATATTCAAGGTTTTATAATGTCTGATAATGAATTTATCATTCGTGAGTTTTGTTTAACTGCATGCGATGATACAGTAAATTTCCATTGCTTGGTAAAATCACCAATAGATTATAATTTATTATCATTAGGATGTCAAAAACAAATTGATTGGTTAACTTTAAATTTACACGGTTTGAAATGGAATAGCAAAACTGGATATACTATATCATGCATACGAAACATTGTATATCAATTATGTTCAAAGAATTCATCCTTTTATTGTAAAGGTTTAGAGAAATCTCTTTGGATTAAAAGAATATTTGCATTAGATAATGTCATTGATTTAGAAACAAAACATTGTCCACCATTAAGTGAATTATGTGGAAACACATTTAATGATTATTGTAATTTTCATACAAATATTGTAAAGAAATCAGGATGTGCATATCGTAATGCACAACAGTTGAATTATTGGTGGAAATATGAAAGATCAACAGCATTAACTAATGCATTATCAAGATTGTAATGTTTTTCTTAGGAATTGTAAATAAAATGCAGGGATGTAAGTTTTAAAAAAAATTTTATTGAAAATTTAAGAAAAAAAATTGTATATATGATAAAAAATAAAAAAAATTGTAAACATATAATAAGAAAAAATAAAAAAATAAAAAATATTTCTGTTTTCTTTTTTTAAAAAATTTGTTCACATGTTTATAAACGATATCATCATTCTTTTTCAAATTTTTCTTGTTAAATATTTTTAAACACTTTTGAAATGATTGAGTGCGGATAATATGATGCAAAAAGAACAACACAAAATACCCGCACAACACAGAATTATCATGTTGATATTGATGATTATTCGTAAAGTACATTTTAGTATTTTTCTACAAAAAGTTTTTTATTTCTTTGGGAATGTCCATAGCAAGACTCTCAAAGTAGTACCCATGTTTTTTCTTATTGATGTACACTGCGACCCAGTGGGAACCAGCAGAATCAGATGTATCAAGATTAATCACAAGTGCAGCAGGAGGTTCTACCGTTACAGGAAGTCTGTCAATAGGGTAAATTCCAGTAACACTTGCACCAGTCACTTTATCACTTAGTAACACTTTTAACAATTCGTCACTATACATGATGAAGATTATTATTATTTTTAATTGTAGTAGGTATGTAACTATCACTGTTATTCACATGTAAGACATAGTCATACACTTTTACATATTCACTATACAGTAATGCTTCATGAACACTGCACCTATATTGTCCGAAACGATGCTTATTATGTGCACACCGATGAACGTGAAAACTTAATGCAGTATACTTTGGACAGTTTATTTCTTCTAAATTTGTAACTTCTCTTTGAAGAATTTCTTGAAGAAAACACTTTCTATTTATTCCGTAGGTGTATATTGTTGTAGTATTTGAACAATATGATTGAAGTATTTCCTTAAGATGGGAATATTCTACATCGCCTTCGTGCCAGGTAATGCCATACACATTCTCACCTAGATATTTGTTTGTACTTACGATCGGCTCAGCTAACTTATTTAAAGGAAATGGTGGTTTAAAAATCCAATTTTGGAAAAAGGGAACGTCAGGATTTACAATGGCTAATTCTTTTACAATAAAGTCATCTTCGTTATCATGATACGCCGAGAAGTGTACAACAACCCTCATCGTACTCAACTGAATAAATTAGAAGGTGTTATCAGTATAAATATTTCTATCTTTGTCTACTTGTGCTAAAGAATCGAATTGTGCGTACACAATACATGTAACAGGTTCAGTTAAAGTTTCTGAAAATGATACTTTTAAATTTACAGGGGAATCGCGTACCACATCCCACGTGTTATCGTCTAAAGTTCCTGTTGGAGATAGAATAAAAGCATACAGAGCATATCCGTTTGGATACTCATCAAGAGTAACAGTATGTGAATAATTTTGATAATATATACCAGTACCTGAAATCAAAATATAGTAACTTAGAAGGTATAAATTGTTATTAAAATCAGGAGTGAGGGGGTTGGGAGGAAATGATTTTGAGCCGACTTGTAATTGCAGTTTGTTAACGTTAAAGTTTCGAAATTCAAAGGGATTAAGATGTGATTTCCCATTGAAGGCTGTGTTGGAGATGAAACCAGTAATCAGGCCTTTAGGAACATTACCCAGGAAAAGATTATCAATGTTGTAAGACTTTACTTGTGCAGGTATAGTATAAGATCTTGTCTCCACTCTCGTCAGAGGTAACTTGGCCGTTTCCGAACCCATTTGTGTATTTAATTGCATAGCTAAATCTGCAGCTACATCAATACGTCGTACATGAAGAATAACTTCCTCAAGTGCAACTTTATAACTTGTATTTTCAGGAGACATTAAGCAAAAATTATCTTTACTACGATGTAGTTTTACACGTAAACTTACTTTGTTAGGAAGCATACGATCTAAACTTACAATATCAGTATGAAGACGTCCATACATTTCAAAAGATTTACTATTTTTCACCTTATTAGCACGTTTTTGAAAACCAGCATTTGTATTATCTAATTTATTAAAATTTTTTGCAGTATCTTTATGCCACAATGCACATGCTAAATGTGTTTGAGAAGCATCATAAGAATAATTTAATAATGTTTCAATGTATGCACGATAAGGATAAGATCCTGATGAAGAACTAATTAATTTATCATTTAACGAAATATCAATTTGACTAAATAAAGAATGTAAGAAATTATTTACTGGTGCAACAGTATCATCGTTAGCTAAAGTTGTACCATCAGCTTTAGTAATTTTACAACGTACATAAAGATATAGATATGCAGGATGAATAAATTCCCCTGTTTCTCCTGGAATAACAAATTCAATAGGTCCTTCTGAGGTTAATGTGGAAATAGGACGATATTCAGCATTTGTAGTTGCTTCAATAGCTGTTTGTGTCATTGGTATAGAAAAGAAATCAAATTCATTGGTACAACATTCAAAACTACTTGAATTTAGGAGCGCCATTATGAAAAGATGTCGTGTATATGTTTACGTTTTGTTGGTGGTCCAAACTTTACAATTGCAGGAGCTTTCCTCTTGCGTGATCGTCTCTTGCCGTTACCAGTTAGCAACTGCCCAACTTTATTAATTGCTTTTGTCTTTAAACTATTACCAGCTTCTTTTACACGCGCACGAACAGATTCTTTAAATGGTCGATTTTCTAATACATCACCCGCAACTAGCATACCGGTTTGTAATGCTTCACGCCCTACAGTTTTTGCACCTTGTTTAAGAAATGGTAAAGCAAAACGAAATAATCCTTTAAAGAAACTACCTATACCATGTCCCCTTTGATATACAGGTCCTGAAAAATATGGTATACCACGTCCACGGTGATAAGTAACACGTCTTGCTCTCATCTTTTTCTATAATTATTATTTAGCAGATGCAGGAGAGCGTTTAAAATGTAGTGTTACGGTCAGTGTCCCAGAACGAAATGGCAAATTTCGCCCTGCATGATCTTTTAATAGTATTTCAATTGTGTTAAAACAAAATTTTGCAAGTGGCATATAATGAATATCTTCAAAGGTAATTGTTTGAACTTTTCCGTATTTAATATCAGAGATTGTTGCTATACGTAATAATGGTGCTTTTGTATCACCTAAAATTGATATTGTATAATATCTGTATAAATAAAAATTTGATGTGGATATCCGATATCTACATCTGGTTGTTTGAATCCACGAGATTCTTTAACAAGATCTGATTTTTCAGAAAAACCTAATTGTAAAGCTAATGTAGGCGACAATGTAACTGATTCTACACGTTCATCACATTCAACATGCACAACATTTGAAAAACTAAATTTTATAAAACTTGATATTGCGTTTAATTCCTCTAGTAAATGATGAATGGATGGATAATATCCAACAAGAATTTTACTTTTCATAGGTTCTGCATTTTTAAATTCGTACCATATAACATTTTCACCTTCGGTAACATTATAACATGTTAATGGAATATGTACTTCACTTAATCCTACATACCAATCGGATTCTGATAAACGAATATTATTTTTTAATTGATTAATAAAATGTGTTGGACTATTTGTAGGATATACATCTGCACTAGCATTTGAAACTAGTGTAATGTAAAAACTATCATCAATACTTTCAGAAATCATTTTCGTTTAAAGTGAAGTATTAGGTTTGAAGTTCCAAAACGAAATGGTAATTTTAACCCGTGTTCATCTTTTAAGTTTACTTCTATCGTATCAAAATATTTCTTTTCAACTTTAACATAATGTGGTGAGTGAAACACAAAAGATTTTACATGACCGTGTTGTACATTATATACACTAAGTTTTCGAACTAATGGTCCTATATTTTGTTGTTGTTTTACAATATCAATGCAAACATTAATTGTATTGGGAATATTATAATCTAAATCACATGGAAATTTTCCACGTGCTAATATTAAATCAACATTTCTAACTTTTGTGTATATAACTTTTTTAACATCATGCGTATTTTCATTAATAAATCCAAAAATGTGTTGTAAACCTGGTGTAACATCAATCATGCATTGATCTTCTAATTTCAAAGAATGTTTAATAACAATTTGATTTTTATTTTTTAAATAGTGTAACATACGAGCATTTTCAGGAATTAATTGTAGAATAGATTCAATTGATGAATAATATCCAGGTGTTATTGGAACATGATGGCGTTCAACTCGACCATCGATAACACTAGTAATTATAATTTCTTCATTTTCACCAACATTGTAAAAACTCCACGGAATATTAATTTGTGTTAATACAACACCCCATTCCCCATCACGTAAATCAATAGGTTGTGCCAATTTAACTCGAAATGATGATGTTGTATTATTATCAAAAAGATTGCTACTTGCATTTGAAGGAAGAGTAACGTAAAAGTCGTGTGTAAAGTTCGAATTCATTTTGCAGACTGAATAGAATCTGATCTAATCCACGAATTCATACTTGATGGATATCCTAACCATTTTACATACATCCACCCATTTTTACGTTTCAATACTTTTTCAATAAGATATGTTTTCTTTGAATTTATAATTACTTTTTGTAATTCTTCTGCATAAAATATTCCTTTAATTTCTTCACCGTTCCAATCTTTTAATTTGTAAGTGACAGGGTCTGACTTTATACATTTGTCAACAATAAATATTTCTTGTGACCATTTAGGTAAATATCCTTTTTCTAATTTATGTTTATACTTACTAACACGAACATAATCACCCGAACTAAATTTACAAGTTATATTTTTCTTATTCTTTTTATTTCCGTATAATGTTTCCCACACTTGATTCACATTGGAATCATTTACTTGTGCAGGTACCATTTTAATACTTGAATGGTATGAATGATTATAATTTTTTACAATTTGATCTAATACATTAATATAACGATAAGTATTCTTTGCAGTAAAATAACGATACAATCTTTCTTTTAATGTACGTATAAAGCGTTCTGCTAACGCACACTTAATTTCGGAATGAACACTATAATGATTAATTTCATATTCTTTAAACAATTGTTTTACATGTCGATTATAAAATTCACCACCTAAATCTGTTTGTACGTTAAACACAGGTAACTTCAAATTTTTAAAAATTTTTGTTATTGCTTTTACCATTTCAGGTCCTTTCTTTGTTTTTAACGGAACACAATATGCATAACGTGAAAAAATGTCAATACAACATAATATATATTTATAATTATTATTATACTTTGCAATATTTTGCATATCTGCTAAATCCATTTGTAATGTTTCATTTGGTGCACTAACATAATACTTTTTACGTTCAAAAACTTTACGAGCTGGTGCATGTAATGTATAAGCATATTGAGAAGCTAACCATTTTTTAATTTTCTTTTTAGATAACTTTGTTTTGCGTTGTAATGTTTGTATACTTGATAAAGAATCAGGATTTGAATAATCATAATATATTTTTGATAATTTTGTCATTTTACATACTATATTCTTTCCAATGTTTAAATAAATTAGCTACTACTGCAGGACTAGGAGATTTTCTTACTTTACGAATACGTTGTCTACTACTACTACTACTACTACTTTTCACTTTAGATGCTGGTGTGCTAATAGGTGTACCAATAAATTCTTTAGGAACATTAAGATCTTCTAATAAATTTCTAAATTCATGAATACCTATAGGATTTCTTGAATATTTTCTTGTACGAACAACATCATTTACTAAATCTATAATATTTGAACCTGGTATTGTTTTGTTTTTTCATGAATACGTACTGTATCAGACTTATCCCACTGAATTTTATTACAACTTGTCAACTGTTTTAATAATAGATCTGTTTTCCTACGAAGTGTTTTCGGTACTGATTGTAAAATGTCTGATACAAATGGTAAAATAGAAGTATTGCTATCTTGTTTGGAAGTTAATGATGATGATGATTTTTCTTCTTCTTCTTCTTGAATGATAGGTAAAGTAATAGGTTTATGTGAAGATGTATACTGTAAATAACGATGCAAAGCTTGTTGATATAATTTCCACTTTTGTTGTACACTAAGATCACGACGTTTTAAGATGTTATTCATGTCTTCATCTAAACGTGACTGATGCGAATCTATGGATTTAAGATTCGATTGAATTTCATGTACAGCATTTTCAGGAACTAAAATCATTTTACGTAATTCTGACATACTTAACGACTAAAAATACTGCTTCCCACTGCTGCAAGAAGTGGTCCCAAGATTAACGGTAAAAGAGCACCACCTTTCTGTAGTAACAACTTTTTCTTTTTATTCAATGCAGTACGTTGCTGAGATAGACCACGTAAGATCTTTTTATGTCTACGTAAACGTTGCTTCTGACGAGAATTTAAAGGGATGTTTCCTTTTATTGTGTTTTTAGCTACTTGAGATATTGTTCTTATTAAATCCCCTGAAGCATTTTGTAAAATTTGTTTTCGTTTGGTATTCTTGCATTTGCACAGCGCACGGAGCGTGCTGTAGTGTTGTTTCACCTTCAACATCTTGATGCAGACTAAACAAAAATTTCTGTATGCATGTCTTTTACGTTAGCGTACACATACATGATTTCATTCGGAAAAATATTTGTACGTATTCGCAACGCATCGTTTGTTTTTTGTGTCAAGTCAAATAATAAATAAGTGTGAGGCTCTCGTGTTACTTCTTCGAACACACTCACGACTTCTTTACTATACCGAGGCATAATTTGCCTTGCTAAATATTGTATTTGTAATTTATCACGTGGATTTTTAAATACTATAATATAATGTGCATTTAAACTAATATCACGTGCATGTTTTCCTTTTGGAAATAAATTTTGAATAATAAATATTACAGTTAACTTTTTGTGATGTGCATACTTTGTAAATAAATTAGCAACATCACCATTAGTTTCTGACATTAAATCATCAAGTATTAATAATGAATTTTCTTTGATTTCAAAATTATTCATGTCAGGTATTCCCTCTACAAAACGTATTTTTGCATTTGCATCTAATTTTGGTATTACTGCACCATAACACCAAACAATATCATTAAACTTTATACTAAACATTTGATCATGTTCATTAAGTAAACGATTTACAAAACAAGTTTTACCAGCCCTTGAAGGACCAGCGATTAAAATAGTAGAGGGATGTTGAAACTTTAACATCTTGTAATCAAATGAATGCATACAATAGAGACTCTGCTTTATATATACACACTCACACTCATACATTGAATATCAAGTTTCCATGGGAATTTTAATATTTTCACAATCGTTGATTGTTCGGCGTATACATAGTAATGAAATGGTTAAAAAAATCACTGGGATATAAGATTAAAGCTGAAGTCACTAGTTTATACATTGTTTGCACAGCAAACGAAAATATAAAAATAAAATAAATTAAGAATAAATTAAATAAATTAGGAATAAATTAAGAATAAATTAAAAATAAATTTAAAAAATAAATATTTTTACATTCGATGATGGTTCGGGGTTTCATTACACGAAAGAGACAATCATACAAGTCACATTCACTCATTCGTGGGCCTATAACCGTAAGTAGTGCTCTCAACGGTAGTGAAGACCAACCCGACCCGACCCGTGACCCGAATTGACTGACCCGACCCGATGACCCGACCCGACAGACCCGAACCGTGATCCGATCTGATTGACCTGACCCGATAACCCGACCCGAGCTGACCCGGTTGACCCGACCCGACAACCCGACCCGAATAACCCGACCCGACAACCCGACCCGAGCTGACCCGATTGACCCGCCCCGTCAACCCGATCCGAATAACCCGACCCGACAACCCGACCCGAGCTGACCCGATTGACCCGACCCGACAACCCAACCCGAATAACCCGACCCGACAACCCGACCCGATCTGACCCGACTGACCCGACCCGACAACCCGACCCGACAACCCGACCCGACAACCCGACCCGAGTTGACCCGACCCGAACTGAACCGATCCGAGTCGGGTCGGGTCGGGTCACGGGTCGGGTCGGGTCAACCCGACCCGTTTGAGAGCACTATGGTCACGACACTGGGTGAACGCCAAAATGCACTCACATTGGGAAACTAGTTTTAAAAGCATAATTTTAGAAAATAAAGCATAAAGCATAATTTAAAATATATAGCACAATTCTTGGAAAATTGTCTTTAACTGAAAGTTTAACATACTGTGTTAATATTTTTTAAAGCCAATATTTACAATGCAAAATCATTGAGAACATAACAATGCAACAATGAAAAGCTTATTTTCATTTCTGTAAAATTATTGGTGAAATCCTTTGATGTGGAGAAAAGAAAAAAGTAAAAGAAGAATTTTTCTGCCAACAATGAATAGTATGCAAGAACTCCATACTATATTGTTACAGTGACGACGCCAGCTTTAAGTTCTTAGGGGGCAAAGGAGGGGCAGATACATTTTCGGGGGGGGCTATTTGCCATACCAAAAATGACATATTTATTACTTTTGACTTATTTTACATTACATTGTGTATTTCGTTGCTGTTTTTGTTAGATCTATATGATTATAAATTAAACTTATTTCAAATAAAATTTGTAACTAACAAATAAGTAACGTCTGCACATGAAATATTTTTCAATGAAACTTTTGAAGCCTAAACATAAATTGAATTACTTTCGCGTAAGCTACAAGTAACACATTCGTCTATATGCTACGTCTCTCTCTCTCTCTCTCTCTCTCTCTATATATATATATATATATATATATATATATATATATATATATATATATATATATATATATATATAGCCAGAGAGAGAATTTACGAGGAGCTGCTGAAAATGTCGTAGTCCAATGCAGAAGGAGTGTAGGTACTAGGTAGAAAAATGAAACCGTAGTTTAGAAAAACATATCTATGTAAATATAAATTTTCATATTAATAATGAAATTCTTATTGTTTCTCAGGCCTCTGAAGTGATTATGTGTGCCCAAACAGATAATTTCACGAACATCCAGATCCTTACTGTTATAACATTTTTGTTCCAGCAAGGAAAGTCACCGAAGTAAATTAATGAGGAAATCAGTGAAACACCACGGGACTCTCCTCCGTTATATATGGTGGTGAAGAAGTAAGTGGCTTAGTATAAACGTAGCAATTTCTCAACAAATTATTCTTTACATCCAGGATGATTAAAAGCAATGACTCTTCCTGGAATCATGGATGCAATTTGTGACATTATTCTTGAAAATTGCAGCATTTCACCCAGTGGTGGATATAGCCCGGGGCCGGAGGACCTAGGCCACCCCAGTTTTAGTATGACAAAAATAATTTAAGCAAAATATATGTCAGGAGAATAAAAGGGTAACGGCATTAAGAGAAGTCTTCTTCCAATTTGACCGTAATGCTGATCAATTTCGCTGACGAATAGTAACCATAGATGAAATATGATTGTACCACTATGATCCTGAATCGGAACAACAGTCAATGGAGTAGTAGCACTCATTTCTCCATCGCCCCAAGAAGTTCAAGACACAGAAGTAGGTTGAGAAACTGTTTGGAACATTCTTCTGGTATAAGTATGGAGTGGTAGACTACCTCCTCAATGGTCAGATATTTAATCCAGAATCTCTACATTACTTACAAAACTGAAAGAAAAATTCAAAGTTCAACGCTGCGGAAAATGAAAAGAAAGGAATTCTGTTCCTTCAGGAGAATACACCTGTCCATCAAGCCCCTGCGAACATAACTGACATTGCATAATCTAGGATTTCAATGTCTAGATCATCATTCTTATTCCGCAGATTTAGCTCCGTCTAACTATTACGTGTACTTATTTCCCAAACTTAAGTAACACTTGAAAGACGCCATTTTAGATCTCATAGGGGTAGTGCTACGAACAGTGGTGCGAGGAAATTTAGATTTTTTTTAACTTTTCTGCAAAAGCTGGAACACTGTACAAGGTAGTATATTGACTCTCGGGGGAAAAGAAGAAGAAGTAAAACTTCACCAATCCACGTGCACTCCTTCTGGGTTGGGCTACGAATTTTTCAGCAGTTCCTAGTCAATATGGTAGACGTCACGTCAGTACTTTGAAACAAAATAAGTAAAGGAGCACTAGTATAAACCAATTACTAACTAAAGATCAGCACTCTGACAATACATTTTATTGGGAATCAATTTCTTCCATAATTTTATTATTATCATTTGCAGGAAGGGAAAACACAACTCTTTTTATCTCCTTCAAAAAATTAAGCCCTGGTAGTTGCAAACTAAGCTGTTATAAGCACATCCTCTGAATATTGGAAGCCGAGAATAATGTTTCAGAAAAAATAAGTTTTAAATAAAACAAAATATGAAACTGAAAACTTCAAACCTGGATAAATACAAACAAGTTACGTAACTGGTTTTACCTTTCTTTTGTTTCCAATCGAAGTTGATCCAATGAGAAGAAAACAAGTCGACCAAATCTACTATTGTTCGCTAGGCACAATTATTAAAAATCATAAGAAAAAAGTATAACTAAAATTTACCTCAAAAGGGGCTAAATTAGAAAACAGAAATATGCGTGTATACCCAGACGCTCAAAGAAGAAAGCTTGAGGATTAATCTGCCACATAGTAAATTCATGGAAAGTAGACTACAATTTGTCAATGAGATTGGTTATGATACTGATATAAAATATTACGTGAAGAATGTTTAAAGATTGTACGAGTCTGGAGGGGCAGTCTAGGTGGCAGTCAGGGGGGCAGAAGTAGCTACTAGGGGGGCGCTCTCCCCCCTTCTCCCCTCTGGCGTCGTCACTGTATTGTTGCGTTTACTTTTTGAACTTAAGCACTTTCTGTACTTTTTGGTGGCATCTTTTACTTTCCCTTTCTGTATATATGTACTGTACCTGTAAGGCGCACACAAATGATAGAAAAAATTTATTCGAGCAAAGCACATCTCTTTACAGTGAATTAAGTAGAAAGTTCATTAAATATGAGAGAAACTAGTTGCAAAAAAATATCAATAAATAGATTAAGATATTTAGAATATTTAATGTATAATAAATATACATTATACACGATTAATGTAAAATAATAATTGAAATTAACAATAAAGCATAATTTTAAAAAAAGCATAATTAAACAAGAAATAAAGCATAATGTGGGTTGCTCTAACAATTAAGTTGTATGAAGACGAGAAGAAAACGAAAGCTGATTCCTTAACGATTTTCGTTGATCTTCTTTGTGTCTACAAAAACGCATTCCTAGAAACCTACAAGCTAGGTATCATCTCTGTGATTATATCAGTTTCTAGTGCTACATGTGAAAGGTCATTCTCTTCTTTGAAAAGATTAAAGACTTGTATACGCAATTCAATGACTCATGATAGGTTGAAAAACTTAGTGTTACTTTATTTTGAGAAGAAAATTGATAAATCGTTAGATCTTTAACAAGTTGTGGATATGTTTGCTGCTGCCCACACGAATAGAAAGATCCTCTTCAAGTAGAGGCATGAACCTATAAGTTATTTTCTTTACCTGTAAAAGTGTATTTGCTTCCACTTAAGTCAACCAGCTACACATATTTTAAACGCCATGATTAAATAACTATTTACTTATATTAGAAATCAATTGCATTAATGAATCCTAGTTGTTTGAGGTACTAAATTCTTATATTTTCACTGTTTTCCAAAGAGTAAAATCATGAACAATGAAGATGGAAACATTCACCTTGAATACACACACACACACACACACACACATATATATATATATATATATATATATATATATATATATATATATATATATATATATACTGGAGATGTCCCCCTCAAAATCCTCTTGGGCCCTTCATTCCCCCCCCTGAAAAAAACTCTAGCTACGCTACTGGACACCATGCACCAGAGATGAATTCTCTACCACTGAGCCACCGCGGCCCTGCTTGGGCTTGGTCGTCCATATCCAATATCTCTTTTGGCGTTGCTTAAACAACTTCTAGTTTTCTTCTAAATCCAGACTCCATATTGGCGTAGATATTAATATTACAGTCGATTGGTAAAATCAATCTTCCACATTTAAAAATTAAAGTACACACAAGTAGAAAAATAAGCATTTATCATAAAAACACTAGCTGCAAATGTTCAAAATAGATTTATGGTTTACCCGACCCGACTGACCCGACCCGACAACCCGACCCGAGCTGACCCGATTGACTAGACCCGACAACCCGACCCGAGATGACCCGATTGACCCGACCCGACAACCCGACCCGAGCTGACCCGACTGACCCGACCCGATAACCCGACCCGAGTAGCCTGACCCGGCAACCCGACCCGAGCTGACCCGACTGACCCGACCCGATAACCCGACCCGAGTTGACCTGACCCGACCCGACCCGTAACCGGACCCGATCTGACCCGACCCGACTCGGGTCGGGTCGGGTCACGGGTCGGGTCGGGTCAACCCGACCCGTTTGAGAGCACTAACCGTAAGGTACACTTGCACGTTTTCGTATTGGTTCATCGTAGCTTATGTCAGATTCGTCAATCCGTTTTCGTTTTTTGTTGACCTCACGGTGTGTCTTTGTCTCTCTACAGCTAAAGATACGGAACCGCGGTCTACGAACGATGCTATTTGGGTTTTCTATTACTGTGGACTCTAATTGTCCAGACACTAGTTTATAGAAACTCTCAAAGTTAATTTTCTGAGAGGTCCTATCATTTAGTGTTATCCCCCTAATTTTGTATATATGCCGAACATCCCCTTGGGCGTTTGTTAGCCGCATAGCATAATTTTTACAGCCTAGACCAATAAAGGTTGTAAACTCCCAACTTTCAGGAATTTCATTCGTCAGATCACCCAAATAGTTTCCGAGCGGTAACAAGGGTTCCTCATCTTTTTTCTGTAAGTACATGATACTGTCAGTGTCACAGTAGATTACTCTGTCAGGTCCTACAGTCGTCAGTAGTTCGTAAAGTCTAAGTCTAGCCCACGAAGTAATAAATGCGGCTAGTATCACATTGGAAAACTCCAACGGAACGTTTTCATTTTCAATGTCTCTGTACGTGAGAATGAGATGGTCATCATCAATTGGCACCACACTTTGAATTTCATACCTTGCCGTAGTTAAATACCTAAGAATGGTAACCTCATCACTAACGATTATACTCTGCGACATGTCTGTGCGTTGCCCCCACTTTCCATACAATGAATTGAGGTATAGCTTCGCACATTGCCTCAATCCCGGGTTCATCCTAATATTGTCATAATTTAATCGTATGCCTTCATGGGCATAATATTCATCGATATATTTTTGTTTGTCTTCTTCAGTGGTACAGTAAGCAGGAAAACCAGAGGCTTCCTGCTTCATCTGAAGGAAGGAATTCACGTAGGTCCCGAACAGCCCTCCTGAATTCCCCTCTTGAGGATCTAAGAGTTCAAATTCCCATATCTCATGTATATCGATTATTTTGTAACCTTTTTTAAGAGCAAGGTGTAACTCTGGTGTACAAAATGTTCCTGTGAGAGCACACTCAGCATCGCTATGGGTACATTCGTTAGTGTTTTCTTCTTCCATGCATGTGCGGCAAAGGCCGAAAAGTAATCGACCTCCCGCAACGTATGGTAAGATCGGAAAGTAGAGGTCCTTTGCAGGGACGATTGTGCATTTGACTACACCGTGAATACTTTCCACATCTGGAAAGTCCGGTCCCGTGTGAATCTTAGGTGATTTAACCGGCATAGGTTTACGTGCCATCACCCAAGGGTATAACGATGTTACATCGGCGTAGGAAATTCGCTCATCACTCGCACAATTGACGTAGGAACGAAAGACCTCCGTGCGACCACCGTTGTAACAGTTCTTAGGAATAAGAAAATCAGGTAGATTAGTACAACGTTCTTGAACAAACTTTTGCACTTCCTTATCCGTCTTTACCTTATTGTCCCAAGAACATTCCCATAAATCGTATAGGTTTACACCTATACTTTTCAGGTACCTACGGCGGCGCATGGTTTGCTCATATCGTTTCTCCATCGTATTGTACTAGTCCTGGGCATCGTGGAAAACCGCGTCACGGTTAAAGGGGAAGCAAAGGCGGCAGGCATGGAAATAACACCCGTAAAAGTCGAAGGCAGCGTTGAGTCCTTCGTGCCATCCATCGACCTTGTACCTACCAATATACTTTTCCCCACCTCTCCTAGCATGCTGGATTTCTATCCCTAATTGGGCTTCCATATACATAAGCCATTGCATAGCTTTTGTACTATACTTGGTCTTATGATGAAATCCCAACGCGGGAATGATAGGAATAGTATTCTCCGGTAAGTGCAAGGTACGATATGTCCGCATTGCGAGACTTGCAATGGTAGATGATGTTATGAAACATTGCAAACCCTCCGTTTTCTCTTCGATGATATCGCTAAACTTAATGACCGCTTCTGTTAGAATTCTAACATCATTCTCACAATAAGCCAGCATATCCCTCTGCAGGTTAAACTCCTCGCCACTTTCCGCACGTTCTTGGTGCCAGGCTTCCAGTTGTTTTCTTTCTTCTGTGCTTCGCCCTTCAGGGTCATAGTACTCAAGTGGAGGGTAGGGACCAACATAATTTTGATTCTCTTCAGTATTGAATAAATATGGGAAATCTCCCTTCTTTAAATTTTGACTAAGGCCTAACGTTTTTGGTAATTTGGATAATTTCACGCCAATATAAAGGAAAGAGTCGCGGAAAAAGATACGATTACCTATACTGATATTAAAAATCTTTTGACCCTGAATAAGGACACTAAGTACAATATGCTGGTCTTCTATTAGAGTTCTAAGACAGAAGAGACCATCGTAGCGACTACCATTATGGGCGATTGCCACGATCTTCTGAAAGACAGGACGCTCTACTAACACATGGTTAATAAAAGCCGTCATTGTCTTAAAAGAAAACGAACGATTTCCAACATTGTCACCGCACGTTTTACAGGGCTCATCGATACCTTTTCTTATACAGGCATGACAAACATGACGACAACACACCAGTACAACTTCGTGTTCCCTTTCACCGCGCTCATTCGGTGCCTTCAACATCGTCTCTACATCATAGGTGATGTACATAAACCTTTTCGTATGAACAGGTCGCTGTCTCTGAACAAAACATGTATAGTTTGTATCAACATAGGATCGGCACGTTGAACAAAAATGTTCACCACACATGTGATCAGATTTTCGCCCTCTCTTATCAAAGATGACGCCGCAATTGATGCAGAGCTTTACATTATCACATACAGATCTAACCGATTTATTACGTGTCAGATGATTATTAAAGCATTCACCTTCAGCAAACTCTCTATTGCATGCATTGCATTTAATTCTGTTTGCAGTATAGTCCCGTTCGTGAGTATGTTCGCAATAAGTACAACGAGTTTTACACTTGTGTGTACGTGACCTTTCATCATAAGCTTCCAAACAATAATAACAATACTTTCGTGCCTTGAGGAAAGTTCTAATGCTACGAATGGGTTCGAAATGACCAATAGTGTTACCTCTTCGATAAAGGATAAAAATCTTATTTTCTGCCGGTTCTCCCGGGTAACGTACTATATATTCCCGGTTATTCTTTTCATGCTCCTCATAAACTACGATTTGATATTCCCCTTTCAAATACGTTTGAAAGAGGTCCAGATCGGAAAAGTCACAACCTTGCTTACTTTCAACGTTAACCCCTGCCATCTCGCAGAGAACTTCTGCTTTAAGAAGCCATGTATCTTGGTTTCTTGTTCTTAAATTATACAAATCATGTTTTGTACCGTGGAGCTTTACTTGGCCCCATACAATGGCCATAGGGAGACAGTAAATATTTCTATTTTCAATACGAATTAATCGCTTTTCTAAGTAATCTTGGTATTTTGCATATTTGTCAACGGCGCTCGATGTAGTATTTCTTCCCTGGCCGTGCATACTCTCAGCGATATGGAATCGAAACAATAGTTCTTGCCCCAAAAGGAACACTTCATTCGAATTTAATACACGTTCGATTGAAGTGAGGACTGTCCTAGCAGAGAAATTGCCCTTTCTTCTAAACGGAACGTACACTGGTATGTTGTTGGTACTATTACTACTCTCTATGTATAAGCCAATGTAGTCCGAGGGGCGTGCATTGGAGATCACATGTTCCAACGCAAAATCAATTAAACTTTCGATATAAGCCTCTGGGTTATTAATGTTCCTTTCATCACCCACAGGTCTGACGGCAATTTCATGTCCCGTAAGATGGAACTTACGAAACCTTTGTCTGCTTTCTCTTATAACTTCGAAATTACTATTTCCTTGATTATCCCCGCCATTATTATTATCACTACCAGTACCACCTGTACTACCACTATTAGGACTACTAGTAGTACCAGTTGTAGTATTGTTGTTGTTTATGTTGCCATGTCCAACCATTGCTGGAACATTGGCATATGACGGGTCAGGCTGAGGAGTAAAAATCATTTGGTCCCCATAGTCATGATTATCCTGTACACAGTATTCAGGTGGATTGTATACAGGATTTTCTCCCTGGACTTGTTGCGTGGGTATATCCACAGCATTGTCCTCGTTTTGAACCAAACTCCTCATTTCTTCAGCTGGTATTTCATCGAAATTTTGAGTGCCAATCCCATTTACTTCATCTAAGAAAGCTAAATCTTCATTTGTTAATTGATATAGATTATTAGGACTCAAGTTATGATTTTCTTGAGGCGGCATGACTATGGCATTATTTTCGGATGGGATTAAGCACGGTTCCGAAACAAACCGCGTGCCAAAATCAAAAAGTCCGATAACTCTGTATCTTTTATCCTATCCACCTGACCTTCCCCACATGATAATAAATAAAAGAGTTTTGACTGCGCCGATTCGTAAGTATCACATGTACGGAAAAATCCATACAAAAATAAATCTATTATATCAGCACTGCTTACACAGTGCTGGAGAAGTAATGTATCATTACCTTCGAAGGCACGAAGGGCGCGTAGGAGTGCGTCGCATCTCCCCGACCCCCGATATCCCAGCCTGTTCAATTCCATGATGGCTTTCCAGGTACTGAAGACCCTCGGGTAGTCGTTGAAACCGCGCACCAATTCCTGGAGATAAATTTCATCAACCATATTCAATTCTTCGGATGGGCAGAAGAAATCCATCTGAAAGAAATAAAACAAAGAAAAAAACTATTTTGAGTTATCAAGTTGACGTTAATATATCACTTGAATATAAAAGAGAGAGCACATTCAATTACTTTCAACCTATAGTTATATTTTAATGATATGTAAATAAAAAGCATTCACTTATTTTCAATCTATAGTCAAATAATGATATGTAAATAGAAAACAATTTGTTTAATTTATGAAAAAATCAGTAAAATATATTCACTTATATTGAGTTGTAAACTATTCTTTTAAAATATCCATACACAATAAGTCTCTCTCTGTTCATTAATATTGGTTAAATACAGCTCAAATATGTATAATTTCTTTCTTTAAAAAAAACAATAAGCGTAAGAAATACACACCTTTCAAGCCTCAGATGTTCGTTCACAAAACCAGAAAAAGAAGAAAAATGTCGACTCTGCGTCGCTGTAAGTCTAAACAACAATATGTCTGGGTGTTCTATTTGTGCTGCTACCACCACTCAAGGTTCGGCAAAGCTTCAATGTCTGGAATACAATAGGCTTGAATCAATTTCTTTATACTTTATTTAATACTATTAAAACTATATAGTTAATTAATTAAGATGCGCTAAAGCTTGTCCTTGATCTTACACGTACGCTGCCGTGAAAGGAAATGATGTCCCACACGCCAAATGCAAGTTATATCATGTCCTATTATGTATTGCACAACCACTACTACTAGTGACACCTAGCGGCAAAAGTCATAATTAAAGATTAGTTGTGCGTTGAAAGTTCCGCAGTGCTGACGCGTGTGTGACAAATTTCCGTATATTTCTCAGGTGAGTATAGTATATATGTTTTCAATGTGTAATAAACCAAAGCACATATTCACTTCATTCAAATACACATGCTTGTATATTCTGTTGGTCTTAATATTCTATAAAAGTATTGAAAATCAAACGCGTATAAGTAAAACTATTGGGTTAAATAAGGAATATAAACCCAAGTCTTTCAGTGACAGAACGAGTATTTACTTAAGTGGTGCCGTACCGCATCATTTCTGGGATATGAAGCCCAGTCTTTCAGTGATGGACCCCTCTACTAGTATTGCTGCATACGTTTACATTAAAATCCTAGTGCCAAAAAACCATCTCTCTCACTTCGAAATCCATATATAAAACAAGTAACGTTCAGTAATGGGAGGCATTACTCTTAAACACCGGTATAGCCTCCTCTTCTCCATGCAAAAGACTGCATTCACTATTTGGAAAAGTTATGAGGGGGAATTCAGTCCGGGTATAGTGCCCCTCTTCCCCACGCAAAAAGAGCGCGTTCACTATTGGAAAAGTTATGAGGGGGAATTCAGTCCGGGTATAGTGCCCCTCTTCCCCACGCAAAAAGAGCGCGTTCACTATTGGAAAAGTTATGAGGGGGAATTCAGTCCGGGTATAGTCCCTCTTCTCCAGGCAAAAAGAGTGCGTTTACTATTTGGAAAAGTTATGAGGGGAATTCAGTCCGGGTATAGTGCCCCTCTTCCCGACGCAAAAAGAGCGCGTTCACACTGCATTGGATTCTCTTTCTGCATCCCTAACAAGATATTTCGTATTTCATTTCATTTTACAAAGCCAATATTTATTTTTCTCACTCATTACCTTGCTTAATATAGAGTTAGTATGTACAAAAAACCATGTGACTACCATATGATTAAGATTCTGAATACTGCAACACATGTTTAAAATACGCAAGTTCATATTCCCAACACTTATTCAAAAATAAAGAACTTCTACCTTAAATTTCTCTCACTTAATTACATTCTTTTATTCGTCATGTCTTGGAAAAAGAACCATTTGAGTATTCACTACGTTTCGTGATAAACAATCTATTCTAACACGAATTCAAAGGGAGAAGTCCGCTGCTATGATCCAAAATGAATCAATGAACGTGGTTCTTTTCTTTCGAGTCTAACTGTGGGAAAGAAAAGTCTACACATTTACGTAAAAATTGCAATATTTGCATGTATCTTGGAAAATTGCATCCACTACAACTAAGAACTCTTTATATAAGTACATTTTTCAGTATGAAAACACTTTTTCTCGGTTCTGAATACTTTTGCTCAGTTCTGAACACTTTGTGAATACATCTGTGCACTTAATACTGACTGATTTTCTAAATATTAGAGATACAAGCAAAACAAATGTCTATCTTTTCTGTTGAACTTAATTATTTTACACTAAACAATATATTTTGAACATTATCTGTAGTAAATATTGAATATGTATCTGTTCTAAAAGTGTTCTTTATGTGTAAACTGCTTATTTTCCGAAAAGACTTCCCAATATGAATACAGATTCATGACAAATCATTCAGACACAATGTATTTATATAAAATCTACCATCAAAAAAAATATATTGGACAGTACGCAATTCTGTTTAATCACAATTTCAGTTATAAAGATTCAAAGAAATTGCACACTTGATTTTTGCCGTAAAGTCCGTCAGTGGTGGGTCTTAAGGCACATTACCAAACATTTCTAAAACTATAAAGTATCTCATTGACGGCTCTTAAGGGACGTCACCACGCATTTCTAAAACTATAAAGTATCTCATTGACGGCTCTTAAGGGACGTCACCACACATTTCTAAAACCTCCAAAAAAAATTCTGTAGTAAACTATAAGTCCATCCGTCATTGGCGATTCTTAAGGGATGTCACCACGCATTTTTCTCTAAAAAGAATAACACTGCCAAGATATTTTTCGTGTCCCCACATATTCTTAACTATAATAATAATGCTAGTTCCATTCTTCACTCTTTCCTGTGGTTAACTTGTCCAAAAACGCAACCGGAACGGAATCAAAACTCAAACATAGTATTCAAACAACAGTTTAATTATTCGTAAAACAATTCATAAGGCGCTAATCTCTTTTTAAAAGCAAATATTTCGTTCCTTCGTGGGGCCGTTCAGGAAGCTAGCTTTTCCCGATTGGGCTTTATGGCCCCCATGTATGGTTCCCCCTATTTTGGCAAACACGGAAGGCGATATAAGTCATACGCGGTTCCCTCAGGTTCGGGGGGTTATACCCCATGTATGGTTCCTCCTGTTTTGGCAAACACGAAAGGCGATATAAGTCAAACGCGGTTCCCCTGTTTGGGGCACTATGCCCCATGTATGGTTCCCTCGGTTTTGGCAAACACGGAAGATGATATAAGTCATGGGAGGTTCTCCTGTTTGGGGCAGCATGCCCCATGTATGGTTCCCTCGGTTTTGGCAAACACGGAAGGTGATATAAGTCAGACGCGGTTCCCCTGTTTGGGCTCGATATGCTCCCCACAAGTTAAAACATATTGGCAAACTCTTAGTTCGTTTCTACACTGTGTTAATTATTTTCATAAGAAAAACAATGTGTTAATTTTCTAGGGAGAGTCCCACCATTCGATACTTATGCAAATATATCTAATCAATTATAATGATATAAAACTTACTTGAATATGATATCTTCTTCTTTGAACAAGACACAGAAAAAAATCCAGAAAAACACTAAAGAAGCAAGGCAAAAGACTTCGCAAGCAAGATTGTCAATACATAAATGTGTACTGCATTTATATAATATATTTTTATTTATTTATTAACATATGGGGAATGGAATAGGGGGGAGAAAAAATAAAGTAAATGAATTTGCCTTGTAATACAACGTTGCCTCACTCTGCAAAGAAGCAGAAAAGAATTGGGGTATTTCCTTTGTCGACCTCTTGCCGAATCGAAGGAAATATTTCTTTCTTTATTTTTCTATAGAGGTAATACCAGGGAAGTTTCACACAATGCCTAAAGTTTGAAAAACATCGCCAGCATGTCTGAATTAGTACCTCAAAGACGCCAAATTATCGTATTTTTCACGGCATATAGTTGTTTACCAAGCAATAAATTCGTTATCTGGGTTCAGGCGACAATGTTCCTAGATTTTAAAATTCCGGCTTTATTCAGTAAACTATATAGCTATCATTTTTCAACATCTGTTTCAATAACTTGTATTTTGCCGAAAAGAACAGCACAATTATTTTATGTGGCAATACACAGAAACCGTTCTACAGGTTTTTTTGTGTGTGTTGTTTTTACAGTACTAAATATGAAGGACAACCGTTTATTCATCAGGTTATTGGCATTGAGTCCAAGGCCAGTCTGGCACCATCAGACTGTTTGTTTGTCCGAACAGGGTAGTGGGCGGGGGAAAGGTTGTTGTTTTCAGAACCAACCACCAAAGTGGTTTGAAGAAAACATCCTTTGTGACTAGAAATGTATGTCAGTTGTCGCGAGGTGGGGAGAGGGTAGAAACCTGTTCACACAAGCTGAAGCCAAAGAGAGGCGGGGGAAGGGTGGGGACAAGAAATGTATGTCAGTTGTCGTGAGGTGGGGAGAGGGTAGAAACCTGTTCACACAAGATGGAGCCAAAGAGAGGCGGGGGAAGGGTGGGTTCTCCCGCACACTCAAACTAGAGGGAATGATTAAACATTGGAGGCGGGACAAACTGGTCTTTCCTGGCCAATCATATCGCAAGGTTGTTTGCATAGGGTGTGAGAAACTGAACTTCATTCTTCTACCATTCACTCATGCAAAGAAAGTTGGAGAGAACACAGGACCTTGCGTATCTGCGAATTTTGTACTGAGCACCGCTGAAAAATAGCAAAGTTAAGAACCACGCAAGCTAAACGAAAGAAGTGCAGTTCGCAACAAAAAAATAAATGAAAATAAATAAATACTTCTTCCTTTCCTTCCTTTTTTTCCCCCATCTTGATACTTTACTCCGTAAAACAAAGCACCATTAAAAATCATTGCTAAACATTGGAGCTTAAAGGGTGTAATCATATTCATTATTCATAATTTTCTAGTTCAAATAAGAGTGTTCAATTAGTTACGAGCTTTACAAGTCAGATCATAATTAAATTAATGGGGAAAAACCTTGTGGGAGCTAGGGACCGCGTTTCAAGCCATATACTGAAGTTCTAATTATCTAAATCATAGTTTTAATTCCAATTTAATAATAATTTCAATTCAAGAAACGTATTAAATCATGTTTAAAGCTAGGAACAGCGTTCAAATCCGTAACCTCAATCAAAAATCGTGTTGGATCACTTTCAAAGCCGTATACTGATGCTCTAATTATCTAAATCGTAGTTTTAATTCTAATTTGATTATAATTTCGATTCAATAAACGTATTAAATTATGTTTAAAGCTAGGAACAGCATTCAAAGCCGTATCCTCAATCAAAAATCGTGTTGGATCATGTTTGAAGCTAGAGATTGCGTTCAATGACGTATACCAATGCTCTAATTATCTAAATCATGGTTTTAATTCTAATTTGATTATAATTTCGATTCAAGAATCGTATAGGAGCGTGTTTCAACAAGAAAGAAGGTCATTCCACTTTTCCAAACAACCTCAATTGCACAACTAATAAAACCACTTCCCCCAGAAACCTCCCCCAAGGACGGGGCCGGCCTCTCCAAGGCCGACACGGCCATATTGACATCGAAAGTCGTTAGGTAATAAAGCAATTAAGAGGGCAATAAAATCTATTGTCTGCGACTTTAAGCGACAGGGCTACTAGGTTCGCAATGTCCTGGTTTCCAATGGTCCCTTTGCTGATACATGCCGGTCTCGTCAATGTCCATGATTATGTCACCATTTTAGGGGACCATGTGCGTCCTCTGGTCCAAATGTTGTTTCTGGGCAATGGCACCATATTCCAGAATGATAATGCTGCCATTCATACAACTGGTGCTGTTGTAGCGTGGTTTGATGAATATTGGTTTAAAGTTAAACACCTCAGCAAGCCACTCAACCACCGGACCTGAACATAAATGAACATCTTTATCCTCGGCAACTGGCATTATCTTCGTATTGACACGGGGTATTTAATATCGCCTTTTGAAGTAACCTAGGTTTAAAGCCAAAAAGACACTCAAATGGTGAAATTTGAGACGATAAATTCTTGGTGACATTAAGTGAAAAAACTATGGGTTACAGTAAGTCAATCCATTCTCTAAATCCTTGTCACATAAAGCTGATTTCAATCGTTCTTCTATGTTCCTAATACTAATTTTACAAAGACCATTACTATAATGCCCATGTACATTTACAAAACGCATGTTAGCACCAATCGTAGCACATAATTCTTTAAATAGTCCACTAGAGAATGCACTGCCTTTATCTAGAGCAATTCCATAGAAAAATCCAAACTTTAGAATTACTTTATGATAAAGAAATGAAGCCAAAGTACTTGCTGAGATATCATGGAAGGGAATCTGCAATTTTGTATCTAGTACAACTGTCTACTACAACTACCAAATATTTGTTATTTAACATATCATTGGGGTAATAATTCCCAGCTACATCTATGTGGACGCAATAGAAGGGGGGAACTGAGGGATAAGTAAGCAATGTTCCATACAAAGAACCAATTTTCGGTTTCGATACTTGACAAATCGTACATTCTCTACACTTCTGATATATATATTTCTTCATGTTGGGAAAATACACTGTTTTTACTAACATATAGGTTTTAGAATAACCAGAATGAGATGATCCCAAAGCATTAAAAAATTTATAATGCAAACAAGTAGGAACTGCAACCAAAAATTTTACATCTTGAGAAGTTTTCTGTTTTCTATACAAAATTCCATCTTTATAGTAAAATATAACGATTGGCGTTCTATTTTAGGATTTCTATCTTCTTTCTGTTCCAACCAAGAAGAAATATCTTTTAAAAACGGATCTTTACGCTGTTCTGTTGCCAAATTTGGCTAATATAAAATTAAAAATGAATTTGTGTTCTGAGTAAACAAAATTTTCGGATCTTCTTGATTCTTTTTCTCATCTTCCAAATCTCTAGAGGGGTTAGAAAAACGTGAAATGGCGTCTGCCTCTATGTTACTGGAGCCACTGATGTGTGAAATAGTAAAATGATACGATTCAATTTCACTCAACCATCTGGAAATTTTACTTATATTCTTTGTTTGCTTCAAATAGAGTAAACTATGACAATCTGTCTTCAAACAAAAATGACGTCCCAAGAGAAAATACCTAAATGAACGTAATGAGTATAACAATGCTAATAATTCAAGCTGATATGGGTGTAATTTTCTCTCACTAGGAGACGTTGCACGACTACAATAACTAATAGGAACTAGATTTGTGTCGTCAGGTGAATTTTGAGGTTATTTAATTAGTCCAGAAAGAGCGATCTTGCTGGCATCAAAGTAGAGATACAGAGGATAATAAGGCTTGTATCTCATTAAACATGTTGCTGAAATAATGGCTTGTTTGATATTATTGAATGCTGTCTCCTGTGGTTCCTTCCAACGAAATAGAGCGTCTTTTTTCGACAAAGAAAGTAACGCTTCTGCTAATTGACTGAAATTAGGTAAATACGAACGAACAAAAGAAGCCAAACCTAAAAAAAACTTTGACCTGTTTCTTTGTTTTGGGGCGTTGATAGTTAGAAATTGAGTTAATTATCCGTTTCGAAATAGACAAACCATCTTTACTAACAGTATGACCTAAAACATCTAATGAAAAATATCCCAATTTTGTTTTTTCCGGGGAAAGCTTTAAACCAATTTCTTTTATTCTTTGAAGCAACATACGAGTTAACTGCAGAATTTCATCAAAACTATCACTAGACCAAAAATAATTGTCAACATAGGCAATTATTTTTTTGAAGACCTTCTAGGGTGAGTTTCACTAATCTATTCATACCACTAGTAGATGTCTTGACCCCCTGAGGCAAAAAATTAAAATGGTACGATCCAACGCCCGGAATCGAAAAAACTGTAATAGGTTTTGATTCTTCAGTGAGGGGAATATTAAAGAATGCTCCAAAACGTCACTAGAACATAGATATTTGCGTCCTGCCAAATTAGTCAAAATATCCTGTATAGGAGGAACCGTAAAACTGTCAGGAACCATTTTTTAAATTTATGTACCTCCCATCTTCTATAAATCTATACTGTCCATTCTTCTTTTTAACAAGCATTACCGGAGAATTATACGGATTAATATTAGGCTTTATGATCTTACTTTTCAATAAAATATCTACTTGTTTTTTGATCTCATCCCGTAGATGAAATGGTATCGGAAATTGGGGTCTATTTACTGGGATATTGTCTACTAATTCAATTTTATGCTTATATCCTTTAGCACAACCATAATCAAATTCATTCCAAGAAAAACTAGAATAAAATTCCTCTACTAAATCATATAATTGATGTTGTTGATGTGGCAACAATTCAGGGTTAACATTTACTCGATATTTATCATAACCTTCAGGAAAAGATTTCCTATCTACTGCATTGACTTGATGAACCTTATTGTTAGTGCTATTTTGTTTCTTGAAGTTGGTATTACTGATAACATATTCGGCATAACCCAAAACAACATCTTTTTTCAAGTAAAGTATACTTTTAGTAGGATTAACTACAGAAATTACTGGATGAATTTCGTCTACAACTGATTTACGCACAAAAATTTCTGCCTGCATATCTATTAGCTCATTGGGAACTAATAATTTGCAAGTTCCTGCAAGATCATTTACTTTTTTTAATGTAACTTGAACACTTAAATTTGGAGGCAAAACAACAGATCGAGCTACTAAGAATTGAGGTTTATATAATTTCGCTATATGGTTAGAAATTTCATCAAAAGATACGTATGGCGACAATTCAACTCTTGGAGGAATATCAAATTTAACAAAACTAAAAGAATTCTTATTGTGATCAACCATTGCAAGATGATTTTTCAAAAAATCTTGGCCAATTATGCTATTATACAGAAAATCTTTATACACTCGAAAAGGATGCGTAAAATACTGTCCTCCTAATTTAAATTTAACTAAAGCGATTTGATCACTTTCTTGAGAATTTCCAGTGACGCCACGAATAAAAGTCGTTCCTTTAAGTATTTTATGCTTATTACTTGAACTATTACCAGAAATTATACTGACAGTGCTGCCTGAATCCAATAGAAATAAATGCAGCTTACTATCAATATATGTTTTAAAATGTGGTAAATTAGCTTCATATTGAATAGGCACATAATATCGCTTACTATTTCTAACATTATTACACATATTATTGTCTACTTTATTCTTATTATTCGATTTAGCATTCTCATTTAAATTGACTGCATTAACAGAAGCAAGAGGATGTGTATAAGAGGAAGCGAAGGATGCATGAGTGGGATTTCTTCGCCCCAAACGCGAATGACCATAAGTTTGTATACTCACAGATTTTCCTTTGTGTGCGTGAGAAACTTTTGCGAGCGCACTTCGTTGCACGAGATCTTGTAACTGGACTTTGATACCGTCTAACTGAGCTATCAAGGTATTTTTTTCTTCAGGCTGACTTACAGTTTCATGTACGTTCTGAATATTAACATCTAAAGTATTTTCTTTTTGCTGTATAGCATTATTACCAACAGGATGTACATTATTTTCTTTTGTTATTGCCAAGGACTTCGATCGCTGACTACGCATGCTGACAAGAAAATTAACTCTTTCCTCTAAACCTAACGACTTTGCTAACTCAATAACAGTCTTATATGATTTTCTTACGACTACAGAATAAAACAAAGGCAATAACCCATCGATTATCAAGTTAATTTGGTCGGTCACTGACATTTTCGGATCGTACTCGAGTATTAATTTCCATTTATGAAAAATGTAATCTAAGACAGATTCAGAATCTGACTCTTCCCTATTTCTCATTTCTTGCTTTAAAACTTGCGAAACTACGTTATCTTCATAAACCTCTATTAATTTCTTTTTAATCTGTACATACATGAGATTATCATATTCTGTGGTTGATTGTAGAGCTAACATAAGTACGAGCCCCATTTTTTAAACAATACGGCAACAAATGACATTTTTGTACATCATGTATCGGTAGGTTATGAACGATAGAAAAATTCTCAAAATGACTGAACTGACTCGTTCAATTTGCCCGAAAATTTGGGGGGTTCTACTAAACGATCTAAGGCAGAAGATATAACACTAGTATTCTCCATTATTGTTATTTTCAAAATCACACTTATAATAAATATCTTACACTACTATATATATATATATATATATATATATATATATATCCAACACCAAAATGTAAATAACACTCCTTATATACTAACAGAAAGAAAAACAACATATAATAACTTGGCAAAATTTTCTCTTCTCGCGCACTTAATCATTCAACTAAGAAACAATAAAACAAAAATTACTCTAACAGAGCAACTGAATAAACGTAGCGAGGGTGGGCGGTAGGGCTAAAAATAACTCTACTCAATTTCTCTCAACAAACTATAAATTACACTGTACAAATTACTCAAAATGCATCGTTATCATCTTTTAAAATCTTTAAAATACCTGACTTATCTACCGAAATATTTAGAATCGTAATCTATCGAAATTTTGGGATCGTAACAAAGGCGTAAGCCTCACAGCATCTCCATCATGTGCCGATGCTGTGCCATCAGTTGTAGCTCAGAATAATCTCTAAAATACTCATAGAATAATGTAGCAATAGGGAATGGAACTGATGCACAACACGGTACTTAACAAC
The DNA here is from genome assembly GCF_964235325.1 of Thermobia domestica. Lineage (NCBI taxonomy): Eukaryota > Metazoa > Arthropoda > Insecta > Zygentoma > Lepismatidae > Thermobia > Thermobia domestica. The sequence goes on along the minus strand of NC_137458.1, from coordinate 205,395,150 downwards.
GAAATTATGATTGAATTTAAATGAAATTCAAATGTTTCAATTTTGAAGATGACTAGTAGGGAAAAGGTGAGACAGAGAAATAGGTTATGATTGAAAGATAAAGGATGAACACTAGCCTGATAGATCCATCGAGACTGGCGTCGTCCTAATCATCTGGAATGATGAATGTTTTCCCTTGGAGCAGCCTGGATAGCTGGAGACAGTCAACACCTGGATCTCTATCCTGTTGATCTGCAAGGGGCGTCGAGTTCTCTCGTCTTCATGCGTTTCCAATGATGTTCCTACATCTTCATTCCACTACTCTGCTAACAAACTCAAAGGTGTCTGCGGCGGTGAACCGACAGAATGGTACTCTTGACTTATGGAGTCGGTCGTTCTCCAATGCATTCCGCTTCTCTCCAATGATCCTGCACCTATCCTAATCGTGTGTCGAATACCCCTTGTTGTTGTGTTCCTCGTGGTTTTGTTTGGCCGAAGAATGATGAGTTAAGCGTCCAAAGAATCGGGAAGTATCAGGCTATGCTTGAAGGTATGCGGAAAGGTAATGAGGAAGCTAGTCGAGTTTATTAACAAAAATGTGTTTACAACAGATGTCTGAGAATGTACAATCCTGAGCAAAGTTTTCTTCCAGTGAATTTTCAAGAGTTCATGATTCTATTGTTAATAATGTAATTTAATAAAATAATCGAATTTAGTGAATTAAATTAGAGTTTAAACAAGTATCTCATCGTCACTTCATATCCAATACACAATTACTTCACACATGTCACTATCTGCGCTATCTGGTTCCCTGATGCTAATAGATGCCGCTAGTATGCAAACAATTTGTAGCCGATTTAAAATTATTGTGACAATTTAACTGCAACTTAAAAATGGAATATTTTGATTTAATTATTTCTAAATAGGACAATACAGTAAACCAGTGGTGGCTAATGTTTGTGTTGCAGGGTTGCGCAACGACCAAAGTATTTCAAGAAAAAAATATTATTATCAATAGTAGTAACGAACAGAAAAATACTTTTTAATACTCGCATATATACACTTTAAATAACATATTTTTTTAACTTCTGTAACTGTCCGTTCCGTTAATCCATTTTAAAAAGCGAAAAATAATCCGTCACAGAGTCTCTAATTTATATGTGTTGCAGCGAGCAAACAACGACCAGATTCCTTCAGCGCGGGAATTGGAGCGAATGTTAAGTCTCCTTTCCCCTATCTCAGAAATTAAAGGGACTGGTTGTTGCAGTGCTTCTGCAACACAGCACGGTTTCCAGTGAACGAGAAGTTTTCCGCGCTAAATAAGATTTCTAAATTTTATTTCACTAACAATTAACAAATGGAGCTTGTTTTTATGCATTCATATTTTTAAATTACAGGACCATACTGAAGCAAATCAGTATAATGACAATTAAAAAAAGTGATTGCAGAATTACAAAAGAAGAAAGAAAATATCTAGTAGAGCAGAAAACAAATGAAAGTAGACCCGCATTTACAAGTTAATTCTTAGCTTATATTGATAATGAAGGCTTCTTCCACAGTAATTTGTGATTCAAATATTAATAAGTCAGTATGTAGAATCGCCCCCTCCCTCTGTGGATAGCCTAGTATTTTAGTATATACATATTTCTTTTATAAAATAAGTATATTTTATATTCTTGATAATTTCCACATAAAACTGTATGATGAGGAACGCCACATTGGGACTAGTTAGCAATTCTCAGGGGCGTAGCCACGAGGGGAGTCCACCAGGTCCGGACCTCTTCAAAATTTCGAAACTTGACTAACATTTGTAGAATTTCCTAACGAATTATACTTGTTTAACAGAGAAACGATTGATGTAGGCTAAATATTTTATTTTACGCCTCATCATGTACTCTCTCTTTTCTTAAAAACAATTGTTCTATCATTTTTTTGCTAAGAATATAGGTGACAGTTATTACTTGTCGTCTTTTCGGATGCAGAATAAGAAAGGCATACAATGCATAGACATATTGAACCCCTCCCAATACACATTTCTGGGTGTAGAACTGGCAGTGCTGTTTGTTTTGATGTTCTTCGACTTTTACCTTCTGTTAAGTATATATGCTGATCCTGCATCTGGCGGGTTTCGAGGTTTCCTTTCCAGAACATATCACATTGGTAAGCATTGTTTCGCCTCATGTGGAATTGCGTAACAACCAAGACGGATGATTTGGAATGTAGTTCTTTTTTCTTTTACGCACATGTGTGTGTGTTGATGTATGAATATGTGACATTCGGAATTCATATACCAGTACCTCTTTCGCATCACTGTTTTGGTTTTTTTATTTATTAGATTTAATTTTGTAGTGTGTGCTTTAATTCTGTAAATAACCTACAAATTCTGAATTAATTGTATACCGTGACTTCTGTAAATAACTTACAAAAAACATTGACCAGCTTTCAACTGAAGAAAAACTTGGAATTAAGGCTTAGACAAAACACGCAAAGGACAATTCAGGAGAGTCTTCGAAAAAAAATCCAGTTTAAATTCACAAGATGTTTTATGGCAGTAATGTTGTTTGCACTAGATACATTTCCTCAATTTATTTTAAATTTTCCTGGATAAACTGTCAATAAAGTGTGTTCAATGGACATTTTTATAACACTAATCTCTGTTACGAACTCTCTTCAGTCAACACTGAAGAGGATTTCGGATCACTGTCAGGGACTGAGTTTGCTAGAATGAATTGTACGCAATAATCTAGAAAAAATACTTAGTGAATCTACAAAGCTTCTGAAATTAATATTAACTGTACCTATGGCGTCAGCAAAAGACGAAAAGTATTTTTCTACATGAAAAATACTTGACACTTTCAAGGAATTGAATGTCCCAAGAAAGATTATCACCATTGGTTATGCTTTCCATCGAAAAAGACCTGACAATAAGAATACCAGAGTTCAAACAGCATGTATTATACAGATTTGCTCCAATCAAAGAGAGAAGAATGAACTTACTAATTAATTAAGGTGATTAATCGGATAAAATGTTCTGTATTTTTTTATTTTTTAAAAACAGAATTTTATTTAATTTCACATGTCACATAGCATTTGCATCTAAAGTTATGCTGATTAGGCAATGAGTCCACATTATATCTTCTGTCTCTTATCGTTCGTAACACCCGATATCGTTGCAACACCCGAAACCACAATCCACCGGCCGCCACTGCAGTAAACATATTTAAATTTGAGCGCTAATATTTGTGTATTTCTACAGTAATATATTGTAACGATTTAATTGCAACTTAAGTGCCAAGAGAGAGGGCAAAACCCTCTAGTGGCAGATTAATGTTATCTTATGCTTTCTGAAACAATAAAGATGTTCCCCAAACATGTCTCCCTAAAAAAATGGAAGTTAAATGCACATATTTTTTTCAATTTAATTATTTGAAAATGGAGTATGATGATACGTAGCATGAATGGGCTTTGATGTTTGCTATTAGAACAAGTAAAGTATTAGATCTTAAACACAATTCAAACCTATATGGTAACGATACAGATAACTGAAGGCATTTAACTACTGTCAGATTATCAAAATAATACAAATAAATAAAAGATGTCCAAATTATTTAATCAAGTTTGGATATGAATTATAAATTGTACAGTATATTTTTTTCTAAGCGAAAAACGTTTTCTTTGTTTCTTGTAAGAGTGGTTATAGTGAAAATTCTTTAAAAAATCGTTTACTCTATCGAAAATTAAAATTTTATCACTTTAAGTGGTCCAAGATTTAACTTAATTTGTCGAGTGGCATTCTGCTTGATTTGAAAATCGAAAAAATGTTCAAGAAATCCTTGTATTACTAAGCCTACTTCGAAATTTGTCAGATAGTAATCTATAGAAACAGATCTTATTTTCGGCAAGGGACATCTTGTTATATTTTTTTTCACGCAGTAAATATAAAGGCAGTAATTTTCTGCCAAGACGTTGAAAACGTAATTTAAATTGTCAAAGAATGTTTTTGTTCTCGCATATGATGTTTCTGTGTTTCTCTAGATCTTGCTACTGCGTTTTACTTGTCGTTGTAGAGAGTCCATGCTGTGAAAATTAATAGAATATCATAGTCTCGTCGTCGTTTCTCAATGTTCATATCATAAGATCGTGTTGTAATTATTCCAACTCTTCACACACCACTATATCACTTGCAACACGAACTAATGGTTTCTATTTGATTCTAAGAAATATATCGCGTCGTTAGAGCGCAAAGGTTCTAAGTCCAATTTTTTCCGAAATTGTTTTTATACTTATAGATGGCGCGTGATGTACTCTTTCACATGGCGACCAAAAAAACGTATGAAATCATTATTATTTACAAGAAATAATGAATGAAATATTGTCCTATATTATATGTCGTCATATGTCCTATGTTTATTATTTTTGCTCTCCTGTAAAATTTCTAAAATTGGACATGGAACTTCTGCGCTCTAAGGACGCGATATAAAACAAGCGGCAAACCCCCCCCCCTCAAAATGGCTATTTTGTATTGGTAGATCATTTCAGAAGGAGACTCACATTCTTACGTCGTGAATATTTAATCGATTGAAAGCTAGAGTTTTCAGTTTGATAGTCGTTTAAGAAGTAGTGCCAGATGGATTCAAGAGTAGAACACTAATCTGGTTGCAAAGTCAACTGATTCTTAGTAGATCAATTCAAAAGGAGTCTTCCAAATGTTTTATAACACTTGTATATTGTTGATCATTTACTAGGTATAATCTAGTTACAAAAATGTATAAACAAATCTGGTTTGGAACTCAGGAGACCAATATTTCAAGAATCAATGACAGGAAAAGAAAGGATTTGGCGGATCATTCTGTTCATTTATTACATGGTGCACTCAAAGTATAGAAAGCCCACACTCAGAGCGTACAAAAGTGCTGCGAATGGCAACGTCAGTCCTGCCAAACCAAATTGAATTCCATTGTTTTCTGTCATCTACAAGAAGTATTTCACTTAATCGGGTTTAGTAACGCCAATAAATAAAGTGTAACATCTTGCATGTCCTATTTTTGATCAATCTAAATCGATTTCCAATACCAAATAGAACTCTTTCTTGTTTGCTTACCTAAAGACAGTGAAAGTTATACCAGTATTTACGTAAAATATTTACGAAACAAATATAAAACGTGATACTGAGAAAAGCACTTAGTGTTGATGAATGTATCCTTAAGTCGTTTCTTTAACTTCGACTGTCTTTTTAGAACTAGGACATCTCTGTTGGGCCTTTTTTGCATTTAATTTTCAAACATCTGCAGAGCTATTCTCAATTTCGTAATCTTCTACAAATGTCTGTCCATAAATACATTTGTGATATAAGAATGCCATTGTGTTCGTAAGTCCATACAGACACACATATATAATAACCAAAAGCAATGGCCACAGAGGAGATACTGAATACAACTGATACTTGGTCTAACAAACCACATGCATTGAACATGTCTACTAGCATTTCTTTAACTCATTGAGGCTCCAGTGCAATGAATTTTAATTTGTCAATGCATCCTAAAATTCAATAAGATATTCATCACCATCTTCAGCACTCTCCCTTTGAATAGTATAGTTGACGATGAAGTCCTTTCCTTGAACAGAAATCTTCCTCAGGGAGCTTTTATTTGCTCTACGGTTCGTTACTTTTTCCCCTTCAGTTACTATATATATACAGTAAAACCTGCCTTCAACGGACCCTTTATTAAACGGAAAACTGTCTTAAAGGGAAATATTTCATGGTCTCATGGATTTTGGAGTAAAAGACATGTAAAAGTCCCTTCATTAAGCGGAAACTGTGTTATGCGGACAACGGAAAGCAAAATAAACCTTTAACGGAAAATTCTAAGTTTCAGACTACATCGTTTAGAAAATTTTTAAACATCCTGTGAGAGGGTAAACATATACTGTCGGCGATAAATACTTCGTTCTTTTGTTAAATCTTTATGGGCAGTGTTGACCTTCGTCAATCACTACTCACATTCAGCTCCCACAATTTTTCGCTAGTCCTACGTAGCATGTCAGCTGTCAGTCTTCCTTGTAGGCGTACTTCTGTTCCGCTTGTGTAGCAACTAGCGACAGCCAACAAAAATGAGAAGAAAACTGACAAAACAAAGTTCTGGAAAAAAGGAATTGAGGTAAAGCAGAAGTTATATATCTCCATCACGTGTCGTGAAAACAAGGAGGAAAGAGTTCAGAGGACTTTCAAAATTCCAGAGAAAGCTTTCCTGTGTCCTGAAGTATACCGCAGCCAAGTAGTAGCAATGTATACAAAAAATTCTGCTTGACTATTGGGAAAAATAAAGGAAAGTGTGCACAGCATATTTTGTGTTTAAGTTTTTTTGGGTATTAATCCGTAGAAGGAAAAAGCACTGTAATTGAACAAGTTGCGTACATCAATATATTTTCTCATTATGTCCGTTATAAGCATATATATATTTTTTTTAACGGAAAGGTCTATCTCCATTAAGCGGAAACCTGTCTTTAACGGAAATTTTTGCGAGTCCCGCTCGATTCCGCTGAAGACAGGTTTCACTATATATATATATATATATATATATATATATATATATATATATATATATATATATATATATATATATATATATATACAGAGGGTAAACAAAAACTCTAAAAACACTTCATACAGGACACGCAAATTTGGCCCTCCAGCATACAACACGTGTTGCGATTGCCGATCTTTTTTGTTTTCAATGTGTCATGTGGACCTTCCTCTTGCGTCAGCAGTAACCAGTCCACCTGTGAGTGTCGTGGTGTGAAAGTGGTGCGGTAAAATAGGCGACTTGAAAGACTTCCAAAGAGGCATGATCGTTGGTGCCCGTCTGGTTGGAGCTTCAGTGGCAACAGTTGCGAACGTTGTGGGGATATCGAGAGGCACTGTGTCCAATGTCACGAGGCATACACAATTCATGGGCAAACGACGCCTGCAAAGCACAGCAGTGGTCGAAAGACAATCCCGTCAGATAGGGATCGGAGGGCATTAAAAAGGATTGTAGCAACTAACAAGATCACTGCAATGAAAATTACGTCTGAACTCAATTCCGGCCTACAGAACTCGGTTTCATCGAAAACAGTGCGACGGAAACTTCATAAAATGAAAATTCATGGCAGGGCCGCTATCGCCAAACCCCTGGTCACAGCAGTAAATGCGAAGAGGCGTATCCAGTGGTGCAAGGACCACAAGGCGAGGACACATGAGCAGTGGAGACACGTCATGTGGTCTGATGAATCGATCTTCACCTGGTTTCCAACAACCGGTCGTGTTTAGTATGGAGAACACCGTCGCAGGCCTATGATACAGACTGTCTGCTACCAACTGCAAAGCATGGAGGTGGTTCTGTTACAGTATGGGCAGTGATGTCGTGGTTTTCTGCAGGTCCCACCATGGAATGATGAATCCTGAGGTGTATGAGGCCATTTTGGGGGACCAGGTTCTACCCATGGCCAAAATATTGTCTCTTGATGATGATGGCATCTGCCAAGATGATTTGGCACAATGTCAAGCTGCAAAAACGGTGAAACCATGGTTTGAGGAGCATGACCAGGAGCTATCACACCTCCCCTGGGTTCCACAATCAAAAGATCTGAACATCATTGAGCCATTGTGGTCTGAGTTAGAAAGACGTGCTCGGTCTCATTACCATCCACCAGCATCCCTCAAGGAACTGGAGTATGTTTTGGTGGAACAATGGTACAAAATTCTACACACCATGGTTCAGGAGCTGTATACGTCCATTCCACGTCGGATCCAAGTTGTTTTGGACGCAAAAGGAGGCCCCACAGCATACTAGGTATGATTTTCACATTTTTGCAAACGTTTTAGATTTTTTGTGTAACCCCTGTATATATATAGTCACTTCCACTGTATATATTCCAATATACATCACTTTCAGTCTGAAGCGTTCTAGTTGGGCAAAACTGGGTGAAATTTCGACTTTTTTCCACTTTTCAATGTGTTCTTGAGTTTTTGAAGAGAAATGGAATAGATAATTTGTTTCTCATCTTCCTTTCTGGCATATGATTTTATTTGTTTTACTTTGTCCTTTTTCCCAAAATTATATTTAAAATTTATTCTCGGATCCTCCAGCTGCATCAGGTTTAAGATTTTTAATGGAACTTCCACTAACTTTACTGTTATAGCTGGCAAGTGATGACAAGCTTGGCTCCGGTAACAGGGATTCCTGGTTTATTAAATCTAGACATTTCTGCTTGTTTATCTTCTGCAAAACCATGTTTGCTGAAATTAACAAATGAATTACTGCTTAACTTGTTGCTCAATGACTTTTTACTGATGTCTTGTTTATGTTCTGTGGGCTTTGCATAGGGTCTACTATGTGGATGCTGTGTTTCTTAAAGATTGTATCGTGTCTTGGCTTTGAAGCTTATTTGTCGACGACGCTGATACATCTCTATTGCTTTTCTTTTCGTTTTCTTTTACGCTAGCAGTATTTGGTTTCAATATTTTACCTTTCTCGCCTTCCATTTAACTGTAACTTTTTTTTCTCTTCGAATTCTGTGTTTACTTCCTCTGATAATCGTTGCCAAGTTATTTAAAACCATTGTTACTCGAGCAACAATAAATTAATGCCGACTGAATAGTAAGTGTATAGATTGCCAGGAATAAATTGTTGTCCAAACCAGCGGCATCTAAACTTCCTTTGCGTGTCCCAACGATATTTTTGCTTTCAAGCATGTATTCCAGAGTTAAGTAATTCTTAATTCAAATTATAAGTAACTATACCAAAAATAAAGAATAAAAGTTATTACCTTTTCATTAGTTAAATATCCCCGTTCTACTATAAACAGGAGGGTCATTATATCAATTTAATAGAACTATGGTACTTGTACCAATTATGGCCCGGGTTTCTAATATGGCCCACCCACCATATCTCTAAGATTTACGTTGGTGCTACTAGATGACAATATAAACTATGTACTCGTGAAAAGCGTATACATATTTGCGCGGCTCAGAGGATATAGTTTATACTGTCATATAGTAACAACAACTTAAATCTGCAGAGATATGGTGAGTGGGCCATATTAGGGACTCGGGCCATAATCGGTACAAGTACCATATGTTTCAGAATAAAACCGTTTTTTACATTTCACACGACCCCTAAGAAATCATCGAATAACCCGGGTTACAACCATACTGATCTAAACAATACTACAGGGTGATTTTTTTTTAAACTCACGGATTTCATTTGGGTCTAGAATTTCTAAGTGAAGTCCGATTTTCATGCAGTTTGTGGCAAATGATGAAGGAAGGATGGGAGATTTATGGAACTATGTTTACTGGTTTAATTTCATTCGGGATAATATCGGCCATACCTGAAGAAAAACAGCAAATATTCGCAAGTGCACCTTACAATTGGTGCGGTGCGGTGTGAAGTCTTGAGTTTTCTTCGTTAGATGACAACCTCGCCAAGGTCAATAAGGAACAGGAAACTGGGTCTTGTATCGGGAATTATACTGTACAGTTCCGTGCTACTGTGTGAGTATGATCAGGACACAGTGAGAAAATTGTACTGTTTGGAGTAACATAAGTTTATCGTTAAAAGTTTTTGGAGAACGGAAACTGTTGTTGCTACGCAAAGGGCTTTAGAAACAAATTTGCCTCACGTTCTCCCCCAGACAGGAACATAATATGGTCGCTATTAGTGCACGAGCGAAACCTCTAATCAGGCGTCATAACACGTTAATACGACCTCAATGATGCAGCAAGCATGCAACATAGACCGCTGATGACTGGGAACGTTATTTCAAACCACTGGCCGTGTTTATATGTGGCAGATGCCGAAAGAAGCATATGATCAGCATTGTCTTCGCCTAATTGTCAAACAATGACGACTTTGTATTGCTAAGGTTCGCAATGTCCTGGTTTCCAATGGTCCCTTTGCTGATACATGCCGGTCTCGTCAATGTCCATGATTATGTCACCATTTTAGGGAACCATGTGCGTCCTCTGGTCCAAATGTTGTTTCTGGGCAATGGCACCGTATTCCGGAATGATAATGTGGCCATTCACACAGCTGGTGCTGTTGTAGCGTGGTTTGATGAATATTGGTTTAAAGTTAAACACCTTACTAAACCACTCAACCACCGGATCTGCACACAAATGAACATCTTTGGTCCGTTTTGAAGACACGAATCCCGTGAAGATTTCCTCTTCCATAGTCCCTTATGGGGCTGAGTGATTTACTGCATGTGGAATGGCGTAATATCCAGATTCCACCACTCACGACCTCTAGGACTCCATTTCAAGTCCAATCAGAGCTGTTCTGAGGGCGAAAGGTGGTCCAACGCCATAATAATATCTTAATTTGCTCTTTGTTTAAGTGTTTCCATTAAATTGATAAATATCCATTCATCTATTTTTATATATTCTTACGTTATTATGTTATTAATTACTCTTTATATAAATCAATTGTGATTTTGTTGCTGCTGTGGTGTTTTATAAAAAAGCTAGTTACTTCTGACTAAGTTTAATTGTATGTATCTAATTTTAAAAATAAAATTTTTATCAATGGGACTGATACACACTACAAAAGTTCTTGTTAATTGCGACACGTGAATAAGAGACATTTATGATTCCACTTCACTTTAGATTTCAAACATTAAACAGAAATCTTACTATTTTATAATGTGGTGGTCTATATAACATAGAATGGCGAGACATGTGTTACTGTTGTCAGGGATCTCTTCATCTTACACAATTTGAATATACTGTATAAAAGTGTAGATAAATTTCCAGCAATCAGTGAAAGTATATAAAGCAAAATATTGTAAGGAAAGATAGTGAATGATTATTCATGGATTTCTGCAACAAACAGAGCCAGGTTTACTACTAGCTCCACTAGGCCCGAGCTTAGGGGCGAATGATAGAACAAAATTTAATATGCAAGGAGAAAAGATTGAATGAATGATATTTTCTAATAAACATGGTTAAAACACCTTACTAAATAAATTTTCTCATTCTGTTTCATAAAACATTCTTCTCCTATTTCATTTATTTATTTATTTATTTATTTATTTATTAAAGATTTTAGTATGAATAGAAAAAGAATCAAAATAATCATTTTATATTAGGATAAAAACATAAATTTCCGCATTCTAAATCTTTATTCTATTCGTTTTCGTGTTATTTTTAGTAGACAAAAACTCAAAACTAATTTCTTTTATTATTGCATGCAAATCAGTAGTGTACACACAAACTCACCAAGGGGAGACTTACACACACACAGAAGATCGAAAAATCGTGGGCACCAGGTTGCCATGGAAATACGAGTGTGACGCTCAGCTAATTTAGGGGCAAAACATGTAGGATTATCATATTGACCGCCAGGTAGAAATTTTCACTTTCACTTTCCTACAAAGGATTGATCATTTCTACAACCTAATATTGTCATGAGTTATTATGGCCAAGGATACGATTGCTGACTACTGTGTATGTTGAAGATGCAAAAATCTCTCCTTGACCTCATTAATTTCTGATCAGTGAAGGTAAAGAGATTATTTCTGCAAGAAAATGTCAAGTGACAAGCTTCATATCACCTTTAGAAGATCGTTTGGCGGGAGATACAGTCGTTGAATTGTTACCTTTACTGATATATCGATCTCGGATATGTTCGTTTATGGCAAACAACACCATAGCTTTTCTCTAAGTTATTCCGTTCCTTCCCACTGTTTTAATCCACAAACTTGTCCATAATAATGAATTGCAATTATCAATAATCTTCTTTAACGGGAAATATGAAAAATGAAGTGACATAGTGAAATTTTACGTCCCACGGTTAAGGCGGAGAGGCTAAAGGAGACGCTGATGATTAGAAATGAATGAAATGATGAAATGAAGAAAGTGGCAGGAAACGGAGGAACCCCAAGAAAACCCATGCACACGGAACAGGAAATATGCGTGAGGCGTTCAAGTTCCCATTATTTTTTCTTTTCTTTATTTTCTTTTTTCTTTCTTTCTTTTTTTTCTTTTTTTTTTTTGACAATAAATAAATATGGTTGTTGTAGTCTAATGATAATAAGTTACACCTATGTAACACTTACCAATGACAGGAAGTTATTGAATATTCGAAAACATATGGCTCACAAATCACAACTGGTTCATGTCAGCTCCTCTTAAATTGAGCTTCAATAATTACTTTTCTTTCACTTGTACTAACGAGCGTAATTATTATTCCTTGGATGACGTACTGGTGAACACAGGAAAGCACATTGTACTTCAGGCGACTTGTTTCACATTATTTACGATTAATTATGTAATATCGTAAAAACAATGGGAAAACACAGTTAGAAACTTGATTGTTCTGAACAAAGATAATGGCCTTTCCTACCTTTACGAGGCATCGTCAACTGAAAGTATAAAAATACAAAACAGCATCCTTACTGATTCCCTCACGTGATCACACAAGTTTCTAAAACAGATTATGTTAATTTTGCAACTACAGGAAGAAGTGTGTGCAGTGCTACTCTGAGTGTTGAAAAAATGCCAATGTTATGTTCTTCTCAATTACAAATTTAGAAATACAGTGGATTACTAGCAAATGCGTCGCTAGGCTCCTAGTATAGAAAAAAAATATTTATAAGCTGATTTCCTTTTTATTATAGCAACCAAATAACAAAAATAAGAATTGCTAGAACATTAGAGAGGCCGAGAAATAACGTGGCTTATTTGCCTACGAATATGTAAAGCAAAATCAACATTCAGACCGCACACAGTATAATTATATTGTATCTGGTTGAATGAGAAATGTGCAGACTTTGACCCAATAATAAACGTCCTTTTAGATATTTTAGAATGTATTTAATGTTTGTTTCCCATCTACTTTCCCCACGGAATACATATAATACTGTAATCAATATATTCCTCCTTCCGCAACTTTTCAAAATATGTATACAATATGAATTTTGTTTGTTTGCTTTCCAACAATTAAAAATATAATCTCATTATAACATATGATCACAATAATCTTGTAATAATAACGAATCTCCTCATTACGCAAGATATGGAAGTTTGCCTAGAAAACCGAGATAGTGAGTTCTGTTCCGGTTATTCCCAGTCAGATATACAGGGTGAACCACAACACACGGCCCACCAGGCTCGTAGCTAGGAGGTGGCCACCAGAGAGCTACACCCCCTCTGCGACTCCCTTAAGCCCTCCTGAATCTTTCAGATGTTTCTTAGCATATAAGTATAAATATAAAGGGAGCTTAAATTAGTCTCTTCAAAAATGTCTTAGCCTTGTCTTAATGCTCAGCCTATGGGCCTGCAGCAACGCCGAATGCAAGTTGAAGTGGACACAATGTCGGTGAACCTATCACATTGATATGTTGAAAACATTAGAAACTCTCCAGAGTGCATAATAGCCGTATTTTAATGGAGCAGATGGAATAATGACAACGACTACTGGAAGCGGCGTTTAATTAATGCAACCTAGGGAGTGACACAGGCCTATCAAGAGGGTGCAAAGCCATAGTCCCACACTGCGCGACGTGTTTCAAATGATCAATATCTGAATGATAGCCATCCCGTAATCTAATGAACATATTGTGTAACACTTTGTATTAGAGGGTGGATCTTTGGGGTCCTGGCCCGTTCCCCGCAATCCCGAATTTTCTGTAAATTTAGTCTAACTTTGGGGGTGATTTTCAAATGTTAATATAATTTACGTTCATATTGAATGTGGAGCCCGTAAAAGCTTTGGATTCCCCCCCAAAATAAATTCTTGCGAACATGTTATCTCTATAAACCAGAGATGTGCGTCTACGCGTAAAAAACGATAGTTTACGTTTACGTGTCAACTATGCGTAGACAATGTAAACAACGTAGACTATGCAGAATATGTCAACAACACGTAATTTAATATGGCATCGTGGACAATTAAGAAGCTTTATGTTGTCGTTACCTTGCGAAATTGCGTACAAACTAAAATGCCTAGACCAGCGAATAGTAACTTTCGAATACTTAGTTTCGTCTTGATGAAGGAAAATGAAAAATATTATGCATTTTGTAAAATATGCAAGAAAAATTGGCAAATACAGCAGATTCAAGACTGAAATGAAAGCTCACAGGTGAGAATTAGTTTTATAAATTTCATTATAAAAGCAGTGCTCGAAGTGGAAAATCTAAGGAAGTGGTATATGCAGAGCAGAGTAAACATACAGATTAGATAATTCCCTCTACTTTTTATATGTTACTCGTTTCCCTAATCTTTCGCTGCACGAATATAAACCAGTGATGTGCCGTAAACTATAATTTTACGTCTACGCGATTGTCTACTGTAATCTATATGTAATCTACATTACACCTTTTCCCGTGTAGACTATGTAGACATACACTATCAAATGTAAGGAAGAATTTTGTTGCTCGTCTGTTCATATTTCCTCATTCAGTTGTTTTGCTTCGGTGTAGCGAAAGATTAGGAAAACGACTAGCATATAAAAAGTAGAGGAAATTATCTAATCTGTATGTTTACTCTGCTCTGCACATACCACTTCCTTAGATTTTCCACTTCGAGCACTGCTTTTATAATGAAATTTATAAAACTAATTCTCACATGTGGGCTTTCAGTCTTGAATCTGCTGTATTTGCCAATTTTTTCTTGCATATTTTACAAAATGAATAATATTTTTCATTTTCCTTCATCAAGACGAAACTAAGTATTCGAAAGTTACTATTCGCTGGTCTAGGCATTTTAGTTTGTACGCAATTTCGTAAGGTAACGACAAAAGAAAGCTCCTTTATTGTCCACGACGTCATATTAAATTACGTGTTGTTGACATATTCCACATAGTCTACGTTGTTTACATTGTCTACCCATAGTTGACACGTAAACGTAAACTATCGTTTTTTACGCGTAGGCGCACATCTCTGCTATAAACCCAGAGCAGTGAGGTATCGCGAATATATTGATATAGAATTTTTTTGTGCTCTGTCCTCAGATCAGTGGTTCCTAATCTTGTTTGCCTCACGCCCCCTCGTAAACCTCATACTTCGCGCCCCCTCCTTTCAGCTTGTTGGTCATACACAGTATTACATACTCATATCTTCCATAATAATAATAATAATAATAATAATAATAATAATAATAATAATAATAATAATAATAATAATAATAATAGCGATGCTATCACCAATTTATAGTTACAAACGTGTTCAAATTATTAGACTCAATATTCAGTTTCTGAATATTTTACTGTTCTTACAATATTACGTGAGAAAATACTTTCGAACTTAGTCCAAATTACTACCTTGTAACTCTGTCCTAATTTCTAGTGGGTGTGGCATATGCTTGTCAATATTAATAAAACAAATGCGTACATGACATTCAAATATAATTATTATACAGTGTGTATATCCAAATTGGAAACAAAAAGTGAAATGGAATACTTACAAGAAAATTATCTCACACAAGGATTAATATTTCTTATGAAATCCCTTATTTTTTATTAAGTATTTTATCCTTTGTGGCATCCTATGTAAGAGTTTAGCACATTTTGCCTTCAATTCAGCATCATGATACCACAAATTGTTGATCTCCTTAATCAATTGATGTTTGGGTGTAATATGCTTCTTCTTTAGCTTTTCCTTCATGAAGCTCCAAAGATTTTCAATCGGTTCATATCAGGACTAGTGTCCGGCCATGGAAGAACACTAGTTTCGATGTCCTGGAAGAATTTTGTCACAGCTTTGGCACGGTGGCATGGGGCTTCATCATACATAAAGATGAATTGTATATACCACAAACGCTAAGTGAGTTGCATATAAATTTTGCAACTCCAGTGAAGCGAGGCGTTCAGCTAATTATTGTATAAATAAGTGTAATTCGATTATTTATTCTGTAGTCAGAGGCGGATCTAGAAGGTAAAAACCTAGGGGGAGTCAGAACAGAGACTATGATAGGTATATTATGAATTAACTATAAATTTTCAAAAATATATAAATAATAGCTTAAATTATTTTTCTCTCTCAAAAACTGGAGGAGCCTAGGCCTCCCGGTCCCGAGCTAGATCTGTCACTGACTGTAATTAAGTTTAATCTAAAATTATTGTGTTTTATTATATTATTATATTATTCGCTTTGAAAGAGAGAATATGCAACTAGAAAACGTCGGTACGGTAAGAGGAGAGGAACTATAAAATTTGCAATTGAACCCGCATTTTTATTGCAAATTCGGATTCTACACATCAAAACGTAAGGTTTGTTTGAATCACTTTTTCGCAATGTTCCTGGATCACACTGTAATATCACAAAAAGGAATAACATCATACATCATCCGAGGTTGATAATAAGCAAAGAGCAGCTTCAAGAAGACAATGACAAGATGTGCAGTGTAACGTTATTTCTTTTTGTGCGATTACGTGTGATCTACGAAGATCACGAAAATGTGCTTGAAGTAAAAGCTGCACATTTTTCTATTCTGAACATGCAATAAAAATAGTTTTTTTTTTTTTTAATTTAAAATTTTAAAGTTGCACCCCGCCTTCGCCCTTGTAGAAGGAGAACAACTTCGGTTTGGCATAGTTGAATAGCTCCTTTTAAAAATATTGGACACATATTTCGTGATTTTTAATTACAAATTTATTTACTGTCATATTTCAGCATCCCTATCTTTTTCTGATAACTTGTATTTGTCAAAAATTGACCAGCAGTTATGACGCCTGTGGATTTTGGAGCGACACAGTATCAACGTAAAATGCGGCTCTTGTATTGTCCCAAATGTTACAACACAATTTAAATTTTATTTTAATTTTTTTCTGTTTTACATTTTTATGTTTACTCATTTATAATTAATTGAACTATATTTTACTGTATAAAAGAAAATGTCTTAATATATAAAAAAATCAACATATTTAAGTCTAAGTTTAAAATTGAATTAAGCTTTAAAAATATCTTTGGAGACATTTAGTTAAAATACTGAAATATAAACAGGTTATTTTTATCTACGAAAGAAATTCAATTTCTCAGTGGTGTTAGCAACTATATATATATATATATATATATATATATATATATATATATATATATATATATATATATATGTATATGTATATATATATATATATATACAGAGTGTTGATTAATTCGTGTGTCAATTTCATTTGTTCACTGTGCAAAAGTGGAATGAGGTAAAGCTTTGGAATTTGGTGTAACTTTAGACGAAGGACATAAGTTTTGTTTCGCTATAGAAGCATGTCACTTGTACTGAAGATTGAAGAGATATAGGGTTAAAGATCAAATTTCGATTTTTTCGTTATGGGATTCCAATGTTAAATTCTGAAAGAGCCTGAAAAAACGTAAATCGAAGTGATAACAAAGAAAAAGCTGTATGGTATGATTCTATGTCGCAAGCCGACCAAATATGCGTCAATTAAGTGTCATGGTCAGAGGTCACTGTCAGATCAAGTTCACAGGTCACCTTGAGAACCCATTTGACATTGATGAGGTACGGACATTGCGTTGTTTTCAGTGTATTCAAGTGAGTTCTCAAGATGACCTGTGACCTTGATCTGACAGTAACCTCTGACTATGACACTGGATTGACGCATATTTGGTCGGCTTGCGACATAGAATCATACCATACAGCTTTTTCTTTGTTATCACTTCGATTTACGTTTTTTCAGGGTCTTTCAGAATTTAACATTGGAATCCCATAACGAAAAAATCGAAATTTGATCTTTAACCCTATATCTCTTCAATCTTCAGTACAAGTGACATGCTTCTATAGCGAAACAAAACTTATGTCCTTCGTCTAAAGTTACACCAAATTCCAAAGCTTTACCTCATTCCACTTTTGCACAGTGAACAAATGAAATTGACACACGAATTAATCAACACTCTGTATATTTATATATATATATATATATATATATATATATATATATATATATATATATATATATATATATATATATATATATATATATATATAAAGAAAAATCATTATATTATAATATAAAAAGAAAATATATTTATTTGTATATGAAAGAACAATAAATATGGCAGCTTAAATTTAAAACAGGGGCAAACTTAACCGTACTAATGGCCGAAATACAAAGTATCTGTCTAAATGATGTTTTGTGTTTTCTGAAATTTGTTCAGTTCATGACAGTAAAAATTTAGAAGTAACTAATCCTCAAGTATTCACTGTTCGGTAACAATTATATGTTAATATTGGAAATAAATACCTTATTCACACAATCAACATACAGAATGTACAAATCTTCCCACTTGAGATACGTTCTCTTGTTCGCCTAGTTGTGTATTAAGCTGTTTTGTTGTCATCAGAGCCGTAGCTAAGGGGGGGCCAGCGGGGCGCCCTCCCCGGGCGCTGACAACAAGGGGGCGCCAAACGAGCAAGGAGAAAAAAAGTTGTGTTGGACATGAATAAAAGACGAGTCGCCCCCAGAAAGTATTGGCGCCCTATTAGATCAATATTGCTGTCGGTTATCAATGAAATACGTAGATTTCTTAAAAATTTTCTTGCTCGCATCGCTCGCAAACCAAGAGTTTAAATAAGTCACAACAAGTTTTTACTTATTACTTAAAGAGTTATAGATGATTTCTTAATTATATGTGGTATACAAGGTGCCGAGTAATGACTTATAGTGTACGCAGGAGCATTTTCAAACTCAGAAACGAGCAAAGTTGTGTTCGGCGTTTTGACAATGATTAGGGATGCGCACGAGTCGAGACATGTCTCGAATCTCGAGTCGAGGCACACTTTGTAAAATTCGAGACGAGTCGAGACAAACGTACTTCTCGACTCGAAATTTTTTCTATAATTTTTAATAATATTTTGAAAAAAGTACTCACTCAGAAACACTCGACTCGAGAATTTCCGAAACTGCAGGACTTGTCAGGTGTTCGAGGACTGTTGTGATGATTGTCTTCAAAAAGTGGCGAAACCAAGGGGAAAAGACGTCCAAATGTCGAGGGGTTGGGCGCCCCCACCTCATTACAGATGTCGGACGTCGTAGGCTGGGCAGACTGGAAAAACAGAACAGGCAGCGAACTGCGTCAGAACTAAGATCAGAGTTTAATGCTGGGCAAAGTACAAGTGTGTCTGAACTAGTGTTGTCAAATTTCCGAAAATTTTGAACCTGTTTAAAAAAAAGTTTTTTTGATTTTCCGAAAAAATTGAAAAAAAAATGTTTGTATTAGGTTAATTTTACTAATAATGATATCTTTTTTTTCAAACACGTGAAAAATGTAAGTTCAAAAATTTCAATATGGCGAATATTAAAAAATAGCACTCGAAAATAAAACTATTCCAATTATTATCTATATATTAAAATACTAGATTTACGCGTATATGTTTCTCCTCACAGAAAAGTTTATATGTTTGTCTCCAATCCTTTCAACAATGATATTTCGAACCCACAAGTGCTAGAAACGTGCAGTTTTCATTTGTCGATTCCAAATTTTGTGTAAATTGTCTAGTTTTAATTGAATAGTTTTTTAAAAAAAAACATGGCCATTAATTCTTTATTACATTTTTAGGAATACATTAGAAGTACTGTGGGGGCGCGGTGGCTCAGTGGTAGAGCGTTCACCTCCGGTGCTTGGGGTACCTGGTTCGATCCCAGATCGCGCCGTGTGGACTTTGTGGTGAACAAACACCGTGCTCGTGGGTTTTCTCGGGGTTCTCCCGTTTTCTCCCACTTTCTTCATTCCGCCATTTCATTCATTTCTCATCATCACCGTCTCCTTTAGCCTAACCGGCATAATCGTGGGACGTAAAACTAAAGATTTCATTTCACTAGAAGTACTGAAATTTTTGAAAAAGTAAAGCATCATGCCGTACGAGTTATATATTCCAACATCACATAGTTGTATATATGAGTTGTATATCTGTCAGGCGTTTGTTTCAGGGTCAAATGATAATGAAAACGAAGGATAACCATTTCTCCAGTCTAAGATTAATCTTCATTGTTTGGTGAGGTTTTTTGGCCAATAAACACCGTTTATCACTGACATAATTAATTGTGTGTAATTTATTTACTTATTAAATAATGCATGCAAATGCATGCATACACGATATGGGCATTCAGTAAATGGATACTTGAAAATTTGAATTCAATTATCTATACAAGCCGGCTACAAGTCTTGTTTTGGCCATGGGTGCAGTCCACCGGATGTGTAGCCTACCGAAGGACCAGACAGATGTTATCGAAACTATTGTGCTATTGTTTCTTTGTGTGCTTTGGCAGAAACTTTTGTAGATATCGAAGCCTGCCAGTGAAGCCATATCTAGCATCTTGGTGCTAGATCTAGCATAATTCACTCCCATTTAGAATCTTGGCAAAATCTCATTCTTCCCTCTGGAGAATAGAAAAAGAACGAAAATTTAGGCGGTTCACTGACCGTTGGGAATTATCCCGTTGTTGAAGCGATGGTTGGAGTAATAAAACCAGTTAGTATTTCCGCTGTTGTAATGTTGAATTCACAGAAATGTTAAAAAATAAGCAAAACGTGACTCTGCACAAGATGTTTACTTACCCATAGTTTTATTATTGTCAACTAAAACTCGAGTGTCTGGGATGTTTCTGTTCCTTCTCTCTTTACAACTTTGGGGGCCGCGGTGGCTCAGTGGTAGAGCGTTCACCTCTGGTGCTTGGGGTCCCGGGTTCGATCCCAGCCCCCGCCAAGTGAACTTTGTGGTGGACAAACACCGTGTGCGTGGGTTTTCTCGGGGTTCTCCCGTTTCCTCCCACTTTCTTCATTCCACCATTTAATTCATTACTCATCATCACCGTCTCCTTTAGCCTAACCGGCATAACCGTGGGACATAAAACTCAAAGATTTCATTTCATTTTCATTTACAACTTGAGAGGGGAGGGGGTATGATCCACTAAAAGAAATGCTTCAGTGCTGCGTCGGAAGCGGCATGTTTTGTACATATTTCTTAAAATGTTATCCATTCATAAAGTATAAATTCCCCCTTCCTCCCCTGATTCTCTTTCCAATACAGAGAACCGACTCTTTAAATGAAGAAAGAACCCTGAACCCTCCCGGAATTTACGGGAATTAGATGACCTGTGTGTGCATATGTGGTGCCAACTCTCTCCAGCGACCCACCGAGGAACATTGCGACCATGCCAAGACGCATTGCCGTTGTTATTCGTGACAAAAGGTGGACATACTAACAATTAGGTAGGTAGTCATAATGGTCTGGCTGATGTGTGTATATATTTTAACTCGTATATTTTGTCTCGACTCGAATTCGAGTCGAGTCCAGACAGAGACTGTCGAGTCGAGACACGAGTCGAGACAGCAACATATTTTCGAGTCGAGACAACATTTTCTCGAGACGAGTCGAGACAGGCTTAAATCTCGACTCGACTCGACTCGTGCGCATCTCTAACAGTGATGAGTTTGCTTAGTTCAAAACGTTTTTCTACCCCTGGGGGCTCAGTGGTAGAGCGTTCACCTCTGGTACTTGGGGTCCCAGCCCCGCCAAGTAAACTTTGTGGTGGACAAACACCGCGTGCGTGTGTTTTCTCGGGGTTCTCCCGTTTCCTCCCACTTTCTTCATTCCACCATTTCATTCGTTACTCATCATCACCGTCTCCTTTAGCCTAACCGGCTTAAGCGTGGGACGTAAAAATCAAAGATTTCATTTCATTTTTTTTCCTATCCAATCCGATTAATCACGACGCACAGTGGAGCCAAGGCACTGAATTCTTGGCAAAAATAAGAATTCGCAATATGAAGCAGAAAATTGAAAGAAAACCAATTAGTTTGGTGTGTGCAGTGGCTACAATAATGTTATTTCGACATTATTTTATCAAAAACATAGAGTGTTACATCATAAAAGGAAATATTCCTTATATTCGCGCCTAAATAATATAACAGATTATATGATTGGCATAAACAAACGCGTGGGCAATATGCTTTGATTTGGCAACTTATGATTGACTTACATTCTTACGCATGAAAGGAAAAAGTGTACTTGTTCTTTTTACAACTGAAGAGTAATAAAATTGAAGAAAAGTTCTTGCTTCTCAAAATTATTTCCAAGTTGTGGAGGATTCGTTATGACAATGAAGATGCAAGGACGCTTCAATACATAAAAATTATCTCATCACAAGTTCTCGATATATTATCAGATGTATTAAACATATTATGATTTACAAGCATCAGTAACCTGTTCAGCTTGTTTCATATATTGCATCGTGCATTACGTGGGCTGATTTCAGGGCTTGATTGGAACACTCTGAGCTGGAGCGAGCGGAGGCTCATTACAGTTGATTCCAATGTCACTTCTGTGCACGCATCGCATCACAAAAAAACGCAATACTGAATTGATCAACACCATTTTAAATATGGTTCTACCTTATGGTCCATAGATTGTTTGGCAAACATTGACGTTTCAAAATATCGCCACCATTAATCACACATGTTTGACTAGAGTTTAGTTCCGTTGGCGAATGCCAGAGAAGTATGATTGGATGTTGGTAACAAGATGGGTCCTAGGGGGCGAAGCACCAAGTAGGTTTGGCGGCAAAATTCCCAGAATCGATCTATATTCAACTTTGTCACTGCGTGCATGGGGATCACACGTCTAATAATCTAACACTGCTCTCACATTCATCCAACCTCAATTCAAAAGCAGCATTGCATCCAAAATGCGGTTTTCCTCAAACATTTTCATGCGCTATATTTCCCAAAAGTGCAAATATGTGCAGGTTTTCACTTTGCATACAGTAAGAACAATGTTTCCGCTACGATATATTAAAAAATCACAGACATAACATTATTATGCCATATTTTCTACTAAAATGCCATTCTATCGTTTGACTACAGTTTATATGCTTTCAGTACCACAGCATTTTTCAAATATGATATTAAGTAGGGGATTACCATAGGGATATGATACTGATATTAACATCATTCCAAATATGATTATTGATTACACATTACCTCAACATTCTAAATATACAAAGAGCTCCTCCGTGGCTAAGCGGTTAGCGTACGCGCCTTTGGCGTGGGAGACCCGGGTTCGATTCCCGGCGGGAGCTCATGTGGTTCGGATTCCACGTTAATCAGTAGGTCCACGTCTCATATAGTCTAGCTGCTGAAAAGGGACGTTAAACTCAAAATCAACTCAACTCTAAATATACAAAACGATACATACATGTCGGTCGTGTCACCATGTTTACCAGTCACGGAATATCTACACGCAATGTAGGAATAGTCACATTCAAAGTCAATTTCCTATCTTCTGTCACTAAGCAGCACCTTTCCTGCTTCGGTGGATAACCAAATTTACACGTCCCATGAATTCATTGTAAATAGCTATCACTTCTTTTCCTGCACACTATCTTATGTGTACACTATTAAGGTTTCATTATAGCAAATTATATCAAGTCAATCTTTTACTTCATTCTTCGAGTTTTTACTAAGAATTGCCTGGTTTGGCCCCACTGTGCGACGTTGAGAATGAAGGTATGAAAGTGAGAAGAGTGAAGAGACACATTCAAGCTGCTGTTTGCGCGGGAATATTAAAAATAAAAGTAAACGAGGGAAACAATAACATTTTCGAACTTCAAGCAGTTGTAGAATACGGGCTTAAGGGATCAGAACTTAGCCCGACGAAGTTCGACTTTTTTACACACACTAATCACTACCAATGATTTATTTTAAAATTCCATTGACATATCAAATGCTTCCAATTTGGAGGAATTTATTGAGGTCATTTTTCAGCAACTTTTTATATCGGCACCATATTATTTTGTGTATGCGTGTCTAGTTGTGTGATGTTTTTATCTATCTACATACATACAAAACATAAGTACACACATTCTTCATATATGTACGTGTTAGTGTATTTTAATATGTTAATTAATAATAAGTACTTTAAATTCGGAACTTTCATTCATTAAGAAATTAAGTAATTACTATAATTTCAGACATATGTAGTAGCCAAAGTATATTTTGGATTTTAAGTACAAACATTGAACATATTCTTCACCTCCATCGATCAATATTTAGAAATTCACAAAGAAGGATCCTTCTGAATTTCCATTACATTTCACAAAATATTTTTTACCGTTAAGAGATCGAAATTAACATACTATTGATGTGGTCACATACAGAATAAAATTAAAAAGTTTTCAATTATTATTGGAAATTAATACTGTCACCCATTTGGAACAATTTAAAAGCACATAGTTTTTAATGTATTAAAATTTCATTTCTTATCAATAGTATGAAATGTTGTAAATAGTAGTAACTTTCCATAACTGTTCTCCTAGCGAATTTGTATACAACCAAAGGTAGTTTTGTCAAGTTTAACAAAAAGTCCAAAATAAGACTCTCGAAAACAGCTCTTATTTGGAAAAGGATACGTAATGATCGTTTTTGGTTGTTGTAATGGTCTTTCCAAGAAGATTAATAAAAATTCAGCGTAACAACAAAAGCTGCTTTTCTTATATATATATATATATATATATATATATATATATATATATATATATATATATATATATATATATAATGATTGCTAAAGTGAGTGTAGGGGCGCTGAATTCTACTACGCCCCAGACGCAGAAATCTCTAGCTACGGCTCTGGTTGTCATGGTTCAGGTTCACTTTCTGTCAATCCAGTAATAATGAATATTAAACAATTATAATAATATATTTGAGTTATTATTCACCTTTCAATCAAATAGTGAAGTAATAAATACTAATTAGCATCTATATTCAAGGTTATAGCCTACAAGAATCTGCATATCTAGAAACGAAGTCCAGGTGAGGAAAATACTGAAAGATTACAAGAAAGAGGCAACTGTTTAGATAATCCATAATCCAGAGATTTGAGAATGCTTCACTCTCTCTACCACGAAGGTTCGACATCTTAAAATGGTAAAATAGCTATATCAAAATAGACATTTCCTTTTTGACCAAAGGTTGTAATTTAAAGACATCATCGTGTAGAAGTAGTCGTCAATATACCACATACAGTACCAAAAATCTCAGAAAAATATTTCTTCGTTACGGAGATACAACGCTTCAAAGAATGGAAAAATGAGCTGCATACGTCACGGCAAGGGGTTTCAGCGTGACGTCACAGGTCCGTATCGCTCTGTGAGTCGCATTGGAAGCTTCAGGGAATCTTTCCACATTACAGTTTCTTATTGCAAACTATAAATAAATTTAATAGTGAAAGGAAAAATGGCAAAATATGTAATACACTTACTGTATGTAAACGTAACGTATTAATAAGACCTATTTTTCTAGCTTGAAATACATTAATAGTCATTTGTAATGTTCTATAATTACAAATGTTTTAGATACTTGTGCGCTTAAACAAGATTACCTTACTATTGTATTACCCAAAAAACATTGGAATCTAAGCACTGAGAATATCTAGGCCACCATATTATAGCTTTTCTTTATTTTGAAGATTTGTCGTGAATCTACATGCTAAGTGCTGGAGAATTTTTCATGTGACCTAGGAGCCGGTTCTCAAACCTAGGCAGGCCTTCATAATTTTATTTTTGATTTAACTTCTTTAGGAGCCAGACTCCTGTTTCCAATCGCCTTGACTACCTGGTGTCCAGGATTTTTCGAACCTGAACAAGAGGAAGATTGACAGAAATTCATTATGTGTTACTTATGTTGTTACTTTGAAACTTCAGATTTTTCTTTCCAATAATCTCACACGAAATAGTGTTCTAAGTATACAAACATAAGTTTATTTATATTCCTTCTCCCCTTCAGCCAGGCCCATATCCACGGGAGGCAGCTCCCCTAAATTTTTACTGATCTAAAATTTTCAAGGTAGGCTTCCAAGTAAATTATATGATGATGAATTATAATATGGTTGGATTAGCCCCCCTAACTTCTACCGAACCCCCTAAATTTTTGGTGTGGCTACAAGCCTGCATTCAGCTCTGAGATTATTAATGTTTAGTATATGGTGCTACATTTGCAAAAGGTTATATCGTGAAAGTATTGCGTTTTGTGTTCTGAGGTCCACAAGTTAAAAAAAAAAAAAAAAAACATAAAAGCAAACGTTTCAAGAGTTCAGCCTTTGTTAAGTTTCGTCCAGTAGATTAATTTCTCTTATATTGTTTCACTCATTGGAGAATATTGTGTTCATTACTCGCCATGACACATCACAAACATTCATGATCAAAGGACGGAGTGGATCAATAGTGGAGCGCTCACCTCTAGTATGAGGGGTACCTGGTTCGAATTCAAGCCATATGAATTTGTGGTGGACAACATCGTGTCCGTGGGTTTTCTTGCGATTCAGACGTTTCCTCGGACATTATCATTCCACCGATTCTTTAATAATCATTCACTCTCATTAATCATCCGTCTCCTTTCCCTAACAGCACAATCACATAGCAGGCATATGCTTATCATGTTCCTTCAGCTACATGGGAATGTGTCCAGTATGTGCCTTATGTACTCCCATGCGCAAAAAAAAAAAAAAAAATTGCGCGTATACTGTAACTCACGATTTTCCGTATTTATTCCTTTTTCCTTACGTTTATGGGTAAAATTGAGTTATTAGTATGTGGAGATAATAGAGAGCAATCCATCTAAGGAGATATTTCCAAAAAATATACCGGTAATAAAATAATAAAAATATAAACAAAAAACAAAATTATGCTCGGTTTTGTGTATACTGGCAACGATGATTTCTAGGGATTTTTTCAGTAGCACAGCACGATTGCGGAGGGAATTCAGTAGGGGAGTCGAGGAGATGGGTCAAGGAACTGGATACTGGACTAAAATGTTGCATTTATTGGTTAAAACCTAGTGTGTAGATTGCCTGCCAAATATAAATTAGCTTCTGTAACTAAGATGTCGTACGAAAATATAGAATTAAACAGAAAAACTCTTATGTTAAGGTTCGAAGCGATACGCACCATGGTTATGAAGATTATTTCTTAAGAAAAAAGAACAAACACAACGTAGCCTCTGTGTTTAGGTGGATAGAGTGGCGGACTCGTAGTTATTTTATTACTTTGACATCACATCGAATCCCATCCTATCCCATTCTTTTTTTTTTTCTTTAAAAAAAAACATTATAATTTTCATGTTAATAAGAACCAAAGCAATATACTAAGGACAACTTATTGATATCCAAGATTACAGTATTATTGGTAATAGCTATTGTTTTCAGTTCATGTTGTTGTATAGCTACTCTCACCCTGTTTTCTTGGGAAAATAACAATTTTGTCTCCAACAAAATGTAAAGGATATATACGGACAGAAAAAGACATCTTAGTATCAAACGTGATTTATCGTGATGAAATGGACTAGTTTGCCATTATTTAAAAAAAAAATAAATTACTGAAGTTGACTTCCCTTTAGCTTTTAGCTAAAAAAATATTTTTTTCTTTATAAGACTATACTTTATGAGGCAAGGTGTGTGATCATACCCACAAATTTGGCTAGGGAGTGAAAGATAATCGTTTATACAAACATTTTACAGGTTTAGGTGCGTGAAACACCAATACACCATGGTCTCGCTTATCCGACCATTCTTTGTTACACATACCGTATGATCCGATATATCATTGCAGAAAGCACCAATCGGCAAGAAGAACTGCAAGTTGTGGTCTTAATCTATTTTTCATGCTCTGGAGTATATCGCCTAGCGCGCTCGTTTACACGTTGACTCATACATCTATCATTCAGTGCAGACACGTATCCAGGTTTTCTATTCGGAGGGGGCCCAACACGAATCCTCGTAAGCACGTAATTCTAATGTTTTAAAAATATCAATAATAATAATAATAATAATAATAATAATAATAATAATAATAATAATAATAATAATAATAATAATAATAATAATAATAATAATAATAATGCAACAGTTCTCTATTTCTCTTAAACTTTTTCCTACTTTTCATTTATAAACCGGTTTACTTTGGAAACTGCATTATAGCACAAACAAAATGAAACATATTTTCGAGAGAAATGTAACTAAAGAAAACTGTCTGCTACGTATATCACATAACAAAAATAGCAAGAAGACATTGAGTGTATCGTTCTAATATATTAAAGTTAAAAACAGAACGGAAACAAAATGTTAATCCTATTTAATTCCTGTTCTTTAATTCCAAATGGTATAATGGCATTATGGTATGTTCTTAGAATTAGAACAAGACAACAGCACATTGCCCAAAGTTTGGACACTGACTATTAGTAAACTGATATAAAAGAATCTCAAAAGGGTAAAAGCATGTTTACTAAAAAGTGCTTGAGTTTCGGAGGGGGACAGCCCTCAGGCCCTCACGCTGGATACGTCCCTGATTCAGTGCAGTGCAGTTATTTGTTATAAAACATTATTATTAGATGTGTAATATGTAAAATTATATCATAAGTTTTACTTTTAACATGTCTTTTCTTAACACATCCATATTATCCAGCGTTCTGCCTGCCTGTTTATGTCGGATAAGCGAAATTCTACTGTATTTCCAAAGCTAGCATATACATGTACTAGAATTGTATTGTCCTAGAACAGACAATAGTGTGAAATGCTTATATTAAAAGGCTGGAATAAAAATAAATAAATACTGTTTTGGTAGCGTGAGAACAAATTAAAAACAATTCAATATATTTCCTAGGTATTAGATTATCATCTTATTGTGTCGATATGTATTCTTTTTTTAAACATAGTTTTAAAAGTCATACCATTCTCAATATTCCTCAGGAAATCAAAAAAAAACTCCTATGTGCCTCTTGTGGCAAAGCGGCTTAAGTGCGTGGTCTGAAACGTTAAGGTATAGATAGAGTACCCGTACTTCAAAAATGCAAATCCGGGACGCTACTAAATTACGAGAATCTTTGAAATGCTTAAAATTGAAAGAAGTCTTGAATACTAATTTACTTTTCTCCATTAGATAGAGTTGTTCAAGCATTACGTTATCACATCTTTATTCCTTTCACTAGACCTTCTTCCAAGGGCACCGATTTCTCTGTAAATTTTTTTTCTGGGAGGGCATTCAAATGCAGACAATATATATTAGGATTTTAAGGCAAATTGCATTCAAATTATGCCAAATATTGTATATTCATAAATACAAAGGGGGCCTACATGAGCTTTGGGGGGCCCGGCCCCCTAGGATCGGCGCCCTTGCCTTCTTCCTAGTTAAGCAAACGTAAGCAGATGATTTACTCCCTTCCCCTGGTAAGCAAAATTGTTTTTGTTTCTCAAGATTTGTTGTGTTTCGTGAAATAACAGCAGGAATTTCCAGATTACTTAACCATCTAAATGAATGTTTTCACTTAGAGCCATCCCGTCGATTCGCTTTGCCTAGGACTAAAATAAATTAAGGGTCAATAATGAAAGAGACATGTGGATCGAAGATCTTTCTTTGTTCGAACTTTGATTTTTTCAAATCCATGATGGGAAATTATATTATGTGTATAATTTTCGAAATTAATAGTATACAATCGTAAAAATATCTTACAAAACGATGGTTTATTGCAAAATACTTTGACTCAAAGAATAAATTACAAGTAATAAACTTGTTACTTTTCCTGAAGAGTCTAAGTCTTGAATGAGACAGAGGCTCTTCAGCGTAGTGCTTGGAAAGATTGCCTCACTTGTTCTACCTTCCCGTGACGCAGCCTTGATTCGACTTGATCCTAAACGGATTATTCAGAAGTCGAAGTCGGAAGATGTTTCCCATTTTTCCCAAACACTCTTGGTCGATTACAATCTGCCTCACTTGTGAGGGGACAACCCCATGCCGTAAGCGTCGGTGGACTACGGATAGGCAACTAGCGACATGTCCCCAAAAATTGGTGGTCCCGCAGCCAAAAATTGGTCCCACTTCCGCTTTGAAAATTATACCACCACTGGCAGAGAAGCGACGGAACGCCAAAGAACCACAAAATTGTTCCCCTAAAATACGTTAAATCGCCTTTGCATTAAGGTGAGTCTACAAACATTTTTAAAAAAAAGTAAAAATAAAGTGCCCTGTTCGATATCAAGTTTTCATAAAGTAGTCACTCTCTCCTATAAATAATTTCAGAGGGGCCGCGGTGGCTCAGTGATAAAGCGTTCACCTTTGGTGCATGGGATCTTTGGTTCGACCCCAGCTCGCACCAAGTGAATTTTGTGATGGACAAACACCATGTGCATGGGTTTTCTCGGGGTTCTCCCGTTTTCTCCCACTTTCTTCATTCCACCATTTCATTCATTTCTCATCATCACCGTGTCCTTTAGCCTAGTCGGTATAACCGTGGGTCGTAAAACTTAAAGATTTGATCTCAAATAATTCCAACCCAAACAGTTGCAGGAAATATGTCATTTCGAATAAAATAAACTACTCTATAAAATTCTGAGTATTATTATTTTTTAAATATACAATTCTAGCTGACCTTATTTCTAAATCGAAGGGTAAGAAGACTAAATTCACTCTTATTATTATAGATTAATTTCAATTGAAGCAGTTAAAATAGTTGGGGAAAAATTAGAAAGCCACACCCTATATTCCAGTGTGCCACAACCGGATAACAGGCACACTGGCGTGCCCAGCAAATTACAAGAATATTTGTCGAGTTTATTTTATTTATTATTATCAACGATTCTCCCATGGATCAGCTGTCTGTATACAGTTAAACAAACAAGTATCACGTTGAGGGAATGAGTGTAATTATTTACTTTAATAGTAATAGAAAGGTATATTTTCTTGTATTTTCTACTGGGAATAACTGCATCCGGTCTAGAAAGCTGGGGCTAACAACGAAGGAACCCGATGTGCCAAACACACACCACTCTATAGTCATGAGTGCCACAAGTCCTTTTCTACGTCTTGGCATCCTAAAGGTTGTTGCCTTCAAAGAGAGAGAGAGAGAAATAACAGTTTCAAATATCTAGGATCAATATTAAGAGAGGAAAATCATATTCACGAAGAAATTAAATGTCGACTCAAAGCAGGGAATTCGTGTTACTATTCGGTTCAAAATCTCTTGTTGTCGCGAATTCTGTCGAGGAATTTGAAGCTTAAAATATACAAAACGATTATTATGCCTGTTGTTCTTTATGGCTGCGAAACATAGTCACTTACTCTGAGGGAAGAACATAGACTGAAAGTATTTGAGAACAAGATCGTGAGACGAATATTCGGACCCAAGAGGAACGGGAATGGGGAATGGCGGAAACTTCATAACGAGGAACTACACAATTTATATGATCTACCCAACATTGTTAGGGTCGTCAAGTCTAGGAGGCTTAAGTGGGCGGGTCATGTAGCTAGAATGGAAGAAAGTAGAAATGCTTTCAAAGTCTTGACTGGAAGACCAATCGGAAAACGACCATTAGGAAGACCTAGGCGCAGATGGGAGGACAATATTAAGATGGATCTTGCAGAGATTGGAATACAAAGTAGAAACTGGATGCAGTTAGCTAAGAATAGAAGTCAGTGGAGAGCTTTTGTGAACGCGGCATTGAACCTTCGGGTTCCATAGGCCATATAGTTAGTTAGTTTTTTTAAAGTGTTATAAAAACTTCATGTCTAGAATTCGGTCCAGATACTTCGAACAGTATGGCCTCTATTTGAATACATGAAAAAGCGTGACGAACCGATAGACGAACAGATGGACAGACATCAAAATCACTTTTTCGATATGTGGGGGCGTGAAACTTGAATTCATTGAAATCTCGAATTCGATTTTTATCACTATTACTACAATTTCTTCTTTCGTCGCTCGAACGTGAAAACGAATAGGAATACAACGACACGTAAGGTGATAATTTGTAATTCCCAAAATTTAATGAGTAAGTTTAATGTGTTGCCGTGCTAGAAAAAAAAGCTTATGCCTGTTTGTTATATCATTTTAATATCAGTTTTTCACGCTACTATATAATGTAGAAATATGGTATGATTATCGTTCATATTCATGCTATCTTTTGGAAATATTCGTGTTCCGCATACATAGATCTGTATAATTTAGCTTCGTTCAACGAAAACATTCCTTACATAGACTTATGATTACATTTTGAAATCATGTTTTTGTCGTCGTTAGAATTTAGTAAATATAACACTCAAATTAGTTTTTGACTTTTACAGAAAACCAAATTTCTGTAAAAAAAAAAGCCCAAAAGAAAAAAACTGCGGTTGACTTAATCCCCACCCTCCTTGTGCAGTGCATAATAAAACGCAAGTGTTATATAAATTATTCCCTACTTTCATTCGTTGCCGCTAGCGCAAATTATAAATAAAATTTTAAAAAAAATCATTCCTATAAATCAAAAAGGCCATCTAATCAAAGTAAATAATTTTAAAAAATAAAAATTAAAAATAAAGTAATTGTTTTTAACTACTCAGGTTGTTAAATATATAATTTGCTTGTAGTTTACTTATTGTGTATTATTTGTTTAATCATAATACATAATACTCGTAATTTTAATCTCACGTTAAATTCTTAGCCGTAATCGCTCGTAACTTTACAGTGTATTATAAAGATTTATAAATTATTTGTTTTAATTTGTTTGTTTTTTTTATTCATTATCTTTACGGCAAGCACTTTTCTCTTTCCCAATATCTTTTCAGCGGCCGGTGAAAACGGGAACTGCTTATATAGTTTATAATGACCTTTCGTGGGTGCTAAGAGCCACAAAGCAAAAGTTTAAAGCAAATGGTTAAAAAAATGTCGTCTGTTAGCAATCCAAAATAAATCGTCCTATTCCCAATAAACCCACAAAGGTCAATCATAATTTCTTGCAATTGTGGATATGAAAAAAAAGAGAGAGGGAGAAAGTCAATACTCTAAAAAGAAAAAAAAACACAAGCACACACACACACAGACAAACGATAATTTGACATCAGCTTTTTCCTTTCTTCCTTTTTTTCACGACAACAAGCATCATTCGATGTAACGTCATGTCGATATAACAAGGGGTAAACTTGGGAAGACTGTCAAGGTCGCGTATGTTATTTTTCCTGTTCTTGACACACAAATCCGAAGTGAGTTGTCTGCTGTTCAAGAACGGGCAGGTAACATACATGACCATAAACTGAAAACAATAACTGTTTCCAATAGTACACGTATTCTAATACTGAATAAATACGTCGATTAAAGGATACTATCAATAAGTTATATCCTTATTATACTGTTTCGGTTCTTATTAACATCAAAGTTATACACTTCCAATAATGTTTTGTTTAAAAAAAATGGGATGGGATAGGATGGGATTCGATGTGGTGTCAAAATAATAAAATATCTACGAGTCCGCCACTCTATCCACCTAACCACAGAGGCTACGTTGTGTTTGAGCTTTTTTCTTAAGAAATAATCTTCATAACCATGGTGCGTATCGCTTCGATCCTTAACATAAGAGATTTTCTGTTTAATTCTATATTTTCGTACGACATCTTAGTTACAGAAGCTAATTTATATTTGGCAGGCAATCTACACACTAGGTTTTAACCAATAAATGCAACATTTTAGTCCAGTATCCAGTTCCTTCATCCATCTCCTCGACTCCCCTACTGAATTCCTTCCGCAATCGTGCTGTGCTACTGAAAAAATCCCTAGAAATCATCGTTGCCAGTATACACAAAACCGAGCATAATTTTGATTTTTGTTTATATTTTTATTATTTTATTATATTTTTTTGGAAATATCTCCTTAGATGGATTGCTCTCTATTATCTCCACATACTAATAACTCAATTTTACCCATAAACGTAAGGAAAAAGGAATAAATACGGAAAATCGTGAGTTACAGTATACGCGCAATTTTTTGCGCATGGGAGTACCTCTGTGAGAGAAATCACATGGATGGCAAGTGATAGTCACAGTCTATGTCCGCCCCTAGACACATGTCTGACATGAACCTGGGGAACGTGCCTAGTATGTTCTAGGTATGTTCCCCATGCCGTAAGCGTCAATCAACCACAAAATTACTTTCCCAAAATATGTTAAATCGCCTATATGCGTAATGTGTTTACATTAAGGTGAGTCTAAAAAACACTATAAAACAACTAATAAAAACCATATCCCAGGATGGGCGCGAACCACCAACCTTTGGATCACTAGCCGCGTGCTTTACCGATTTAGCTACGGAGTGATAAATTGTTAGGAGATAAATTGGAGAGGGATAAATTGTTGAGGTATTTTGAATTTGGCTAATCAGAGTGCTCCTTTAACCGCGTATATTCGACGATAACCGTTTGGTATAAGATAAAATCTATTCGCCATGTAATTTTATAACAAATGACGAGTGTCTACTTACTTTATTTCAGGGTTCTTCCATATTCACTTTCAAATGATCGGCGACAGTTGCCATCTAATAAAGTTGATGCGTTTGTTGCTTCTAGTACACGATCGCTTAGAAAAAGAAGCAACAAATACATCAAATGTGGGAGATGAATTTAGAACACCTAAATGTAGCATGCTTAGCACATCTTGTGCTGTTAGAATACCTGAAACAGTGTATACCTAAAGGACGTACCACTATGAGCTAAATAAATGACGCGTCTCTTTATTTTGAAGTTTTTTGAAAATATCTCCGTTTTCTTCATATCTTCGAAATTTCGGAAGGTTTCCCCAGCAGAAAAAGTTAATAACAAACCCGTTTTTAATATTTGTGTTAGATATTAGCTTAAAATAAATAAATTAGAAGCAAAAAACATTAAATGGACCGAAATTATGAGAATTACGAACTCTGCTAAAGTGGGAAATTTTCAAGAACGCGAGGGAATTCTGCAGTTCAACACGAAGCAGCGACATTTATGTCATTGAGAGAAATGTGGATTAAATCTACAAACGAAATAGTGGAAATTACCTATGGAAAACGACGAATTGGTAGCACGATCGTAATGAAAAATCGTCTTTACCGTAGAACAGATTCAGTTCACGTAAGAAAACAAAGAGAACAGTTAGTTAAAGCAACGAGTCTGTATGATGCCGGGGGTAGTTGGTTCGAATCCCGTAAAAGCGCAATTGTTGTTTTTATTACTATGGTTATTTTATTTATTTTTTATGTGGGAAAAAATCAAATTGTAACATATGTGTAAAACTCATGACGATACCAAAAAAAAAAAGAAAGAAAAAATGTCGTTGTCGCACTTGCATTAGTATTCCTAATTATTGTTTGCAAACAGTTTCGTAATTATTTCCCCTGTGCTCACTGCTCACTATATGCTCGCTGGTGCATAACGAATGTTTTCCAGTAACTGTTAATTGTAATTTGGAGAATTTTATAAAGTTTCACAATGTTTATCATTAAATAGTCTTCTATTTACTTGTTTGGACATTTTGATAACATATTTCCCTATTAAATGTTTAATTTTCTCCAGATATTTAATTACGGAAAAGTTTTACAATGTATTTGTCTTGAATAAAAAATTGTTTTGAATTTACCACATGAGGTAAGTAGCCCGAAAGAGGAGAACTGAAGTAGCTGATATTCTACGTAAAAGCAACCTTATGTAGAATGATGATACAGCACATCCAGCACATAATCTTTATGTTAGAGCGTCAGACAGAGAAAAATCCTGATTTTTTCTTCCTCTATGACCACCCATCTTAAACATCTACATACCATGCTTCGTCTCACACAATTTCGGTGCTCCAATGACATTCTATAATAATAATAATAATAATAATAATAATAATAATAATAATAATAATAATAATAATAATAATAATAATAATAATAATAATGAATATGCCATCCTTAAATAATGTAGTAAACTTAGACATTTTATTTAAAATGCTTCCTTTAGTAATAATTTAAGCAACCATGTAGGAGGGGGCACGACGTTTTATTTTGCCCCTCTCATTTCAGTACCCTCCCAACAGAAAGTAATTTCTAATAAGCAGGGGAGACAAAATGAATAAGAAATATATTTACAGCATTCTCTCCCCCTTCATGATTGGAATATCACGTAGCATTTTTCATTCTACCGAAGATGACCCTGTGCGGTTAGGGGTAAGAAATACTTAATATATAGCGCCCCTTGATTGTAATATTACCGCTTCTTTATTTGTTCGAGGAAGCCCCTACACAACCAAGGATGACGAAAAGAATAGGAAACGTGTTTATTGATTCCAGAGGCGAATCCAGCACGGACTCCTAGGGTGGGGGGCGGTGAAGTGAAAGATTCTTTTGATGATGTGAAGCTGTCACAAATTACCACTTAACTAAACTAAACATAATAGTGGGGTGAACCGGAACCCAGTTAGTTCAAATTGATGTAAAAGTTTAATTTTTGGCTTCCTATTAAAGTTTTGGTTCCAATGAGAATTTCAGTCCGAGTGGTCAATGATCAAATCTTGGGGGGCTCTTCGGTGTAGAGGCTATGACCCCCGTATTGGAAAAGACAAAAATATTAAAATGCTTACAACTTTGAAAGTTTTCGTCTATTTTAAAGAAATGTTTGGCTTCATATTAAAGTGTTGGTTCCAAATGACAATTTCAGTCCGAGTGAACAATGATCAAATCTCGGGGAGGCTCTTCAGTATAGGGGGCTACAGCTCCCTTATGGGAAAAGGCAAGAATATGAAAATGCTTGTAATTTTCGAATTTTTCGTCTATTTTAAAGAAATTATTGGCTTCATATTAAAGTCTTGGCTTCAAATGACAAGTTCAGTCCGAGTGGATAATGATCAAATCTCGGAGGGCTCTTCAGTGTAGGGGTTTCGGCTTCTTTATGGGACAAGATTCACGTAGTTGATATTGCAAAATTGTTTTGTATACATGATTGGAAACTCATTTGGTTAATTTTATCTCTTAGATTGAAGTTCCAAGCAATAGTTACTTCGCAAAGCTAAAAGAAGGCACTTACTAGTTTCATTAAAATGAAATGTGTTTTATGAGAAGTTGTCATGGAGCAGACGAACGAACAGGCACCCAAACGTTGGTTGAGTCGGACGGTTGAAACTCCTTAAACTCGCTTCAATTATTATTATTATTATTATTATTATTATTATTATTATTATTATTATTATTATTATTATTATTAAGTGATAGTGGTTGTTTTTGTCTCGTACTAGTAGTATTTCCTTTGTAAGTCCTTTAATTTTTTTCGAGAGGAACTTTTGCGCTTCATCATACTGAATGTTATACATTCGAAAGTCTTATACTGAGTTGAGCTAACAAGGAGAAAGCAGATTTTGGCAAATGATCTTCGGGGTCATCTTTCGCGAGGTAGTAATGTGTTAATTTAGTGTTAATATTACAAACTGATATAGCGAAATAGCT
Source organism: Thermobia domestica (assembly GCF_964235325.1). Classification (NCBI taxonomy): domain Eukaryota; kingdom Metazoa; phylum Arthropoda; class Insecta; order Zygentoma; family Lepismatidae; genus Thermobia; species Thermobia domestica. The sequence goes on along the minus strand of NC_137458.1, from coordinate 205,357,928 downwards.
TGAACTAGCGAGAAAAGGCTTCTCAAAGTTTTCGACTCGCTGCATATATGATACGACACGTGAAGTTACCAAATGACGGTATTGCAGAGTGAGGAGCATTTATGACACGTGAAAACGGTCCCGGGTTCGATTCCCACTCGTGTAAGCTTTTATTTTCGTTTTTTATTTAACCAATAAAGTAGCCAACCATTTGTAACTACAAGTAAAATATTATTTCGTCATATGTTTATAATGCATAAAGTAATAGAAAGGTTTAAATCAGTTGTAAAACCATTCAATGTTCAATGTTAACTAGCAACAAAATGTAAACTATTCCATAAAATATTGATATCAAGAGTTATATTATGGTTACCACTGTCGTTGTGTAAAAAATGTTCTTGACGCTTCGTGTCTATATCTGTGAACAGTATACGAATTAACCGGGCCTTTGCAAAAGGGGTGGATTGTGCTTTAGACAACAATAGGACGGAAAACTATGACAGTTATAGCCAGGGGCATCATTTATGGGGGGCAATAGAGGGCAATTGCCCAACACCCAAAAGCTTGAGAAATACAGATACTTTAATCGATTGTTTACTAATACTGTATACTAGTAAAGAATATGAAAATCTTATGTCGGTGGTGCTCTTACCCAGCCCCCCTTCCCCAAGGGAAGTCTGTCATGACGCTCCTGGTTATAGCATACATCCAGTATTACCAAATCTCATTCCCCTTGTAATTCGTACACTGTCCACAGATATAGACAGAAAGCGACAAGAACATTTTTACACAACGACTGTGGTAACCATAATATAACTCGTGATGCCAATATATTTACGAAATAGTTTACATTTTGTTGCTGATTAACATGAAACTGTTTTACAACTGATTTGAACATTTCTATTGTTTTATGCATTATGAACATGTGGTCACAAAATTTTACTTGTAGTTACAAATGGTTAAGTTATTGGTTAAATCAAAAAAAGGTTAACTCGTGCGGAATTGAATCCGGGGCCCATTACCTGGAAGTCGCAGATGCTCCTCACTCCTCCACGCCGTCACATAACAGCTCTACGCGCCATACCATATATGCGGCGAGTCGGAAATGTTAAGACGCTTTTTCTGAGCTATTTCTGGCTATTGCGCTCTACCAGTTTGTAATATCAGCACTTTAGATGTGCATTACTACCTCGCGAAAGATGGTCCCGAAATTCATTTGTCAAAGTCTGCTTTCTCCTTGTAAGACTGAAAAATAAAATCATAAATAAGCCACTCCCCGACAGTGATCTCATACTATTTGAATTTGTATAAAGGCAATAATAAGAACTAAACATCAACGCTATCATTGTATGCTCTGTAATTCATGATTATTTCTTTTTATGTGATAAATTATTTTTCATGAAGGATACTTCGCAATTCTTGTTTCTGAGTCTTATAAATTGGTGGGGATGTGCAAAGTACGTTAAGTCAGTAATTGCTGAAAGGGTTGTGAAGATCATCTAGCTCCTAAAAATAATATGCTGTTCCAAATGAGGTTTTTTATAGTCATTAAAGATAGTGTTATTAATAACAAGAACTATCATAATCAATTATTTCCCCATAACAGGATATTAGATTAATATTTGCACTTTCCAATTCGATTTTCTCTTAATAACTACTTTTATTATCTAATTTATCTTTATTATCTACTTAATTTGCTTTTATATCTGTATAGTATTTACTTTTAGAAGATAGTTGTCCAGGCGAGGTTTGAAACCCTATCAAATAAACCTATTACCGCACTAGGAGGCTACGCAAATTACCCATTCTGATTTTTTTCATAATAAAAGAAGTAGAAAGTCATGCAATCAGCTTTCATTAATTTGAAGTATTTAGTTTTAACATTTAGTATATTATATTTGTTTCGAATGAAAAATAAAGTAACAAGAAGGTTCATTGTTCACAATCTAGAATTTTCAAAACAAAATAACCTAGTTGCTGATATCAGTATTTCTATTCTATTCCCAATTCTTACTATTTTATTATACTTGTGAAAAAATAATAATAATGTGGATCAGTGGTAGGAAAGGTTGGTGGTGTAAAGATAAGACATGGAATTGCCAAACAAGAGACCCAGTTCGAATTATGTCCTGTTAATTATGAATACATGTGCGCCTTTGATGTACGGGGTCTCGGGTTACACTCCCGGTGGAAGAACTTTGTGATTTCAATATCCTTGATATTTCTGTGTTTATGTCCCTGCCATATATACTGTAGATGACCAAAGGATCAAATAAAAAGATTGGCAATAGAGTTGAGTATCCCCGTTGGGACGAATTAAAAAGAAGTGGTAGAGCGCCAAGTGAAATTTGAGGCGGACAAATACCGTGTGTATGGGTTTTCTTGGGATTTTCCATTTTCCTCCCACTTTCTTCATTTCAGCATTTCATTCGCCATCATTCTCCCTTAGCGTAGGTGCATAATCGTACAACGTTAAACTAGAAATTCCATTTAATTTTAATTTCAATAATAATAATAATAATAATAATAATAATAATAATAATAATAATAATAATAATAATAATAATAAACAATTAATTCAACTGAAAGGACCGTAATTTATGTTGACGGCAATTATCATAAGTATGCAACCATTATAAAGACAATGCTTTGATTAGAAAAATAATCCTGTCCCAAATGTTAACGAATGCGCACGAGATGAGACATGTTTCGAGAAAGAGGCGAAACGCGCTTTGTGGCATCCAAGATAAGACGAGACAAATGCTTTGGACATGAGATAGCTTGTAAAATGTTTCGTCTTGTCTGGAATGTCTCGAAAACATAAGTCTAAGTTTTAAAATTATTTTTCAAGATCTATTTTTCAAGAAGTAGCTCTCTGCCTTAAAATTAATACCGGCATTTGTTGTTTAAAAAAGATAAACAACGCCTAAAGTTAATAGTTAACTTTTTGAATAGAAACTTTTCATTAAGGGTGAATCTGAAAGATGTCCACAAACTTCGGGAGGTAATTCGTGACATCAAAACGAGACAAATTGTCTCCTTGCAGTTTTCGAATTCAGCTTCGTTTTCGAGATACTGGGTTGCCAACTTGCAATCCAACATCGACTCCAAAAACTAGTCTGTAAAAAAGAACAACAACGACTTTTTCTCTTGTTTTAACCTCATGAATAACCTCCCAAAGTTTGCCCATATGTGTGTGTTCAGGAGTCGATTTAAGTTGGCAACCCCGTATCACGAAAACGAAGCTGAATTTTAAAAAATGGCAAGAAGACTTTTTCTCTCGTTTTAATCTAGGAACCCTTCCGAAATTGGTCCACATGTTTGTATTAACTTCCAATTGTTAGGAGTCGATTTTTGATTCCAAGTTAGCAATCTCGAATACAAAGCTGAATTTAAAAAGAACAGCAACAAGACTTTTTGTCTTGTTTTGATCTCAGGAATTACCTCCAGAAGCTTCTCCACATGTTTGTACTCATTTCCAAATGTCATGAGTCGATTTAGGATTTCAAGTTGCGACCCTGTATATCGAAAACGATGCTGAATTTTAAAAACTGCAAGAGGACATTTTTTCTTCTTTCGATGTAACGAATCACCTCCTGAAGTCACATCTTTTAGGTTCACCCTATTTCTTTGATATTTTATGAAATATAAACAAAATCCACTAGGCCGCGTTTGAGAAACTCGCTGGGAATAAATTCAACTCCAAGAATAAACTACTACTCATATATTTTTCAGGTCAATTAACTTAAACCATGTTGTCAGGTTAAATATTCATTTATGAAGTGAGAACAAAATGCCAAAGTCTTTTCTGAGAAAATCGTCGAGAAAAAGTCACCTCCAAGAATAAACTACCCCTCGTAAATTTTTCTAAGAGAAATATCTGACACCGCAATATAGGGTTGTTAATTAAATATTGATTAATAAAAAATAAACAAAATTGTTAAAACCATTTTTGAGAAAATAGCTTTTTTCGATTTTCGGCTGTTAGTAAAACGCACTTAGTTTAGGCGGTAGGAAAAAATTGGAAAATCTCCTATAGGAATACTATGTAAAACCTAAGTTTAAAATTTGGTACAGATATGTTGAACGGTATGGCCTCTAGGCGAGTGCACAGAAAAGTGTAGCGAACGAACGGACCGGAAGGACGGGTATCGGAAAATCACATTTTCGGTTTGTAGACACCATGAAACATGTAAATCCGTTGAAATCTTAATTTGATATATTATTTTCACAATCACCATGTTTTTTCTCTCTTTTGTCGCTCGAAAAAGAAAAGCCTTTGTTTACCACAAAAAGGAAGGGAGTTTACCAAAAAATATTCAATTACAGGGTATGGGCCACCGCACTAAACTTTTTCAATTCAATTTCTTAACTGTGTTAGGCCGCAGTTGCTACTGAAGTGTGTATTTGGATAATACCAATAAAATTATCGTATTATCCAAATACATCGAATATCTGATTATCGAAAAAAAAACTTCGATTGAAGAAAATCAACACTACAAAACTAACTCACACTTTGAGCACATTTTCATTAGATATATCATAGAGCAATTAATGCAATAATTGTTTATGAAATATGAAAAAAACAAATGAGTCATTTTTAAGAAAGTCGTTTAAAAAGAACACGTCAGGAGTAACCTACCTCTTGTGAATTGTTTCGGACAATGAGTTAAGATATACTTTTGGTTATTAATGAAATATTTATTTCTGAAATTTGAACAAACTCGCCTGTCGTTCGAGAAAATTGTCGGGAAAAACCTTGACCCCCCCCAAAATAAACTATCCGTCGTAATTTTTTCCCATAGAAATGACTTATACTAAAATATAGGGTTATTAATTACCAATACTTATTTATGAATTATCAATAAAATTGCCCGAGTAATTTTGAGAAAATCGTGAGGGAAAAATAACTCCCCGAATAAACTCTCTCTTGAGGATTCTTTCAGGATAAGCGAGTTATTCCATATTATTAGGTTTTTAATGAAATATTTATTTCTGAGTATAAACAAAATTGCTTGACTCATTTTTGAGAAAATCATGGAGGAAAAACACCCCAAAGAGTAAACTATCCCTCGCCTATTTTTTTTTCATGACAAACGAGTTTTGCCATATTGTTAGGTTATTAACGATATATTTAGTTTTGAGATATTAATAAACTCTTTTGAGTCGTTTTTGAGAAAATCGCCCAGACAACACACTCCACCAAGAATAAACTACCCCTCGCATTTTTTTTAAGGACAAACGAGTCATGCCATATTGTTAGGTTATTAATGAAATATTTATTTATGAAATGTAAACAAAATCTCCTAGATCGTGTTTGAGAAAATCGTTGAGAAAAAGCTCAGAATAAATTACCCCTCGTACATTTTTTCGGATCAAATGACTTATGCCATATTGTCAGTTTATTACTGAAATATTTATTTATGAAAAGTGAACGAAAACGCTTGAGTCCATTTTGAGAAAATCACTGAGAAAAAACACCCCTAAGTATAAACTACGCCTGGTAGATTTTTCTCAGATACATGCCTTATACCACAAAATAGGGTTGTTAATTAAATATTGATTTATAAAAAAAGAAAGAAAACAAGATCGTTAGAGCCAGTTATGACAAAATCTCTTTTTTCTATTTTCATCGTACAGGAAACTACTCTTGTTTTGGGAGTAGGAGGGAAATAAAAAAAACTATAGGAAATACTACCTAGGTATGAAAATCTTAAACTAAAATTTGGTGCAGGTAAGTTGAACGGTATGGCCTCTAGGCGAGTGCACAGAAAAGTGTAGCGAACGGACGGACGAATGGATAGACGTGTATCGAAGAATATCTTTTCGGTATTAGGGGCCATAATACGTGTAAATTCGTTGAAATATCAAATTTGATTTGTTTTTCAATCGACATACTTTCTTCTCTCATTTGTCGCTTCAAAGTGAAAGGAACTCAGAACTACAGATAAAATACACTTATATTTACACATGGACATTTATTGATTTAAAACTTTTAGTTTTGGTAAAAAGTCATCACACTTCCAATTGAAATGTTTTATCATGACTAACCGCATACCAATGAAGAGACGGAAGTTTTCCAGGAAGTAAATGCATTCAGAAGCAGTAGTCGAAGTGAGACGATATGCAATGGTATGCCATAACGCTCTGGTTCTTCAGTGATGAAGGCATACCGTCTCTGGTTTTCCAATGATTAAAACATACCGTCAATGGAAAGTAGATGCTAAATATCTTTAATAAATCCATTTTTATACAAGTAATTGACGAATAGCTTTGCATGTAAAAAAATATCATTTCTTTTGCAGAAATAATTTCTATCTTGACAACACCGACAACGTTTTCCTGCCTTTTGTTTTAAAATGAGGTGTCTTCAAAGAAGTTCATCTTTTTTATATTTTGATGTGCCATATTGAATTGTTTCTTCCTTATGAATGTGCGTGTCTGCTTGCCCTAATACATATAGATGTCGTGTTTTGAGTATTGGCGGATTTAAAGATTGTCTGCTGTGGGGGCGGACCTCCCGGGTTGTTTGGAATATACCTCATACGAGTGGGGGTTCGGGAGTTTTTCCGCAAGAAATTAAGATAAAAACTCGGGTTTTGAGCATTTTCCTGTACAGTTCTCTATATTACAACATAAAAAAATATTCTTTTTATTTTTTCCCAAAGTTGTTGGCGGGAGATCAAAGTCTCATCATGCCCCCTCTCCTCCAGTAACTACAGAGAAGCTCACCAATGGTTTTCAGTCATTATGTAAATAGATATGTAATTTTTTAGGCAACATACCCTTACTGCATTTTAACTTTTAGATAGCCGGTATGTCGAGGCAAAATCGTAATAAAACATACCGACTCTGCTTTTTTCCACTTCGAACACTGTTCAGAAGTCTAGACTGCATTACGTCTATCAGCCTGTTTTTACTTCTGCAATTGTTGACAGCTGTAATTTCGTCCAAACGCTACATGAAATAATTCTTGGTTCACGTCATTGTGTTACTATTTTAGTATTGTTCTCTTCAGAGTTGGTTGAAGCTTTGTCTTGACGGTTATACATTTTTCTTCCTTATTTCATCGTTACGCGTAAGAAAAAATGTTGTGGTGAGTGGATAGATTCGAACCTACGAACATTGAGTTTTCATTCTTTCAATACTTTACCAATGGACCAAACTTTGTCTTCACGTCAACGCACGGTTACAGGCTTTATTATGATTTAAATAAAATGGCTGGCTGTTAGAGTTTCCTCCTCACATATTTCGATAAAAATTTTCATTGCTTCGTAGATACGTAGAGCAATGTTTAGATACACATTTTAGGAGAGTGCAGTTTGGTGTATATAATAATACAGGCCCGTGCTGGGATACAAACGATGGCGGTGGACAAGTCCACCAAAAGGGCGCCCATATAAACGTGAATACGTATTATATATACGGTATATATATATATATATATATATATATATATATATATATATATATATATATATATATATAGATAGATAGATATATAGATATAGATATAGATATAGATATAGATATATAGATATATAGATAGATAAATAGATATAGATATAGTGTGTCTTAATGTAGTAAATTTCAGGGTTGATTCCTGTCCACGAGATAAAACGAAAAGTATAGACCAACCTGGGTGTAGAAATGCCTCGGAGCTATGACCACTTGAAAATTTTCGGCAAAGTGCAAAAACAGCAATATTTGAGAACAAAATGTCGAACCGAATCGAGCAAAAGGGAATGTCCATTATTTTTAGTTGTAGATTCCACTAGTGTACAATAAGTTGTAGTGCAGTGGCGGTGCAAGGGTGCCACCCCCCGAAAAAAAACTTGATTATTTTATCAAAGGTTGAATTTGGAAACTGAATAACACTCAAGTACAAGATTTTAACAATCAAAAATAATATTATATTGTTCAAATTAGAACACTTAGAATTCGAAAGAAAAAGAAATACACGTATGTGATTGATCTATTTTGTCTCAGTACAGAATAAACTCTCGGAAGAAGAATTTAAATAAAAAGAAGTTTTTAACGTATCACAGTTATAACTTCTAGGCTAATGGTGACGGATGGTAAATGAACGGTTTCCTGTCCAAGTTAAGAGTTTGCAAAAATGGAAAAAAAAAATAACTTTAATCCAGATTAGGTTTATAACGATTGTGCATAAGACAGGCGGCAAAGATCATGAACGAGGGTACAAGGGATTCTTCATATGACAACAGCAATTCCCACAAATTATGTGAATACAATTTGTTTGAAAGTAAGCTGCATCAAAAGATTTCCTCCTCGTAATACGTAATTCCGTGGAAGATAATAATTCCGAGCACAGAAGCAATGAAACTCGACAAAACACAAGCTTTTGCGCGTGTTGTACAATGATACAAAGTAATACAGTTTCAAACTACCGATTTATTCTGTTTCGTACAAAGTAGAATAACTGGGAAATACTCAGAGGTACCTTGTTCAGTATTTGTGCAATGCACTACGTGTACACGATATAGCTGTGAAGAATAACAGTTTACAGTCTGATATTATCGACCGTTGACCGCAGTGCAAAGATGACATCGGCGAAGCAAATTTTTCCACATGCGGTCAAACATACCTGAAATTTCGGAGATGAGTGCCGCAGCTATATTAACTCAAGCAACAAGTTCTTCGGCTGTCGTGGTTGGTGTTGAATACAAAAGGCGTTTCATATACTCCCCAAAAGGAAATCAAGGGTGGAGATAGGGGTCATAACACAGGTCCTTCTCTCCCAGTCCAAAGATCTTGAAATGGTTCATTTAGATAGGTCTGCATATTTCTGTCAAAATGTGCAGGTGCACTGTCATGCTAGGATCACATGAACTGTCTTATGTTCAAGGGCGTTCTAACAATTTTGGGAGAACATTATGTAAAAATAAAAGATACGTGCTGCGATACAGACGGGCCGGTAATAAATAAGGTCCTATCCCAAAATTATCCACCATACCGCACCGCACGCTCACACTAAATCTCTGCAGCTGATCGTTCACAAGAGTTGCATGTGGATTTTTACACCCTACACATGGCTACTGCTAGTTTCAGGACGGTCTTAATCATTCCCAGTACGCTGTCTTCAAATTCAACTGTCCACATGATGCGATTCCCTTCGATTTCACGTAGGGGAATTTGAAGAGACTTTATCTCTCGAAGGCTAGGGAAGAATATAGGGAAAGTTCATCTCCTTTGAAGGTCACGAGGGTCACGGTCACACTAACAACGCCTTGCCTCTGGGCTATTACCCCTTGCCTCTCCATAAGTGAGGTGTATATATGCCAACTCGTGGACAGTGTAATCTGCCATTGCGCAGGCACATACAGATTAACAATCAATTTTACTTAAACACCGACGTCTATATGTTTACATGACCGTGAATGCCTGGACAAAATACTCTACCGTTGAACGCAATACTTCCTATCCTGATATGGAGCAATTCCACATATAATACCAGAGCATCGGACTATGTATAACACTCACAAGTTACGTAGATGCTTACTACAACAAAGCCACGCTAATTGAAGCCATTCTACAACAAAATTGCAAGACAGACTTCTGCGAGGCACTTGCAATTGGCACATAGTGGACGATAGTTCCGTAGTGTGCGACCAAAGCATCATGCCCTTAGTGAATGTATTATGAGCTACGTACGTGCTGTTACGTGTACGCAAAAGCACCACATTCTCTTTCCTCCGTGTAGGTATCCCATCCAACTCCAAGGTACATTAGAACGCCTTAAAAAGATTTTCCTCCATTTTACGGATATAATTCCAACGAGCTTTGTTCTAGGAAATTTCTCCAGCAGTGACAAAATCAAAATGTAAGTGAACTACACTAATAATAAAATAAGTGGTGTATTTTGGTATATTCACAGTAGCGATGTAGTTTTTCGTAGCTCAGGCGTAATGGACGGTTTGTTAATCACAAGGTAGGGGAAAAGTCCGTCGAAAGTATCCCTGGAAAAGATTCACCTCACGTTTAAATCAAGTATACTATCGCATCGCATTTCTTTGTCGTCATGCAAACTATACAACATCTCGTTTTTTTGTCCATTTTTGTTGGTTCTTTACACAGAAGCATCAGATTCCACGGAATTACATATTACGAGTAGGAAACTGTTTAATACTGCTTACTTTTGCCCAATATGTATTCAAGCAATATTTGGGAATCCCTGTGTCATGTGGAGAATCCCTTGTACACTTGTTCATCACATATGATCTTTGTATTTTTGGACACTACATGTTACGTTCCTTTTCACGCCGTCTGGCTGTCCTATGCACAGTCGTTTTAAACCTAATATGGATCAAAGTTATTTTCTCAATTTTCACAGACTCGTAACCAGGACAGGAAGCCGTTCATTTATCATCCGTCACTAGTAGCCTAGAAGATATAACTGTGATATGTTAAAGACCTCGTTTCATTTAAATTCTTCTTCCGAGAGTTTATTCTATACGGAGACAAAATACACCAATCAAACATGTGCATCTTCTTTCTTTCGAATTCTAAGCAGGAATAAAAATGAGGAGGACCGCAAGAGAATGCTCACTTTCAAAAAGTTTTATGGCGCCCCCCACGTTCTAAAAAATTACAATGGGCAAATATAGGCGTGACGGCGTGACTGGAAATGGCGTGACGTTAAGCGTCCCTCTACCTTTTCAAACCCACTTTTACCCCTGATTCTAAGTGATCTTCTAACTGGAACGATGTACTATTATTTTTGATTGTTGAAACCTTATACTTGCTTGTTGTTTATTTCCCTCATTCAACGTTTGATAAAATACTCGAAGGAATACTCCAGTTTCTTTAGGAGACATCTTTAAGCCGCCGCTGCACTATATCCGATTGTACACTAGTGGAATCTACGAATAAAAATAATGGAAATTCTCTTTTACCCGACTTCGATCCGACGTTTTGTTCTTCAGTTGTGGCTTTTTTTCTAACAAATTTTCGTGCGATCAAGGCGTTAAAAGAAGGTATTTTTACACCCAGGTTGGTGTATAGGCCGACGTTTGTTAGACTCTATATTAATTAAGTTACACCATGTATATATATGGGCGCCATTTTACGTACTAAAACCACCAAATTTGTTTAGAACGTAAATAGCTAAACTGTGAAAACGTCTTTACTAGAGAAACACTTTTTAGTAGTTGTGATATTTTTTGTCAAATAAAATGAAGTTAAATATATACCAATAAATCAATACAGCTATATTTTAGAAATACAAAAGGCACTGATTAGTCGAACACTGCTCTAAAACACACAGGAACAATCAAATTTGTAAATAAGGAGCTTAAATACTTGAATTGTTTAAACTGCGCTATATCGAGAATTTTAAAATTATTTACAATGTGATATTTCGCTGGCGGCCTTTTACAAGGACACACTGTACCCTTCACAGATTCTTCACCAACAGCCACTATATGAATTTACTATACAGAACTGGTATAGAGAAGAACAACTAAAACCACTTATCTATAACGTGATGTTTTGCAGGGCGCTCTATGCACAGGGCGCACTGCACCCTTCACGGGTTCTTTATAAATAGTAACAGTATGTATTTAATGTGCAGAACTCTGCTGTACAGAAGAATAAATAAAATCGTTTATCTTTGATGTGGATTCGCAAGGGCGCCTTCCGTAAAGGGCGCACTGTACTCTTCACGGGTTCTTTACTAACAGTAACAGTATGTATTCATTGTACAGAAGTGTACCATACAGGAGAATAAACAAAACCATTTATCTTTGATGTGGTTTCATAAGGGCGGCCTACGTAAAGAGCGTACTGTACTTATCTTGAGTTTACCAATAACAACGGTAAGAATTTATTACCAAAAAAAAAATACTCATACCTTCATTTGTAATGTAATGTTTCGGAGGGCGCACCGGGACATGTCCCGGTGGGCCAGCACGGGCCTGTAATAATATCATGTCAGATAAAGCTGGATAAGTTTTGATAAAATGTTTCATATGTAGTTCTCAATAATAGGCTTGCTGTCCGGGGTGAAGTTCCAAGGTTCAACATTGACTGGGAGTTTTTGCTATTAATATCCTTTCTAACAATATTGGCAGTGGACAAAAGTTAGCCCGTGTTGAAGCTTTTTCCTTCTAATTTATTTATTTCTCTTTATTATTTAATGAATATATTAAAAAATATATTTGTCAGCAAGCACGTATGCAGGAATTTATTTCGGGAGCGGTTCAAAGCTATTTGGGGGTCCGACTTCAATATTAGGATAAATTATAATACATTTTTAAAAAATAACCCCTAAAATTAGACTAAATTTACAAAAAAGTTGGGATTTCAGATGGGATCCGGACCCCCTGGTCCCAACCCTAAATGCGTGCTTGTTTGTCAGTAACGTTTTCTCATTTTGAAACCCTTAAAAACATCGAATATGTATAAAGGAAAACGAGTTATTTTCGATAAAATATAACTTCAAGGATACGCGACATTTTTATTGCACATGGTGGTGCCCCACGTTAACAAGCGCAAGAATTCCTTCCCTTTGGTTCTCTGCCATTGCTCTCTATCGAAAGGTTAGGTTTGTAAAATATTACTCCTAAGAACAAACATGATTGCCAGATAGCAATACTGAACAGAACTCCACAGAAATGCATGCTGAACTTACGTTTATAGCTATCCTTTGGTGATTTGCCCTCAAGGTCAATCGAGTGGTAACTCAGTTCCGTCCCTGTTCTTAAGCCGTGTTCGTATTACTTCAAACAGTTTTGACGTATTTGTTTTCCAACCACCATAGGAACAGACAATCAGGGCAAATCATAGCATCATACAATACATTTAAGCAAGTGTATTTGTCGTGAAATTATTACACACATTACCCAAAGACTCTTACTATATGAATCTATACATTTATTTATATAGATAAAGCAAACAGTGGAAACTACCTATCGAAAGAATAAATTAACAGTACGATCATAATGAAAAGCATGTCTCGTGATATAACAGACTCCTTTCGCGTAAGAAATCAAAACTCAGTAGGTCAGAGCAACTAGTCTGTACGAATTAGGTTGTTAGTTCGAACCCAGTACGAGTAAGGGTTTTTATTACTATTGTTTTTCTCTTTTTTATGTGAGGAGGAAAAATCAAATTGTGACATTGCGATATCAAATGTATTTGGTTTGGTATCTTTGTCTTACAAGGAAAGCTATCCAACTCCTTGACGAGTATCGCAATGAAACTTGCACAAGAGGAAGGACATATTGAAAGATGGAAATATGCTTACTCTTACGATTCATAACGTCGTAGAACCGGAAGTAGAATGATCGTTTCCCCATAGCCCCTGAAAGTTATGTACTCTGGTCATACACGCCAGAATGTGATACACTGGAACATGTTTTCTCACGAAGACAAATATTGAAAACTTAAGATGGTAACAGTTGGTGATAATTGGGATCTCTAGTACGTCATTAATGTGAATCGATGTCAAATGGGACACGATACACGATCGTAAATTCCAAACGAACACGTTTACCCGGTGGAGAAAAGGGACACGCTGAAACCACAATGCAAAAATGGTTCTCTATTATTATTATTATTGTTATTAGTATGACTATTATTATTAGTAGTAGTAATAATAATAATAGTACGATTAGTATTATTAATATGAGCAGTATGATTAGTAAAATAATAATAATGAGAGGAAGAAGACAACGAATGTATTGTTAGGTCCGTTAAGTAATGAAGGACTTCGGTCCATCTTGAGTGTCCTCTAGCACTACTATCAAGGTTTTAGAATCCGCAAACAACCATATTCCAGCCGGGATTCGAATTCGGTACCCTTGAGTCGCTGGCTTGACGCTTCAACCTACACGGAACGAGGCCTGCGAGAAGAAATAGTATACGACAGGGTTTCTCAACCTGGGGGTCATGAAGATAAGCGAAAGAGAGAAATATAATTAGAATCTAACACCGGAAAATATTTTTAAATAATTATTATTTTGAATTTTGTTCTGATAGACAATTTTTCCATATTTGTATACATACTATCAAGAGCAAAAAAATAAATAAATATAATTGGTCTACTAAACATTTTCCACAGGTGCACAGTTGTTTAAAAATCAATTTAAATGAAAGAGATACAATATGAAACTAATGAGAACTGCATATTGAAATACCAGAATAATGCAAATGCACTTTATTTTTTTTTAATCATATGACCCGAAATTAAATGAATTATGAACTTTTAAAATTTTCAAACGGCATTCATTTTGAAACAGAATGACGATCGGATTCGATATTTGTAATATGAATGAACGGACCAAACTTGGTTTTAATCCATTCGGTTATAGGGAAGTTACTACATCCACTATATACAAGAAATGGATTCTACTATTATAGAAAATGAAATGAAATCTTTGAGTTTTTCGTCCCACGCTTATGCCGGTTAGGCTAAAGGAGACGGTGATGATGAGAAATGAATGAAATGGTGGAATGAAGAAAGTGGGAGGAAACGGGAGAACCCCGAGGAAACCCACGCACATGGTGTTTGTCCACCACAAGGTTCACTTGGCGGAGGATGGGATCGAACCAGGGACCGCAAGCACCAGAGGTGAACGCTCTACCACTGAGCCACCGCGGCCCCACTATTATAGAAGTAAACGTATATAGTGAGATCTCTGCAATAGCTATATTAAAAATCCCACACAAGCTTATTACAAGCCAGAAATTATAAGGGTATCACTGGCAAGAGGATGTAATAATATGGGGGTCGTGATCGTAATTAGGTTGAGAATCACTGGTATAGGATTATTATTATTATTACTATTATTATTATTATTATTATTATTATTATTATTATTATTATTATTATTATTATTATTATTATTATTATTATTATTATTATCGTTTTCTTCGTCTTATTGCCGACGTCATGTTCGTGTTGGTTGAGGCGTCAAGTCAGAGACTTAAGGGTCTCGAATTCGAATCCTGGCTGGAATATGGTTGTTTGTGGATTTTAAAATCTTTATAGCTGTGCTAGAGGACACTCAAGATGGGCCGAAGTCCTTCATAACTTAACGGGCCTAACAATACATTCATTGTCTTCTTCCTCTCATTATTATTATTTTTACTAATCATACTGTTCATATTAATAATACTAATTGTACTATTATTATTATTACTAATAATAATAATAGCCATACTAATAACAATAATAATAATAATAATAGAGAATCATTTTTGCATTGTGGTTTCAGCGTGTCCCTTTTCTCCACCGGGTAAACGTGTTCGTTTGGAATTTACGATCGTGTATCGTGTCCCATTTGACATCGATTCACATTAATGACGTACTAGAGATCCCAATCACCCCCGACTGTTATCATCTTAAGTTTTCAATATTTGTCTTCGTGAGAAAACAAGTTCCAGTGTATCACATTCTGGCGTGTATGACCAGAGTACATAACTTTCAGGGGCTATGGGGAAACGATCATTCTACTTCCGGTTCGACGACTTTGCGAATCGTAAGAGTAAGCATATTTCCATCTTTTAATATGTCCTTCCACTTGTGCAAGATTCAATGCGATACTCGTCGAGGAGTTGGATAGCTTACCTTGTTAGCTAACTTTAAATATCAGTAACCGTCGAAATTATTTCACTAACCGATCAGTTACTGAACATTTCAAACACGTCAAACCAGTAGCATAACATGAAGGTTAACCTCTCCTCCGCAGCTCTTAGTTATGCGTCCGTACTTTTAGTTGCGGACCAAAGGCCGGGCAACCCGGGCGCGTGCCCGGGCCGCCAAGGTCAGAGGGGTACCAAACGAGCGTCAAAAAGTAAATTTTATAATGTGTTTTCTACTGACAGTTTTGGTTTATATTCTTGTAAAGTAGAAGCAAATTGCATAATCTTTTTCCATTTCAGCATGAAAGAAGAGAGTTTCATAGTGCTACGGGGGCTGTATCGACAAATGGAGAAATAAGTAGAATAAAGAGTGGAGGGGAAGTAGGTATTGTTTGTTTGAGTTTAGCGTTCCACGGTTATGCCTTAATGGCCAAAGGAGATGTGGATACTGATTATAGTGGAATCCGAAGCACTTTTATCGTTCAACAGTAACTCACCGGGAATTGAACCCGGGACCACAGAAGGCAGGCGTGCTAACCACTAAACCAAGCGAGAGGGGGCGGAGTTGATGTTGTTTATAGTGGGTCATATTCTTTGTGAAGTTTTCCTACGTAATGAATGTCTTTTTGAAAAAGGGGTTTAAAATATTAAAGACACTATAATAAAATGTAAAATATAGGCTAGTACTAGGAGGAAGAGCGTCAAAAAGTCACTTTGCCCGGATGAAAATTTGACCTGCTCCGCCCCTGCGTACTTTCTATATATTTTTTGGCCTTGCAGCTTGTGTGGTCCCCATGCCACAGGGTTGCGTGGGCACTATTTACGCATATGCTTCGAACGTAATTCAATAAGTGTTTCAGAAATTCTACCATCAGTGTGGAAACGGTAATATATATTTTTCTAATAGTCCAGTAATAATTTGCTCTCGACCTTTTCGAACCAACAGGATCTATGGGTGGTCCCCGCAGTACATGCCTAATGTTTGGAAATGGCTGAACCATTTAAACGAAGTTTGTACTTGGTCAAACTGAGCTCTTATTATTTCCCTTTGAAATACGTATGCTATCATGCAGAGAAAAGGGGTTTTAAATATACTTTTCAAAAATGTTCACATTTTTTAGAAATTTTATTCCTCCCGTGTGAACAATGGGCATTTCAGCTTTTATACATAAACGAAAGAGTACATTTGGTTAGGTTGAAGGGATCTGCACGCTTTATCGAAGTGGAAAAATGTTTTTAAGTACAAATTTTGATTAACCAATTCCTAGTCGAGACAAAACTATTTGTTTGTATTTATTTTTCTTTCCAAGGTATTATAAAATACTTAGGAATTCTTGATTCTGACTGTACCGAATTTTATTTCACAGATTTGACGGTCCTGATTTAATATCTGTAAATACTAATTTGGTGGATCATCTTGAAACGTACGGATAAGCCTCTTCACCGCCATAAAAATGTTTTTGAATATTGCTCTTCATTCACGAGCTAGTTTAATTATTACTTATTGTAAAACAAATATCTAACTAGCGTACCTTCTGATGACGTAAGTTGTTGCGTCAGATGTGACTTAATTGCTGCCAAGTGCTAATAATGAATAATTGCTACCTTTAACACCTCTTTGATAGAAGCAAACGTTATTTTTAAGAAGTAACTTCTTTACACTTGATGGTTGCCAGCTATTCATGTTTTTATGAGAACCTGACAATTTTTCTAATAAAAAAGTTGTACTTACGGTAACGCTATTACAGTTAAGTCATGGCTAGAGTTGCCGATTGCAAAGCTTGTGTTGTGAGTTGGAATTCCGCTCGGAAATGGGTGTTACATATTTTCATTGCAATCGGGTGTAAAACCAATATAGAGTGGAATATAACCCCACCGAAAAACTTTGGGAGGTGATTTTGCAACTTAAAACGAGGGGAAAATTCCAAATGAACATAGGTCTAAATCAGCAGTGTTTACGAGTAGGAACCATGCGAAATATAGAAATGTATCTGCCGAACGAATAGATATTGACGTCGGGTCAAATTAATGTAAAGAGTCATACCGAAGGAAAGTGATGACACGAGCAATGGAACAGCAAGAATTGCGTAAGGGAACTCCATGCAGAAAAAAGGGGATTCACTAAATCAGATGTGGTAGGAGCAATAAAAACTTACAAAATATGTACTCCCATGCGCAAAAAAAATTGCGCGTATACTGTAACTCACGATTTTCCGTATTTATTCCTTTTTCCTTACGTTTATGGGTAGAATTGAGTTATTAGTATGTGGAGATAATAGAGAGCAATCCATCTAAGGAGATATTTCCAAAAAATATAATAAAATAATAAAAATATAAACAAAAAACAAAATTATGCTCGGTTTTGTGTATACTGGCAACGATGATTTCTAGGGATTTTTTCAGTAGTACAGCACGGATTGCGGAGGGAATTCAGTAGGGAAGTCGAGGAGATGGATGAAGGAACTGGATACTGGACTAAAATGTTGCATTTATTGGTTAAAACCTAGTGTGTAGATTGCCTGCCAAATATAAATTAGCTTCTGTAACTACGATGTCGTACGAAAATATAGAATTAAACAGAAAAACTCTTATGTTAAGGTTCGAAGCGATACGCACCATGGTTATGAAGATTATTTCTTAAGAAAAAAGATCAAACACAACGTAGCCTCTGTGGTTAGGTGGATAGAGTGGCGGACTCGTGGATATTTTATTATTCTGACACCACATCGAATTCCATCCTATCCCATCCCATTTTTTTTAACAAAACATTATTGGAAGTGTATAACTTTGATGTTAATAAGAACCGAAACAGTATAATAAGGAAATAACTTATTGATAGTATCCTTTAATCGACGTATTTATTCAGTATTAGAATACGTGTACTATTGGAAACAGTTATTGTTTTCAGTTTATGGTCTTGTATGTTACCTGCCCGTTCTTGAACAGCAGACAACTCACTTCGGATTTGTGTGTCAAGAACAGGAAAAATAACATACGCGACCTTGACAGTCTTCCCAAGTTTACCCCTTGTTATATCGACATGACGTTACATCGAATGATGCTTGTTGTCGTGAAAAAAAGGAAGAAAGGAAAAAGCTGATGTCAAATTATCGTTTGTCTGTGTGTGTGTGTGCTTGTGTTTTTTTTTCTTTTTAGAGTATTGACTTTCTCCCTCTCTCTTTTTTTTCATATCCACAATTGCAAGAAATTATGATTGACCTTTGTGGGTTTATTGGGAATAGGACGATTTATTTTGGATTGCTAACAGACGACATTTTTTTAACCATTTGCTTTAAACTTTTGCTTTGTGGCTCTTAGCACCCACGAAAGGTCATTATAAACTATATAAGCAGTTTCCGTTTTCACCGGCCGCTGAAAAGATATTGGGAAAGAGAAAAGTGCTTGCCGTAAAGATAATGAATAAAAAAAACAAACAAATTAAAACAAATAATTTATAAATCTTTATAATACACTGTAAAGTTACGAGCGATTACGGCTAAGAATTTAACGTGAGATTAAAATTACGAGTATTATGTATTATGATTAAACAAATAATACACAATAAGTAAACTACAAGCAAATTATATATTTAACAACCTGAGTAGTTAAAAACAATTACTTTATTTTTAATTTTTATTTTTTAAAATTATTTACTTTGATTAGATGGCCTTTTTGATTTATAGAAATGATTTTTTAAAAAATTTTATTTATAATTTGCGCTAGCGGCAACGAATGAGAGTAGGGGATAATTTATATAACACTTACGTTTTATTATGCACTGCACAAGGAGGGTGGAATTAAGTCAGCCGCAGTTTTTTTCTTCTGGGCTTTTTTTTTTTTTTTTTTTTTTACAGAAATTTGGTTTTCCGTAAAAGTCAAAAACTAATTTGAGTGTTATGCTTATATTTACTAAATTCTAACGACGACAAAAACACGATTTCAAAATGCAATCATAAGTCTGTTTAAGGAATGTTTTCGTTGAACGAAGCTAAATTATACAGATCTATGTATGCGGAACACGAATATTTCCAAAAGATAGCATGAATATGAACGATAATCATACCATATTTCTACATTATATAGTAGCGTGAAAAACTGATATTAAAATGATATAACAAACAGGCATAAGCTTTTTTCTAGCACGGCAACACATTAAACTTACTCATTAAATTTTGGGAATTACAAATTATCACCTTACGTGTCGTTGTATTCCTATTCGTTTTCACGTTCGAGCGACGAAAGAAGAAATTGTAGTAATAGTGATAAAAATCGAATTCGAGATTTCAATAAATTCAAGTTTCACGCCCCCACATATCGAAAAAGTAATTTTGATGTCTGTCCATCTGTTCGTCTGTCGGTTCGTCACGCTTTTTCATGTATTCAAATAGAGGCCATACTGTTCGACGTATCTGGACCGAATTCTAGACATGAAGTTTTTATAACACTTTAAAAAAAACTAACTAACTATATGGCCTATGGAACCCGGAGGTTCAATGCCGCGTTCACAAAAGCTCTCCACTGACTTCTATTCTTAGCTAACTGCATCCAGTTTCTACTTTGTATTCCAATCTCTGCAAGATCCATCTTAATATTGTCCTCCCATCTGCGCCTAGGTCTTCCTAATGGTCGTTTTTCGATTGGTCTTCCAGTCAAGACTTTGAAAGCATTTCTACTTTCTTCCATTCTAGCTACATGACCCGCCCACCTAAGCCTCCTAGACTTGACGACCCTAACAATGTTGGGTAGATCATATAAATTGTGTAGTTCCTCGTTATGAAGTTTCCGCCATTCCCCATTCCCGTTCCTCTTGGGTCCGAATATTCGTCTCAGGATCTTGTTCTCAAATACTTTCAGTCTATGTTCTTCCCTCAGAGTAAGTGACCATGTTTCGCAGCCATACAGAACAACAGGCATAATAATCGTTTTGTATATTTTAAGCTTCAAATTCCTCGACAGAATTCGCGACAACAAGAAATTTTGAACCGAATAGTAACACGAATTCCCTGCTTTGAGTCGACATTTAATTTCTTCGTGAATATGATTTCCCTCTCTTAATATTGATCCTAGATATTTGAAACTATCCACTTTACCAAAAGTATTATTTAATATTTTAACGCATCCATAACTTGCTGTATTCCGGACCGACGCACTTCCATGTATTTAGTTTTCTCTGCATTTACTTCTAAACCCATGTCCCTGCAAGAGTTTAACAAGATCTCTGCATTTATTTCTATTGCTCTCCTATCATCCCCTATTAAATTTACATCATCAGCATATGCCATAACCTGGTCAATACCGTTCAACTGTAGGCCCTGGTTGCTATCTTTGATTTTGCTTATAGCGTATTCCAGAACGAAGTTAAATAATAATGCCTTGTTTCAGGCCATTTTCGACGTGAAAGCTCGTGGACAAAAATTTTCCTACCCGGACTTTACTTTAGGATTCATTTAAACATATCTTAATCTAATTAGCTTTCTCGGTATTCGAAGTCCTGTAAGAACGTTGTATAATGTAACTCTCCTAACCGAGTCGTACGCCTTTCTAAAATCAATAAATAATTGATGTACCGGGGTATTGTATTCCCACTTTTTTCCGAGTATTTGGCGAATGGTAAATATTTTGTCGATAGTTGATCGATTTCGTCTAAATCCGTACTGATAATCTCCAATAATTTCATCTGCGTATGGGGTCAGTCTTGCTAACAGAATATTTGAAAGGATTTTATAGGATGTTGATAGAAGAGAAATGCCTCGATAATTATTACAGTTTTGTCGCCTTTCTAGTAAATTGGAACAATGATTGATTCTTTCCACTCTTGTGGCAATTCTTCCTTGTTCCATATAAGGAGAATGAGTTTGTGTATCTTGTTCCACAATTTTTCGCCCCCAGCTAAAATTAACTCAGCCGGAATTTCATCTACACCGGAGATTTGTGTTCATAACACTATCGTTTCGAATTCTATATCCTCCGACACCTAAAAATAAGGGTAGTTTACTGAAGGATGAAAATTTAAAATCATTAAATTGTCTCAAAAACGGCTGTAAAGATTTTGTTTGTATTTTTACAAATATAGTATGAATCATTGCTCTGAAAAAATACGTAAGGTGTAATTTACTGTATGGGATGCATTTTTTTGAACAATTTTCTCAATCACATTTTATAAATAAATGTATCATTAATAACCTGACAATATGACACAACTCGTTCGTCCTGTAAACATTCAGAAGAGGTAGTTTAGCCTACTCTTCGACGATTTTCCCATTAACGCCTGACCCAATTTTGTTCATATTTCATAAATAAATGTTACATAAATAACCTAACGATATGGTATAATTCCATCATCCTAAAAAGCTAGAAGTGGTATATTACTTTTCGGAGCAAGTTTTACCCTACGATTTTGTCTATAATTACTCTGGCAATTTTGTTCGTATTTCATAAATAGCATAACTCGTTTGTCCTGAAAAGATATACAAGGGATATTTTATTCTTGGGGATGACTTTTTTAACGATTTTCTCAGAAAGTACTCAGACGCTTTTGCTCATAGTTCACATACAATTATCTGCTTAATAATTCTAATATATGGCATAAATTATTTCTAACAGAAATATGACGAATGGGTACTTTACTTTTGGACGTAAGTTGCTTCGAACAAAGTTTTCTAAAACACATTATTTTATTCGCATTTCCCAAATAAATGTTTCAGTAATAGCTGCAGCCTAACACGAGTCAGTTTAAGAAATTCGAGCGAGAAAATTCAGTGCGTTTCATCCGTACCCATTCTTAAATATATTTTTAAATGTTACACCCAATCACAATTTTCCTAAGAAAATCGAAACTTCTTTTTAAATGTGCCTTGCTATGGCCAAATGGTTCAAATGCATTGGTTCTGGATTTGATTCCCGGTGAGAGCTAGTGTATTTTTATCCAACGTTAAGGAATAGGTGCAAAGAGAAAAGTGTTTAAACAAGTCTAACCAAGCTAATGAACAATACAAAGAAATAATACAATATTACGAAATTCTAGAAGAAACGTTGTTAATATTAGATATTTGCGTGTAAAAGTCCAACCCATGACTGTCAACTCCAAAGGTAAGAAAGTGAAACATCCAATACCAGGTTAATCAGTGGTCTCTAGCTAAAGCTATCCTACTAGGAAGTGATTGAGATACCAAAAAATATTGTAATCGCTGGGAGACATGTTAGAAGAATACATTGAGTGAGAGAGTTTAATACTGGAACTCATGAATAGTCTCTGCACCTTCGTTGAGTATTGAAGTGCGTAGGTCTATATAGGTTTGCATTGAAATGAGCATTAATACACAACATCTGTTGAACATTACGGGGGGCTTGCGGACAGGTTTGCAGTACATTTTACGGGGTTCGATATTGTAACGACCCTAGCAAACTCCTCAGCCTTTCCGCACTGTACTCTATAAGTTAAATTCGTGCTTAATTAAAACTATGTGTTTAAATTTAACACTGTTAACCGTTAATACCTGTGCACGACGGGCAACAATCCGCCAGTAATTCTTTATTTTTGCCCTTTGTTTTAGCGCCATAAATGTCTTTGTTCATAAATTTCTTTGTCTATGGTTTTGCATATACGTAGCGTGGACATTAAATTTTGACTTCTACGCCATATGCATCTAATTACAAACACACCTATAGAACGAACCCAACAAACTTGGAATAGTTATATAGTTTATGTATGGAAAATCATACACGAGGCGCTGCACGGGAGAGCAGTGTGCATACATATGGCAGTCAACTTCCTAAGAAATTTATAATAATAATAATAATAATAATAATAATAATAATAATAATAATAATAATAATAATAATAATAATAATAATAATAATAACAGAAAACGAAACAGTTATTTACATTATGTATTTATTTAAGCATGGAAGTGCAATAGACTTAAGTTATTTCTCTCTCTCTCTCTTTGAAGGCAACAACCTTTAGGGTGCCAAGACGTAGAAAAGGACTTGTGGCACTCATGACTATAGAGTGGTGTGTGTTTGGCACATCGGGTTCCTTCGTTGTTAGCCCCAGCTTTCTAGACCGGATGCAGTTATTCCCAGTAGAAAATACAAGAAAATATACCTTTCTATTACTATTAAAGTAAATAATTACACTCATTCCCTCAACGTGATACTTGTTTGTTTAACTGTATACAGACAGCTGATCCATGGGAGAATCGTTGATAATAATAAATAAAATAAACTCGACAAATATTCTTGTAATTTGCTGGGCACGCCAGTGTGCCTGTTATCCGGTTGTGGCACACTGGAATATAGGGTATGGCTTTCTAATTTTTCTCCAACTATTTTAACTGCTTCAATTGAAATTAATCTATAATAATAAGAGTGAATTTAGTCTTCTTACCCTTCGATTTAGAAATAAGGTCCGCTAGAATTGTATATTTAAAAAATAATAATACTCAGAATTTTATAGAGTAGTTTGTTTTATTCGAAATGACATACTTCCTGCAACTGTTTGGGTTGGAATTATTTGAGATCAAATCTTTAAGTTTTACGACCCATGGTTATACCGACTAGGCTAAAGGACACGGTGATGATGAGAAATGAATGAAATGGTGGAATGAAGAAAGTGGGAGAAAACGGGAGAACCCCGAGAAAACCCATGCACATGGTGTTTGTCCACCACAAAATTCACTTGGTGCGAGCTGGGGTCGAACCAAGGATCCCATGCACCAAAGGTGAACGCTTTATCACTGAGCCACCGCAGCCCCTCTGAAATTATTTATAGGAGAGAGTGACTACTTTATGAAAACTTGATATCGAACACATTTGTTTAAAAATACCAGCTTCTTGTGAAATATTGCTTAATATTCAGGAAAACCTAAGTCAATAAAATAATAATAATAATAATAATAATAATAATAATAATAATAATAATAATAATAATAATAATAATAATAATAATAATAATAATAATAATACATTAAAAACTCTCTGGACCTAGTGCATTAGCACAATTCCACGAATTAAAAAGAGTTTGTTTACTTCTCATGTAAGTGTAGAAGAAGGACTTAATTCCTGTTGCTTTCAATATACGAAGAAAGTGTCCAACTGTCAAATGATATGCTACATAAAATGCCCTATGCAACATAATGTAATATAGAGTCATCATTTCAGGTTGTCTAAAGAACACTTTCGTTTTAGCAAGAAAGGAAGAAAATAGAAAATACTCAGTTTTAACCTAGTAGAATGTTTGCAGATTTAAGAGAAAATGTACAGAGTTGTTGGATATTAAATGTAGTTCGGATTAATGGAGTAAGACACCGTAGTTCATTGTATGAAATATACTGGGAGTGACCAAGCCATTGCCTATGGAAATATCGAAAGAGATACGTTAATGGTGTTAGTTGCCAACTGTTGTAGAAATGAAAAATTTAAGGAAATCTCTAAAGCTCTAAAATCACAGATCCAAATTGACTAACTGCTAAGTAAAACTGCTAAATCTGACTAAAGCAAAAAAAAAAAAGTCTTAATGACCTGTGTTACAGTTTCAGACACATTATTCTCATATCAAAACTACGATAGAAGTAAATTATGAATACAGGTGAATTTGCAGTTCTGGAATACCAACAAATGATTTTGCTAGATGTAAATTTTGGGAAAACATTTTTATAAGGTTTTAGATTTATTTATTGGTTTGTTTGTTTATTAGCTTCTCCATGCCGTAAACGTCGCCAATACCTAGTGGCCCACTTGCTGGTAAATGGCGATCGTCAATATAGCGACGCGTCGACGGATTGCCGCTAGTGTGCCACTAGTGGCAGGGATTTGTCGAGTCGAAGCAGATATCTAGAATCGGGGATATTGAAGTTACCACCACGTAACAGCGAGGACTTCATTTTGATCCCCGCTCCTTTGATTTGTCACGGAGAATCGCAAAGGGACCAACACGAACTATCGCCAGTCATGTGCATGAGGTTATTATTATATATTATTTTTGCCTGACGAATTGTTATTATAAGGACAATACTTGAGCTCCGGGGGTTAAGACTAACTCCTGTCTTTACATCATGAAGTGAAAAATCTTGAGATGGGTGCGTATAATTGTATGAATTTAGTTGGCAACTGTCGCCGATCACTAGCAAGTGAATATGGGAGAACTATGAAAAAAGTAAATAGACGCTTGCCATTTTGTTATAAAATTACATGACAAGTGCATTTGATCTGATTCCAAACAGTTATCGTCAAATATACACTCTGATTAGAAATATTAAAAAAACTTCAACGATTTATCACTCTACAATCTGCGTCTTCATAATCGCCTCCGTGGCGAATTCGGAAGAACACGCAACTACTAACCCTAAGGTTGGTGGTTCACGCCCAGCTCAGGGCACTTTATTTTTACTTTTTTTAAAAATGTTTGTAGACTCACCTTAATGCAAAGGCGATTTAACGTATTTTAGGGGAACAATTTTGTGGTTCGTTGGCGTTCCGTCGCTTCTCTGCCAGTGGTGGTATAATTTTCAAAGCGGAAGTGGGACCAATTTTTGGCTGCGGGACCACCAATTTTTGGGACATATCGCTAGTTGCCTATCGGTAGTCCACCGACGCTTACGGCATGGGGTTGTCCCCTCACAAGTGAGGCAGATTGTAATCGACCAAGAGTGTTTGGGAAAAATGGGAAACATCTTCCGACTTCGACTTCTGAATAATCCGTTTTGGATCAAGTCGAATCAAGACTGAGTCACGGGAAGGTAGAACAAGTGAGGCAATCTTTCCAAGCACTACGCTGAAGAGCCTCTGTCTCATTCAAGACTTAGACTCTTCAGGAAAAGTAACAAGTTTATTACTTGTAATTTATTCTTTGAGTCAAAGTATTTTGCAATAAACCATCGTTTTGT
Organism: Thermobia domestica; assembly: GCF_964235325.1. Taxonomy (NCBI): domain Eukaryota; kingdom Metazoa; phylum Arthropoda; class Insecta; order Zygentoma; family Lepismatidae; genus Thermobia; species Thermobia domestica. Next base: position 205,331,457 of record NC_137458.1, on the reverse strand, counting down.
AAGATATTTTTACGATTGTATACTATTAATTTCGAAAATTGTACACATAATATAATTTCCCATCATGGATTTGAAAAAATCAAAGTTCGAACAAAGAAAGATCTTCGATCCACATGTCTCTTTTATTATTGACCCTTAATTTATTTTAGTCCTAGGCAAAGCGAATCGACGGGATGGCTCTAAGTGAAAACATTCATTTAGATGGTTAAGTAATCTGGAAATTCCTGCTGTTATTTCACGAAACACAACAAATCTTGAGAAACAAAAACAATTTTGCTTACCAGGGGAAAGGAGTAAATCATCTGCTTACGTTTGCTTAACTAGGAAGAAGGCAAGGGCGCCGATCCTAGGGGGCCGGGTCCCCCAAAGCTCATATAGGCCCCCTTTGTATTTATGAATATACAATATTTGGCATAATTTGAATGCAATTTGCCTTAAAATCCTAATATATATCGTCTGCATTTGAATGCCCTCCCAGAAAAAAAAATTACAGAGAAATCGGCGCCTTTGGAAGAAGGTCTAGTGAAAGGAATAAAGATGTGATAACGTAATGCTTGAACAACTCTATCTAATGGAGAAAAGTAAATTAGTATTCAAGACTTCTTTCAATTTTAAGCATTTCAAAGATTCTCGTAATTTAGTAGCGTCCCGGATTTGCATTTTTGAAGTACGGGTACTCTATCTATACCTTAACGTTTCAGACCACGCACTTAAGCCGCTTTGCCACAAGAGGCACATAGGAGTTTTTCTTTCGATTCCCTTAGGAATATTGAGAATGGTATGACTTTTAAAACTGTTTAAAAAAAGAATACATATCGACACAATAAGATGATAATCTAATACCTAGGAAATATATTGAATTGTTTTTAATTTGTTCTCACGCTACCAAAACAGTATTTTTTTTATTATTCCAGCCTTTTAATATAAGCATTTCACACTATTGTCTGTTCTAGGACAATACAATTCTAGTTCATGTATATGCTAGCTTTGGAAATACAGTAGAATTTCGCTAATCCGACATAAACAGGCAGGCAGAACGCTGGATAATATGGATGTGTTAAGAAAAAACCTGTTAAAAGTAAAACTTATGATATAATTTTACATATTACACATCTAATAATAATGTTTTATAACAAATAACTGCACTGCACTGAATCAGGGACGTATCCAGCGTGAGGGCCTGAGGGCTGTCCCCCTCCGAAACTCAAGCACTTTTTAGTAAACATGCTTTTACCCTTTTGAGATTCTTTTATATCAGTTTACTAATAGTCAGTGTCCAAACTTTGGGCAATGTGCTGTTGTCTTGTTCTAATTCTAAGAACATACCATAATGCCATTATACCATTTGGAATTAAAGAACAGGAATTAAATAGGATTAACATTTTGTTTCCGTTCTGTTTTTAACTTTAATATATTAGAACGATACACTCAATGTCTTCTTGCTATTTTTGTTATGTGATATACGTAGCGGACAGTTTTCTTTAGTTACATTTCTCTCGAAAATATGTTTCATTTTGTTTGTGCTATAATGCAGTTTCCAAAGTAAACCGGTTTATAAATGAAAAGTAGGAAAAAGTTTAAGAGAAATAGAGAACTGTTGCATTATTATTATTATTATTATTATTATTATTATTATTATTATTATTATTATTATTATTATTATTATTATTATTGATATTGATATTTTTAAAACATTAGAATTACGTGCTTACGAGGATTCGTGTTGGGCCCCCTCCGAATAGAAAACCTGGATACGTGTCTGCACTGAATGATAGATGTATGAGTCAACGTGTAGACGGGCGCGCTAGGCGATATACTCCAGAGCATGAAAAATAGATTAAGACCACAACTTGCAGTTCTTCTTGCCGATTGGTGCTTTCTGCAATGATATATCGGATCGTACGGTATGTGTAACAAAGGATGGTCGGATAAGCGAGGCCATGGTGTATTGATGTTTCACGCACCTAAACCTGTAAAATGTTTGTATAAACGATTATCTTTCGCTCCCTAGCTAAATTTGTGGGTATGATCACACACCTTGCCTAATAAAGTATAGTCTTATAAAGAAAAAAATATTTTTTTAGCTAAAAGCTAAAGGGAAGTCAACTTCAGTAATTTACTTTAGTTTTTTTTTTTTTTTTTTTTTTTTAATAATGGCAAACTAGTCCATTTCATCACGATAAATCACGTTTGATACTAAGATGTCTTTTTCTGTCCGTATATATCCTTTACATTTTGTTGGAGACAAAATTGTTATTTTCCCAAGAAAACAGGGTGAGAGAAGCTATACAACAACATGAACTGAAAACAATAGCTATTACCAATAATACTGTAATCCTGGATATCAATAAGTTGTCCTTAGTATATTGCTTCGGTTCTTATTAACATGAAAATTATAATGTTTTGTAAAAAAAAAAAAAAAAAAAGGGGGGGGGATAGGATGGGATTCGATATGGTGTCAAAGTAATAAAATAACTACGAGTCCGCTACTCTATCCACCTAACCACAGAGGCTACGTTGTGTTTGTTCTTTTTTCTTAAGAAATAATCTTCATAACCATGGTGCGTATCGCTTCGAACCTTAACATAAGAGTTTTTCTGTTTAATTCTATATTTTCGTACGATATCTTAGTTACAGAAGCTAATTTATATTTGGCAGGCAATCTACACACTAGGTTTTAACCAATAAATGCAACATTTTAGTTCAGTATCCAATTCCTTCATCCATCTCCTCGACTCCCCTACTGAATTCTCTCCGCAATCCGTGCTGTGCTACTGAAAAAATCCCTAGAAATCATCGTTGCCAGTATACACAAAACCGAGCATAATTTTGTTTTTTGTTTATATTTTTATTATTTTATTATATTTTTTGGAAATATCTCCTTAGATGGATTGCTCTCTATTATCTCCACATACTAATAACTCAATTTTACCCATAAACGTAAGAAAAAAGGAATAAATACGGAAAATCGTGAGTTACAGTATACGCGCAATTTTTTTTGCGCATGGGAGTACTAGTACATAACATGACGTCGTTACGTTTGGTATACGTACTCAGTGATCAATGGGATTCCTCATTACAGCGAACGGAATCAATTGAAACGATAGGCTACACCAGCGTTTCCCAACCGGTGTGCCGTGAATGGGCCGCTGGTGTGCCGCGAGGAATCGAAACAAAATTATTAATTTTATAGCAATCAAATTGCAAAACCTAGGGAAAATGTATATTTATATTTCACATTACTATGAACCTCTACTGTGAGTCTACAATTTTAAGTTTCATACCGGGTCACTGTTCTGTTCATTTCTAATGTTGAAAAAAATGGTTATCATTGTTATGACCATTATTGCTTCTTTATTGTTGCAGACTATTTCGTAATTTGAAAAATTAAAATATCATCCAATCCTTTCGACAAATTACCTACGTTTTTGTTTTAAAAGTAAGAGAGATTTGTTTGTTCGTTCGTTATTTAGTGATTTTTCTTTTTAGCAAAAGGTTGGATACAGTTTTTTTTAAAAAACTTGAGTCCAATTTTTCATTGCAATTGTTTTCTATTTTTAAATTAGAATGAAAAATGAGCATAATGATTTACCACACACACACACACACACAAAAAAAAAAAAAAAACAGTGAAAGAGCTTTCTTCTCTGTGAGAAGATCAATTATCACAGAAAAAATACCATTGTGTTCTATACTTACAAATAATAATATCTAAAAGTGTGCAGCGAGAATCCAAGTAACACCTGTAGTGTGCCGCAAGTTGAAAAAGGTTGGGAAACGCTGGGCTACACCATGGAAAATATGGTTTGTTGGGTCGACGATACCGCAATAAGAAGATACTTGTTACCGACAATGATGTCCAAAACAGACAAAATGGGGGAAGGAGCGGAAGGTGCTGAGTTTTGTTCTTTTAAATCTGCTTTCCACACGTTATGCTCATCGGAACTACATCTACGGTTTAGAGGGAAGTCCGAAACAGTATGCGCTTCTATTGAGGATTGAACCGGATACTCTTGATTACAGCGAAGCAATAATACCAATGGTCTACCGGGAAGACATAAAATGTCGGGAAAAGAGCCAGGATCATGCTAGGAAAGCACATGAGGAATACGTGGTTAGGATTATGTCTTCCCTTGACCTTACTAAAGAACGTAGGCAGTGTGGTAAACACGACACTCCTTCAACATTGTCTTCGGACGGGCATTTTTCTGTCCTCAAAATCGTACATACCCCACCAGCTAGGCAACTGCGGCCTATATAGTAAAAGCGAAAAAGTCCAACAAAATGTATCATGACGGGCATCTTAAAATCCGCCATTTTGAATTCAGGTCCAATATTTAAAATGGGAAGGGAGCATGAGACATGATTTTAGGCTAGAACTTCACCAGAAATACAAATCTGAAGTTTTCACCCAGGAGCGTCATTTCAGATTTTGCTTGGGGGGCAACCCCTTGATATAAATAAAATTTCGCATGTTTCACTGATTTACTACTATTTTATTAATAAAAGCTATAGAAATCTCAAACTCAGGGGGGGCAATTGCCCCTCCCTGCCCCCCCTAAATGACGCCCCTGTTTTAACCTAACTTTGATCAGTAATGAAATTTTATAAAGTAAAAAAAATGCGTATTGCATCATGTAATGGATTTTGTCTTTTCAGATGATGTAACATGGCTCTCGCCCGCCAAGAAAGGATTGAAATTGTTATCAGTGGGGAACGCAGTGCCAGAACCACCGCCGATGACTTCAATGCCCGACATCAAGAGAGGTACAACATTGCACATACCACAATGTCGCGTATCTTGCAGAAATATCAAATTTCTATATCTGTACACGACAAACAACACAATGGACGTCTGAGCACTGCAACGGATGAGGTAACAGCAACAGCAATTGTAGCATCTTTGATGAAAATCCCGAAACACAGTATCAGACGTTTAGCTGCAGTTTCAGGTGTGTCAGAGATCGATACTCTGTGTGTTGCACATAAACAAGTGGCATCCTTTGAGTCTTTAAATAATGTAAACCGAATTTTAACCCACCACTTTTTATTATAAAAAGAATTGTCTTATAAAAATTTTACATCGTTCTTGTCTTTTCTCTAAAATGTTTTAATTGTACAATGTTTGATGTTCGTCATCTAACGTGCCTCGAAAAAGCATTATTGTACTAGCCCACGGCAGCCTCAGACGGAGATCGGTTTTATGATTAGTATTACTCCGTAGCTCACAGCAGCCTCAGGAGATAGGTTTTAAAAAGAAACTTCGTAGCTCGTGACAGCCCAAGGAGTTGGTATTAGAAGGAAACTCGGTAACCCATGGTAGCCTCGGGAGGTTTTGGTACGTGAGCGATCAGCTTTCAACTGATAGTTTCCTATTACTGTGTTCCTCTTTTATAGGCATCTTCTTGGAGGGAGGACCTAGAGAGTGGTAATTGGTCGTCTTCGCAGCTCCTCGAGTCTTCTTTGTATCTTGCTGGTTGCATGGTATCCTTATGTCGTCTGTCACTGTTTAATTGTAAAACCACGTGTTTGTAACGAGAACATGTGGCATGCAGTGTGAGGGATATACGTACGAGTATCCTTACAATACAAATTCCAACTGTAGCAATGGACGATGACCTAGATAGGAGAATGCAATTCGCAGAAGTGGGGAAGCGTAACGAGGATCCCACGTTTCCTCTAAGTGTGTTGTTAATGATGATGCTCCGTTCCGTGTTAACGGTGAGTCAACAAACAGAATCAAAGTTATTGGTCAGACATAAATCCAGCATGAACAGATGCTTCGAGGGTAATTGGTGCGGAAAAGGTGAAGGTATGGTATGAGATATGGAACACTCATATCATCGAGCCTTTTTATCCACGGGAATCTAAATGGGAAGAGATATCTTTACATGCTGAAGGAACAGGTATTCCCATCACTGCTGAACCCAGGAGGTGACTTCCCTGCTTTCTTCCAATATGATGGAACGCCTCCTTACTATGCAAAACCGTGTCAGAGAGTAACTGGATGCACAGTTCTGGTCCACTGAATCAGTCAAGGGCCAACTGAGTGGCCATCTCGTTCGTCCGACCCGAGAACCTTAAACTTTCATCTGTTTGGCCATCTCAAATCACTTGCTTGTCTACAAAAATCACTGATCCCCGGCACCTCGAACAACGAATCAGGCACGCTTATGACTCTGTGACGCTCGAAGTGTTATTATGTGTACATCAAGACTGACAAAAAGGGGTGCAGCACACAACGGGGAATACAAAGAGCATATCTTGTAGGATGCCACATGCAATGTTTACTTCGTAAAATTTCATTACTGATTGGTGAAAAATAAATCCGGGTTAGTATTTCTGGTGAAATTCTAGCTTAAAATTATGTGTCACATGCTCCCCTTTTCATTTGAAATATTGGGCTTGAATTCAAAATGGTGGATTTAAGGTGGTCACTATGATGCCAAATGGCAACATGTGTGCGCCCACACAATAATTACCCACATTCAAAGTACCGTCATCTTTCCTCAGGCCATTTGAAAAATAAAAGGATGGTGCTGGATTATTGCCTCACCCTGTATTATCCATCACAAAAGAAAATGCATGTTTTTCGCGGGATAGTATCTTTTGTCCCTTGAAGCAATGGAAGACATGAGATAATCAGTTCACTTAACGTAATTGACCTTATTAAAACTTGTTAAAGCTCTGGATCCTGGTAAAGTAACAAAATGTAGTTTACACAATACATAACACAAATAATAATAAACAGCGAAAACACAAAAACCGTTATATGATATGTTCCACATAACAGGAACAAAAAAAAAAATCACTTCCATCTTTAAAATTGATAACAGGAATGAAGTACGTTAATATGTTGCGTAATGGATAAGTTCTTACCTGCCAATCAGCTTATTGATCCATGTTCTAATCTTCATCAAGTACATTTTTTTCTTTTGGTCCAACTAAGAGCTATTTAATATAGTATTAGAATTTTAGATATGGTTTCAGTCTGTTAGATATCTTATTATTTTTTTCTACGGAAATAATATAAGGCTATCAATTGACTCAGTTAGTATTTGTGTGTGTCTCGTGCTTCTGTCTTTTCTCTATGACTCTGGTAAAACTTATTCGATTTCAATGAAACTTGGTAATACCTTCCTCCAATCTTTGAAAATAACCTTATTGTTTGATGTTGCAAGAACAAAAAAGAAATAGAGGAGGAAAACGTTTTCCCCATGCTGGAAGTTTTCACATACAGAAAATCATTTTCTAGTAGGCACTAAGTAAACATGCTTTGAATTCGATTTAAAAAATAGTGCATACTTTCTTTACGGTATTCCAATCATTCTCAACGTTTGGGGTTGAAACCAATCAAGAATAAGCTGATAAACAATAAAAATTCCCAAAATTTCGAAGTTTCATTATTGAAATAACAATATACTAAAAGAAAAAATTCTTTGATAACTTTACAACGATGATTCTATTTTGATACAATATTTTATACACTTTCTTTTAGGTTTCCCACTCAACTGCATGAGATTTAAGGGTGAATATCCAATGAAAAATATTGTGTCTTCTAGTAGGGAAACAACTGTACCTTGATTTTTCCAGCAACACTAAACTACTATCTTATTTAAACCGAATTTTCTGCTGAAATGTTTATCAGTAATGCTTCATAGTACTGCAGTGATCTTTCATTACTCGCTCTGAACACGGTAATTATATCCTCTAAAACGCCAATATCACTGTCCGACATTGTACACAATTTCCACTGATACTATAGACTAGCCAAGATAAGTGAACTTCGAAAATCAGGCATTCAAGGTTAAACCTAGCTCATCCACAATTTGATTGAGACTTCACGTTGAACATTGTTCCGCGCAACATACATTCTCACTACACCTGGCTATGAGTCTCATTGAACAGTTAAACCTCGTTGGTGCACAAGGCCGATTAAGAAATGAATTATGGTGTTCGAGCGGGAAACATTAGGGTGAAATATACATAAATCATCCGGCAACGCTTTTTATTTAAAAAATACTGAAGCATAGATATATAGGAAGATTGGTTGTAGGTTGGGATAAAAGATCGGTTGAGGCAGAACAACACTAAATTTTGGTACTTTAGCCGTGACTATATCGGACACCAAAACAGCGCCATTACTACGAAGTCAAAGCGTTTTGTCAAACAACTTTTCCTAATACGTGGTCATCGACTTCGTCAGCAGGTACGTGCGGTTCTTGGAAAGATCTATCTTACGCCAGTGTAATTTAATGACGATATCACGGAAGTCTGTAAGAACCCCCCCCCCCCAAAAAAAAAAAACAGCAACGATACCATTAGAGGGTCCTCCTGAAGTAGAACCTAGAAGCTCAATAATCCAAGTTGAAGGTGAAAGGGTCATTCGTTGCAAAAGTCACATCTCACTACAATACAGAGAGCACTGCTTTCGAGGATAATGTCGAAAACTTATAAAATCACTAGATGCTAACCAAAGGTTAGAGAAATGCATACTTTATAAATATTTAAAGTTATTTTTGAACAAATCTGTTGGCAGACTTTTAAATATTCCATTGATGTTGATACTGATAAATACGTGGTAACCAGTCCACACTTGGTAGCTCATAAGTTTAGAAACGAAGTGCGAAGACAAATTTCGGCAATAGTGAAAAACGGGATAATTCGCCCATCACAATGTCCATTTGAATCTGATTCACATTGAATCAAAGAAACATGGTAAACTTTTAAGAATTTTCTATATTTTTAAGGTCAATTAAATACCTACGTGAAGTTACAACATGTGAAATACCTATATTAATAGGATACTTAGTTCCCTACACAGGATCTGTGTTTAAATATTTTGACAATATCAGCGTATGACCAAATTTTGTTGGGGGAAATATCACGTAAATTTTCCTCATTTTTATTTGCTGGGCAATTTTATGAATTTAATTGTTCGTCTTTGAAGTTCGGCCCTTGCCAGCTGTTTAATTTTCGTGTTGCGTCAAGATAGGAGAGCCAATAATGTGATATACCACACCTAGGTAAGATAGAATATAAGCAAACGGCCTCAATATCTCCATCCAAATGCTCGTGTGCTTGTTGAACTGTTCAGGCTCTTGACATTGTACCTCATCCCACTAATCCTCAAACCTCTGCTACCTACCGTCTTCCTCGGGTACTGGCTTCCGGAGTATTCCCTAAAGAAACAGTTGATAACAATTCAGGTCAGAGCTCATGTCCTGTCCAGGCGCAAATTGATGGTAGTAAAATAAAACAAGTGAATTGACATGAGCAGCTTCAGTGATTTCGAGACTTAGGTTTGGTTATACTTACTTTTGCATATGCATATGTATACATATACGTGACTGGCAAGCCGACTACTCGTAAGGATTCGCACACACATAAATGAAGAAGATAATATTCCCTTAGACGAACTCTTATTTATTGAATAGACACATACGTGTGTACGGAGTAGAATGAAAAAATATTAATAACACAAAATTTTCACTTCACATAGCACGAATGCTCAAACAGAAGAAATTACACACAACTGAATGAATGAAATCGAAGAAGATAAAACACTTAATATTGCATAATAGACGTAGATATGTATATGATATGTAAAAACACTAGAAACATAGCCCTTTTGTTATTGTGATCACTTGCACTGCATGATTATTATTCGCACTGATATGAGACTTTCACTGCTTAATAGGGACAAGGAGTGTGGGGGATAGAGGAAACACTAACTCCTGATGAAGCTTCGTGACTCGACAAATGCTGTACTCCAGAAGATAGTTACGAGAACATCACTTTGTTCACTTTTCCGGTTGATACCACTATAATGATTGTATCACACGCTTAATTACTCTTCATAATCATCCTGTACTAATATGTAGGTAAATTGCTCCTCAAAAAACTTTTCGTTCCTTCTTGCTTCGGTGATCGACGCTAACTCCTCGCTTTTACGAACACTTGGGAACATCCCGATCACCATACCTCGGGTTGGCACTACATTGTAAAAATTAATGAGAGAATTGTCAAAGTTTATATGTTCCTACACGATACAAATATAATGGTGGTATATTGAAGAGCGCTGGCAACACATGTTTCAGTTCTGTGGGAACAAAACTCGAAGGCGACAATCAAACAAGTGTTGCAGCCTAAACCAGAAGATTCCTTCCACGACTAATGGATTTTTCACCCTCTGGTTCTATATAAAACAGTTCAGTGGAAAAGAATGCACATTGGCAATTGTGTGGCTTAGTCATTTCGTCTGCGACTCCTACAGGCTATAAGCACTGTTCCCACGGCAGGAAGGATGACGAAATGTTAATATATGGGAACGCAACATTCAACGAGTATTCATTCATACGCAGTAACAACTTCATGTCTAAAAAGATTTCCAACCGTAATAAATGTAGTTATGAAAAAATATATACAAAACAGTCATAGTGGCGAAAACCATAGGTTGGTAACGGGGACGCGGCAGAAGTCCTAAAATGCAGAAGTCCTAAACGGCATTAGACCAAAAATGCACAAGTCCTAAAAATTATTTCGCGGCACAAGTCCTAAATGGCAGAAGTCCTAAAGTGCAGAAGTCCTAAAATGCAGAAGTCCTAAAAGGCAGAAGTCCTAAAAATCATACCGAGGCAGAAGTCCTAAAGTGCAGAAGTCCTAAAAATCTCTTGTGGCGCTACCATCGCGTCCGTAAGAAGAATACTGTCAATCTGTTAGTTAAGTTTTAGATATACTGTTTCATATTACAGAGCCTTAGTTCTTACAAGTTATTTGTATAAATACATATTTTATCGTTCTGAAATAATAAATAAATAAATAAATAAATAAAGCCTATTGTCCTTTCTTACTCTTTCCATGATATATTTCTATGTTGACAAAATTTTAACTTTCTACCAAATGTGATTCCCAGATCTTTCACAATGTCTGTTTTTCTCTATTTCCACACCATTGACTTCATATTAGTAACATAATATTGTGTTTTAGTTATGTACGTCATAAATTTTGCTTTCCTTGTGTTGTTTTGAAGTAAATTATTTTTACACATATATTTCTTGTACAGAAGTCTTTCTGTAGCAAATAATTGTCATATTCGTAATTAACTACTCCTGGGATACGGCTGTTTCGGTGTAGGACGTTTTGGTGCAGGGCGTTTCGGTGTACGGATTGCTCGGTGTAAGGACGTTTAGGTGTGAGGCTGGTTCGGTGTAAAAGTTCTAATGTTTACACCGAAACGTCCACTCTTCAAAATGAAAATTATTCGTTAGGGAGAAATAAATTCACGAAGTAGAATATATAAATTAATAAATAAAATAAAAATTAAATGTTTCTGTAATTGGCAAGGGTTACTTATTTATAGTGAGTCCCCTCGCTTCACTCTATGTCAGAACTTCTTATATCCTCAAATGTTATAATTATTAATTGATTGGGAAAACGTTTTACGGTAATGATATATAGTAAAAAAGTGTGTGATACATAAACATTGTGTACACCACACACACCTTATTACGGCAATAACTGTGCACAAATCGCAAAATGCTGCACAATCGTTGAAAGAAAATTTTCAAACACAGATGGTTTTTCTTCCAATAACCGCTATTATATCATGCATACCCAATAAGATTAGCAAATCTAGGAAAAGAAAACTGATTATGAATCAGTGATGAGATCTTAATTATATTATTACGGAGATGTAAATTCATGTTATAGTTGTAGAGAAGGACAGTGTCAGAAAAATGTCTCAAGAAAATTTTTAACGGCCTAAAGACACACAACAAGAGGCTGAATCCTACCAGTTGTTCCTGCAGAAATTGTTTCTATTATGAGTTACTCTTTTGTTCTTAAAATAGGTCAAAGTTGAATTGTGACCACTCCACGAAACTAATAACAAAATGGACTTTGCATTAGACGCTTGAAGAAAAATCTCTTGGAACCATGGTCTCACAAGACTTGATGTTAATTTTTCCGGATTTGATGCTTTTACAAGGATATCTTCAAATTTAAAGAGGTTGTGTTGGACTATAAGACCAAATGTTCCATTGTTTTCCTACAAAACAATTAAAAGTGGTGATAACAAAACACTATTTGCAGAAATTGAAGGCTGTATGATGTAGCTACGAGTCATAGAATTTACTGACTGTACCACCCTTTCTACTGTTTGTGTCCCTGTAAACACTAGAGTATGTCCCGTCTGCATTTAAAAATTAAACCTATTGATTAGAGTCAGTAAAGCCATATCTAGCATCTTGGTGCTAGATTTAGCATAATCCACAAGCATTTAGCATCTAGCATCTTGACTTTAGCATCCTGGCCAAATCTAGCATAATTTAATTTTCCCCTTTCTTAAAAAGAAAGAGAACGAACATTTAGATGGTTGAAGACCGTCGAGAATTATTTTTTTTTTAGTTGAAGCAATGAAACCAGTCAGTATTTCTGCGGTTGTAATTTTTCGTTGAATTCAGAGCAAACGCAAATGTTCAAAAATAGCAAACGTGACTGCAAAACATATTTACTTACCCATAGTTTTATTACTGCCAACTGACATCTGAATGTGATTATCTGGGATGTTTCTGTTTCTTTGAATTTATTTCTTGAGAGGGGAGGGATTCGAGCGTCATGGGACAGCTAGTAATACACTAAAAGAAATGCTTCAGGCATGTTGTATATATATTTCTTAAAATGTTATCCATTCATAAAATATAAATTCGACCATCCTCCCCTATAACGTGCCATTTATCATCATTCGTAACAGCGACATATTAAATTAGTACATGAATACAGTTAATACACTTCATTAAAATAATGAAGATAAGTAGGGGCGTGTCTTTAAAATTAGTTAGGAAATATAATTTGAAAATCTGGCATTATTATCAAAAATCTAGCATAATTCAGACCCGTGTTTGGCATCATCGCTAGTCTCGAGTGTGGCAACCCTGATCAGAGTTATAAATATTTAATTTTCCAATATGTGTTGCTTCACATTCGCGACAAGTGCATTGGCATTGGCTTCTAGCTTTTTGGCTATAGATTTAATCAAACGTCCTGTTAAAATAAGTACAAAAAGGGGTTTCAAATCAGTCTGCACCTTCTCTCAGTAGCCCCTGCCAATTATAATTGTTCTTGGCTAAATGCAGAACATTTCAAACCAGAAGACTTTGTAATTGTAATCATCATATTGGATCCGCCAATTTGAATTTTGTAATTTCAACGTCAGGTTCTGAATCACCTGTCCTAAAACCTCCTTGACAGTAAGCTGGTCGTATCATTTAATCTTCTATTTTAATCATTGCTTTCTGTTTATGCTTGGAGGCCACCTCTAACGTTCAAAGAGTGGTTTCTACCCTTAAACCCGCACCATTGCCAAAAATAAAATTTTAAAAAAAGTGACGATTATTTTTTGATATTCTACAAGTATGCAAAGTTTCATTCAAATCAGTAAATTACACTTCCATAAGTCTCCTTGTTAGTGCTGTTCAAATGGAAAAAATAAGTTAATTGGCGGATATGAAGTCAGAACAAAGAAAAAATACGCCGGTGTTACGAAGAGACTGAACAACCTTTGTGAAAATTACAAATCTGACGATGTGATTACAGTCTTAAAAGGAATTGTGTACAATTTTAGATTCTTAGTTGAGTGATTCTATGTAATTATATTTTTTTCAACAAAATTCCTTTGAGTTGAGATGAGTTGATTCTGAGTTTAACGTCCCGTTCAGGAGTGAGGCTATATGAGACGTCCACATACTGATTAACGTGGAATCCGAACCACATGAGCTCTCACCGGAAATCGAACCCGGGTCTCTCACGCCAAAAATTCCTTTGAGGTATTATTCAGTTTGTATATATTATTACTGTGTCAGGAACTTTGTACAATATATTTATTTCAATTTAGAAATAATGCTGAATATTTTGCAGTAAATTTGATTATTATTCTATAAAACTCGCCTATGGACATCTCTGAATAGAAATTATTGTTGCGAATGGATTGGTGTTGTATTATCATCCTGTCTCAATAACAATGAGACTCAATAACAATGTTAATCAGTTTACACTATTCCAGAGTGGCTACACTATGACACTTCATGCCTGTTCATTACATGTATATGATTAATGCAATCAAATATTAGGCTATACACCGAAACGTCCTTTACAGCAAGTGTCCTTACACCAAACCGTCCTTACACCGTAGCGTCCGTACACCGAAACATCCGTACACCGAAACGTCCTACACCGAAATATCCTAAACTCTTACTCGTTATCATTACACTAGTTAACAAATTTAAACTTTTTGTTTGTTACATGAGAAAAATCACGTGATCTTAAAGGAACTTTTTGCGCTGAATTCGAATATGCACTCGGTTTCTCTCCATCACGTACAGTTTTCCCTAACAGAGGGATTTTCGGGAAATTCCCTCAAAAATTTCCCTTTTTCAGATATTTTATTCCCCTAGCTCCTGTCCCCTTACATATAGTTAACATAGAAATTATACCTAAGTATACCTTGATTTATATTTAATAAACCCTAAAAGTTTCGTAAAAATCGCTTTGTTCTTTCTAGAGAAATAAATATATTTGTATGTATACTGTGTGCACTGTTTATTGCACCTAATAGTAATGCTTTCAGATCTCCTGAGTTGGGGTAAAAACGATTTGCTTTATTACTACAAACACAGACATAAAAATGAATATTTACAATAGTCAACAACACACTTGTATTGCTGGATCAAGGCTCCAGCAATGGAACTTATTGGATGCAGAAACGAACATATCAGTGTATAGGAAAAGGCATGTTCAATTTTCAAGCTATTTCTCAATGCAAGATAATGTGTGCGTATGTACGGATATAAATGGGTTGATGGCGGAGCTAGGAATTCCTTACGTTCCAGAAGAATGGAGGTTATTTATCGACGCGTCAAAGGTCAGCCTTAAAGCTGTCCTTTTACATAATGGAAATAAAAAAAACCTTCTATACCACTTGCGCACTCAGTGAAGATTAAGGAATCCTATGACACCATGTCAACTTTGCTAAATCTTATAAATTACAAGGACCATTGTTGGCAAATATGTTGTGATCTCAAGGTAGTTGGTATTTTATTAGGACTGCAGTGCGGTTACACGAAGTACCAATGTTTTTATGTTTATGGGATAGCCGAGCTGATGACAAACATTATGAAGTGAAGGAATGGCAACCTAGAGTGAATTACGTACCTGGAGAATGCAACGTCAAATACGCTCCTTTGGTAGATTCTAATAAGATATTACTACCGCCACTTCATATCAAGTTAGGACTTATGAAAAACTTTGTCAAAGCCATGGACACATCTGGTGAAGGTTTCAAGTATTTGCGAGATAAGTTCCCTAACCTGAGTGATGCTAAGATTTCAGCGGGAGTGTTTATTGGTCCCCAAATTAGGAAATTAATGCTTGATGATAGCTTTGACAGCAAGTTAAACAGTGCTGAGCTAGCTGCCTGGACAGCATTTAAGTGTGTTGTGCGCAACTTTCTGGACAATAACAAAGCTGAGAGTTACACAGAAATCGTACAGGACATGATACAGAAATACAAAGAGTTGGGTTGTAGGATCTTTAAAAATCCACTTTTTGCACTCCCACCTCAGCTTCTTTCCTGCTAACCTAGGTGCTCTCAGCGACGAACAGGGGGAAAGATTCCACCAAGATATAATGGCAATGGAGAAAAGGTACCAGGGACGATGGGATCCTTCAATGATGGGGGACTATTGTTGGGGTCTTGTTAGAGAATGCAACATTTCTTACAAAAGAAGGAAGTAGTGTACGTTTTTGTAACCCAATGGAAGTTTCATATATTGTGATAGTTTTGATTGTCTTTTCATGACCTTTTGGTACATTTGTATTATTGTTTATTGTAAATTGTCACACTTGTAAATTATATTGTATTATATTTTATATATGTATTTGTGGTAATAAAGCAAAACGTTTTACCTCAACTTAAGAGATCTGAAAGCATTACTATAAGGTGCAATAAACAGTACACACAGTATACATACAAACATATTTATTTCTCTAGAAAGAATAAAGCGATTATTACGAAACTTAGGGGGTTTGTTAAATATGAATCAAAGTATACTTAGGTATAATTTCTATGTTAGTATATGCAAGGGGACAAGATCTTGGGGTGTAAAATAAACGAAAAGGGAAATTTTTGAGGGATTTTCCCGAAAATCCCTCTGTTACGGGAAAATCGTACGTGATGGAGAAAAACCGAGTGCATATTCGAATTCAGCGCAAAAAGTTCCTTTAAGAACAGGTATTTCCTTTTATGTAACAAAACCTTTGTTAACTAGTGTTATTAATAATAATTTTAGTGTTACTAACATAGTTGTTACCGTTGGAATTAAATACGTTCATATTGGTATTGTGGCAACTACTTAGTACTGAAATGCTTTATCGAATATTTAAGTCTGTAGTTTGTAGCAGGGTGGCCATAGAAGTTAATGGCTTATAGCCCATATTGCCTCACTGAAATTTTAGAGGATCTCTGAAAAGCAACTTAATTGAAATTAATGAGAAATATATATTTAAAATACTTTTATTTAATACAAGAACATTACGTTTAATCAATTCCGCAACCATGGTAGAGGAAGGGATGTCTTAAAAGTACGAACCATTGAAATAGTGCAGAAGCAATAGCTGAGTTTTTTATAAACATATATATAAATGAAAGTATACTAGAATGTAACTAACTAGACTGGAAATGAAAGAATTATAGACTAGACTGATCTCGACAAAAACTTTCAACATAGATGAGGTTCGGGCCTGAGATGGTTTTATCATTTCACTTTGAAGGTGCAACTTGGAGGAAGGAAGTGCGGATATATATTAAAAATTATCGATCTTAGTGTCGAACCCATAGTTTTCGGGGTTGCTGAGATGAACACTGACATCTCCGATGAAGCTTAAATTCTAATTCAGCACTGCAACTTGGAGGAAGGAGAGGAAGATGTATAAAATGATCGAAAATGGCCGCTATAAGTGTCGAATCCATAGTTTTTGGGGTCGCTGAGGTGAACAGTTACACTTTCGATGCCGTTTAAATTCAAATTTACTCCCGCAAATTGAGGGAGGTATATAAAAATGATGCAAAATAATTGATATTAGTGTGAATCCATAGTTTTCGAGGTCGCTGAGGTGAACAGTGACACTTTCGATGCGTGTTTAAAAAATTTTAATTTGTCCCCGCAAATTGAGGGAGCAGGTGGTATATTAAAATGTTGGAAAATAATCGATGTTAGTGTGAATCCATAGTTTTCGAGGTCGCTGAGGTGAACAGTGACACTTTCGATGCGTGTTTAAAAAATTTTAATTTGTCCCCGCAAATTGAGGGAGGGGGTGGTATATTAAAATGTTGGAAAATAATCGATATTAGTGTGAATCCATAGTTTTCAGGGCCACTGAGATAAATAGTAACATTTCCGATGCAGTTTAAATCCAAATTCAACGCCGAAACTTTAGGGAGGGGGAAGGGGGTGATATATAAAAAAAATGATCAAAAATGACTGATATTAGTGTTGAATCTATAGTTTTTGGGATTGCTGAGATGAGCAGTGACACTTCTAATGCCGTTTAAACCCAAATTAAGCGCCGTGACCTGGGGACAGAGGGGGGTATATATATGAAATAGTATATATATATATATATATATATATATATATATATATATATATATATATATATATATATGTGTGTGTGTGTGTGTGTGTGTGTGTCTGTGTGTGTGTGACCGATATTATAGTCGAATACATCGTTTTTGGGGTTGCTTTGATGAACAGTAACACTTCCGATGCCGTTTACATCCAAATTCATCTCCGCAACTTGGAGGCGGAGAGATATATAAAAATGATCGAAAATGACCGATATTAGTGTCGAATCCATAGTTTTTAGAGTCGGTGAAATGAACAGTAACACTTCCGGTGTACTTTAAATCCAAATGCATCCCCGCAACTTGGAGGCGGATATATATATGATCCAAAATGATCTATACTAGTGTTGAATTCATGGTTTTTGGGGTCCTGAGATGAACAGTGACACTTCCGATGACATTTAAATCCAAATTCAGCACCGCAACTTGTGGCGGGAGAAGATGTGGGTATATAAAAATGGTCGAAAATTGTCGATATCAGTGTCGAATCCATACTTTTCTGGGTGGCTGAGATGAACAGTGACACTTCCGATGCCGTTTAAATCCAAATTCAGCCCCCATTATTACTCCTAAAGGGAGAGGATGACATGTAATAGTAAGTGAAAATGACTGATACTAGTGTCAAACTCATAGTTTTGGGGTCCCTAAGTTCACTGGTGACAGTGTTGACGCTCCTTATACCGAAAATGAAACTATTCTCCCCGTATGAAGAACGGGTAATCTGCTAGTCTTTAAGAATAACGAACGGAAGTTTCACATGTTATATTCTTTAATATATTTGTCGCTGCTCAAATTTACGCACTTATGCGGTGTATGTGTGTATATGTAAAGAAAATCGTTTCTCTTTTTGAGTTCTTCGAAAACTACACAAATAATAAAGAGGTATTTTTTTATCAGAAAACTAAAAAGTAAAATTAAAAGATGTTGCTTTAACTATTTTTCCTGCTAGCGAAATACGTTGTATGTATAGATGCTGCAGACACGTTACAGCAAATAAGATTAGCATCAGGCGAATAAATAGTTTTTAAATTACATTATCCGGGTTTTGCCAATATTTCCGAACAAAAGATTTTTTTCCAATGAGTTCAAAATTTACAAAAATTTACACAGCACAAGGAAGATACGTGTATCCATAAAATAGATACTTGATTTTAACATACTGGTATTAACTAAAATGATTCTGGCCCTGTTATTTTAACACTTCCCTGCTATGAAACGGTAACTTTATAAGATTACTTAAGATAATTTAAATGCGTCTATATTATTTAATCTAACTTCGATTATATTTCAGAATTTTTTGTAGCCATAACTCCATTCTATCACGGTGCTAACTTTAAAGGAATGGTGTAAATATATTTATTGCCATTAAATTTCCCTATTCTAATACAAGAAACATAACTACTCAATGATCTTAACTGTAAAGCAGTAAATATAAAATAGTGTAGTTTTCATTTTAAAAGCATAATGTGTGAAACTTTCGAATATTTCAATTTTTCCCAATCTTTTCGTTTCTTTCAGGTTCGGGAAAAACGGTAAAAAATTGTTTTTTTACCCAAAATTTCCTTTTTGTTTTTTCTAGATATGATTCATCACTATTCTCCAATCGTCAGCAGTCCAATGTTCTTTGCCACGTGCCCATTCGAGGCGCTTCTTTGTAATGATTGGAGTAATGTTTGCTTTCTTTCTTGGCCTGAGTGCTTTTATTCCCTTAACACAAAGAACCCTTCGAACATTTTCAGGCTAAATGTCTACACCATACTCAGCCATTTTAATGTTTAAGTCTCTAGAAGTTGCGTTTCTGTTTCCCAGAGCCAATCTTTTTTAGTTTTTTGATACCTCTTAGCAATAGCTTTGGATCTCACCCACTGTTCCAAAGCCTATTTTGCTGACACATTTGCTTCTTGCTCATCGCAACGGAGATTTTACTCACAGATTTTTGCCCTACCCCAACTCTAATAGCAATTTGTCGTGTATATCTTCCTTTCACCAGAAGTGTTTTGACAACTTCCACTTTACGGGAAGAAAGGTCTCTGGCTTTTCAAATTATGCCGCGATTACAGGACTTCATAGAATAAAAGATTAATACACAAAACACGTCAAGATCACTTCTAACTGACCCATACGAACTGTTGAAGGCTTTGAATGTCGTAACCGCTTACGACACAATACTTCAGATTGTAACTTGTTGTTCGAAATCACAACAGCTGTCTAAGCTGAATACCACTTTCAGAACTCTTTCCCCTCTACTAATGCCATCTGCTGTTCAACGGTGATATCACCACTTCAAGTCTACAGTAAACAAACGAAGAATCCTATATTGGTGGTTTAAACAATTACATTACACGTTCAAGACTTATTAATGTCACCCACTGTATTGCATAATAAATGTTCTTTGCTCAATTTTAAATTTACTGCGTTCTTTATGTATACAGTTGGTATTTAATGTTCACTCGTGAAATGTCTAGTGAGCTTTTGTCCTAATTAAGTAAACTTTGGTGGATTTTTGTCCTACTCTTAATAAAATACGCTCCGCACAGTATATATTGCAATTCTGAATGTTTGCATGGTTTCAGAAGTCTGGTAAAATATGCTTTTTAAACATTTTTTTATTATTTATTTATTTATTTATTTATTTTTGTTTTAGGAATTTGTCTTGGGATTCTCGTATCTCCATTCGAAAGAAACGAATTTCTTAACAAATTATGTAATTAATTCTTAGAATGAAATAGGTTGTATTATGTAATTCGTGTATAAGTGCAGAACAGATAGTGATAATAACGATCTTAGTAGTACAAATATAGCTGTTACTGTTGGAATTAGATACGTTCGTAACATTATTGCCAACTAGTTGCTGCATCGTCCCAATTTCGTGTGGTGGTGGCGAATTTCAGAACTAAAGCAAGTGAATGATAAAGGCACAAGTCCTAAATGGCAGAAGTCCTAAAAGGCAGAAGTCCTAAAAGGCACAAGTCCTAAAAATTATCGCGGCAGAAGTCCTAAAGTGCAGAAGTCCTAAAATGCAGAAGTCCTAAAGTGCAGAAGTCCTAAAGTGCAGAAGTCCTAAAATTTAGGTCTAGTGCCCATATTTTTAGGACTTCTGCATTTTAGGACTTCTGCACTTTAGGACTTCTGGATGTCACCCTTGGTAACTTCATTTAGGAAAAAAAAAAAAAATTCGCTGTTTCAAAGCACTATGTCAAGACGATAAGCGTTGCGTTGGGAAAACACCAAGTCCTTTGTTTTGTCGTCAGAAGCGATAAAAACTGAGGAACACCTGCAGATAAAGAAAGAAATGAGTTTCTCACCAGCTTGGAAGCATTCAGAACCAAGCAAGAAAAATAGCTTTTCTTTTCCGTGAATAAAATAATGATTTTGCAGTATGAATAAAAGTTAGAAAAGAAATACACTGTCTGTCCAAAAGTGTAACCTTGTGGCCATGCTGACGGTCACACTTCTTTTGATATTTGTTTTTTGTTAATAGAAGGCGCTGTTAAAAGAAGTCCAAGAAACGTGGTAAAATTTGGATTCCTTTGTAGTCAAAGGTCCCTCTTCTATTTGGTCTAGGAATTAATTCGTGCGGGTGGACAAGAGATGGCGCAACGAACGGAGCGTCCCACAGTTCCGCGTATCCACACATGTATTGCAAACCCCTGTCATCGCGTATCGTTCGTAGTATAGGGCAGTGGATTAAAGCGTCAACAACACCAGTTTGTAGTTAAGTGAACATGGCGCAATTTGTGCCTGATAAAGTGTTTTTGCGGGGTGTCCTGCTGCATTACTTTAACATGCAGAAAAGTGCGACTGAAAGTCATCGTATTTTGGTGGAAGTGTATGGTGACCATGCTCTAGCTGAGCGAACGTGTCAGAAGTGGTTTGCACGGTTTAGAAGTGGTGATTTCGGCTTGGCAGACCAAGAGCGAGCTGGACAGCCAAAAAAATTTCAAGACGAAGAATTGACAGCATTGCTCGAGCAGGATTCGTGTCAAACGCAGGAACAACTTGCAGCAGCATTAGGCGTTGATCAAACAACAGTCTCCAAACGCTTGAAAGCCATGGGAATGATTCAAAAGATGTCACATTGGGTTCCACATGAATTGAAAGACAGAGACGTTGAAAGACGAAAAACCATTTGCGAATTGCTGCTTCAACGACAGAGCAGAAAGGGGTTTCTGCATCGAATTATTACGGGTGATGAGAAGTGGATCCATTACGAGAACCCTAAACGAAAAAAGGCCTGGGTGAAACCAGGTGAACCAGGTCCATCACAACCAAAACGAGATATTCACTGTGCAAAGGTTATGCTGTGCATATGGTGGGATATGAAAGGTGTGGTGTACTATGAGCTGCTGCAACCGGGTGAAACTATGAATGGAGAACGTTATCGACGACAATTAATGCGTTTGAAGCAAGCTCTGGCCCGAACACGACCAGAATGGGAGAACAGACATGATAAACTTATTGTTCAACATGATAACGCTCGCCCACATGTCGCAAAACCGGTCAAAACCTATTTAGAAAATGTCGGATGGGAAGTTTTACCCCACCCGCCGTATTCACCAGACGTTGCTCCTTCGGACTACTACTTGTTCGATTGCATGAACAACGATTTGATTGGACAGCGGTTTACTTCTTCAGAAGATATCGAAACATGGGTCTCTGACTGGATCGCTTCCAAGGATGAGGACTTCTTTCGCCACGGAATCCGTACATTGCCTGACAGATGGGCGAAAGTGGTGGCTAGCGATGGACAATATTTTTCTTAAGGTATTTATGTATTTTGTGTTTGTACTACAGCTTCAATGTGTGCGTACCAACCGCACGAATTAATTCCTAGACCAAATATGACGTCGGTTGCACAGGCGAAACAGTTGATAAAGGACCAAAACGCTTTAGTATGACGCCAAGCTTTAGTATGAAACGAATATGCAACATGGATGCTGATGACCCAAAACGTTTAATATAGTTGGATGAGTCATCATTCACCTCACTTCAAACCACAGGCTGTGTTTACGTATGGAGGACGACAAAGAAGCCTATGATCCGCACTGTCTATGCCCAACCGTGAAATATGTTGATGACTCTGTGGTGTTGTGGGCAGCAATATTTTGGTCCTCAATAGGTCCTGTGCTGATGCTTACAGATCGCGTCACTGCCCGTAATTATGTGGTCATTTTAGGGGACCCATCCTATGGTCTAGATGATGTTTCCGGGCAATGACGCTTTATTCCAAAATGGTATTTAAGGTATTTATGTATTTTGTGTTTGTACTACAGCTTCAATGTGTGCGTACCAACCGCACGAATTAATTCCTAGACCAAATATAGTGTTCGAGAAATTTCCATAACCCTAAGTTTTGGTATCACAAAGAACAACGTTAGTGTAATTTCAGGTGTGTTATTGGTAACACTTCTTCCATGGTCACAGACAGCACTATGTGGTACTCGTGCGTTCAAGATCACGTGGAAGCTTTAAATTGTGAAGCCATGGCTGATCTGAGTAGTTGCAGTTACACAGTTGAGGTAAGGTTAGTGGCAAGTGTGTGGGTGTACAAACGACCACACAATGGGCAAACAGGATGATTGTGTTTAGAGATCATTTTGGCAGGGACTCAATCTCGTAAAGTAACCCTGCTTCATTGAGAGAAGTAACCCCATATTTGCTTCAGGATGTGTCAAAGACAGGCCATAAGCTCCTTCGTCGCTAAGCAAATAGCATACGCCCCTTTGATGTGGGAGACCCGGGTTCAATTCCCGAAGCTACGTTAAGCTCTAGGCCCACATCTCATACAACCGCGCTGCTCAAAAGGGACACTGAACTCAAAATCAAATCAATAGAGGCCGTGAACGTAAAAAGACGCGTAAGAAAAATAGTTCCCGTCGTCGCTCGGTCAATTGCGAAGTCACCAACTAAATCGCATAGGGCAACTGAACCCACACATCCGGTGTAGAGCATGATAGAGCAATAAAGATCCACAGGATATATAGTTCGCTTACGTAAATACTCAACTAAAGCTGTATATTAAATATATAAACGAAAATTACACTAACATTACCGTCTGTTATAGGCAAACCCAAGGGTAAGGGGACTTCTCTGACACCTTGTAGTACACTAATACTATATACGATATCCATAACCGAAGAATAAAAGGTACTTTCAACATTAATGAAACCCATGTTTCCTATGAGGAAGGTGATCACAGACTAGGCAGATAAAGCTGTTAGGACTCGTTTCAGCGCTCGTTCGTTCACTAAAGGAAGTGTCTTTCTGGGATTGAGCACTTGATGGGCGATGTGTTAATCGGCGATAATTCATGTTGGTGAGGAATTAATTGGACTAAGCTTCGGTTGATAAATTGGCATCCAATGCCCAGATAAGGCATATCTCGTCTCGAGAATAACCTTTTGTTTTCAAGTACGCAGCTAGCGTTTCTACTCTGCTATATGGTTC
This sequence comes from Thermobia domestica, assembly GCF_964235325.1. NCBI lineage: Eukaryota > Metazoa > Arthropoda > Insecta > Zygentoma > Lepismatidae > Thermobia > Thermobia domestica. The sequence continues at coordinate 205,307,330 of NC_137458.1, read as the reverse complement.
TACCTGACTCTTCTATAATGCACACCGAGCCCATCTTCCTGAAGAACCTCATACACCTTACAGACTTTGTCCAGTTATTAAGAAAATTGTACAGGAGCGACCCCATTTGTGCATTCTTTTGATTGAGAAAATGGAGACGCTAAAAATACTTTCTACATTTGAACAAAGTTTCGTTCTTTACATTTAAAGGGTTTGTAAACGGTGGGATTTTGTATTGTACAACCTAACAAAAATTAACGACATTCTATCTAGGCACTTAACTTTTACTTAATTTACTGAATGATATATTGTTTTGATTATTTCGGTACAATTAATCACTTTTATCAATTAAATTTTTCACCATTTCTATTTTTCTGCGATACGTAGTAAACTACTTTTGTTTGAGTTCCTACGTTTTCCATACGTTAATACATTATATTCCTTCATTTTCAATGTTACTCCTTGCGTGCACAGCAATCAACAAGCCATATACGTATACAATATCTGTATTTCAATAACGTTATTTTAAATATAATACAAAATTAAAAAGATATTTTTACACTGACCACCATTGTAACAAATTATAAATGACACATACATACAACAAATCACACTTCTATCTATTCTAGGTAACAACACTGTTTTCATAGTTCAACATGCCTTTGCATAATTCTACTTTCAAGATCAACATGAATTTTTTCAACTTTTCGAGCAGTCTTCTTTATTTTTTCGTCCAAATCCCCGCTTCCCAATATCTTTTCACCACTGAGTTTTCCAGTACGTTGGTCATCACTCAAAAGTGCTTCTGCCTGAAGATGACGTAACTTCAGCAAGCGTTGTTCATAATGTTTCAGTTCAACCTGTGAAGAATAAATGGGAAAATAACAATACTAATAATACAAGAATAATAATAAGATAAATTCTTCTTTAAACTTAATCAAATATTGTATTTTTATCGTTTCACGTGGTTATGATGATTCTGTTCAATCTTAATAAAATTCATTTACAATCATCACAGAACATTCCAAACACAAAATAGGCAGTCATAGTTCAAATCAAACCATGATACCTAACAATATAGATAGATTTGATGAAATTACTTGTCAATGTCAGAAAAGATGAAAACCTTTCCTACCCTGAATAAATACAATGAACATTATGTACCCGTAAGCAGTGATTTATCTACACCCCCTAAAATTTTCGGACACCTCCCTGGAAATAAATTCCTTACGCCCCCAACTAGGGGGGTGCAATTCATTCTCGTTCTGACTAAAGCCCTCCAGGACTTTGTAGAAAATATTTTCAATGATCTTATCTTTAGGCAGAACAGGAATTTCCATTCTGCCCAATCTTTGGAGACAGGGAATTCTATGCGAGGAGGAAATTTTTAGGGAAATACAGCACCGAAAAGCTTGACTCTTAGCGTATTTGTATGCAGATCGGAACTTATGTATAAAATGGCTGTAGTAACGAACGCGGAAACTAAATCCAAGCGATCAAAATGCAAGGAAAATTCTGACGAGGACATAATCACAGAAGTATATATTGGATGTACCAGTACACATCCTATTTGAATATTTTTTCCCTTCAATTGTCATATATTCTAAAATGTTATCTGTATTTTTCAACTGAAATAACTTTGTCTTTCTTTTAAAATGCTGAAAACTCGTAAAATGCGTAAAAATGTTATAATAAAAGGGCAGATCAGCTTTAATTACTTTCACACATACCCATATGAAAAGTTCTGGGTATTTCTACTTATTATACCTTTAATACATTTGGAATACGTATAGCATCTTACAGTTAGACAATTCATTTTAATTACGAAAAGTAACTGTGATGCTATTTGATTTTAAGAGAGTCGTTTTTCTGTGGTAGCATACAGCAGTCTTTTATTTTGAGTAATGTATAAATATTTATTTTAATTCTGAAATACTGATTAAGATTTTTTTTTAACAAAGATCAAAATGTGAAATATATACTTACTATAACAGTCTTACGTCTCTTATTAGGTTTTCAGCATTAAAAAAAAAAATGTTATTTTCGTAAAGTGAAGAATTTCAGATAACATTTTAGATGCATAATAGTTGAAGAAAACAATCATTATTTTATCAATCTGCGCCTATGATTCTGTCGCTTGAATTTAGTTCATTTTCTTAATTTTCCTTGGGAAATTGCCCTCTTGAATTTTGGCCTACATTCGTAATAATCTGTTTGGTAATTCTAAAAGAGGCTGTAAGAAGAATAACTATTTCTTCAAGTTTCATCAAATTTTAGATGTCATTCTTCTTGTTCTTCTCGGAAAAATTACTACTTTATCAGCAGTGTTATTCATATCTACTTTGGTAAAAATGAATGTGATTTTTTAAAATATCTGCGGGCAAATGGGAAATTGATTCACTCAGTTGCAAGAAAGCCGTTTGACATTGCAACTGAAACTTAATTCGGTATATCAAATTATTTCAAATTAAGATTTTATTCACCTTTTCAGTAGTTCATCTCTAACATGCTAAGAGTCGCAGAGGTAAAAGGTGGCACAGTTCACATCCTCAAGATATGTTTGGCCATATATTAAGTAAACAATGCAAGAGGATACATAATGCGACTCTTAAGAAAGAATGTTAGTGTTCTACATCACAACTCCATTTTAGGCATCACCTTATCAGCTGATACATAGATCTATACTATATGCAATAGTATTATATATATTTATATTTTCATATTTATATTGTCAATGTAAATAGCAGCAATACAAAATATCAATATTGACATACTTGTATCTTTTTGTAGTTTCAATCAAATTAAAATGACAGATAATCGGGAATAAGGGCCTTACGCATCCTTTGGATTGTTTGCTTAATATATGGCCAAACATGTCTTGAGGATGTGAACTGTGGCAGTAGTGGTTTTACGTACTGCAAGCAATGGCGGTTTTAACAGGTAGGTCGGGTAGGCACGGGCCTACCCAAAAATTCTGAAAAATATATACACACTAAAAAATACAATAAAGAGTAAATATATTTTCCACTTTTTATATTAATGGTAAATAATTATTTAATAAACAGCATCAACCACTACTGTAAAAGTAATTTCCTATTGTCATTAACCAATCAAATGTGCATATGCATCCACACGCGAGGGAGAGGACCTACCCAAAATTAAAATCCTAAAGCCACCCCTGACTGCGAGCCTTAGCATGTTGAAGGTGAACTACTGGAAAACTGAATAAAATTATGTTGTGAAATGACTTGATACTACACCAAAGTAAGTTTGTTTTATCTTGGTTTCAGCTACAATGTCAAGCGGCTTTCTTGCAACTGAGTCACTCAATTTTCCATTTCTCTGCAGGTAGTTTTTTTTCTTCTTTTCTTTAATCACATTCACTTTTACTGAAATAGATGCGAATAACACTATTAATAACAGAACTGTATCTAGTCATTTTTCCGAGAAGAACAAGTAGAATAGCATCTAAAATTTATAATAAAACTTAACGAAATGGTTATTCTTCTTACAGAATCTGTTACAGTTACTAAAGAAAAATTCTCTTGAAGAAATCCCTCCTTGGACAAAATTCCTCGTCTCGAAAGATTAGGCAGAATGGGAATTCCATTAAAACATCATTTAAAATATTTTCTACAAAGTGCTAGAGGGCCTTTAGGCAGAACGGGAAGACACCATTAAAAATCTTGCTATTTTGATTTTTAAAAGATTTTGAATTCTTGCTTTTAAGTGTTAATAGAATAAAACAACTTACTTTCGACAAGATAAATTTTCAAGCAAAGCACGCAACGCAAGATTGAATGGAAACGGCCTTTACACGGCTGTGATCATCACAACAACGTTTGATCAATCAATTGCCAACGATTTCCTCCCGACGTCACATCAAGCATGAGAAAGTCGACGCCAATTAGCTTTGGCTGAGGAAGGAAATCCAATGCAATTTTAATATATATATATATATATATATATATATATATATATATATATATATATATATATATATATATATATATATATATATATATATATATATATATATATACAGGGTGTTTCAGATAAAACGTCCAGTGCTTATAAATCCGAAACGGCTGAGAATAAAAAGATGAAACAAAAACTGAGATAGAAAAATGTCATAGGGCGCATCACATGGTGTTGTTGTGGTGACCCCCAGGGCCCTCCTTCAAGGGGGCAAAGGGGCCAGCTTCAAATTTTCAAATAGGAACATGTATTGAATCATACCTCATTCAATAGTACTTGAAAAACGAAACAATTTTTGTAGGAAACAATAGTCGATTTGGGCCACCGTTTTTAAATGGCCGCAAAAAGTGGGTCCTATATCAGATAAAACGTCCAGTGCTTATAAATCCGAAATGGCTGAGAATAAAAAGATAAAACAAAAACTGAGATAGGAAAATGTCATAGGGCACATCACATGGTGTTGTTGTGGAGACCCCCAGGGCCCTCTTTTAAGGGGGCCCAGGGGCCAACTCCAAATTTTCAAATGGGAACACGTATTGAATCATACCTCATTCAATAGTACTTGAAAAACGAAACAACTTTTGTAGGAAACAATTTTCGATTTGGGCCACCGTTTTCAAAATGGCCGCAGAAAGTGGGTCCTGTATCAGATAAAACGTCCAGTGCTTATAGGCCTAAATCAGAAACGGCTGAGAATAGAGAGATGAAACAAAAACTGAGATAGAAACGATGATAAAGCATATCAAGTGGTGGTGTTGTGGTGACCCTCAGGAAACTCCTTGAAGGGGGCCCAGGTGCCAACTTCAAACTGATACAGGACTTTTTGCGGCCATTTTGAAAACGGTGCCCCAAATCGAAAATTGTTTCATACAAAAGTTGTTTAGTATTTCAAGGACTATTGAATGAGGTATGATTCAATACATGTTCCCGTTTGAAAATTTGAAGTTGGCCCCTGGGCCCCCTTGAAGGAGGGCCCTGTGGGTCACCACGACAACACCATGTGATGCGTCCTATGACATTTTCCTATCTCAGTTTTTGTTTCATCTTTTTATTTTTAGCCATTTCGGATTTATAAGCCCTGGACGTTTTACCTAATATAGGACCCACTTTTTGCGGCCATTTAAAAACGGTGGCCCAAATCGAAAATTGTTTCCTACAAAAGTTGTTTCGTTTTTAAAGTACTATTGAATGAGGTATGATTCAATGCGTCTTCCTATTTGAAAATTTGAATTTGGCCCCTGGGCTCCCTTGAAGGAGGGCCCTGGGAGTCACCACAACAACACCATGTGATGCGCCCTATGACATTTTCCTATCTCAGTTTTTGTTTCATCTTTTTATTCTCAGCCGTTTCGGATTTATAAGCACTGGACGTTTTATCTGAAACATTCTGTATATATATATATATATATATATATATATATATATATATATATATATATATTGATTGCACCCACCCATAGAATTTTTGAACACCCCCTAAGTTCAAAATTCTGGATAAATCCCTGCCCGTAAGAGGTTTTAGGCGGGGAAAAATATGCTTGCTTGGTAAGAATGCTGAACAGAGAAAAACTAATACATGATAACCCACCTCATTCGTTTTGACTTCTTCCACATGACGGCACCCATTTGGACGTTTCATAGCACTTCTCTATTTATTTAATTTTTATCTGTCATCTTTTTCCCTATGACATGTTTAGAAAAAGAGTTTGTACTATACTTTCTATGTTTTAATATTCGGTGATAATGTTTACACGATTTTCGCTGATGAGTAATCAATTTGTTTTCCATATTCGCTTCGGTATTACTTCTTTTCCAACCTATATTATAATTTTGAAATAGTATTCTACGATTTTCAAATGCCAGAGGAAGGTTGCTAACACGGGCTTTAATACTTATAAGGGATAAATATAACATACTTTTTTATAGTTATTCTCGAACTTTCTGTTCTCAGATATTTGGGTGAATTATTATTATTTCTGATTGTTGGAAGTTGAAAAGGCACAAAATTTGAAACTTTTTCCTAAAATCCATTTCGAAGAACAGAAACAATATGACAAACGGAAAGCTCCAATCTTCAAATATACAAGCCAACCAAAAAAGTTTTTGCCGTTACTGACGTTCCATTTGATGAAGCGCTCAGAGAGAAGAAATAAAGTAACTTACGCGCCGGAAAAGCGATGTAGGTCAGTGTAACTATTGATCAGCGCCAATATAGGCACGTTGCAGACAATGGAAAAATCTAAGCAGTTTGTGTGCTATTGTTTGCTGTATGACGTTAAGGTGGGCTTGTCAGAAGACGAATCAAGTTGTCGAATATGTCAAACATTTGGAGAGGATGCAGTGAACGAACGCACCGCCAAGCACTGCTGGATGAAAGTTCAGATAGGGAAATCTAGCCTTTGAGATCAACCCCGGACAGTATTGCAACGATAATGTGTATATGTGGTTAAGAACAATGGTCCGGTACGTACGATACCATTTTTTTTAGTGGTCAGACCTGCACATTTATGCTACTTGTACATTTATAATTTTAAGATATAATAAGGAAGGCCACCATCATAGATAGATGTGTATTTGTGATATACAACGAAGAAATGATAAATATTAAGGAAATACTTTAAGGGTAAGTTTTAAAGGAACAAAGTAATTTAATTTCTTGCAGAAATTATCAAAATAAGTTTTGGTGATTACTAAAGCTAGTTTTATCGAACGGTGGACCTTATATTTAATTGTATACATGGGTTACATAATTTTTGATGTTTCGCACCTAGGAGTTTTGAGATTAATTTGAAGTTTAAGTAAAATTATCTCATATTTGGTAGCCACCGCGGAATATATTTTACTAAGAAACAAAAAGAAAATGTACAGAAAATCCAAAATGAATCCTCAAACTGAAAAAGATAGCAACACTTGAGTCGAGGAGGTTAATACTTCAGAACTGAGACATCACTGAGTATGATTGCTCTTATACAACAACTTGGACAGCAGTTGAATGCTGAGTTGAATCAAACTGATACAAGACTGAAACCAATGTTAAATAATAATAATAATAATAATAATAATAATAATAATAATAATACAGGATAAACGGATGCCAGAATGGAATAGATGGCGCTACAGTTAAATAATAAGCTGGAACAAACTGACAATAAAATGGAACAAATCCTTCACAGTTTTGAAGTTGTAAAAAGTTCAATTAAAGCAGTGGAAACTCAGGTAGATAATCACACAAATCAAATTCAGAAACTCAAGGAAGAAGTCCAAACCCTGAAAGAGAAATTTGAAGCAGTAGATGGCAATCAATCTTGGTGTGAACGTAGCAGACACTGAACGCAATGTGATTGAAACCCGGTTTTGTGAAGAATCTAGATATACATAAGGATACTACTCCGGTAAAGACGACCGCTATACGATTCTGATGTTCATGTACAGACGGATATTCATACTTACGTAAATCCTAGAGAATTAAGGAAGTTAAAAACCCATTTTAAATTTAGTGAGATAAGATCAATGACCAATGATGATATACCAGCAGCACATTTCTAGAAAAATTCGAAGCTGAGTGTGACTTGACAGGCATAAATATGTTTGATATGCTTAAAATTTTACCACACGTTTTTTTAACGCCTTGTTCAGTTTGGATTAAAGCCATTCAAATTAACCTACATAGTTATACAGATTTCAGAAATGCACTTATCGCTAATTTTGAGAATGACTATGTTAGCCAATAGAGATGCTTTAATTAGGAACAGGAGATTCGACCTTAAGTTAGACAAAGTCTTACAGGTTTTGTGATTTCGGTATACAATGGTCTAAAGCTTTTGAATCCTTATCAACCAGAATCATGTGTCATATCATCTATACATATTTTGCCACTTATTAAGCTACAACAAATATTGGTTTCTTCTCCATGTGTTAGTATCAACTACTTATAATTGTTCAAAATTTTGAGAGGCAAATGATGTTACACAGTAACGAAACAAAAAGCAACCTAATCATTTACGGTATGAAACACAAATATCAAGAAAAAAGATAATCGTAATGTGAGAGGCAACAGGTTTACTAGTAATAATAATTCAATGAATCTAGTGTTAATAGAAATGGTTATGCCCCAAATTTTAGAAATAATCCGTATAATAGGTTTAATTGTTCACGTAATTATAGATCTCGTAACAATTTCAGAGGTAAAAGAAATATTCAATTATATATATATATATATATATATATATATATATATATATATATATATATATAATTGAATATTTCTTTTCTATATATATAATTGAATATATATAGAATAAATTTCATACTATGCGAAATTCCAGGCACGAATGTGACTGTAATAATTTTAGAAATGGTAGAAATATCTCCCAGGTGATATACAAAGAAACAATGCTTCGCATAGTATACAAAATTCTAGCCAAAAATGAGCTGTGCAATGTGACATAATCCAACCATTTAGTAACAATACTTGATGATAGATGTGGCTGGCGTAGAACGGATTGAAACTGCGTCAGTAACCTATTCTTATGTCTACAAGAATAATTGTATATACTTTCATAATAATACTTTAAATCCTTTACTTGACTTCTCTAAAATTGAAACTTTTCCTATGGTTCTAGATTATGTAAATACACGACAATATATTTAAGTTCGTAATTGATATTGGACGTTTTAAGATAATGTAGAAGATACGTGTTTACCTGATAATGATTTCGATATATGATAAATACTAAGTAAATACTCTAGCCAACATTCACAATGGAATTGATCCTGCAGAGTCAATAGAACAACATTTTAGAACCAAGTTACATGATCCTACTCGAATTGTTAAAAACTTACATGGAACATCCGTAAAGTGTTGCACGCCGATTTCAACGAAATTTTGCAGGTGGATACTAGACACAAAATAAAGTGACCCGTATTTTTTAGTTTCTGCGGAAAAACGGTTTGAAGGGGCCTAAGCCCCTCCCGAAGTATTTTCAAAAAAGCTTGAAATCTCCAAAAGAACATGAGCAGTTTGCAGAAAAAGGCGTATACACATACTAGATAGAAAATTAAGGAATACGGGTTTTTTCTTTTGTGTGAAAAAACGGTTGCAGGCGGAACAGCTTCCCCCATTTAAATATCTCCAAAAATAATGACAAAGGCCAAATTTGACAAAAGGGTACAAGCGATTCCGAGGAAACTATGCATGCAGATACTAGACTTAAAAGTAAGAAATATATATTTTTTCGTTTCTGCGGAAAAACGGTATGAAGGGGCCTAAGCCCCTCCCGAAATGTTTTCAAAAAAAGCTTTATATCTCCAAAAGAACATGAGCGATTTGCAGAAAAAGGCGTATACACATACTAGGTAGAAAATTAAGGAATACGGGTTTTTCCTTTTGTGTGAAAAAACGGTTGCAGGGGGAACAACGGCCCCATTTAAATATCTCCAAAAGTAATAACAAAGGCCAAATTCGACAAAAGAGTACAAGCGATTTCGAGGAAACTATGCATGCAGATAGTAAACTTAAAAGTAAGAAATACGTATTTTTCTTTTGTGCGGAAAAAACTGTTTGAAGGGGAGTAAGCCCCTTCCGAAATATTTTCAAAAAACTCTAAATCTCCAAAACCTCACAAACAATTTGCAGAAATTTCCAGCATATATTTCACATACCCAACATATATTTCTGGGGCCCGTATATCTTTCTATTACGAGCCAATGTATATGTCTCACTCATGGAGAAACTACACGTAAAAGAAAGAACTTCTGAAACGACATACGAATATCTTACATGTTAGTCTCTCAGACATGAAGCTGTTAAAGTGTCATTTACTGAACAACGGTTTCAAAGGTTGAGTGCATATAATTCGGCAGCAGAAGATATTAAACTGTATTATGAAATATGTATAATGTTATCTTGCAGTAGCAAACCTACGAGGTGGTCATGCTCATCGCTGCATATGATAAGTTCGAGCGATAGTAATTTTATCTGTGTGTGCAAAACATGACCGATAATTGACAAGACGGTGTGCAATTATACTTATCGGGCCCTTGGCTTGTACAATAACTTGTTTACTTGTGATAATGATACATGAATGCCACAAAAGAACACTCAAAGATAATGAGCCACACGTGCAAAATGAGATATCAATATCTACCTTGTGTACATAGTAAGTAATCAAAAAGTTAAGTACCTTGCGTCAGATACTCATATGTGTATGATATAAATTCGTTGTTCCATCAGCGTGTTAAAGAAGAGGAATCCAGCATGAATCCCGCTAACATTCTGCATTTACTGTTTGTTGCTTTAGAAGTGATACATCGACCAGAGTCGCCAATAACAGCACAGGAAAGGAATACAGCACGCATATTGCAATGCTTGCTGGAATACTGGATGGACGATATGGTTACGTTGGACACAGAAGAAATATTAACATTAGCAATTGAGAAGGACGACAGGGAAAAGAATACCGCCCAATATTCTCCTATGGATGACGACATAGAAGAGTGCGATGGCGGCACAACCATACATGGTCAAGCAGACATCACCTTCCAAACAAAAGGCAGTCAACTACTGGAGAAGTGGTATTAAAAAACCGCTATCCCTTCGATCCGTACAAGCAAAATTTAGAAAGGTAACCTCAAGGCAGCAGCTAGAACGCTGGGAAAAGCAAGTCATTGATGGAGGAATACGGAAGGATAAGATATCGCAGGTATCTCAATACGTTCTTCGGCATTTTCAAGACGCTCGTGAGGCACACTTTCCAGTACACGATATTGATCTACGACGATGGGCTCTGCAGGCCAGCAATAGATTTCACCTTCCATCATTTAAGGCATCAAATACCTGGCTGTGGGAGTTTAAAACAACACACAAAATCGTATCGTGAAAGGTGACGAAATTTATATCTACGACACATATTTCTGAAGCTAAAGAGGACATATTGAGAACCGTAAATGCCTTTATTGACAATGTAAAACACCATATTATCCAATTCGGCCCAGGTAATGTGTATAACTCCGATCAAAGTGGTTTCCAACTAGAAATGCATGGCGGTCGAACCTTGGCTGCTCAAGGAATGAAGAAAGTGGAAACAGTTGTCCAATCCGTAAGTGCGACAACACACAGTTATACAATACAACCGACCATCTCTGCCGATGGTGCTTTGCTAGCACCATTACTCATTGTTCTGAAGGAGCCAACTGGTGAGTTCGGCTCACGCGTGCACGACACTGTGTTTCGCCCCCGTAACGTCTATTTTGCCGCTTCAAAATCAGGAAAACTCACAAAGGAACTTTATCGTCGTTGGCTAGAGCACGTGTATTTTCCTACAACACAGCGTCAAACAGTTCTTCTATTGGACGCTTGGAGTGGACATTGTGAAAATACCCTACACTCCATTGAACCGGAAGAGAAAAATACTGTGCTACTTACAATACCTCAAGGTTTAACTTGGAAGCTGCAACCACTAGATGTGTACTTTTTTCGCTTGTGGAAGACATTTGTGCGCCGCTTTTCGGACACTGTTATCTTACAACAGTGTACTTTCGGACTTACAATAGTCTGATATTAATTTTCATCTACGGGATAACATAATCAAACTACAATCTCTGACACACAATCAATTCTCCTCTCCAAGATACAAAGATATCATGAAATACGCGTGGTATCACATTGGCTATAAACAGACAAACCGGCACAACTTCAGACCCCAGCAGAGTTCTCCTTTTCCACGAATCACATCCCGAAATGTGATATTTGTGGACAGGTTGCTGTGATTCGTTGCGGTTGGTGTAAGAGATCACTTTGTTTAAAGCATTTTTTTTTTTTTTTTTTTTTTTTTTGTGGAATATCATTATTGTGACACATTTGTTGCGTAAGATATTGTGCTTTAAAAAACTGTTGGTCCGTGTTATAAAGTAGTGGATAGTACTTGCAATATGTATTTCTTCATTGCACGTCTAACAAATGCCTTTATGCTTTCATCCGAATTGTTTGTGATTAATTGTGGATTGTGATCTTTGTAAACTATTTGCCTGAATTTGGTGGGGATGTGGCTCTCCTTGCAACAGTTTTTCCGCAGGAAATAGCAAATACGTATATTTTGCTTGTATATCTAGTATGTACATACGCCTTTTTCTGCAAATTGCTCATGTTCTTTTGGAGATATCAAGCTTTTTTAAAAATACTTCGGGAGGGGCTTAGGACCCTTCAAACCATTTTTCCGCAGAAACGAAAAAATACGTATTTCTTACTTTTAAGTCTAGTATCTGCATGCATAGTTTCCTCGGAATCACTTGTACCCTTTTGTCGAATTTGGTCTTTGTCATTATTTTTGGAGATATTTAAATGGGGGAAGCTGTTCCCCCTGCAACCATTTTTTCACACAAAAGAAAAAAAATCGTATTCCTTAATTTTCTATCTAGTATGTGTATACGCCTTTTTCTGCAAATTGCTCATGTTCTTTTGGAGATTTCAAGCTTTTTTGAAAATACTTCGGGAGGGGCTTAGGCCCTTTCAAACCGTTTTTCCGCAGAAACGAAAAAATACGGGTCACTTTATTTTGTGTCTAGTATCTACCTGCAAAATTTCGTTGAAATCGGCGTGCATCACTTTACGGATGTTCCATGTTAGTATCTCAATATTTCTTATGTAGACTTAATCTTGATACTATTACTTCTGACATGTCTGATTAATAGTAACTGGAAAAATGTTCTACCTGATGAATTTTCAACTGTAGGGAACGATTAGACACCTTACACATCTTTGACGCAGGTGTGTGTGGCGAAACGTAGAATAATCAGTTTTAATATTAATGTTAATTTTATTTAAAAGATTTTAGTTTACATTAAGGCTCATTCCACGTCAAATCACCCAGAAAAAATCCGACATGTCACCCACCGACTCAGATTTTAATGGAACTTCGTGTACTTGTTAACACTAAGGTATGAAAACCTGTAAAATTTTTCTTCCGAAATCCTAAAATTGTGAGAAATACGAGACCAAAGTTTCAGAATTTCAGGCATCCCGGTCGTTCTCGAGGCCATCTAATATTTCGTAGAGCTTAATACTAAAATTCATATCTCAGTATCTAACCAATGTATCACTTGCAAATTTCTACCGGTAGTTTATGTAAGTCTGTAGAGCTAATAATAAATAAAAAAAAAAAAAGCACCATCAAGATTGCTGTACATTAAGGGTAAAAAAATGCAGCCTTGCACTTCAAAATAGTTAATTTTTTGTGTAAATTTCTAATTTTACGCAATGCGAATTATCGCTGTGAGGCGGACCAATTACCTTGCCGCTCTTTTTTTAAAATTGAATCTTAAGGTATGTTCTAAGAGATTGTAAAATAAAATTAGTGGTTTTTTGAATGCTTCGGTTAGTAATTCTCGTTTAACCCTTCAAGGCCAACGCACCAGCTTTTCGTGTCATCTGTAAAGTGTTATTGCCATTGATGCAAGCAAGGTATTGGCACATTATTGCTCGATTCACAACAGATTTTATATTATATATATATATATATATATATATATATATATATATAATCTGTTTGCCGAATTATTAATATAATCAAAGTGAATTTAATGTTAAAATTGAATTAATTTTCCAAATCTACAGTCCATTATCTTTCCAATAACGTAGAAATGAAGGGTATATGACAGTCCGAGGGAGAGGGGGGGGGGGGATACCGGATTATTTTTCGATTGGGAAGGCGTACTTTTATAAACGTAATTTACAAATAGGAACAACAGGACCAATACAAAGTACAGTTCAAAACTCAATTTCGTACTTCTTTTTATCAACATTTACGACAGTTACATTTTAGTCTTCAAAACGAAATAAAAATAATGATTGAACTTTTCCACTACATTAAATTGAAAATTTGTAACCAAAGAAATATGCGAAACTCCTTGTGCATGCAATTAACTTCTTACCTCAGCATATGCCAATCACAGTGATTGGATTTCACTATTTGAGAGTGAAGGAACTTGCTACTTCGTTTAAGCAAAACGCAACCTGTATTGTTCCTCCACAAACTGAACCTCCTTATCTGAGAAATAATATACACTTCCAGTATCTTTAGTAAAGGGGGCGCAAACAGAACAAATAATATTGGATATCGGAACATGGCACACGTCGTCTTTTCCTCCAGAAGGCCACTAAAAAGATGGAGACGGTCCAAAAGGGTGCATAAACTTGACTTCAACATCATTTTCCTCTTCATCTTTACCTAATGCTAACCCAAAAACCCAATGGTTATCGTAAACACATGCAAGATACGAATTAGTGATGATGTCCGTGATGTTCATTCGAGAAGATGTCTTCTCTTCAGTAAAATGAAAAATGGAACTGAAATCTGGATCAGCACTGATTCGCTTTGTCCCAATCGAGGTTTGGCTTAGAGGAGAGAACTGATGATATGAACGTGTTCCAGGAATTGTTTTTGCACCAGAAAAACGATTTTGTAGTTTTTTGTGTGTATCTATTGAGAGTTTCTTTTTTCTGCAAGCTGAAATTTATATGTTCAATGTGAGATCTACAGAAGGTAAAACTTTTTTTCTGGCACATTTAAAAAATCAAAACATCTTTGAAGGCTTTCTCCAGTAAGCAGACGTTTAACTGTCCCACCAATACCATCACATGGGGATTTACCATGGCTTATAGCAAAAAATGACCATGATGCAATTAAGGAGAAATCCTCATAATGGTAACACAAGTTCATGAAGTTTTTACAATTCTTGTACTGCGCAGCGCATCCATCACTATAAAGTAATTTACATTTTTGACATATGAAAACTTTTTTTAGAAAAGAAGTTATTTGTTTCTGAGTCTCATAAACAAACGCGACATCGTGTTCCAAGTCATCTGATATCACACACAAACTAGAAACAGTCAGGTGTGCAGATCCAGGAAGACGTGTATATAGCACTGCTGGATGTAGGGTACAGGAATCAGTAGACCAGTGATACCCTTGAACTTCGTCTTGAATTATGTAGGAATAATTTTCACTTAAATCCATCAGAACGACGGCTGTCTCTGGCGTAAGATTTTTCTTTTCTTTCTGTCCTTTAAGAATGTAACTGTGCTTTGGAAATAAATAAATGTGGCACAAGCTTCTCAAGCTTTCGTATCAAAATTGTAACATACTCGTCCAGTATGACAGTACTTTTCATCAATTCTGTTCTGTCCGTTGATACCCACTGGTAATATGTTACTTCCTCCCCAGGATTAAAATCCTCGAATTTTGCAATCAGAAGCTGCCTCAAATTTTCACTGGAGGGACACTCGGAACAATGCCTCAGCATGCAATCCCGACTGTACACAGAACAAACCAGATGACGGATCAAGTCTTGATATGTCTCTTCTATATGACATGCATGCAGTAGGAGAATAACGTTTTGATGTATTGTACACACGCACACGGAATGTGTCCCAGCAGAACCTGCTAATACACACCACTTAGGACGTAGCGTGCAAAATTTAGAAAATCCAATTTTAATGTTGGGATGTTGATGTTTAAATGGGGATTATAATTCTTGTAAATTCCCAAGTAATAATCGCTTCTCCATGTGTACATTTTTTGAAATACTCACTGTTTTTCCAGGTAGAATTCTGGAATATTCATCATCAACGTAGAAATTCTTTACTATTTGAATCGTATTTTCACTCAGCTGTTTTCCCTTTCCCAATTCAGGAATAGCTAAAATTCCTTTATTCTTCAGAACTTTCCTTGCTTGCCGGACGGCATATTCACTCACATTAAATTCATCGACAATCTGTTTCCTGCTCCAAGATGAGGGCACTAAAGTTAACAGTTGTACTTTTTCTCTTCTAGTGATTTTACCTTGGAGTTTGGCCTTTATTAAATCAAGAAGTTTATCCATATCATGAGCCTTTTGTTTCACATCTTTTGAAATTTTACAAGAATCTTGTTTACAGACAAGCTCTTTTCCCACAACTTTGTTTATTTTATTTTCAGAGCAGAACTTGGTGAGTGAAGGTTTCTTTAAGCATTTGCAGGCTTGCTGTGTGACGGAATGACATGGAATTTTAGAGGTGACTCCCCTAATGCTGTAAGTGAAACATTAAGATGCTCTACAGTTTCGTTTTTTGTGACAGATTCTTCTAAAACAGATACATCATGTTCACTAAATCCGCCCACGTCTTTGCATTCAAAGGAAATCCCAAGTTTGTTTCTGCAATTACCGCATATCTTTTGTCCAGGAATAGCCTTTATAGAGTCAATGTTTTTATTAATTTCATTAGCAAAATCAACACTTACTTTTCGCAAAGCCATAGTGATTTTTTTTTTTTTTCAATTAAATCGATCGAAACAACTTGTCTGATAATGTTCATACTTCTTCAGGTAATATGTTTTATAATGTTCATAAACACTAGTTAACAAATTAGAACTGATTCCACTCCTTTGGGATAACAATTCTTTCTCGGATGCACTGATAATACAATGAAATTTGACCACCCGTGTATAGCTGTTTTTGTGGCATTTACTTTTAGTTTCCTTTCCTACACTGCACTGTTCTAATTCACTTCGCGACATCGTTGTAGGCCAAATTATCACTTGACAGGATGAACAACACTATCTTGCAGCAACCCCAATAAGTATTTAGCCTTAAGCACTCAACACGACATAAACATTTGCACAGAAACACAGCTGAAACCGAAATGAACAAGTTACTGTACGGCCACAACGCAGAATCAGGCAAGATTAAACATGTTCCTACTCGCATTGCTCAGACAAGATTTTTCACGTCAGCTTGGTAGTTCAAGACACAACTTGCATGTTCGCGTTAACTAAACGATTTTCAATCTGTAATTAGTTCTGCATTAGATTTGATAGTTTATTATGCATCGTGTACATTCACAGCTAAAAGTTCTGAGATGATGAAATGGAATTGACTCCCCTCCCACAGTTGCAAATTCGGTCAATCTCACTTCGTCTCAAATACTAAAAGCTACACAATAACTCTAAAAATAACAGTGAGTTTAGAACTTCAGATGGAGAAAGTATTTTATTCGGGTGCTCATGAAACGAACATTTGTCCTTGTGTACAGGATGTCTCAAAAGTCCCCTGACATAGGGCAACTCGGTTATTATCAGAGTTACAACAAAATGTAAGAGGGAAAATCGTTTCCAAATATGATGTTTTCAATCTAAAGTGAAGGAATTTTATAAATCGAACTAGCCGTTTGAGCTGTACACTCTTTATGTAACCAATGTTAAATGAAAACGCAACATTGCCATTTACCTGGACCCACAACATAAGTGAATGAAGTTACTGCCTTTTACGCTAACGTGTCGATGGCCAGCCCCCATTTAAAACATGACCCCTATTCACCATACTTTTACAAAATTGATCCACCTCCCCCTGCCCCTCTATTAATGGCAACGTTGCATTTTTGTTTAACATTGGGCGCATAAAGAGTGCACAGCCCAGACGGGTAGTCCGATTCACTTTACATTTGGAAACATCATAGTTGGAAACTGTTTTTCCTCTTACATTTTGTTGTAACTTGATAATAAGTTACCCTATGTCAGGGAACTTTTGAGACAACCTGTATATTTAACAACTACGAACGTAAGATCTGACACTATAGATACATATATCAACAAATATATTAAATAAATGTATACTCTTCAAGTCATACAAAACTTTGCATTATGACTAAAAGCTTGTAGGTTAAGTTTGGTTGGCACGACTTTTATCTGGCACTGGCTTCCCCTTGACTGTTATATAACCTTCATTTCTACTTTATTTGAAAGATAATGGACTTAGGTTTGGAAAACTAATTCAATTTTAACATTAAATTCACTTTGATTATATTAATAGTTCGGCAAATAGAAAAAAAAAATTAAAATTTCGAGAATGAATGTTTCTAGCCTGGTTATTCTCTGGTCCCCCACACATTTCAACACAAACAACACGTATACTTAGT
This sequence comes from Thermobia domestica, assembly GCF_964235325.1. Taxonomy (NCBI): domain Eukaryota; kingdom Metazoa; phylum Arthropoda; class Insecta; order Zygentoma; family Lepismatidae; genus Thermobia; species Thermobia domestica. Next base: position 205,289,425 of record NC_137458.1, on the reverse strand, counting down.
GATTACTTGAGACCTGTGTGAGTGAATCGAGTAATAATGTGCCAATATCTTGCTTGCATCAATGGCAATAACACTTTACAGATGATACGAAAAGCTGGTCCGTTGGCCTTGAAGGGTTAAACGAGAATTACTTACCGAAGCATTCAAAAAAACACTAATTTTATTTTACAGTCTCTTAGAACATACCTTAAGGTTCAATTTTTTTAAAAAAAGAGGGCACGGTAATTGTTCCGTCTCACAGCGATAATTCGCATTATGTAAAATTAGAAATTTACACAAAAAATTAACTATTTTGAAGTGCAAGGGTGCATTTTTCACCCTTAATGTACAGCAATCTTGATAGTGTTTTTATTTTTTTTTTTATTACAGGGTGTCTACTGGTCATGAAAGTCATGAAAGTCATGAAAAAGTCATATATTTTGCTTAGTGGTCATGAAAGTCATGAAAAAGTCTTTTATTTACCCAACTGGTCATGAAAATCTGAAATCTCAGAGTATATTTTTATACTTCATACTTTTATACCTCATACTGCAAGTACTGAAACAGTTGTATCAGGTCAGTAATTGTGAGAATTTCCCCCACCAGTTAGTGCTGGCTAACTGGTACTTTACTGTCTTCCTAGCTGCTCCCCATTTCATCTTCTAGTCTCTGTAATATAGTAACAACTTTTTACTGTCCAACTTTGTGATCTGCTATTTCTTTACTTCTAAGAAATGTAAATTGTGTATTTTTGGGCCTTTAGCCTTATGCAAATAATACAGGTATTATTCGTTTGAGTTTGCAGATTTTAAATTTGATGATCTATTTTTTTTAAAAAACGAATTTCTTTTATAATTTGTTTTGTCTTTGGGCAGTTCTCTGAGTGCTTAATTTTAGACAAATTTCTGCTAGATGGATAATTATACTCAGAATTAAAACTTCAAATACAGTATAGAGTGATTAACTGGTAAGAGCAGGCCCGTATTTAGGTAAGTGCTATTCTGTGCTCGAGCACAAGGCGGCAGAATTTTAGATTCTTTCTTTAAGATTCACAATAAGTGATATTTAAGACTAGCAACCCGCATAGTTCCGATACACCACTGATGGTAGGGGTTTATTATTACTAATGGTAAATTTTTTATCGCCATGGTCATGAAAATTTGAACAAAAAGGTCATGAAAAGTCATGAAAAAGTCATGAATTTACTTTCTGGTATTCCAGTAGACACCCTGTATTAGCTCTACGGACTTACATAAACTTCGGGTAGAAATTTGCAAGTGATACATTGCTTAGATACTGAGATATGAATTTTTGTGTTTGCTCTACGAAATATTAGATGACCTCGAGAACGACCGAGATTCCTGAAATTCTGAAACTTTGGTCTCGTATTTCTCACAAACTTAGGATTTCGGAAGAAAAATTTTACAGGTCTTCATACCTTAGTAGTGTTAACAAGTACATGAAGTTTCATTAAAATATGAATTGCTGGGTGACATAGCCTAGGTGATTTGACGTGGAATGAGCCTTAATTTATGATTATGATCAGCATTGAATTGTTTGTAAAGTTAAAATATATATATTTTTAGCGCTCGAACAAGAATACGAACTAGTTTAAGTGTTATATATTTTTTTATTGAGTTGCATATTAACTTTGGTCCATAGAAGGAACTAATGTCATTTTTCGAATAACTAAATATATTATAATGTTTTACTAAAAGTTGTGAATACTATTTATTAAAGTGCTTTTACACGAATTATGTATTGAAATGTAATTTTAAATATAAATAATATGAAATAAATGAAAAGTAAATGTAATATATAAATGAGAAAAAAAGGAATATAAACGTATTGTAAATTTACAGGAGGGCCATTCAATAAATAAATTCACATAACGTAAAAGAACATGGTTATATTACGGTTCATGAGTTCTTTGTTAATTTATACAGAGCTAATAAATAAACAATTCCCATTAGTTTAGGAGCCATTTATGCCACGATAATGTGTATATGTGGTTAAGAACAATGGTTCGGTACGTAAGATACCATTTTTTTAGTGGTCAGACCTGCACATTTGTGCTACTTGTACATTTATACTTTTAAGATATAATAAGGAAGGCCGCCATCAAAAATAGATCTGTATTTGTGATATACAACGAAGAAATAAGTATTAAGGAAAACTTTAAGTTATAAAGAAACAAAAATAATTTAGTTTCTTGCAGTAATTATAAAAATAGGTTTTGGTAGCTACTAAAGCTAGTTTTATCGAATGGTGGACCTTATATTTAATTGTATACATAGGTTACAGTATTGGAGACGAGGCCCAGAACGCACCCATAGAGAAGGACAACAGTCAAACAAACACCTTGTATAACATAAAAATAACACTTATTATCTCGTAAGCTATAAGTTACATTAATATGCTGTTCTTCAACTTAAATAAATAGCTGTATTGTAAAAAGTATAAAATACACGTACATTTATTGTTTTCTTCATTGTGATTTTGACTTTTTAATCGACTAAAAAACTGAATGTATCATTAAATTATCTTATATGTACTTAATTTCCACTTGAATTTTGTACTCAGCACAACATTTTGCTTTAAAATAATAACTTTGTTTGATAGGAGATTAGCGTCCTTTTCAACGGCGAGGTTATATAAAACGTTGACCTAGAGCTTAACGTAAGATCCAAACCATATGAGCTCTCACCGGGAATATAATTAAAATGTCTCGACTTTTGACAAATGCTTTCCCTACTAGCATAAGTTAACGTAAACAAAAAATAAACATCGGTTTATTTACTAACGAAAGCAACTATTCTTTTATAGACACTAACAACACAAGCTTTATAGATAATAGAATCTTAAATAATTTCGTATCTGAACTCACTTTCAAAGATTCCAGTTCTTCGGGCGAAAAATCTCCATCAACAGCCAATCTCCAAAGACCTTGTACCTTAGGCTCTACAAATTCATTACTATCAGGTCCTTTAGCTGCCAAACGCTGCAAACGGTCATACCCATCGCGAATGTCGCGATGTTTCTCCCTAAAAAGCAAATTCAAAGAAATTCATTTAAACTTCTATTGAAAAATTTTGTACAACTAACAAACACAAGTGAAGTAAATGTAAACTGAAGTTTCAGAAAAAAATTAAGGAGGAAAAATTTTACAGCATACGAACACTTGTATTACGCATGCATCGTGTGAGCAATTTATTTTGATACGTTCTTGTAGAACAGAGTGCTGAAATTTTGTATCATTCAAATATCGGCAGAGGGAATGTTTGACATGCTCTGTGATACCACAATGAACTGAAATGAAATCTTTTAGTTTTACATCCTACGGTTATGTCGTCTAGGTTAAAGGAGACGATGATGAGGAGAAATGAATGCAATGACGGAATGAATAAAGTAGGAAGAAACGGGAGATCCCGAGAAAACCCACGCGCACAGTATTTGTCCAACACGAAGTCCAGTTGGAGTGAGCTGGGATCGAACCAGGGACCCCCCCACACCAGTGGTGAACGTTCTACCACTGACAAGGAGACTTACGGGAGTGTCACTCACCGATCTGAATAAAACTTTGCGCACTTGTAGAACATCAAAAAATAATCGACACTTTTTTTTTATTTGTTTCGGAAATGGTGAAGATTTAAGGGTAGATACCACTCTTTGAACGTTAGGGGTGGTCTCCAAGCATAGACAGAAAACAATCATTTAATATAGAAGAAAACATACTGCTAGAGGGGTTTTAGGACAGCTAATTCAGAATCGGACGTCAAAATTACAAATTCAAGATGGCGGATCCAATATAGTGATTACAATTACAAAATATCTTTTGGTTTGAAATTCTCTGCAGTTAACCAAGAACAATTATAGTTGGCAGGGATTACTACGAGAAGGTTGCAGACTGATTTGAAACCCCTTTATTTTAACGGACTGCTTGATTAAAGTCAGTCTCTGCACCTCTCCCTATTCGGGGTGCTTATGTATAGTGAGTCCCCTCGCCTCTCAATATGTCGGAACTTCATATATCCTCAATTTTATAATTATGAATTTACTAAAGAAACGCTTCACAGTAATGATATTTCGTAAAAAAAAGTGAGTGATACATAAACATTGTTTACGCCAAGCTCACTTTATTACAGCAATAACTGTGACAAATCGCAAAATGCAGCATAATCTTCTTCCAAATAACTGTTTTTGTATCACGAATATCTAATAAGATTTGCAAATCTGGGAGAAGAAAACTGATTATGAATCAGTGACTTGGATCTAAATTACTATACATTATTACGAAGACGTAAATTTGTGTTATAGTTGTAGAAGACAGTGTCAGTAAAATGTCTCAAGAAGTTTTTCCACGGCCTAAAGACGAACACATCAAGAAGCTGAATCCTACCAGTTGTTAGTGCAGAATGGTTTCTATTAAGAGGTACTCTTTTGTCCGTAAAACAGGTTGAAAAGTTCATGAATTGTGACCACATCACGAGTCTAATAACAAAATGGAGTTTACATTAGACATTGGGAGAAAAACCTCTTGAAACCATGATATCACAAGACCTAATGTTAATTTTCCCGAATTTGATGCTTTCACAAAAACATTATCAGATTAAAAGAGGTTGTTTTGGACTATAGGGTCAAATGTTCCATTCTTTTCCTGCAAAATAATTAACAACTGTGATTACACCATCATTTTCAGAAATTAAAGGCTGTATGGTGTAGCTATGAGTCATAGATTTATTGACTGTGCCATACTTTCTACTGTTTGTGTCCCAGTAAAAGCATAATGAAAGCTGCAGAGGCTCACTTTAATCCAGCATCCCATTAAAAAATAAGTACAGAAAGGTGTTTCAAATTGGTCTGCAACCTCCTCGCAGTAATTTCTGCCAACTATAATTGTTCTTAGCTAACTGCAAAGAATTTCAAACCAGAAGACATTCTATAATTACAACCACTACATTGTATCTGCCATTTTGAATTTGAAATTTTGACGTCAGATTCTGAATCAGCTGTCCTTAAAACCCCCTTCTAAATTAAATGGTTGTTTTCTGTCTATGCTTAGAGACCACCCCTAACGTTCAGAGTGGTTTCCACCCTTAAACCGTCACCATTGCTGAAAAAAAAAAAAAAAAAAAAAAAAAAAAAAAAAAAAAAAAATGTCGATTATTTTTTAATGTTCTACAAGTGTGCATCATTCAAATCGGTGAGTGACACTTCCGTAAGTTTCCTTGTGAGACATGCTCCACCACTGATCATCACTAATAATACTACCCAGGTATCGAAAACTAGTCATCTGTTCTATTTTCCCCTCTCCTACTTCTATAGACAACACTGACCGCTTCGTTCCGATCACTTTGGTTTTTCTAAATTTCTTTTCATCTCATATTTTTCATGGCCTTTTCTCAAGTTTTCTCACATCTTATTGATTTTCTTTTTCGATTCTGCAACAAGTGCCATGTTGTCTGCAAACCATATACACCTAATTCAACCTTCTACCGAAATGCCTTCTTCATGATGTAGGCTCTTTTTTCACTATCTCTTCTAGATAGATATTAAATAATGTTGGCAAAAGATAGCATTCCTGTCGAATTCCCTTTCCAATTGCACTTTTCTCTGGCATTTTCTCCCTTATTCTAACACTTACTCGTTGCTTCATATGTAAGTTCCTTATGAGTCTTTTATCTTTCCATTCTAACCCAGCCTTCTTTGCAACTTTCAACAATTTCCAATTCACACGGTAAACAGCCTTTTCTAGGTCAATAAATACAACATACACCTCTTTTCCTTTTTCTATAAACTTTGCACCGATCATCCTTAATAATTCAATTCCATCTCTTGAGCCCTTACCTTTCCTGAACCCGAACTGTTCCGCAACTTTTTCATTTGTTCTTCCACACAACCTTCTGTTCAGAATTCAAAGCAAAACTTTTGCTACATGAGGTATGAGACTAATTCTAAAATTCTCACATCTCTCTAGGTTCGATTTCTTAGCCATCGATATCGTCTTCAGGAATTCTTTTAGTCACTCTTCTGTTTGATATATTTCATTGCAGAGTCGGAACAATTCTTTCTTGCCCTTATCTCCCATATTCTTAATGAATTCGATTGGTATATTATCCCGGTTACCTTTCCATTCCTAATCACGGACATAGCTTTTTTAAACTCATTCCTAAGAATACTAAACCCTATATCATCTTCACGTACTTCATTTTCTACTTCAACATATACACCACACGCTCTATCCCTCCTCTCATATAAGTTCCCAACATGCATTTTTCATCTTCCTAAGACTTCACTACTCTCACCGACTCTTTTCCCATTGTTATTTTCTACTGATATTGTAATACCACAATGTTGCCTGCGAGGTTCCATAGATTTCACCTCCTTGTACATTTCCTCATATTTCCCAACTCTTTCTAATTCTTCTTTGGCCTTGCATTTTCTTTTGTAAAACTCTTTCCTTGCTCTGTATATTTTCCTTCGTAACTCGTTGTTTAATTTCCTGTACATCTTTCTGCCCTCTTCTGTATCAACCTGCTCCCACGTCTTTCTTTCCTTCATTTTCTGTAACATCTGTTTTGAAACTTATGGTTTCTCAGCCGTATTGTGTTCGCGGTAATCTACTACTTCTGCAGCATTCTATATGCAAAGTTGAATATGCTCCCACTGTCTGTTACTACTTACTACCCGCACCTATCCTTTCCTTGTTTGTGTATTTTTCTTCAAATTTTTCAACGAGAAGATTTCTTACTTCCTCGGTTTTCAACTTTTTTCTATTCAACATCTTGTTGTCTACTTTTCTTCTGCCTACATTTTTTAGTTGAATATCCACTTTGGCCAGTACAAAGTTATGATCAGAGAAAATATTAGCTCCGGGAAGAGTCATTGCGTTCTTCAAGCTATTCCGATACCTATTCTGAATCATAACATAGATAGTCTATCTGATATATTTGGCCGTCTATTGAGGATTTCCACGTACAAAGGGTGTTCATAAAGTTTTGCACAGTGGTCTCTATTTTTTTTTATTTGTTGCAGGAGGAGAATGAATTTTTTTGTGAACATAGTTGGAACATTTAGCTATACACTGAGCCTACTCAATATGGCCTCCATCAGTGTGACGCATCTGGTCCAACGTTCTTTCCATGATGTAAATGCACTTTGGTAAAATTCTGGGGATTGTCTTTTACACCATCGCTTGACACAGGAAATAAGGTATTTCTCACTATCAAATGTTTTACCGCGCAGGTGGGCGTTCAGACGTGTTTCGCTCTCAGATTCGGACAAAAACAACCATGTTTCATCCTGGGTAATGACGCCGTCAAAACACTGTTTCCACTCTTCAGTAAAGGTCGTCATGAGACCCCCGCACACATTCTTCCTCTTTTTCATTTTTCTTGTCAATAATCTAGGCACCCAACGTGCAGATTTTTCTGTACCCTAGTGACTGTACCACTGATACCACACTACCCAATGACAAACCAGTCATTTCAGCAAACTGTCGTGTCGTCACACGTCTGTCATTTTGGATGATTTGATTAATGGTCTCCTTATTCACATCACTCACTACCGTCGATGGTCTACCGCATCGTGGATTGTCCAGTAGAGAGAAATCACCTTCTTTAAAACTCTGCAACCACCCCTGGATACTGCTGCGATCCAATGTGTCCTCCCCATAAACAGGGAGCAACTTTCTGCGGCAGAGTCATCACCGGTCTTGAAGAACTCCTCCTCACCGACCGTTGTCGCAACCTGACATCTACTTCACGATCCATTATGGCTTACTTGTAAATAAAAGAAAATACTTTTATATACCAACTTATAGCTAAATGTTCCAAGTATGTTCACAAAAAATTTCATTCTCCTCCTGCAACAAATAAAAAAATTAGAGGCCACTGTGAAAAACTTTTTGAACACCCTTTGTATATCTTCTTTTCGTGTGCAAATTAAACCAAGTGTTCCTATTACTAATGAATTCTGTTTACAGAAATTGACCAGTCCCTTTTCCCTTTCATTGCTTTCGCCTAAACCAGCGTTTCCTAACCTTTTTCAACTTGCGGCACACTATGGGTGTTACTTGGATTCTCGCGGCACACTTAAAGATATTATTTGTAAATATAAAACACAGTGGTATTTTTTCTGTGATTATTGATCTCCTGCTCACAAAGAAGAAAGCTCGAATACTGTTTTTTCCCCGTGGTAAATCATTATGCTTATTTTTCATTTTAATTTAAAAATAGAAAACAATTGCAATGAAATATTGTACTCAAGCTTTTTTAAAAAAATACGCTTTCTTTTTAAAAACTGTATCCAACCTTTTACTAAGAAGAAAAATCACTAAATAACGAACGAACAAACAAATCTCATTTACTTTTAGAACACAAATGTAGGTAATTTGTCGAAAGGATTGAATGATATTTTAAATTTTCAAGCTACGAAATAGTCTGCAACAACAAAGAAGCAATAATGGTCATAATGACAACAAATACTTTTTTCAACATTAGAAATGTACAAAACAGTAACACGGTATGAAACTTAAAATTGTAGATTCATAGTAGAGGTTCATAGTAATGTGAAATACAAATATATATTTTCCCCTACTTTTTACAATTTGATTGCTATAAAATTAATAATTTTGTTTCGATTCCTTGCGGCACACCAGCGGCCCATTCACGGCACACCGGTTGGGAAACGCTGGCCTAAACCATATTTGCCTAAGACACTACCTTTCTGTTTCTCTCCCTCAACTGCATTAAATCTCCCAATACAATTACATATGGACCTCTTTTCTCCCTGCCTATAAGTTCTTCCATTTTCTCAATTTCCTTTACTTCTTCCGTTGTATGCGAAGTCGTCGGTGTATATGTCTGTATCACCACTAGATCCTTCCCTTTTATTTTAGGTCTCACCATCACAACTCTATCAACAAATTTTACTTTCACTACCTTCTCTTTTAAATGCTCACCAAAAATTATTCCTACACCATTACGAAGGCTCTTTTCATTATCTGAGTAAAACATTCTATATCCTTCGCTGTTCAACACCCCATTATCCTCCCATCTGACTTCACAAACTCCTATCAAATCTACATTATATTGCTTCGTTTCCTCTTTATGATTTTCTAATTTCCATCATTGTAACACAGTACGTATGTTTCATCTTCCTATCCTAAAACTTTTGCTCTTGTATATATTTCTTTTCCTATCTTCTTATCTATCTTACTTTCTCGTCCAATAGTCTTTCCCAAGCCATCTCCTTCCCGGAGATCCGAATGGGGGGTTATTTTACCTCTGAAACTACATTTTGACCTGCGAAAGACCATTGCACATGTTCTCTTTCTGATAATACTAGGGAAATCTAGTGTTTTGGTTCCCATTGCCTTCCATCCCGCAGTATCCTAGCCGTTAAGTTGTCGTACCAATCACTATGTTTTATGCCAACTTTGCTACTAGAGAACTATTGCCTTCTCCCATAACACTCTTCGTCTGGCTACTCCATTTAGACTAATTCGGCAGGGATGGCCCTTCTGGTAGTGAACTACTGCCGATATAGCTGTAAATTTCACTGTAGCAGGCAATCCTCCACACCGACACATGTGTCTTCGTAGAGGTGGTGTTTATCTGGGAGAACTCACCATAAAGTTGTACTTTTTTCAAATGGTTCTGCGTCAAGTTATTACATATTTCATATCTACACGTTAAAGGAAAACATACGAGGGTAAGTCAATAACTAACTGCAATAGTTTTCTATTTTCAAGTGGCTGTACGGCATTGTGTGTTGACCAGACCCTAGTGTTACCGTTCGCTTTGCCTGTGGTTGTAGCGTTATCACATCAGCCCGCTTTGCGCTGTTGCGAAGTAAAGATGGCCGCACCACATACTGTGTGCACCAAAGTAGTTTTTTTTTTTTTTTTTTTTTTTTTTTTTGTCTGAAGGTGTACCTAGAGCGAAAATCCATATAAGTCTTTCAACACAATACAGGGACAATGTGTTGCCATAGTGAAATGTTTACGAGTAGAATAAACAATTCAAAAGTGGCAGAAAGAGCATGAAGGATGAGGAAAGAGCACGGCGTCTTGCTACTGCAACAACTGATGACATTATTGAACAACTTCGTGCCTCAATTCTGAATAAGGAACGAGTGACTGTTGATGACGTGGCAACCCAAATGTAGATTAGTCATAGTTCTGCATATGATATCATGTATAACAGGCTCAATTCTTACCAAGTCTGTGCAAGATGGGTTCCGAGAAAATTCGATGAAGGGCACAAGCGAAACCGTGTGAGAATTTGTCAGCACCTACAGAACCATTATGTTAACGAAGATGAAGAGTTTCTCAGGCGAATCATCACTGGAGATGAAACGTGGATTCACCACTTTGAACCAGAAAACAAACGCCACACCATGGAATAGAAGCACCTCGGATCACCCGTCAAGAAGACATTCAAGTCCACCTTCTGTAGGGAAAAATATGATCACAGTGTTTTGGGACTTGCAAGGGCCAATTCTGAGACATTACCTGGAAAAGAAGTCAACAATGAACAGTAAAAGGTACAGTGATATACTGGTAAGCAATTTGAAGCCTGCAATTCGTAATAAACGCAAAGGTCGATTATCGAAAGACGTTCTTGTGCTGCATGGAAATGCGTGTCCACATACCGCCGCCCACACTGTTCAAACTCTTCAGACACTGCGTTTAAAGGTGTTGGAGCATCCTGCATACATTCCCGATCTCGCTCCGTCCGGGTCCACTTAAAGATGCTCTCAGAGATCACAGGTGAAGCAAGTAGTGCATTCGTGGTTTGCTCCGCAACCAAAAACCCTTTTTGCAGAGGGTATCGGAAAGCTTGTGCAACTGTGGACAAGGTGCACTGAAAAGCGCGGTGACCATGCTGAGAAACGGTATGAATAAAACATTGTGCTCTTGTGATAATACATTTAGAAAAAAAGATTACAGGTAATTATTGACTTACCCTCGTAAAATATCACAGTTTTCATACAATGTTGCAAACTAAGGACGCTACAGTATCATAAACATCGAAAACAATCAAATTTTGGAGTGATTCTACAACAGTAATACCGCGACAGACGAATAGGGGAATGCACATCCAAAGTACTATAATGCTGAATACTACAATTATATGACGTATTCGAACAAGTAGAAACAAAGGAACTGAAAATTTGACTTTTTTAAGGGACTTTATTTCGAAAAAATGTTTAGATAAGTATCACAATGGTATTACGTACAAAGTTCCCATAGACAAAGAGTCGTATGATCATAATGCTCTTTACGGCAACTTAATATCTCAAACTATTCGGGAGACATGAAAAATGGTAAAATTTGATGTATTGCTTAAAATGGCGTATTTGTGGGCACTTCTTAACACACTTTCTGATTTACTTTGCTTTTATATCATTACGACAATACTTTTTGGGTACATATCTTTTAAGCAGTGTTGCAAACTGTAACATTTTTATATCTCTACACCAGTGCGAGATATCAAATTGCTGTAAACGGTATTATGACCTTCACATCTATTAAAAACCATCTATGCAATTGGAAAACCATCAAAGCAATTTTTCAAAATAAATGCTTTTGAAATGTCACATTTTTAATCCCTTATAACTGTTCGTATTCATTCAAAATTCGTCATATCATGATCACAGTATTAAACACTAATGTACTTTGGATGTCTGTAATACTGTAGCGTCCTTAGTAGAGAAAAAAAGATGTTCTGCTATACAAAATGGTCGTGTTGCTACGTGGGTGGCAGCATTCCAGCAGGGAAGAGCAGCAAGTATCGACACACCCCATATATAGATACTCAGCAACAGTTCGGACTTATACTGTTCACTTCTTGAACGCTAAAATTACAAACACATACAGGTGCTGACCAAGCACTATGTAGAAAATATTACACGAGGATTTGAAGATGCGTAAAGGGAATACCACATGAAGTGATGGATATCCAAAAATGGCCATGGTACGAGATCTGTCATGTGAACTCGAAGAACGTAAATTGGAAGCTGAGTGCTTTTAGGACAGAATTATTGCTATTAATGAAGCGCGGACAAAGCTGTATGAACAAGAGCTGAAACGGTATCGGCTTCATGATGTAATAGTGGCTAGTCGAAATTCATTTCATGTAAAATTAATAGTAATTTCAGTGTATTGAATATGGTGTGTGAAGTGTTCCACATGATAGAAATGTGAATGCTGACTATTATGCTCAATAGCTACGAAATGACCTACATTGCACAATTGGAATAAACGTCCTGCTTTCTAACCCTACAATCAACCTACAAAAGAATTTAACAGTCCAAGGTGAAGGGAAGACAAGAGTGACACTTAAGTACTTCTGAGTTTAAATACCAGGTTATCATAAAATAAGTATCGCTGTTCAGAGAACTCTGGAGACGTAACCACTTGACAGAATGCAACCAAACCTGGTGGGAGCACATTTGGGAACATGCAGAAGCGATTGGTGTAGAAAATAAAATTAAGTCCAATTTTCACCCCCAGAAGTAAATTGTGGCGCTGTACAACATCAAGTAAGTGCAACGTGGAAGAAAAACGACACTGGTGATGCAAAATGACAAGAAAGGATGTAATTACTTCTTCTGTGGATCTCGTGGCATTGATTACCAATGCCATTAATACCCCATGGTCAGTGGCGGATTTACGGGGGAGGGGCCTTTTGAGCTGAAGCGTCCCTTTAAAATTCTTGGATATCCTACAAAAATGAAGTTAAATGTTAGTCTTTCCTGTGCTCCCTCCAAAATTCCAGGAAAAGATTAGTGTCAAATCTCGCCTCCAGAGGCTATTATGTTTCTGTTGAGCGTTAAGTACGGTGAGTATAATATGGAAGACAAATGATAATTTTGATATTCAATGAGAGAAAGGCTGTAATTATGCCCCCCGTGTGACGCGTGGCATTGATTTGTACTTCTATTACTAACCCCGTGGTGTAGTGATGTGTTATGGGCGATGATAATAATGTAGGGTTCTGCCCAAAGGCAGGTCTTTGACGTGAAGGTCCCTGGGCAAGGAAAATGCATGGTGACTACTACCGTATGAGATGATAACATCTAAAGACGGGACCTACAGGTTAACATGGGATCCGATTCACGTGTGTGTTTACAGGAAATCGAACCGGGACCCCTTGAACACACGGCAGTGTGTGGGAAGAAAAAAGAAGCAAACATCGGATCACCATCAATTCACTTCTGGCACATAGTGCGCTCAAACCCGTATCACTGAAACACTTTACATCCTTTTTTTTTTTTAATCATTTAACATCACCAGTGTCGTTTTTCTTCCACGCTGCACTTACTTGGCGTTGTACAGCGCCACAATTACCTTTGGTGGTGAGAACTGGAACTAATTTTGTTTTCTACACCAATCGCTTCTGTATGTTCCCAAATATGCTCCTACCAAGTTTGGTTGCATTCTGTCGAGTAGTTACGCCTCCAGGGATCTCTGAACAGCGATACTTACTTTATGATAACCTGGTATATATATATATATATATATATATATATATATATATATATATATATATATATATATATATATATAGTTAAAATAAAATATAAATAAATAAATAAATAGCATATTCTTACCTCAACATATTTGCTTTATCTCTAACATCTTTATTTGGTTCTTCTTCTTCTTCTTCTTGTATTATGTTCAATTTGTCAAGCTTGTTATCTATAGAATCTGAGGTAAAAATATTAAAAAATATTTTAATACGCAGCAATTTAAATACCCCAAGCTTAGGTTTAAATTGTATTCTAGTATTTGTTTTTCGGTAAAACTGACACCAATATCATTAGGCATCTTAAAACAAACAGTCCTATTAAATTTCCATGCTGTGATAATGCATGCACTATCCTTCTTTCCACATGGACGTGAAATTAAAAAATAAATAAATAAATAAATAAAAGACGATGTGTTAGCATGTGTTTCCTTTTCAACCATGTTGACTGTTATACCTACAGTGAAAACAGCTCAAATATATTAGCAAAAATAGCTCAAATATATATTTTTCAAGCGTTGGAGAAATATTATTATTGATAGTATGGATTATTTCTGACTTTCCAGCTTTGTTTTCCATCACGTTATTATGTTTTGCTTTATAGGAAGAAAATCCGACAGAATTTCTTGGATGCCTAATATAAATTTCAGGATATGCTAGGGAATTTGTCCATATGACGCAGATATAAATTAGGTTATTAGTCAATAAATATTGCTGTTATTTTTACCAAGTAACAAAAGTATCCTGAAGCAAGTGTTGAAAAAGAATTGTCTAAAAATAGGAAAATCATTGTCACGAAACACAAACTAAAGTAAACTGTAAGTGCTATCGCTAAGCAGATCCAGAAAGAGGACAACGTACGAAGATAAGAAAAATTACAGAATACCGAAGTAGCTGTGAATCAGCCGTTCAGCACCATACTGAAATCTCGAGCCAAAGATGATGTTAGATAAGAGTGAAATGAGTTTAGTCTACATAGACAAAATAAATAGGATAGGTTGATCTGTAGGAGCACGAGAGAGATTAATGACAAGATGTTTAAGTGTGTAAAGGAAAAAAGGAATTTAAAAACAGAACTGGAAAATATAAATCCATAAAAAAATATTAAGTTTTAAAAAGACTAATGATATTAAATAAAAATATCCACGACCTGCCACTCAACTTGTAACCGTCGTTAAAACTCCATATTTACCATAATTCCTTTCCTTTTATTTTTCTCTAAATAGTTTGCATTTTGTTTTATAACAAAATTATGTAGAAAAAATAAACTATATGAAAAAAATAAAATAGATATATGGGAAATAACATGTGTATAGTATTATCACCAGTTAAGTTTAGAGACGCTCGTGGAAAGTTTTATACGATGTCTTCCTATATCTTTCTAAGTCTGGAGAATGGGTTTCAGGCGCAAAGTATGGTTGCGTTGTGTTTTGTAAAGATAAATGGAAAAAACTGAATATTAACGGAGTATCTGTTATTATAAACGCAAATGGATTTAGAAGTTTCGATTAAGAATTTTGTAAGATATTGAAAGCCGGATATAGGGTATATTATATTTGAATATTGTATAAATTTAGTTGAAAGAATTGGGACGTTTGTGAGCTATTTTTGTGATGGGATGCACAAAAGTGAAACTGATACTGAATATAAGAGACGATCATAAGAAAAATGGTTCTGACATTTCTTTGGTTACGGAAAGGTTTTACAAGGCGTCAGTTCTCGTAACTAGCGTGTCAAGATTGGGGAAGGACCTTCACGGATTCAAGCGAATTTTAATGATAAAAATCTAGGAATTTTTCGCCAAAAATTAGGAGTAAGTAGGATTACTAGTAGATATCTTTTCTACATATACTTACACATCCAGACTCTTTCTTGCTAAATGTTCTATAATTTGCATAATGTTTGCCCAGAAGTTATTACTTCTGGTTATATTTCTTTCTGGAGGCACATTAAAAACATCGCGTCCTGTTTTCTCATTTGAGGATTCATCATTCCTTGGGCCTTCTAAAATCACTTTGTAGTATCTTCCACTTATCTCGGTGAAATAATAGGTATATAAGACAAATGATTCACGTAAGTTATTACAACTTCAACTGTTTCCAGAACAGGGAGTAGTTTTAAGAAGACATATTCTGTGGGCTTCTGAAGATGAAAATTTATTCCATGCAAGAAAACAGATTGTGTTTCAGTTTTTATTTCCTCTAGAACTTTCCTTGTTTCTGATCATACTTCAAGTTCAGTATGTTTAACTCCTGATATTTACGTATTGAAATGTGCACTACAGGAATCACAACCACTTCAGTTTTCTGACTCATTACATGCATTTACATAATTAGTACTTTTCTTCTTGAACCCCTTTGCTTTGTCAAGTTTTTCAAGTCAAATTATGTTTTACAATGCTGTTGAAGGAAGGAGCAAATTTTTCATACTGAGAATGTCGAAGGTAATTGATTCTGATTTTCTTACAGTAGAAAAACAACTGTTTTTATTTTTTGGGGTTTGACAATGGTACGTTATTATAAGGAGATAACAAATTTATTGTGTACAATTTATGAATAAATGGAATATCATTGACTTTTTTAATGGTAGCACTTTTGTAGCTAGATAATGGATCGGAATAGTGCTCCCATTTTGGATATAAATCTGTTTGTTTGTATGTAAGCAATGTATTTTGAATTTGTTCAATTTGATAGCATTCTCTATGACTACAGATTCCATACTGTTAATGATATTTTAATTTCGTGAACATAATGTTTCAACATACGAATATATTTCAAATCCTCTCCTAACCTATTAATAAATCCTAATGCTTTGTAGCTTATTTTGCCATTTTATCGATGTGATAATCAAAGTGTAGTAACAGCAGAAAACAAAATCGAGATTTTGTACTGTTTCCGTTTTAAGTACTTTTCCTTTTATGGAGTAAACATGATTTGCCTGGTGCAGGACGTCAATTTACACCTTGATGTTCATGTCAAGTTTATTTACTTGACACCAGTTTTGTACGTTATCTAAATATCCTCCAGCAGTAAACTGCAATCTGTCAATCAGCGAGAGAGAGAGAGAGAGAGAGAGAGAGAATTTGTGAGTGAGTGCATATATATATATTTCAGATCTACATAAAATAGCTTGTGAAAGTTAATAATGCCTGCAAGATCACTGATGAACAGATCAAACAAAAGCGGCTTAAGACTGCATCCTTGAGAGATTCTAGAAGTCATGACACAGCTATTTGAAATGTATTCTTTCTAAAGAACTGATTGCTCGCAATTACTTATATACGACTCAAATAACCTGAGAGCAGTTGTAGAAAACGAAATGATTTTAGTTTGGAAATTAAAATATTGCGTTCAACAGTGTTAAAAGCTTTGCTAAAATCAGTATAAAAAGCATTATCTTGGCTTCCTTCATGAGTTTCTTATAAATTCATTTTATTTTATTTATTTATACATATTTCTGGGCATTATGGCCTTAAGCGAGTCAAGTATGAAGAATGATATTCGCCGGCGAGCACACTATCTTGGGAAGGGAATGGAGAAGGAGGGAAGCGGCCAGAGACCTGTATGTTAGATACTAACCCGGTACTTGCCTGGTGTGAATGAGAAAAACCCAGGAAAACTCTCAGAATGTCTACTTGAAAAAGCTGTTACACCTATTCAACCGCGTATCCCTGCCAGGGCTATAAATTCAGTTACTATTGAAAGATTAGTGCCAAGGTATAAATCTATGTTGAAATTCTGATAAGGCCTGCTGAAAGTTTTTTAACAAGTGAGTACACTATATGTCCATAAATTTTAGCAAAAACTGACGGAACACAAATAGGCCTATGATTCTGGATATTCTATCTGCTCTGCTTTCGGGAGCTTTTTTAAGTGTTCTTTACTCACAGTAATGTAAACAAATCACGCATATAGGTGATTTAACATATTTTGGGGGAGTAATTTTGTGGTCCATTGGCCTTTCGTCGCGTCTCTGCCGCTAATGGAACGTTGGTGGTACAATTTTCAAAACGGAAGTGGGGCAACGGCGGATCGTCGCTGCGGGGCATCTAATATTTGTCGAGAGGTTGCTAGTTGCCCATCGCTGGTCCCCCGATGCTTTCAGCATGGGATAGCTTGAGTTTCGTGTTGTTTACATTATCAGTTTTCTTTTTCTGCCTTACTCACTCACTCTCTCTCTCTCTCTCTCACTCTCACACACACACACACACACACACACACACACACACACACCTCTGTTTGTCTACCCTACAAAAGGTGTATGCGAGCTGGGCCATAGGAAAACCGAGTATGCATTCATATCTGCTTTATTAATGGAGCTATTTTCCTGATACGCTCCCAAAAGTTGCGTCATCGATAAAACTACATTTCCAGAGGCATCAGAATGCAGTATCTCGTCCTTGACTGGGTACGTACAAGTGAGCACCCAAACCAACTGGGCATTTGCAAAACGAGTAAATGTAACAAACGAAGACACTAACAAACAAACAAAGATATTGTGTGTAAAATGTGTAAAATGCGAGTTCAGTGAGTAAATTTGAGCAATGCAATTAGAGCAATTGCTTTAAACACTAGTTAACTTTGTAACAAATGAAACACATGGATTAATGCTGTTGACTTTCTTGGGTCCTCCAATTTCCTTCCACATTTCCTTTGCACCAATTATTTCATAATCTTTCACCCTCATTAATCACACGTGTATTATAAGCTATAGAGTATAACCAAGGGATGTAAAACTAAAAATTTCATTTCATTTCATTTCGAATGGAATAGCGCATTGATTCAATCCCCCGGGGAAGTTAGTTTGTGGTGGACAACATCGTTTCCATGGGTTTTCTCGGAGTACTCCCATTTCCTTTCACATTCTCATTCCACTAATTATTCCATCACCATTCACTTGCCTTAGCCATCGCCTCCCGTAACCTAACGGGCATAATCGTGGGACGTTAAACTGTAAGATTTCATTTCATTTTGAAATGGAATGGCGAGACTAAAGTAGGGTTATATCTGTTATGAAGGTTATTGTTTCTTTCTGCACCGAGGCTGTATGAGAGGGAGACCTATAGTTCAAGGTGGAATCCGAACCACTATAATAGTTCAGATTTTATAATTGCTTCCATGAGACAATGTGACCGAAGAGACACGTGCCAGCTACAAAGCCAGCGGGAGAACAATATTATATGCCTACAAGAAACACCGAAACAAGATACATTATTCATACCAGGTGGGAGACCCAGGTTCCCGGCGGAAGCTCATGTAATTCGGATTCCATTTTAATCAGTAGGTCCCGTCTCATATAGCCTCACTGCTGAAAGGGACGTTAAACACAAAATCAACTTAACTCAACTATTCGTACCATCGAATTTAATATTTTTGTTATAACGTCGAAAATGAAGTACTAAACGTCAAGAATACTGCAAAACAAGATATAATATAAAACAATAAAACGAAACAGGCAGTAAGTTTAAAATTGACAAGGGAGGGATTTTAAAACGTTAAGACGTTATCATGTTACTTGCATTAACACTTAGCAACAACACACAAATATACTATTATACTATTGAACTAATATACTATTAGTTCATATAATATGACTAATATACTATTGAACGTCGTAATCTTGCATCACTTAAAACTTCTGTTGCTCTGGAATATTATAATTTATTTGCCTAATCGAATCAATTTATCTATTTTAGTATTTTATCCGTAGTAACTATGAAACAAACCATAGCTTATTCTAATACGCAATGTTTTCAATTTTAATGCGAATGGTTAGCAAAAATCTATGCATTCACTTTTTTGACAACTTTTTTTATCCGTCTGTCATCACATATTTACAGTACTCTTACATATATATATATATATATATATATATATATATATATATATTACTTCGGTCTCTCCATGAAATCCATATATTTGCTCCCAAGGGATTCAACTGTTAATTTAATGAGAGAATGTCGAGACCATTGGAATCCAAAATTAGTGACCAACAAAACTTGATCCCTGGCTTCTACGTATGCACCATTGTTCTCTCGGTTTTCTGTCCTACCGGCTTGCCCTTGCTTAGACTCACTGCCCTTACGAACTATTGCGAAACTCAAATGCTACTAAATGATTCATATAAGCATTATATAACTACCTATGAGATTTCGTAGTTGGCTTCCCAACTTCATGGAACAAAACCTAATTGCAACATCCTATTCATTAATAATAATAATTATTATAATATAGAGATGCAAGGCCTCGGAAAAAAACGGCTTTTTTGAAAAAAAAAAACTCGGTTTTTTCTGCTTCGCTTTTTTGCTTGGGAAATTTTGGGCTTTTTTTCAAAATTCTGCTTTAAATTGATAAAGCAGATTTTGTTTCGCTTCTCTATAACACAAAAAGTCATTTAATTAGTGGCTGATGCCGATAATAATAAAAAACCTCGAAAATAAACCATGAATTTCGAAAAGATATTTCAAACAATTTTACTTCTCAACATATTTACATTATGAATTCCAAAGGATTAACCAATGTATATAATAAGAATTTTTTAATCTCCTATATATAAAAGTAAGCAGGGTCGGGAAGAACCATGGTTGTTTTTTTGGCTTAAATCAGGTTTTTTGGGTTTAGATACTTTGCTTTATGTATTTATATTACATATTGACGGAAATAAGTTTGTTTCGCCTTGGTGTTATTATGCAACAACAGGGTTATGCTGGAAGAGGTCGCATAAGCTTAAAGAAGTCCGGTCACTAAATTTCTTAAATAGAGAAACTCCCATCCTAGCCATCGGGAAAATCCCGTCATTACTCTAAATGTAAAACAAAAACAGAAAAATCCTGTTATTGCTTTGCATGTAAAATTTAAAGGTCAACGTATCATAATCAATACGCTAAAACTGAGGTATTAAATAACAAATTTAGTACGTACATATCATTGAAAGTCCAATCCAAGCTAATGTTGGAAGCTACGTAGGCAATCGATAAATTATGCCACTATCAATATATTTAAGCAACCTTGGCTTCTTTATAAAATAACAGGCATTCAGGCATGCAGAAATATACAATTTGGTTTCGTTTCGTATGTTCAGGCTTAACATCCTTACGTAATACCGAGGTTATCAAGGATTAAAGTGACATCCGAACCGCTACTTTGTTTACGCATGAAAGAAGGGTTGTGGTTCAACCGAGAATTGAACATGGGACACCTTGATTAAAAGGTGAAAAGGAAATAAAACTAATGCAGATTGTTTGATGTGTGAAAACATCACCATGAAGTTCACACGATTCGCATTTTTCGTTCTTTTTATTTTTTTTGGTTTAAACCAGTTGTTTATTTAAGAAAAAGAAAAAAAAAAAAACAGCTGGTGTAAACCAGCCAACCCTAAAAGTAAATACTTCTTTTTAAAAATACGCAAAGAACTAGGAAAATTCTATGTAGTATTTTTACTTCAAAATATTCCATACCCTCTTTTTGGAACAAAATAAAATTAAAATAAAACATAAGAGAAATACTTAGATTTATATGATACACTTAAAGGCTGCCCAGCTAGAGCTTTTGGTTCTGTATATTCTTGAAATGCTATAGTTTTCTATAACCACCATTACGGTTTACTCAGTCCTCAAGTTTTTTGAATTTTTAACAAGAGCGATTCAACATATGAAGGGTGTGAGGGAAGAACATGGTAACCCACAATTTTACTATTTTAAGAAATTAGAGATTTTCTGCTACACAATGCATTTTGAAAGTTGGAAAGCTGATTTTTCACATAATACTATACATGAAGGACTGAACGAAGCGGTATGCGTTGCTGTCTATCTGCTGCATAACTCAGCAATTGAAAATTTGTTGGTTACCATGTTCTTGGCTCACATCCTTCATATCATGACGGAACTCTCCCCACCCCACCACCACCAAAAAAAAAAGGACTATGGAATATATTTAAGTTAAGATAAATACAACTGCACAACAAACATGACTGAGTGGAGCTTTTGCGCTTCTATCGGGAAGTTCGGGATTCAACCCAGCATTCGAGCATTTTGACAAAGCTTTTCTGCATTCTATCTGTGAAGTAGAAATAGTGCGTGTACTGTGAGTTGGCTGACTTCCTAGCGTTATTATTACTAATTACCAGCAGTGACTGTTTTGCGAAGGTTAGAGGGGTGTTCTTTCGGACTGAAGCCTGTTCCCCAAAATTACGGAATGTCTAAAACAAAGGAAATATCTATTAGTTATGCCTTTACTCATAAACTTTAAGCTCCCGTCAAATAAAAATTACGAATGTTTAGAAAAACTAAACATTAGTAAGAAAATCCCCTCTCAAAATACTCTTCCAAATCCGCCACTGATTCTCAGTATAAAATGATCTTCAAGGTTGTATTCGGAAGATTATCGCTAAATATATCAACGAAACGAAATATTATGCCTGTACTCATAAGCTTCAAGCTCCTCCCAAATAAAATTAGGACATTTTAGAAAACGAAACAATCAGAGAAACCCCTCCCAAAGTACTTTTCTCAATCCGCTACTGATTATTTGTATAAATTAGTATTCAAGATTGTATTCGGAAAATTATTTCTAAATCGTTGCACAGCTACAGTATAACAGAAATGTGGAAGTACGGTTTGACATTTATATTGAAAAACGTACGCTTTGACGAATATAAAGAAAAACATAAGTTTAACTTTTGCGCTAGAAGCTAGAGTACTAAGCTCTTAGAAATGAAACACGGATGACAAACTAAAATGATTTAGAGAAGAAAAAAATGTTGATAAATCAAAAGTTAAAATAAAGTCAAATAGCCTATAAAATTGCCCTCAAATACTACATTCTTCATGTTAGCTTTAATTCGTAAAACATGTGCTCCATCCATCTTGATGATGAATTTCAGAGCGAAATATGGCATTTAGGTCATGGAATTCTTATCTAACTATAGAATATACTATAAGAAAGCTATTTAGATAGAAAAATCATGAAAATAAAAAAAGCCAAAATTTCCAAAATTTTCGTTTTTTCCCAAAAAAGCCGGCTGTTTATGTGAAAAAAAAACATAAATTCAAAAAAGCCGGCTTTTTTGCATCTCTAGTTGCTACTGTCGTTGCAACCATAACACCGATCTGAAAATAAGCTAGCAATTATTTATTTCAAACTAATTTACGGCTTTAAACTTGTTCCAGAGGCATATTGAAACGTGTGTCGCATGGATATTGCTCTCAATAGATTTGCGTGCACCGGAATATATTCACTGAACCCTCAGATATTTATAATACAAACCCTACTATCTCTCAGCAAACTTGATTCGTGTTGCAAGATGATACACTAGATCTACCTCTAAAGACCCACAATGTTCAACTTCATTAGAGGTTAAGGAAAATGGGGATACTTCTTGTTTATCGTCTGCAGCGAATCCTTGTTCTCCACATATGGCCGAGAAATCAGAATCTACTCGTCCATCAACTAGTAAAGAGCTCTCCATTAGTGAACAGTTATAATCATTGACGGAAAATCGTCACGCACCAGAAGAACTGAGTAAAGCGCGATTCCATATAAGAGGCAAATTGAAAGAAAAAGTGATTTTAGCAAATGAAGTAGCAAAGTAAGGTCACAAGAAGCTAATGAACCACTACACAGACAACGAGAAAATATTAACAAGAAAGCCCCACTAAATGTATAATTTATGGTGAAACGTTCAATGAATGCTGGGTGCAGTGTGAATCCTGCGATGGCTGGGTTCATGAAACTGCACCTCAATTGACTCAACAGATATCCATTACACGCTACCACTGTTAGCTTCGTGGATAGGTTTTCTTATTGTTCCTTCTAGGTGTAGAATATGATGTTTTTCAAACATCTTACGTGTTCCTTAGTGCTCGCCAATATTCCAAATATGTGAAATTTAGCGATCTGTATTGCCATTTGTCTATTTCATTATTTTAGCATTTATGTCCTTATGTTCAGTTTGTTAATAAAGTTCACATTCCATATTTCAGGCTTATTTCGGTGCAATTTTACATCTTTTTACCAAGAGGCAGTTCAATGTGTTAAAATGTCTGGGGCTACCTCCTTTCCCCTAAAAAGGTGAACTAATATTCACATGTTTATATTTCCAGGTTTACTTTCGGAAAATGCTTAGCACTCTTGAGTTAGGTACTAATTTGTGCAAAACAAAAAGTTGGACACCAGTCAAGTCCCCTCCTGAAATTGGCGGAGGCAGTGCTCCCTTACACCACCCTTCCGCCTTGTTACGGCACTACGAGTTTTATGAATCCTGATGCAGGGACGACCATGTTTTCAATGATTTTGTATCCATTCAGCACAGGTTGCTAGTATAGAACAGATAATTAGGCCCAAATGAAGATCAATAATACAGTGAGAGCAGCTAGATTCACTTCTTCCACTCTTGAATAAAATTCACAAAACATGGTTACTTCCCTTTGCAGTATTGCTACATGATTTGCTATATCTATGCGATGTGCATTGTTAAATCAGTGTACAAAAGCATTTTTTCTCGCTATAAGTGAATGTCGCAAAAGACCAACCAAAGATACAAATATCTACCAGGACAAACTATATAAAATCAATAGATTTCGTTCTGAAACAATCACAGGAAAATATGGATGTTATCAATATGGTTGTGTAGCATGTGGAAAACATTTTAGATATCAATGTTCAGCTAGGAGCGCACAATGTAGGGATTGCAACGAATATAATCATTTTGCACACTATTGTCCAAAAGGTATACAAATAGGTACATAAGAAGAATCAATGAGTTGCCTGATGAAGATATTCAGAAGGAAGACAAGATCTTCATCCTTACTGAATTACAGAAGAATTAGATGACAGAAGCAAATACGAATGTAGAAAATGAACGAAATTTTAGTTCAGTGGAGATTTTATGTTAAGCTCCATTCAGGTAGCCAATACAGAGAAGAAAATATGTTCACTAATAATTAATCGAATTTAATTGGTAAAACGAAATTCAGAGGTTAAACACGAGAATCTTGAACCAGAAAATCGATAACAGAGGAATCAGGTCTGTAGACACACCGACACACCGACAAACAGGTAGTAGAAATGGAATACCTTAGTATGAGTCAGGGAATACGTACAAGGTCAACAATAATAGAACGAAAGAATACAAATAACAGAAGTCCAAAACAAATATGGTAAACAGGTGAGAACAGAAAATAAAGTTACGAAAGAAAGAAACAGAAGAAAACAATACAGAAATGTAGATAGTAAAATAATAAGAATGTGTAAAAATAAAAGAAAAGGTGAAGATATAAAGTGATTAGTCAAGAAAAAAGATGTAGAGGATAAGTATAAAGAAATGATACAAAAAGATGATGGATGGAAGTCTGAAACACAGGTGAAAAAGAGAGTCAGAGAGAAAAGGAATGCGTACAAGTTTACTTTTGGCGCACCACTAGAAACAATTGTTAAAACTTATAATTCTTTTACTAATTTCCTTCTTATTATCCCCTAAAAGGT
Source organism: Thermobia domestica (assembly GCF_964235325.1). Lineage (NCBI taxonomy): Eukaryota > Metazoa > Arthropoda > Insecta > Zygentoma > Lepismatidae > Thermobia > Thermobia domestica. The sequence continues at coordinate 205,264,431 of NC_137458.1, read as the reverse complement.
TTCCCTTGGCGACATGAAAATGTCTCACTTGGCATAGATAAAATACAGGGATGAATAATTAAATATTATAGTGCAAAAACTCAAACCAACCTGCCTTAGGTGGCCATTAAAACACGAATGCTATCCACTCGGGTCAGGGAAGAATAAAGCTGGTGGGTCCGTACGCTAGCGCGGGAATGCGTCCGAAAGGAACAAGTCTGTCAGCAGTCGGGGATATGTGCGCAAGCCAAGATGAAAAGAAATGGGTTTTGTCAATGGTACGAATTTCAATAGCACTTGTAATTTTTTTCCAGTAACGTTGCACTTGAACATATAAAATACAGGTTTTTTACATTGTGCAAAAATATGCTGCCAGTGGAAAATAACATCTAATAGTGCCATCTTTTATATACACTCACTTATTATATCCGGCGTAAATCACTTGTGATCATTTTATACTAGAACACTACACTTGTAAACCTATAATACAGAGTATTACTTCGTATTTCATTCTGTCGCCATTTGTTCCTTATAAACATGCCTGTCAATACAAAGAATTGAATTTTACATGTAAATAGTTCAAAGTGTCGTGCGCCAAAGCTACACCTGCACATAAGAATGAGATACAGGTGAAGACTGGGGTTAAGAGGGAAAGAAGCTGCAAAAAGAAGTGAAAAGGGAGAAATTTTTGTATGATGGTTATTAGTAGCGAAAAATACATTAATGAAGTGCCATCTGACAAAGTAGAAGAAGAGAAGAAAACGGAAAAAAAGTTCTGATATAAAACAGTTGAATATTTGTTGTTTGTAGTTGAAAGATAAAGTGTTGAATGTTTGTTGATTTCGGCTCCTATTGCCTATTATTTCGTGTGCTTGAGGGAACTCAAACGATGTTTTCGAATATCGTAGCTTTTGATATGTTAATAGTATTGAGTGAAGTCGGGAGAATTATCGCGAGGCTGCGCGGCTATATGATGAACGGTTTCTCAATCGTGCTGGGCAGTCGAGGAAAGCGTTTCGTCTTGCACTTGATGTGCAGAGGACTGGGCATGTCCCTTCTCAACACAAAAGACGTCAGCAGATCAGGTGCCGTGTTTAGGATAAACGGTCTCCCGGCATCCTTGCTGCAGTCCATGTGGTTCCCCAAATCTCGAAAACACGATTCGCCAGGGATGCTGCGATAAGCAACATGACGGTTTGGAGGATTCTGCTCAACAACGTGCTCCATTTTGACCATGTTCATCTGAATCAGGAACTCCGAGAACAAGATTTACATATCCGTCTAGTTTTGTCAGTGGATGAGTGCCAGGAAACCCATGTTTCCACCGGGACATTCTGTGGACGGATGTAGCAACCTTCAAGAGTAATGGAGATGTCAGCATACACAACGCACACTACTGGTCCAGTTTGAATCCTTTTTTTTTTTTTTTTTTTTTTTTTTAAGTGTCTACGTACACTACGAACAGAGAAAAATGCCTGTGCCGGTGGACTGATAGTAGCAATTCAACTTCAAATAACAGACGTAGATCCCAAACCGCAGCATTTAACGATAAGTGTTTCCCGTTAAAGTTGTTTCTATTTCAATAATACTTCCAAAGAAATCGAAATTGATACCAATTTCCATTTGAAATTTTGGAGTTGACCACCGTGGATGTATCCCCGCTACGCCAATTGATATAGAAGCATCACCATTAATTCTTCACGTACGATTTGGTCATTCAGTTTTTTGTTGTTTGAAGTGTCTGCGTGTACTACGAACAGAGGAAAATGAGTGAGATGGTAATTGGTCTTAAGTGGCAATTCAACAAATAACATAAGTAGATACCAAACCGTAGAATATGACGAAAAGTGTTTCCCGTAAAAGTTGTTTCTTTATCAGTAATACTTTCAAAGAAGTCGAAATTGATACCAGTTTCCATTAAAAATTTTGGAGTTAATCCCTTTGATGCATTCCCGCTACGCCACTGGATATGGGAGTATCACCATTTTATTCTTCAGATACGATTTAGTCATTCATTTTCTGTTTGAAGTGTCTCCGTGCACTATGAACAGAAAAATGAGTTTACCGGGTTGTCTGATAGTAGCAATACAACAAATAATAGACGTAGATCCGAAACCGTAGAATTTAACGAAAAGTGTTTCCCGTAAAAGTTAATTCTTTTTCAATATTACTTCTAAAAAATCGAAATTGATACCATTTTCCATTAAAAATTTCGGTGTTAACCCCCTTGGTGTATTCCCGCTACGCCACTGGATATGGAAGTATCACCATTTGATTCTTCATGTACCATTTGGTCATTCATTTTTTGTTTCCAGCGTCTACGTGCACTAGAAGCTGAGAAAAATGTCTAAGACTGGTGTCTGATACACCCTCTTCCCCTCCCTACATTGGACCGTCAAACTAAAATGATAAAAGTCATCCCAGGTCCGAACTTCATCCATGTTGAAAATTTGAATGAGATCGGTTTGGTGATTCCAAAGTTATGAGGTTTTACTAGTATATAGCCGCTTCGCTGGGTGAAATGAAAATTTAAATGCACAATTCCGTGTCTCATGTGTTCTGTACCCGTGAAATATGCTGTTTTCGTTTTTAATGGCATCGAATTAAACTGCATCGGAAAGATTATTGATCACCTCGGCGATCCCGAATACCACGTATTCGACGCTAATATTAATCATTTTCGATCATTTCATTATCTCCCAAGCTACGGGGCTGAGTTTGGTTTCAAACGGGATCGGAAGTGTCATTCTTCATCTCAGCGACCCTAAAAACTACGGATCAGACACTAGTGTCGGATAATTTTGAACATATATATATATATATCCCCCTCCTCTTCTTTCATGTTGTGCGGCACGGCATTGGATGTGTTACAGGTCATCTCAGTGACCCAGGAAACTATGGATTCGACACTAATATGGGTTATTTTTTATTTCCCTCTCCCCCTCTCAGAAGACGCGCGGCTGAATTTGGAATTAACACCATACGAAGTGTCATTTTTCATCTCGGCGATCCCAGAAACTATAGATTCAACACTAATTTCGAATCATTATATCCCCCTCCCCCACGTTGCGGCCTATGTCATCGGAAGTATCATTGTCCATCTGAGCGACCCCAAAAATGTGGATTGAGCACTAATATCTGTCATTTTCGACCATTTTTCAACGTTTTACTCCCCCTCAATCAAGTTGAAGGTTTGAATCTGAATTTAAACGGGATCGAAAGTATCACTGCTCATCTAAGCGACCCAGAAAACTATAAATTCTACTGATAGTGGACATATTCGACCATTTTTAATATATCTCTTTCTCCCCCTTCTTCAACTTGTGGAGCTGATTTTGGATTTAAACCGGATCGGAAATGTCTCTGTTCATCATAATGATCCCGAAAACTATGGATTAGACACTAATATTGGTCATTTTCAATCATTATTATATACAACTCCTCCTCCCCTCAACCGTGCTGCGGCACACGGCGTCAAAATTGTCACTGTTAATCTCAGCAAATCCTAAAACTATGGATTCGACACTAATATTAGCCATTTCCGATCATTTTTAATGTTTATTCCCCTCCCCTACGTTGCAACTTCCTCCTCCTCAACTATCAGGGCTGAACTTGGATTGTTACAGCATCAGAAGTGTCACTGTTTCTCTCATCGATCCCGAAAACTATGGATTCAACACTAATATTGGTCATTTTGATCATTTTTAAATTTCTCCTCCTTCCCCCTCCCCTACGTTGCATCGTCAAAGTGAGTATCCTTAATCCCTGCCCGAAAACTCATGTATGTTGAAAATTTGATTGAGATCGGTCGGATGGTTCAAGAGTGATAAAGTCACAAAGGCAGTCATTTTTATTTTTTACATATATCTCCCCCTCCCTCACCCCTATGGTCGCTCGTCATAGTGAAACGATAAAAAACACCCAAGGTCTGACCCTCATACATGTTGAAAATTTGATCGAGATTGGTTGGGTGGTTCAAAAGTTATTAGTTTTATTAGTTTTTATTCATACGTTCCCCTCCTTTCCCTCTTCCCTAGGATCTACCGTTAAAGTGAAATTACAAAAATGTTTCCACATCCGAACCTTATGCATGTTGAAAATTTGATTTAGATTGGTCGGGTGGTTCAAGAGTGATGAAGTCACAAAGACAGTCATTTTTTTTTACATATATCTCCCCCTTCCCCTCCTCTATACTTGCTCGTCATAGTGAAACGATAAAAAGCACCCAAGGCCCGACCCTCATACATGTTGAAAATTTGATCGAGATTGGTTGGGTGGTTCAAAAGTTATTAGTTTTTATTCATGTCCCCCTCCCAACCCCCTTCCCTAGGATCTACCGTTAAAGTGAAATTACAAAAATCTTTCCACATCCGAACCTTATGCATGTTGAAAATTTGATTTAGATTGGTCGGGTGATTCAAGAGTGATGAAGTCACAAAGACAGTCATTTTTATTTTTTATTTATTTTTTTTTTTTTTACATATATCTCCCCCTTCCCCTCCTCTATACTGGCTCGTCATAGTGAAACGATTAAAAGCACCCAAGGCCCGACCCTCATACATGTTGAAAATTTGATCGAGATTGGTTGTGTGGTTCAAAAGTTATTAGTTTTATTAATTTTTATTCATGTCCCCCTCCCCACCCCCTTCCCTAGAATCTACCGTTAAAGTGAAATTACAAAAATATTTCCAGATCCGAATCTCATGTATGTTGAAACTCTGAATGAGATCGGTCGGATAGTTCAAGATTTATTAAGTTACAAAAATAGTCACTTTCAGTCTTATATAAATTGATTTTTATATACCTCCCCCTCCTTCTCCTCCCATACGTTGCTCAGTCAATTTAAAATTATAGAAAAAATCCCAGGCCTAAACCTCATCTATGTTGAAAATTTGATCAAGATCGGTTGAGTGGTTCGGGAGTTATTAAGTTTTATTTATTTTTATGCCCATTCCCCCTCCCCCCTCACTTTTACCATCAAAGTGAATAGCCTAAAACCAGCCCGGCCTTGAACCTCATCCATGTTACAAATTTGATCGAGATCGATCAAGCGGTTCAGCAGATTTAAAGTCATAAACATAGTGATTTTCAATTTTATATATATTGATATATTTTTATATACACACGTCTCCCTCTCCTCAGCTCTAGTAAAAAAAGCATTTTAAGCATAGGGTTATTTTTACGTAATATTCATATCCGAGTTCTTACTGTGAAAAATTCCTTGCTGTAGTTGCTATTTTTCTTTAACGTTTCAACAAATACTTGATTGGCAACAATGGTGAACGCAGCCGTTGGGAGTTTGAATTGCTCTAGTTCCTGCTTGGAATACACACGTAGATGGTACTGTGTCGGAATACACACCGATCGAGAAACGAAATTTTTCAGTCTGAGCACACACTTTACACACACAAACCGGCTGTATCCGTATAAACGAGCGGAGTCAAAAGAACTCGCGGGGGACCCCTATAATGGTCCTGCACGCGTTAAAAGTAAAAAACTTTTCGAGCAACCACTAAAAAATGCTCGCTTTGCAAAAATTGCTCAGAGTGCTGCTCTGTAGCCGATCGACCTATAAAGATTGGCGGGTTCACCAACGCACCCCCCCCCCCACACACACACAAAAAAAAAAAAAAAAAAAAACTTCCATAAAGTACGTTTGAGTGTTTCGGCCACACATCACGTCTTCGAGGGCCAACGGTTAGAGTTTTATTTCCCATATATCGAGTTACCTGGATAAAACGTTGAACTCGACAGTCTGCAATGTATATTACTGGCTCGTGAAAGAATATAATTATAAAGGAATACTCGAAGAGATATATTTAAGCTGTAGTTTCACATAACATTAGCCTCGATGCTCAAGCAGCACGTTAAACTTCCTCATATCTAAATGCTGCAACAACATCCACTAATACTACTTCAATCATTCATTTTCAACAATTTACTTTGACAGTTTAGATTTGAATTCTCTTGACTATTGTTTCTGCATAACTCTCTCTACTTTATTATGACCGAAACAAGAGTTTTACAACACTGAAATGGTAAAAGTGTGCAATTTGCTTAAGACACTTCACACCAAGTTTTCCCCCTCTTACTTGACAGCGATGTCTTAGAGTAGTGGGATAAGGGTTAGTTTCACATTCCAGTGGTCCAGTTTGATTGCCGTTGGGTAATTAAAGGAAATTTTTATCATTTGCAATGTCCATACTTCCAATGTAAGATAACATAGAAAATATTCAATTTCTCTCCGTCTAAGTGTTGATACGACTTTCTTCAGTGCACTCGCAATAGAACAGTGGCCTACAAGATGACGCCAGCCGTATTAACCTTGATTCGTACTGTATGGGAATGTAACGTGTTTAGCGAATAATTGATGAATACGTAAGGCATATCGTTATTATAAGTCAAAAATACGACTGATCAAAAACAAAGGTTATTATTTCACAGAAATTGCTTGTTTCTATTATTTCTTTTTTCTTCTACTACTACTGCTATAAATATTAATGTTTTAAGCAATTTACCATTTCAGATACCATATTCATCATTTCCATATCGACATTGACTTCAAATTGAATAATCAAAAACTTCATATAATATAAAATATGTAGCCAAATCTAAACTTCCCAATAATAATAATAATAATAATAATAATAATAATAATAATAATAATAATAATAATAATAATAATAATAAAGGAATAACAGATTTAGAATAGCAATTACGTAAACAATACCTTCCACTTAAGAAAAATAATTGCCACGACGGGATTCGAACATGTCTCTCTGCCATACGAATTTTATAACTTGCCAATCTACCACAAATTCCTCATACAAAGATAAGAAAATAAACTAGTAGTTACGGAACATAAACATAGAACTTTCTTTTTCTACACGTGTTGATGCAATTCAAAAAATGCGAAAATAATGTCTACCGGCTTTTCTTTGCAAATTAAAAGTTACGGTGAGGAAGAGTAGTAGTAATGTAAATCGGAACCAGTTAAAAACGATGAGGTAGTTTCAACTTGAAGAACGTTTCGTGATATTTTTCTCATTGACGAAGGTCTATATAACTTGTTTTTGAGTTAAAGAAGGAAATCTCGAGTAAGTCATTGTGAAACTCATAAGGAACGTATGCTTATACAAGCATTAGTATTTTGTGTATAGTCTTACATGCAATGATTTGAACTATCTAATAGTTTAGATGAAAGATGAAGTGACGCGGTAGGTAAATGGTTAGCTCATTGAACTTCTATTTGGCGGATCCGGGTTCAAATCTCAGCCGGGTTCAAACTTTTTCAAATGTTTCAATTTCAATGCATACTCAGTGCGACAAGCAAGATCTTCTCTCCTTCACAAAGAAAAAGATGTTGGAATGTGGAGAACTGGAGAAGGTCTCTCAATGGAGGCAATCATTTACAAACTTATTTCCAGCAGTTGTTCTAGATTTATATTTTCAGCTACTTTCAAGCATTTACTGATTCATGCGTGGTCAGTATTTTTATTTCTCTAAACATACAGTATATAAAGAAATAGTACATTACATACACAGCAATATTGAGATTAATATATGATGTTCTTTGGAAAACAGGATCCGAACCATAGAGATTCATCTTAGAATGGAGAATTGTTTCGTTAGCCACCTATTTTTACAATTTTACCTGCTTAAATATCTGACTACACCGAGGAAAGTTTGGTGTAAGTTGGGTTGCATCTATTTAGGCGTTCTCACAACTGCAAACTACCTGGACCCCAAGTAATGGAATTAGAGCACTTAGGGGAGAAATACTTTTGCGGTTGTGTGTGCAAGTTGTAAGCAGTAACTATATCGCACTTTATTTTTCTTCTTAATCGACAGAATTCCTCGCGATGAAGCTGAGTATGTGCATTTTCCTTACGTATTTATGAATAGTGATAAAGTTTGGTTTTGAATTTCCTTATTATTTCTTTTGTGAACTAACATGAGTAATTTCTACTGGATTTTATTTTGTGTGGTATTCATCTATCTATAATCTCATAAATAATCCAATATAATTGGTTAGTAGAATCCTTAACGTTAGTATATTTGTACAAGTAAGTTCAGTTAATTTTGGACAGTTCAGTATACAGTACTTCCAAATTGTAACTACAGAAAACTGGAACCAGATAGAAATTTGTTTTATTGGCACAGTTTTTACAGGAGTATGAAGACATTATTAATTACGGATGGTGTTTGCCTTCCTTAACTAAGAGAAACAACTCTCTACTGACTTTTATTATTATTTGGGGTTACTAAATTACGACCATTTTAGTAGGTGGGACCGAGATGTCCCGTGTTTCAACATAAATGTAGCTGACACTTCGTGAAAATATTACTTACATATACTTATTTCCGATTGAAAAGTAGAATTTATTTTTAAAATTAAGATCTTTCCTACTAAAAATTCTGCAACCGATGAGAGCACTAACACGACTCACACAAGGTTAGTTGTACGAAGCGATCACCTTGTCTCTCGGAGGCCTACTATACAACTACGCACGTTATTTAATTGCACAATAGACACATTGGTATTGCAGATTGGATCAATATAGAATGGATTCCTGCACTCACATACATTCATCATGTCATCCGAGGATCTTTAAACTACTACCAGCATGTCCTGTGCAGACAGTATATTAGCTTACCATCTACAAATACACCTGCAATGCGAGTTTCTTTTGAACCGTAAAAGCCTTTACCCACACAAGAAACATTTCAAATGAAAACACTTCAATTTATTATGTACGAATATCATTTCCAAAATAATATCTCCTAAACTGTATATATATATAAAGCTGAAGAAAGAAGAAAGAGGAAGTTTAGTGAAAATGGATACATGTGTAGCGCATCTATTAAGACTAGAACAGCTGAATTGCAGACTAACCTAAAATCGCTGTAAAGGGTCAACTTGACCTTCATACGAAATTCAAGCCCTATTACAGGCAAATAATCTTTTCATTGATAAATGATACTGAAATGAAGATAAATATTATTTTATTTGTTTCACCTGTGCTGTAGCATGAGTACAAGTTCAAGAGAGCAAAAAATTGCGATGTAACACACATTACGACGGGCTACTGAAAAATTCGTAACCCAACTCAGAAAGAGTGCAGGAAGAACGGTGATATTGTAATTTTAAAGAAAATATCTGTGTATGTACGAATACAAATTTTCATATTAATAACGAAATTCTCATTGTTTTTCTTAGGCCCCTTAAGTGATCATCTGTGCCCAACCAGCGAATTTCACGAACACTGAGATCAGAGCTGTCATCAAATGTTTGTTCCACCAGGGAAAGTCGAAGAAACAAATTTATGAGGAAATTAGTGAAATACTACGGGACACATTTCCGTCGTATGCAGTGGTGAAGAAGTGAGCACATTTTAACTGTGGTAAATATGAAAGTAAAAATTACCAACTCTCAGCTTTCTTAACCTCTTTAGGAAAGGTCAAGGTACTTATGAAAATATTAGTAACGGTACATTTCTTCACGAAGTTAAAAAACAATACATAGGTCAACTTACTTTCTGCGCTATCATCCCCTTCATGAACCTCTTTCATAATCGAATAATACTCATCTATTTTCTCTTGGTGGTGGGTGAATTCTTCTCGTAGCGCTCGCAACTCTTCAGCTGTGAACAAATGATTATATTAAACGAAATTCACTATCTAAACGCTTGTATAAATGTCTATACCATTAGATATTCATTTTCCTTTTAAGTCTTTTGGGTATAACTGATTTCATTGTAAGAATGAAGTCTACCCTAATTTCAAAGAGATAAGCACCCAGAATATTTCTTTAAGTAATCGTATGACAGACCATGAACTATCTAAATAAATTACATAACTGCACGAGATGTACAATAACAAGAAACAATCCAAATCTGCCTTTGCTAAATCATTACATATTTAATCAATAAATAAATAATATTCCAGTGTTCGCTAAAGAAAACTGAAAACATTTGTTTCTTTATTTATTCATACATACATATGGAAGGTGAACCATATGTTATCTTCAAACGCCCTTGTAACTTCTAAATTAATATACAAAAATCGATGAGTGAAAACGAAGCAAGTATCAATCGCAGGACATAGTTCGACATACTCTGTATTACTACCAGATAAAAGTATTGCCAACTCAATATAAAGCCTTACTTTTTTCAAATGGCACTACATCAGTTTATTATATATTCCAAATCCATAAATTAAATACAAACTTAAAGTACCAGATTTAGTATTCAATGTTGCGAATTAGGGGAAGATATAGTACCCACAAACAAAAAATTTCGAAGCCAATCCAACAGTAACAACGCAACTTTGACAGACGGGGAAATCCACATCCAAAGTACCTTACGGCCTAGTCCATTTCAACTCAAATTTTAAAAAAATCTGTCCAGTGATTCTCTCAGATTTTCATGAAATTTAAATATGTTATACTAGGTACAAAAATAAGGGACCCATATTTTTACGTTTTACTTTTTTTTTAAACCAAGTTATGCCCACTTGAAATTTTAGATCAAATCTCGCGCGCTTTTGCGGTCAAAATCTTTAAATGCATGTGTCTCAAGAACTGTTCAAGATATTTTCATTGTTTTGTTCCTCTGAAAGCTCTACAAAATGAGACTAAATTCAACTCTGTAAGTTATATACGTACTGAGCTATTATTGCTGAAAGAAAAAAAAAAAAAGATTCATTTTTGGGTCAAAAAAAAAAAAGATTCATTTTTGGGTCAGTATATCTCAAAAACCCCACCCTTAAAAATACATATTTTCAGGATAGATTCAACAAGATCTCAACATGCTTCTGAATAAACTTCAGAGAGAGTAAATGCTTGGTTCAGATGTTACCGCCTTGGTTATACAACACTGTTCAATTTTCTCGAGAATCTGAGCAGTCACAGAGCAGAATGGTTTTATTTTATTTATGTACCTAGGTATTACTGACTTCACGTAAGGTAAAATTAGCTTACGTTATCCGTGGTAAAGAGTACTACTATTTTGCAGTGAATTGAACTGAGATGTGCAAGCAATATTCTTATCATGAAATTTTTGGAGGAACTGCACTATTATAATCGTTAATATACAACAAATATAACAAATTATCTTTGTTAGTCCTTAACAATTATCTACATACAAATTAATTTTATTTTATTATTTATGTTTCAGGATGATGTCATAATAATAAACTCGTCTTATTTCTTCTTCAAATGAGAGCATTTCGAAATGTGGCTCAAAAGTCGCAACTCCAAGCCAATCAGAAGACGTGCTTCATTCAATTTTATAAACTCAGCTGGAAATTGGAATGTATGTTAAGGGTTGTGTACTGAGGGTTGAACACTTACTGGTATTTTTGTATCATTTCGGTAAAGTTCTGTGCACATCATTCTAAAAGTTATGGGGAAAAGGGGTGGAAAATCTGTGTTTTCTGGTGAAAGGTATAAGTGCCCAGTTTTCAACATAAACATAAAAATGTAGTGTACAAAAGCACAACATGTAGATTTGTGAAATTGGAAGGTATGTCCTTTATTGAAAAACTTATTTAAACATGATGATATATCCAGTGAGACTTTGGTTTGTTTCAACTCTTATCGCCGGCATTCCAACATGTTTGAAGTGAGTTCTGGCATCTCCAAACAAACAGAGTATGTTTCCTATGTAAGTGTAAGCACAGCAAATATTTTTACGGAAGAAAGTTATCCTGAATTCAATGTACTTGATGAGGACACAACATTTAACGAAACTGAAGAAGTGATGCAAACTATGAACACGACCATTTCCAGCCTTGAAATGAATGTAACACCACTGAGGGCACCTACTGCTGTAAAGCCTGAAAGAAGAGGAGCTTATGTGACCAGAAAACGAAAGCAACTGGTAACAGAATTTGAAGCAAAAACAAACTCTAAGTTGGCTGAAATTTATGATGTCCCTGTTCATGAACAAAATTTAAGTGCTCAGCGTGTAGTGTTAACTGCGAACAGTGGCATAAGAAGATAAATGCTGTCTTTGAAGGATGCGCTCTTACAAGGAAAAAGTACGATTGATGACAATTGTACCCAACAAAATAACGAAGACGGAATTGCTGTCCCGGTTTCCCCACGTGACAAAGCACTTAATAGACAGATCCAGAAGAATACAACGAATGCATGGAGTATACCATATTCCTGATCCGTATTTAGGTCACCCATTACCTCCAGAAACTGTGACACTTGCAAAAAGTTATTACCTTAGTGGTGATGTTGATTGCTCTCTTCAGAGCCCCAATGCTAAGGACGTTGTAACAGTGATAAAAAATGGTGAGCGTATTCAAAAAGTTAAGCGCTTCTTAACAAGAACAATTAAAGAAATTTACCACAAGTTCACAGAAGACCATCCGCATGTAAAAATTGGCGTGTCAAAGTTTTACACACTTCGCCCGAAATGGGTTATTCTCCATCCACCAAGAGAAGTATGCGTTTGCATATACTGTGCAAACTTTGGACTCTGTTGTGCAGCGTTAAAAAGTTTCAGCACATCGCTATCTAACGACAAAACTGGAATCAGGCAACAGTTGCAAAATCTGGTGTTGTGTTCCTCTCCACGTCCGGGAAAGGAAGAAATCAATTCAGAGTCTCTTGGATTAGTGGAAAAGAAGGTGATGAAGAAATTTCATTTGCAGTGTGGGAAACAGGAAATCTAGTGAAGAAGTCAACAGAAGTACATGTTTTCACTGAAGAAGTACAAAGAAAAGCCATAGCCACAGAGAAGATGGTAGTTATAAAAGACTCTCATCATCTGGTGCTCCATTGGACGCTGAAAATTGGACGGTCATAATGAAAGATGAGATTCAAAGCTATCATTGGATAAATGACCAGGTCACCATATTTACAGGAGTTTCTTACTGTGCCAACAACACTAGAAGTTATGTAGTTGTTCGTGATGACCTTACCCATGATTCGGCACACGCTTTACTGCCAACAAAGATCATCTCCTGCACTGAAAATTTAGCTGACATTAAAACTTTCACAATGATATCGAATGGGCAGCGAGCCATGTTAAAAATTGTTATCAATTTCATGAACTCACAAACTTAAACTTCGAAAATAAAAAAATGGCTATATTCAGCAACAGGTCACGGAAAATCTGCTTGTGATGGAATAAGCTGAACAGTAAAGCATGTTGCAACGAAGCACAACCTGACATCAGAGCATTTGGAGTGCATTCAAAATGCAACAGAATTTGCTGCCACTGTTGCAACATATACGAAAGCCATCACCATTATCCATCTTGCATCCACAGAAGTTCAAAAATTTCGTGATGAAAAAATTGCTCAGTGGACCAGTGTACGGGATGTAAAAAACATACAGAAGAGTCTTTTGTGGTATGTATGTGACAAAAAAGTGTACACTGCACGCACAGCAGAACATGAGAAAGACGAAATTTATGTAGTTACAACATATATGCCAAGTGTTGTTTCATGTAAAATTCAATACATCAAAGTTGGCTCATTTTTGGCTGTGATTTATGATGATAATTAGTGGGTTGCAAAGGCTAAACAAGTTTATTTTGAACTTCAGGAAGTGCTTGTGCATTTCATGATGACCCATGGACCGGCCAAAGGCTATACGTTTCCAGAGGGGAAAAAACAGCGGGCTCATGAGTGTGCAATACCAGTGGAAAATATTCTCAAGATTCTGTCACCACCACATCCTTTAGGACAGTCAGGAAGACTTCACGGTATAACACAAGAAGAAGAATCTGACATTCAAAACGCTTTCATGTACAGAGCTAATTTGTGGTAGATCTGAAGAACGAAATATGTATAATTTCTCCGGCATAACCACAATTAATAAATGTGCTCTAACATCTGAACCAAGCATTTACTCACTGAAATTTATACAGAAACATGTTGGAATCTTGTTGAATCAATCCTGAAAATATGATTTTTTTTTTAAAGATATATTGACCCAAAAAATGGGTCTATTTTTTCCTTTTAGCAATAATATCTCAGTACGTATATAACTTACAGAGCTGAATCTAGTCTCATTTTGTAGAGCTTTCAAAGGAACAAAACAGAACTTGAACAGTTCTTGAGATACATGTATTTAAAAATTTTGATCCCAAAAGCGCGGGAGATTTGACCCAAAATTTCAAGTGGGCATAACTTGGTCAAAAAATTTTTTTGAGTAAAACGCAAAAATATGGGTCCCTTATATTTGTACCTAGTATTTAAATTTCATGAAAATCTGAGAGAATCATTGGGCACCCTCTGCCTGTCTTGAGATGGAATAGGCGTTAAATTGGTAATAATACTACATTCATGACATGACATTTTGAACATAGAGGAATACAAATGAAGGGTAAGGGGAAAAACAAGGAATGTCCATGTGCATGCTTCTTCAGGTGCTTTGTCCTATCTGTTGGTGACTCTTGGTACTATCTGACTGTATATGCCATGCTGCATAGATGTAAAAATATCCATGTAAAAAGGGGCAAAAAGTTTGACTATCCCTATTCTTTTTACGCTGTTTTCAATATTAAAATGCCGTTTTCTCGAAAATGCAATTTTGTGACATTCCTTCTTTTTCCCCTTACCCTTGGGCATTTTATACATGTACTCTGGTTTCTGTATTCGTTGTTGGTTGGCTGAGTTGGAGTCTTGTGTCCCGTTCAGCAGCGACGCTATATGGGACGTTGATCTACAACTGAATGTGGGATTCGAATCACATGAGCTCCAGCTAGGAATCGAACGTTTGTGTGTCCGTCCGAACGTTTCCGTCATTTGGTTAAAATGGAGAAGTAGAAAAAAGAAAGAGTGAAATGTGGCTAGCGCATGTGCCTTTATTGTGAACGAAATGTACGTTCGACTCTAAATAGAAGAGTACCAACGTACTAGAATGCTTCAGGGAACACTTGTAAAAAATAGACTTCATCCCATACTGCTTCATCCTATCGAAGACAGAAATACGAATCAGTAAGTTCGAATTTGAATATTATTTACTGATCCAAGCATCGAAAACTTGATACAAGCAAAAGAAGTTAGAGATACGCAATGAAAAGAACAAAGAAAAATGGAAATTTTCGACAGAAAAGATAATCAAAAAAGGAAAACAATTTTTTCTTTGTTCTTATTTTTCTGGACTTGACAGAAAGAAGAAAAATAAACCACACTGGTTCAGTTGTAGAGCCCTCACCTCTGCTACGTAGAGTTCTTGGTTGAATCCCCGTTCCAGCCAGGTGTGCTTTGTCGTGAACAAACACCGTGTGAGTGAGTGTACTCAGGCTTCTCCCGTTTATTTTCACTTTCTTTATTCTACCATTATCGTCTCCCTTAGCCTTAATACATAAATGGATGTTAAACTTAAAAAAAAAGAGAGACAGAGAAAGAGAGAAATCCTCAAAACAGAATTTTTCAAGAAATTGTTTCTTTCATCCAACAAAAAGAAAAATTCTCTTCTGTTTCTTTACTTCTCCATATAATTTTTCTCTTTCTGTCTTCGTTCTGCATTTTCTTTCTTGTGAAGAAGGGAAAATACTTGAAGAAAATGGGAAAAAGTATTTAAGAAGATGATGGAAAAGAAGTAGGGATAAAAACGTGAAAAAAAATGAAAACACTTTTTCTTTTCCTCATTTCTCCTAACTTTTCATTTGCTTCTTATTTTTCCCCTTTTTATCTGGCATTTTATTTGAGTATTATTTCTTCCATTTCCCTCTATATATAAAAGAAGAAAAAATGAAGAAAATGAAAGAAAAGTACTTAATCCCTCCAATCAAATTTTATTTATTTAGTCCATCTTTCTCCCCCTGTTTTCTTTCTCGTAAAAAAAAAAAAAAAAAACTTATTTTCCTTTCCCCCCTTCCCAGTTTTTCCAATATTTTGTTGATTCTTTGTCCCAAAAAGGAAGAAGAAAGGAAAAGGTACATGTCTTTTCTTGCTCATATTTTTCTATCTTTTCTGTTTCATTTTTCTTTATAAAAGAAAAACAGACAGAGCGAGAGCGAGAGAGAGAGAGAGAGAGAGAGAGAGAGAACGAAAACATTGGTGTTAAAAGAAAAATAAAATGCAAAGAAACAGAAAGGTTTTCTTTTCTTTCTCTTAAGAAGTTTTCTAACAGTGAGACAAAAATAATCTTTTTCTGAAACTAAAAGTGATACAAGAAAGCCGAAAGGGGGCGAAAAAGGAAAGAATTTCTTGTTTCTTCTATCTATCTGTCTTTTTCTTGCAAATTCTCTTTCACACTGTTTTCTCTCTTCTGAAAATGAGAAAAAGAAAGAAAGAATTATTTCTTCAATTTTCTTTTTTTAACTGAAAAAGTGAAAAAGCAAGCAGGAAGATGATGATCATCTTTCAAATGAAAGAAAAAAGAATAAGTAAATAAATTAAGAGAAAAAGGATAAAATATTAGAAAACAGAGATGAAAAAAATGATAATGGAGAAAAAAAGAAAAAGGGATAGAAAAACTGAAGAAACGTGATACAGGAAAGGAAAATGCTTCTCTATCCTTCGTCCTCTTCCTTTTTTCCATTTTATTACAAAAAGCAGAAAGAAAAATCTTTAGCTTTTGTTTGAAATGCCATTCTTCTCTTCTATTACAATTTCTCTTCTCTTTTCCTTTTTGAAAGAAACGATGAAAGGCAAAGACAAGAGGAACGGAAGTGCAAACGTAATGAAGGGAACCTCTTGCATTTTTCTTTTCTTTTGTATTTTAAAAAGGAAGAAAATGTGTTATCCTTCTTCATATTCTATTTAATCTTTCCTAAATAAGTATACAAATATTTATAGTTTTCAATACGTGGTGATTGCGGTATACAGCTCTAAAAAGGAAAGGAAAGAAACGAAGTTAAGAACAAGAAAGTAGTTTATCATTTTTATTTTTACGTTACTAAACACAAAACGAAAAATGCGGAAGCGCAGCTTTCTTTCCTAGCTAGCATGGAATAGGAATAGAGAAGGATAAAAAAGAAAAGGTGAACTAAAGGTGATGTAAGGAGAGGAAGCCAGCTGAACTAAAGGACCCAACTGTTAATACTAATACCCTAACAAATAATTAAAATTAGACAATTGCACTAATGTGGTTTACATGACAACCCAAAACATTGGGGGAACTATATGATATACATAATGCAATGCGTTGGCGATGTACAGTCCGCAGCAAAAAACTTGCAACATGAGCATTTAATGTTAATTTTATTGTGAAACGACTTTTGCTCCAAAATAAATGTGCAGGGGAGGACGCTGAGGTTTCTCCTGGCGTGATTCGTGCCACTTAGACGTTGATTACCTGAGCTGTTAGGCGTAGTTTCACAATAAACTTAGATGCTCATGTTGCAAGTTTTTTGCTACAGACTGTACAGTTGAAGGAAAATGTAACCAGTGTAAAAAAAAAAAAAAGGTGCTCATTCGCACTAATATGGTTTACATGTCAACCAAAGTAATGGTGTAATTGAATGTGCGTGATGAACGCCATTAGGGCATTATGTGGTAAGTTTATATTAATGCAGGTGTGATAATGAATTGGGAATCAACCTGTTTAATACGTCAATTGGATTAACGATCCAAGGTACCGCGTTAACGAAACATACTTAATTATTGGTGTTAGTGCAGTGTTACTAAATGAGCAATTCCCAAGTGATTAGTATATGACGAAAAAAAAAAAAAAAAAGAATTTATGAAAAGGAGATAGCAAACGTGTTAAAAGAAAAAATATAATAATGAATCAAAACCAACAGTAGATTACTTCTAGTCGGGAAAAATTACTCTTGATTGATTTTCCTGAATTGATCAAAGGGAAATTGTGAGTGTTTCTACTAACTAAGATCTATATTAGGAAAGAAACTACATCCTTGATACGAAATGTTTCCAGCTTCTAAGATAAGCAATTTTTTAGGGTTTTTCGTAGTACGTAGACGGGCGCAGAAAATCGTAGACCTTCACGTAGGCGGTCCTTGTATCCCTCCTAATTCTCACAGGGGCATGACCCATACCTCGTTCGAAAGCTTATAGAACACAAATTCCGACGAGGTAACTTTTGTGTCCCCAGTGCCCAACACGTAAAAGAAGAAGAAGAAAATAAAAAATTAGGAAGAAAAACTAATTTTTGTAAAATTTGTGGGACGCTGGCAACATGGTTGTTTGTCGTACGCAGGAAGAAAATAATCTCACATGTACGCCATACATAGGCAACGATCATATAACAAAATGAAGGGCGTAGAATCAATAACAAGAGAGAAAATTTCGGAACTTCCTACCTCCGATGGTCACTCTGTACATATTTTTCGATGGACTGTCTTCACGTTGTCAGCCCTAGCGACGCCCCTAATTGTCACAGGAACATGAACTATACCTCTTTGAAAAGCACAAGGGACACCGATTTCAGGGAGGTAACTTTCGTGCCCCCCTACGTAAGACAAACAACACTGTTGCCAGAGTTCCACAAACTTAAAATTGTTTTTATTTTTTAATTTTCGTCTTCTTCTTTTACAGGTTGGACATAGGGACACAAAAGTTACCTAGTTGGAATCTGTGTTCTATAAGCTTTCCAACGAGGTATTTTTCCTGGTCCTGTGACTAATAGGGGCGCGCTAGGGCTGCCAGACAACGTGAAGGTAGACGACAAATATACAAGGGGAGTGGAGAGTGGAACGAGCTTCCGAATTTTTATCTCCTTTGATATTGCACCTACGCCCTTCATTGTTTTTATATGACTGTTCCCAATGTCTGGCGTACCTGTGAGATTTCTTTCCCTGCGTACGACAAATAACAGTGTTGCCAGCGTTCCTCAAAGTTCAAATATGTGGCTTTATTTTATACTAAGAAAATATACACTTGAGAAATGGGGAAATTCAATACCCCCCATTTACCCGTCGTATGGCAAATGACCAAATACAGGCTATCACTAGTTAGTATAACGGTAACCAAGAAAGTTCTGTCACTTGTGAAGGCCTGTGTTCCATTGGATCTGACGCCATGAGTTGAAGCTAATGGAGATAAGGCGAAGGTCAGTTTTAGTATGGGTATATCCAACATACTACCTGATTGTGGCAGTTCAGTTACACCGTGAACTTCCGTAAGGACAGGGTGAACATGGGACCTTCACAGTGCGTCATAAAGGCAGTATGCTGTAGAGTTCGATCTGGGGTCAAACGCCGCTGCAGCGGGGCGGAAGACATGCCACATCTTTGCTGAGGGTGTCGTGACTACGCGGACACTGCAGAGGTGGTTTAATATGTTTAAGGACGCTGATGAAACACTCGAAGACGCACCACGTGCTGGAAGACCAACACATGTACAAAATTTAGATCTTCAGACAGCAATTGAGTCGAACAATAGCCAAACATGTGAGAAACTGAGACTACTATTCAGTGTGGGTGGAGAAACCATTCGGCAGCATTTCCTTCAACTTAGGAAGCACTACTAGTTGGGTCGATGGGTCTCACATGATTTGACTCGGGACCAGAAGGCTACGCGAGCAGACACCTGTGTTTGTTTGCTTCTCGTCTGAGGAAGGAGCCTTTTCTGGACAAGATGTTGACATATGATGAGAAGTGGGTTTTGTACGAAGCTCCAATGCACCGTCATCATTGGTTAGCATCCCATGAACCGGTTCCAAAACAGTTGATACCAGCATTGCACAAGAAGAAAGTCCTCCTGTGTGTTTGGTGGACTACTAGCGGCATTGTGCATCAGGAATTGCTACCAGCTGGTCAGAGCACCAATGCAATTGTGTACTGTCAGCAGATGAGCCGTGTTCAAGAAAAACTCAAAACTCTGGAGCCAGCACTTCTCAATCGGAAAGGGGTCCTCCTGTTATAGTCATCGCTAAGCCGCACGAGGGTAGGATGACCCGGGACACCATTCTGCGCCCTAGATGGGAAATACTATTGCATCCGCCATACTCACCGAACATTACACCGTCCGATTATTACCTGTTTCATTCCCTGGACAATCATCTTAGAGGACTCCAGTTCAAATCCCTATTAGAGGTGGAAAATTCACTTGATACCTTCTTCGCTTCACGGCCCAATATGTTCTACCGCGATGGAATCCGTGGCCTTCCAGAACGTTGGCAGAAGGTCGTCGATGCTAATGGGGACTCTTTTTGATCTTCCAGGTACGTCTTAGGTGACATCGATGTTCGTAGGTGGTGGATTACAAAGCACAGAACTTTCTTGCTTACCTCGTACATACATTCATTTATTTATATTGATACCAATTTTTATGATTGTAGCTCCTTTGAGATAAGTTTAAAGATAATTTGAGTTTGGTATTATGGATAACATTTTTTGAAATGCATCTTTTGTTGTAAAATCATTATCATATTGTTAATAAATGTAACTGAAATAAAAATATAATATTAGCATTACAACAATTTTATTTGCACTTACCTTCATTTGTTGAACATTTGTGTTCCTGATGTTAATCCAGCCAATTTCCAATGACAAATAACGTCCACATCTTCACGTGTTGTTTAATAATACTTCTTCATTTCACAAACGAACTGTTCTTGATTTTCAAAATTTCCACTTTTTTAACTAAACATGAATCACTTGAGGCTTAAGTATGGTAACTGTTTCGTTAAATTTTGAATATCAATTAAAAAGATAAATCTAATACTAATGGTTTGTTCTTAATTATTGCAATTGGGTATAATTTACTTAGTCACTATCGGCTTCTTTGCAGTAATATTTTGTCACAGGATTTTTGCGATTGTCCTTACAAGCACATTAACTGCACCAAGACGACTTTCTTACAAAACATCTGCAAGACAGTGTTTTGCAGGTTGATTTTGCATGTGCAAGGTGGAATTAAGATATATGGTATGGCAGGCTCTGTCATCAGAAGTGGACGTATGGTTTCATTGTCATCTAAGAAAAAAACAAACTTGGTTAAATCTAAAGGCTCTGCAAACGGAATCGTGGAGTTATTCCAATAGTACAGTTTAGCAGTGCATCTCAGTACATGTTGTCGGAAAGAGATGGAGGTGAACGATAAACAAACAATGTCATTAACTCCTGATGGGGATTGCAGGAAGTTAAAGTATTTACTTTCATCACAAGAGTTTCCGGTTTTCTTAACAATCTTTAAATAGACAAGTTCTAGTTGGTGAAGCTGAGTATCATTCAGGTTTTGTTGCTGTAACAACTGTAGCACATGTAAAACAGAATCAGATTTTCTTGCTAAACTGAAAGTATAGTGTTTGTTTCCTACTTTGCCCGTCGAGTCACAGCCTGTAAAGTCATGAAGAGCTGGTAAAGTTTAGGAAAATTTTATTCCAAGTGCTTCTGAAGCTATATGACATCCTAAACCTCTTTTCCTTTCTCCAACACCAGCGTCCAACATAACCACACACTTCGGCAACCGACGTCTTTCAAATCATGCCAGTATGACATGGCTACCACGAACACACCCGTGTTTGCGCTGTGAATTATTAGGGTTACACTTCCTTTGTTTCTAACTCAATCAAACACATGAAGAAAAATACTTGTGTCTGCTTCATTCTGGTTAGTTTTCAGGTTTTCATACGTTCTTATTAATTGATCTTCATGTTTTAGGTCACTATCGTTTTCGTTTTCGAAATTACCAGACAATGGAAATTTGCTGGATTAACATCAGGAACACAAATATTCAACAAATGAAGGTAAATGTAAATAAAGCTGTTTAATACTAATATATTTTCATTTCAGTTACATGTAGTAACAATATGATAATGGCTTTACAATAAAAGATGCATTTCAAAAAATGTTATCCATACCAAACTCAAATTGTCTTTAAACTTACCTCAAAGGAGCTACAATCATAGAAATTTGGTATCAATTAAATAAATCAATATTCAAACTAGTGATACACTGTATTTGGTCATTGGGCTTACGAGGGGTAAATGGGGAGTATTGAATTTCCCCATTTCTCAAGTGTATATTTTCTTACAAAAGAAAGCCACATATTTGAAGTTTGAGGAACGCTGGCAACACTGTTATTTGTCGTACGCAGGGAAACAAATCTCATATGTACGTCAGACATTGGGAACAGTCCTATGAAAACAATGAAGGGCGTAGGTGCAATATCAAGGGAGATAAAAATTCGGAAGCTCGTTCTACTCTCCACTCCCCTTGTATATTTGTCGTCTACCTTCACGTTGTCTGGCAGCCCTAGCGCGCCCCTATTAGTCACAGGACCAGGAAAATACCTCGTTGGAAAGCTTAGAGAACACAGATTCCAACTAGGTAACTTTTGTGTCCCTATGTCCAACCTGTAAAAGAAGAAGACGAAAATTAAAAAATAAAAACAATTTTAAATTTGTGGAACTCTGGCAACACTGTTGTTTGTCTTACGTAGGGGGGCACGAAAGTTACCTCCCTGAAATCGGTGTCCCTTGTGCTTTTCAAAGAGGTATAGTTCATGTTCCTGTGACAATTAGGGGCGTCGCTAGGTCTGACAACGTGACTACAGTCCAACGAAAAATATGTATAGAGTGACCATCGGAGGTAGGAAGTTCCGAAATTTTCTCTCTCTTGCTATGTATCTACGCCCTTCATTTTGTTATATGATTGTTGCCTATGTATGGCGTACAAGTGAGATTATTTTCTTCCTGCGTACGACAAACAACCATGTTGCCAGCGTCCCACAAATTTTATAAAAATTAGTTTTTCTTCTTATTTTTTATTTTCTTCTTCTTTTACGTGTTGGACATTGGGGGCACAGAAGTTACCTCGTCGGAATTTGTGTTCTATAAGCTTTCGAACGAGGTATGGGTCATGCCCCTGTGACAATTATGAGGGATACAAGGACCGCCTACGTGAAGGTCTAGGATTTTCTGCGGCCTACCCCTTTTTCCCCCTTCCCAAGTTGTCGACCACGCTGGAGGGCGACGACATCGGTTTTCACGAACATTATAGTGCCTATAACAATAATCAGAAATAAAATTGCGTTAGGCTATCCATGCATGCTCAATCCCTTCAGATCCCGGCCTACAATGGAGCCCCGTAGAGTTATAATTCTTGTTGTGATATGTACACTCATGTTCAAAATGATTATCGCAAATTTATAAATGTCTTTTTGTAAGAATAAAATTTTATAATGATTTTGCACGGTACTTTTAATACTGATACTGTGTGTATAATCGGGAAATGAATATTTGTGGTAAATTTCACAGGAAATTTTGTTTCATGTGATGTTTACCATCATTAATGAATGCCAAATATCAAATAAAAACCTCGTAGTGTCATTTGGGAACAAATAAAAGTTCTACCCAGTTGGCAACACTGCCAACCGAATTGCAACGCACGTAAAACTCATCATATTGGTACAAATCAACTTTTTGAATTTTATCATAACTTTAACGCATAGTTTCTGATTTAATGTGAAATATATATATTTTATTTTCAATTGTCGCGAGCCGATTTTGGGTGCCGAGTTGGAAACCCTGTAACTCGAAAATGAAGCGGAATTCCAGTCATGTTTATAGTAGCTTCAACTCTCAAAATTTTCGTACTTCCTTTCAAATCGCCTTGTGTCCAGGACCTAAATGCCGATAGGAAATATTTACATTCCAAGTACAAAAATAAAAATTTCAGTAATTAATTGCGAACGTTAGGGGCTGCAGCCGCATGAACGGTTAACGGATATTAAATATTTAGGTATTTCTCCAATAGTTGTACGAAATTCAGATATTTAAAAGGTGGAGTTTTTGAGAAAATAGCGGCCAAACATGAAATTAATGAAATTTTCTGCTTTTCATCATATTATAACGTAGGATGTAATTATCATAAACGTAAGTCCTTTACAGTTCCAAGAGATCTCTTCGAGTAGACTTCGATGTTTGAAGCAGAGGTTGATATGGCTCGTGAGGACAGAAATAAAAATGTTTTAAGTTAGCAAAATTTCCACCAAAGTTGGCAACATTGGGAGTGAATTGCTTGATTTCTATTGGACCAACAGACGAATTTTCCCCTTCCACCGAAACATACTACTTTATATTCTTCCTACTATTGTTTTATATGTTACTAAGCACACTCGTTTCTTTACAATAAAAATTTTAATTTAACATGTTTTTCAGTTTTTCGAGCAAGCCGAGAGGAGGGCCGCCATTTTGGAAGGCTGTATATTGGAGAAATTTTTTTCAGCAGAAAGAAAAAAATATGGGTATAATAATATTGCATGTAGATCCCATATAAAAAAATATGAAATCTGAGACTATGATGGGGACCAATTGTGTCTTGCCTGGACGATTTGAAATGGAATCGGTCTACAAAATATTGCAGGGTGGTGAGCAACCAGAGGTTTGCGATATGCAGTATTAATTGAGACAGGTGACTGGTGAAATATATGCCTAGGACGAGAGCAGGAAAAGCAACTTGGGACGAGACGACCCAAATATTCGAGAAGAATTACGGAGCATCCCGATAGGTTCTTTATGCTCTTTGATCAATTTGCACTTCTCTAGTCGTGGGGACCGGACAAAAAGAAGGAAATTCTGCTTATGTACCTACAGTTTGTCGCGCTTGATCTATTTTTTTAATTACATAATCAAAACCAATTGGGAACATAAACTTATGAACAGTTAACGCAAAAATTAATGCATTAAGTCATTCGAAACTATCTGCCTGTAGAGCTGAAATGCAGATCCCCCTGGTGTAACAAATAGAAGATGAACCTATTGACGCCTATCTTCTACGTGAACTGAGTGATTCGCCAAACAATGTGAGATGTTATAGAAGAACAGAAAATACATTTTCTTTCATTTCCTACAAAGAATTTTTTTTGCAGAAAATTGCACTGGAGTCTTTTAATACCATCCAAGCAACAACGCTGCAACAACGTTTACAGTCGTTGGAGGCCCACGATCTAAAGAAACGGGATTATGTGGAATTATCTCAAGCTATACGTATTTTCTTCGGCTAACCTTTACATTTTGTACCCTCTCAGGTAAGCGAATCACATAACCCTCCAATATATAATCCTTTAATTCCTCACTTAAATAGCAACAAAATCCTGAAATTTGGCCTCAATTGCAAAATCCTTCCTCAGTGTCAAGTACTCTCAATCCTCAAGTTTTGCAACCATCGCCGTCAGTCCCTCTATACAAAATTATTCAACTCCCCAGTCATCCCTCACATCGAATCAACGAACGACACGCAAATGACACAACCCTCTACTAGCATCTCTCAAATAACTCAAAACCCATCACCTCATTCGCAACAGCCTACAGACACTTCCCACCTAGCTAGTCAAATGGCCATGTTATCATTATGGTGGCCCAGAATACTATGTAGACTTCACAATTTAGGAACAGTAACGAAAGACCTCGAAACTTTAACAATTAAAGAATAAATGGTGATAGAAATCGGAAGGAAAACAACAATAAGCAAGTAAATAACAAACACTTTTTAAAAAAGAGGGGAAGATTTCGGTATGTGCCAAATGCAAAGGGACGAGTCACTGTCAAAAAAACGAATAAATTGGCCCCGGGATACCAAATTCCCGAGGGTTAGTGCAATCACTACTAATACTTTAGTGAACAAATTAATACATCATCGACTACAAAACATCATTCCTTTAACAAATAAGAAATACATTCTAATCATTTAGTACTAGATAGCAGACATGAAAATGCACGTCTAATTTGTCAGGAAAATAAATTATTAATTTATATGCAGCCGACCACAAAATATATACCAGCAAGATACAGGATCGTCTCTACTTTTATGGTCTAAGCAAGTTGTGCCAAAATACTATAATCTGATACCATTTGAGACATATAAAAGGGATCCCAAACAAAATTATCAAGCTGAAATATATTGCTCTTATCAAATCCAAGATTGGATGTACAGCATACTCTCATTACTTCCATATTTGGGAGGATGGACATCTTAATTCTCTTTTAGGAAAAAATTTACTTTAAAAAAATTAAACGCCAAGGTAAATTTAGAAAACAATAGGATTTCTTTATATCGAAATCCAAACAAAACCAACCCTTCGAAAGGAGCAGCAAATAAAGGATGAATTCTCTCAACCGATTGTTAATTCCACCCGTCAACAACTAGAAGCTGAGTACTCACAAAAAAGGAAAATAATTCCGCCTAAGTCGCATTTCTTTCTTCCTATTTTCACTCAGAACAAAGATTTGACGCAGCACATTTTTAGTTATGCCACTACAAACTGCAAGACCGATACGGACTGGATGCTTTTTTACTGAAAATCCCAAGTTATAACCTTACAATTTTGTTATCGAATTCAACAAGTAATTCAGTGATGTTACTAAGAGCACACCAGTAGCATATATGGATAGAGACAGAAAAAGTCTGATAATTACGGAAGAACAATAAAAAATGAAGAATTAATTTCAATATACGACTCCAGAAGAAAAACAAGAAAGACTAGAACAGGCAGCCGAATCATTTAACATAAATTTATTTGACATAAATCCAAGCGTAACATCAGACCAGAAAGCCAAAATACACGATTTATTGTACTAATATAGATATGTATTTGCTTATTCCCCAAAGGTTATATATTTTTGAGGATATAAGCATAAATAAGGATAGATAAGGCAGGAACATTTCACGATAGATCGCCCCAGTGTGAGAGATCAGATTGATAGATAAATACAAGTAATATATGTGAGAAAATTATTGAAGAATTGAACGATGGTTCATTTTACCCCCTTGTTAAGAGTACGTTTGCTTCTTCTTGGCACGCTTCCCGGCAAAAGGTGGATGTCTGTAGCGGGTTGCTGCCAAGCCAGAATTATGTTGAGTTAGTTTTCAAGTCTGATTTGTAGTATGAAATATGAATAAAATTTTCTGGGATGCCATCATTCCATCGTCAGATTCTCATTCCACGAATCTCAGAATCATAATTTACTGTACCAACAAACGAGTCTAAATGTCAGATATAAGACTAAACAATCAATAAACAAATGCGGAAAATCTTTTCTTTCTTTCTTTCTTTCGTAATAAAACTTTTTCATTTTAGGGTATACAATTCACCCACACATAAAAATTTGAGAAAATTCCGGTACTGGAAATTTCTTCGGAAAGACAATGAGTTACAGTTGTAGAGTTTGTTTTCATTTATCCTTAGGGAGGTCAAGATCGAATTCCAAGGTTATCCCCGAAGAGTCTGTTTCCCCTTCGCCGTCGTCTTCGCTATCTTCTAAATCAGACAAGTTAATCACTAAACGATCAGCGAGTTCATTCAGTAGTTTCTCCTTTTCCCAACAAAATTATTCTTCGCCTTTCACATCTTCTACCGCCTTGCTCCAGACTTCAGGGGTCACTGAACTTACAGCCTTGGACAGAAGCGTTTCAACAACTGAAATTTTACATGTTGTATTCCATTTTGACACATAACCCTTAACTTGACCCCATATCAACTCGATTGGATTAAAATTACAATGGTGAGGTGGTAATTTAATAACAGTGTGCCTTTTAGATTTTCCTATAGTATTTACTTCGTATTCTCGTCTTCGTCCCCGGTTTTCAACAATAACCTATAAAACGTTTCTCTGAGCATCGTATTACCAAAATGAATAGTTTTCTTGTAGTCACATTTGCATCTCAGATTTATTACTTTTCGAAGTTGTGCTTTGTTCATTTGCCGTGAATGAATAGACGCATTATCCATTATTACGACCGAATGCTCCGGAATATTTGGTAATAATTGTTCTTCAAACCACTTTTTAAATTTATCACTGGCCATTTCTTCATGATAATCTCGACCGGTATACTAAAAGTGTGTTTTTGATAAATCTTATTGACAATCCTACATGGACGACAATTATTCTTTCGCCTCTACCTTTTGTATGGTGGGCATTAATTTAAGTTTCATTCAGGTAAACAATAGTTTGGAAATTTGTTCTTACGCAATTCATGGTTCTTACAAACTTATTCCTATTAACGATAATATCCCGTCCCTCCATCAACAGTTTTCTCCCAGAATCGTTATTCCTGTATACAAATCTTATCTTTTTCATTGCCTACCTAACGCTCCACAGCGAACCAGAGAACCCAATTAAGTGGCTTAACACGTTCATAAATTTCTGTCATACTTGGAATAGCTCCTTCCATATGCATTTCGGAAACTGTACGTCTAATAACATTTTTATCAAAATCATCTACAACAGATTTTATTCTTTTTCGATTCATTCGCCGTTTCCCCGGACTTCTCAATGGCGAATTATGTTTTTCAGTCTTGTTTTACTCCGTGAGAACCCTATGTCCTGTCCTTTCCGAAACATTGGTAGCTTTAACCGTTCTGCCCATGCCACGATTTAACGATAAAACTGGCTTATAATTTCGAGTAGCATCAAACTCCTCCTTAAAGAAGTTATACACACTAACAATTATTTCACTCGCATCATCATGCAACGGTTTACTTGTTTCAGTTTTCCACCTATTATACTAGCTAAAACTAGAACACGACCTAGGAGTATATAATAAAATATATAACGTCCGTTTTGCAGTAATAAACAACTCCAGCACACCACTAGAAACACAGCCAAGCGGCACACCACTTACAAATCACTGAAAAACATTTGTTTGCATGTGGCAACTACGCACTTCAACTACCCGCCAAATTAGCAATGACCTCATTTGATGGGCTGGCTGACAACTAATGTCACCTACACGACGAGACTAACAAGACGTCTATTGGATGAAAATGTCCACGTGACTGTTAGCAAAAAATACTTTCAAGGCCAATCAAGTGTACTGGCGGGAAATATGCCAAGATAAAATAAACATACTCTCATAGTTAAAAAGCCACACTCCCAAGATATTCAGATTGTTCTCAATTTGCAAAAAATGAACAAATTTACCAAATACCTGAGTATTTCATTTCAGTCAACAGAAAATGTTTTAAACATGCTAAAAGGAAAAGGATTAATCAGTACGATCGATATTTCACAATCGTACTTCCAGATCTAACTTCACTCACAAGAATACCAAGTACATGAATTTGAACTAAACCACACTCGGAAATTATATCGTTTCTTGAGATGTGTGATGGAACATATGACTTCTGTCCAAGAATTATCCATTGCTACAAAGATGATTTTAGATGGTTTATCTGGCAGTATAACATCATTCGCAAACGATTTGGAAATTGGACCTCATTCTCCCGAAAAACTCGTTGATATGGAACTCCTCTTCCAACGTTTAGAGACAGGACTTCCGAGCAAGTCCAAAAGAAACTCATTTATTTTATAATGAATTGGACGTATTAGGTTTCAGTTTCGTGAGAGAACATAAGCATTTCACCAAAACAGCAAATAAAATTCGAAATGAAAAAAAAAAAAAAAAAAAAGGCGAGAGAGTACAAGGACATGGCGGAAAGTTTGACGTAGTAGGTATTAATTGAGATGACAATACATCGTCCTCAAAAATCAGCTGGAGAGAGATTACTGACCAAACTAAAAGGAAGGAATATATTGCAGAATAGAAGTTTGCTTATCACATGAAGTACTACTCGTAAGAAAAACATTTAGTCTGTTCTTTAGTAACGTTATACCATGTGATTTATGAGTTGAAAATGCTTCATGCATTAATGGGGAGGCTCAGAAGAAAATGGAAGAAAACATCCAGAACATGTAAGAGTGTATTTAGAGCACAGAAAAATCTATGTACTGTGAACGGTGAAGTGACGATCCACAGCATTCTAAAGAGTATGTCCTAGCAGTGACTCTGCCAAGAAACTTCTGCAATTTTTTTTTATGACAGTCCAAGATTTTAATTTTTTTTCCACGTTTCAACAGAAAAGGTTTATATTTCGCTCGAAATCACTGACAGCACCCACTCACCGGCTAAATCTTCTAACATTTCGAAGTGTAACATAGTCTAACATGCAGACGATAAAGAAAACTCTTAGAAACGTCTTCAAAGATCATTTACTACTTCAAAAAAAAGCAGATATTCCCAAATAAAGGGGGCTGTCGATGGCAGAAATTCTCAGATATCACATGACAGAAATTCTTAGATATGACTTTTTTTTCATCCCTACTAGAGGAGAACGGCACCATTATCAAACCCACTGTGTCAGAAAGATGATAAATTTCCAAAAGGATCATACTCTCAAAACGTGTGCTGCTGTTGATGTCCTGAATCAGTTTTAAAGATTTTCAGTTAAAGGACCTGACTCATTTAAAGAGATTTATACATCACTTGACACCAATGTGAACAGTGCTTGCAAATTCAGTCGTGTCAACTACATTCTTGATAGCTGTTTTCAAACCAATCAAAGGCGCTGAGAGGAAAAGAATACCTTCTATAGATCCGCGACCTCTAACATCTAAGCACTACCATAACACTTCCTGTGTGGATGGCAAGATTTTGGGCATGAGTTGAAAGCAAAGTTTTTATTCAATATGCTCTAACTGAATTTTTGAAGATACTAATAACTAACCGAAACTATTATTAGTAGCATCTTGCTTGATAATGGATATACCAAGATAGGAGATAAATCAAAAATAAGAGACGGAAATACCAAACTATTAAAGTAGCTGTTGACGTGACTGACCATATTATTCCTTATGGTTTTAAATGCTATTAAACATGGGACACAGCGCGCTGTAGTGCTCTCAAATGGTACAGGTGTTTTTGTCTTATTTATTGATTTTGACAAGATCCTGCATGAAAACAGACTCTGAGAACTATGGATGCGTTGGTTTTTTTTTTTTTTTTTTTTTTTTTTTTTTTTTTTTTTTTTTTTTTTAACGAATGGGCGCAACTATAAATGCCCTTCTTGCAACACATTTTTCTTACAGGTTTAATGTCACCAGTAAGATAGGCAACAAAGTGTCTGCTTTAAGCACATTGTGCAAATTTAGATGGCGTCTTTCTCCAGTGCAGAATTCTTAAAACCTGCTGAAGATGTTTGGTGAAGGTTGCAAAACCAGGCTCAGGGTCGAAGTCATTTGACACACTTCGATTTAAAATTATGAATTAAAGCAGTCTTAATAGCTTACAGAAATTATTTTGCACAAGCTCTTCATTACCAAGTCAACTAAAGATGCTTTTACATGGTTTACCCATACTCTACATGTTGAACACAGAATAATCATTAGATCTAACGAATTTTAGATGGATATTCAATGCTGTTGACTCATGGCCCATACTGGATAATAGGATTAATGAGCTACAAGAAGTTCTTATGTGTACTTGCAAAAGCTCTTCTACGATCCAAATGTCTTTAAAACTTTGTTGTACGACTTTCTATAGGTGCAGGAAAGTTTACGAACGGTAATATAATTCAAGCATAACAAAATGATCGAATCGTATTGTTTCACATAATTAGTTACTCTCAACAAGCCAGAAAAAAATATTCCATTACACAGGATTGTAAGAAATCCACAACCAAGTAGTTTTGATAAAGTTTACTAACTGTAGATTGTTACATCACTGAACATCTATGTAGCTCTACGCATATCGTTTTGCAATTTATGTGCAAATTTTCATTTACACGCTAGATAAGATTATTTTTAGAATTTCTCTTATTATTGTCAACATACTGTTATTGTTATTTTTACTATTGAAATTAATAAAATTATTATATTAATCTTTGTTATTTTGCACATTAGTATTAGTATTATTATTAACGACTTATCTATAATACCATTTTTCAGTTTGGCATACATATTTCATCATAAAGATTTTACAGTAAAGTAAGATAATACCATTAAAAGATCTGCTGAAATTCATAGGCAGTTTGCTTCACTTCCATTAATATACTCTCACACATACCACCCTGATCTACTAGAACTTCACTAACTTCGTCAAATTTAAAGACAGAGAAAAGATAATGGTATAGTAAAATCGCTCAAATCGTCCCCGGCGGCTACAAAGTGTGAAGTAACTGTGTATTGGATATGAAGTGACGATGAGATAATTGTATAAACTCTAATTTAATTCACTAAATTCGATTATTTTATTAAATTACATTATTAACGAAAGAAACATGAACTTTTGAACTCATTGGAAGAAAACTTTGATCAGGATTGTACTTTTTCAGACACCTCTTGTAAACACATTTTTGTTAACAAACTCGACTAGCCTCCTTCTTACCCTTCCGCATACCTTCAAGCATAGCCTGATACTTCCCGATTCTTTGGACGCTTAACTCATGATTCTGCAGCCAAACAAAACCACGAGGAACACAACAACAAGGGGTATTCGTCACGAAGTTGAGGAAGGTGCAGGATCATCGGAGACAAGCAGATCCCACCATTGGAGGACGACCGACTCCATGTCTAAAGAATACCATTCTGCCGGTTCATCGCCGCAGACACTTTCGTCAGTTGAGATTAGTGGAATGAAAATGTAAGAGGATATCCTAAAGACGCATTATTGTAGAGACGCATCACGGAGAGAGTTCGACGCCCCTAGCAGTCCAGCAGGATTGAGTTCCAGTTGTTGGCTGTTACCAGAACATCCAGGTTCCTTCACGGCAAACCCTTCATCGTTCCAGATGACCAGGACGACGCCAGCCTTGTTGGAATTATCAGGCTAGAGCTCATTCCTATTTCTTAGTTACATCCTTTCTCTTTCTCACCTGTTTCCCATAACTAGTCATTTTTCAAAGTTAGAAACATTTGAATTTTATTTAAACTCAATCATAATTTAGTTGTTAAGTACCGTGTTGTGCATCAGTTCATCCCCAATTGTTACATTATTCTATGAGTATTTTTAGAGATTATTCTGAGCTACAACTGATGGCACAGCACTGGCACATGGTGGTAGATACTTTAAGATCCCAAATTTTCAAATATTTCGAATAGCTCATCACAGCATGATGGAGATGCTGTGAGGCTTACGCCTTTGTT
Source organism: Thermobia domestica (assembly GCF_964235325.1). Lineage (NCBI taxonomy): Eukaryota > Metazoa > Arthropoda > Insecta > Zygentoma > Lepismatidae > Thermobia > Thermobia domestica. Next base: position 205,231,652 of record NC_137458.1, on the reverse strand, counting down.
ACGATCCTAAAATTTCGATAGATTACGATACTACGATTAAAATTTTACGATTCTAAATATTTCAATAGATAAATCAGGTACTTTAGAGATTTTAAACGGTAAAAACGATGTATTTTGAGTAATAAGTACAGTGTAATTTATAGTTTGTCGAGAGAAATTGAGTAGAGTTACTTTTAGTCCATACTCTAAAGTTACTTTTAGCCCACCCGCTCACCCTCGCTACGTTTATTCATTTGCTCTGTTAGAGTAATTTTTGTTTTATTGTTTCTTAGTTGAATGATTAAGTGGGTGAGAAGAGAAAATTTTGCCAAGTTATTATTTTTTTTCTTTCTGTTAGTATATAAGAAGTATTATTTACATTTTGGTGTTGGATATATATATATAGTAGTGTAAGATAGTTATTATAAGTGTGATTTTGTAAATATATATAATGGAGAATATTAGTGCTATATCTTCTGTTATAGATCGTTTCGTAGAACCCCCCAGATTTTCTGGCAAATTGAACGAGTCAGTTCAGTCGTTTTTTAGTCATTTTGAGGATTTTTGTCCTTCATAATCTACGTGATGTACAGAAACGTCATTTGTTGCCGTATTGTTTAGAAAATGGGGCTCGTGCTTATCTGTTAGCTTTACAATCAACCGCAGAATATAATAATTTCATGTATGTACAGATTAAGAAGAAATTAATAGAGGCTTATGAAGATAATATAGTTTCGCAAGTTTTAGAGCAAGAAATGAGAAATAGGGAACAGTCAGATTCTGAACCTGTCTTAGATTACATTTTTCATAAGTGGAAATTAATACTCGAGTACGATCCGAAGATGCCAGTGACCGAACAACTTAACTTGATAATCGATGGGTTATTGCCTTCGTTTTATTCTGTAGTCGTAAGAAAATCATATAAGACTGTTATTGAGTTAGCAAAGTCCTTAGGTTTAGAGGAAAGAGTTAATTTTCTTGTCAGCACGCGTAGTCAGCGATCGAAGTCCTTGGCAATAACAAACGAATACAATATACATCCTGTTGGTAATAATGTGATACAGCAAAAAGAAAATACTTTAGATATTAATATTCAGAACGTAAATGAAACTGTAAGTCTGCCTGAAGAAAGAAATACCTTGATAGCTCAGTTGGACGGTATCAAAGTCCAGTTACAAGATCTCGTGCAACGAACTGCGCTCGCAAAAGTTTCTCACGCACACAAAGGAAAATCTGTGTGTATACAATCTTATGAGCATTCGCGTTTGCAGCGAAGAAATCCCATTCATGCATCCTTCTCTCATTCGTTGCTTCCTGCATCTGTCAATGCAGTCAATGTAAATGAGAATGTTAAATCGAATAATAGGAATAAAGTAGACAATAATATGTGTAATAATGTTAGAAATAGTAAGCGATATTATGTGCCTATTCAATATGAAGCTGATTTGCCTCATGTTAAAGCATATATTGATAATAAGCCGCATTTATTTCTATTGGATTCAGGCAGCACTGTCAGTATAATTTCTGATAATAGTTTAAGTAATACGCATAAAATACTTAAAGGAACGACCTTTATTCGTGGCGTCACTGGAAATTCTCAAGAAAGTGATCAAATCGTTTTAGTTAAATTTAAATTAGGAGGACAGTATTTTACGTATCCTTTTCGAGTGTATAAAGATTTTCCGTATAATAGTATAATTGGCCAAGATTTTTTTGAAAAGTCATCTTGCAATGGTTGATCACAATAAGAATTCTTTTAGTTTTGTTAAATTTGGTATTCCTCCAAGAGTTGAATTGCCGCCATACGTATCTTTTGATGAAATTTCTAACCATATAGCGAAATTGTACAAAACTCAATTTTTAGTAGCTCGCTCTGTTGTTTTCCCTCCAAATTCAAGTGTTCAGGTTACGTTGAAAAAAGTACACGATCTTGCAGGTAATCGCAATTTATTAGTTCCCAATGAGTTAATAGATACGCAGGCAGAAATTTTTGTGCGTAAATCTGTTGTAGACGAAATTCATCCAGTAATTTCTGTAGTTAATCCTACCAAAAGTAAACTTTACTTGAAAAAAGATGTTGTTTTGGGTTATGCCGAATATGTTATCAGTGATACCAACTTCAAGAAACAAACTAGCACTAACAATAAGGTTCATCAAGTCAATGCAGTAGATAGGAAATCTTTTCCTGAAGGTTATGATAAATATCGAGTAAATGTTAACCTGAATTGTTGCCATATCAACAACAGCAATTATATGATTTAGTAGAGGAATTTTATTCTAGTTTTTCTTGGAATGAATTTGATTATGGTTGTGCTAAGGGATATAAGCATAAAATTGAATTAGTAGACAATATCTCAGTAAATATACCCCATTTGCGATATCATTTCATCTACGGGATGAGATCAAAAAATAAGTAGATATTTTATTGAAAAGTAAGATCATTGAGCCTAGTATTAGTCCGTATAATTCTCCGGTAATGCTTGTTAAAAAGATGAATGGACAGTATAGATTTATAGAAGATGGGAAATACATACATAAAAAAATAGTTCCTGACCGTTTTCCGGTTCCTCCCATCCAGGATAATTTCGCAGGACGTAAATATCTATGTTCTAGCGACGTTTTTGGAGCATTCTTTAATATTCCCCTTACTGAAGAATCAAAACCTATTACAGCTTTTTCGATTCCGGGCGTTGGATCGTACCATTTTAATTTTCTGCCTCAGGGGGCCAAGACATCTACTAGTGGTATGAACAGATTAGTGAAACTCACCTTAGAAGGTCTTCCACAAGATAAAATATTTGCCTATGTTGACAATTATTTTTGGTCTAGTGATAGTTTTGATGAAATTCTGCAGTTAACTCGTATGTTGCTTCAAAGAATAAAAGAAATTGGTTTAAAGCTTTCCCCAGAAAAAAACAAAATTGGGATATTTTTCATTAGATGTTTTAGGTCATACTGTTAGTAAAGATGGTTTGTCTATTTCGAAACGAATAATTAACTCAATTCCCAACTATCAACGTCCCCAAACAAAGAAACAGGTCAAAAGTTTTTTTAGGATTGGCTTCTTTTGTTCATTCGTATTTACCTAATTTCAGTCAATTAGCAGAAGCGTTAATTTCCTTGTTGAAAAAGACGCTCCTTTTCGTTGGAAGGAAGCACAGGAGACAGCATTCAATAATATCAAACAAACCATCATTTCAGCACCATGTTTAATGTGATACAAGCCTGATTATCCTCTGTATCTCTATTTTGATGCCAGCAAAATCGCTCTTTCTGGACTAATCAAACCCCCTCAAAATTCACCTGACGACACACATTAGTTCCTATTAGTTATTGTAGTCGTGCAACGTCTCCTAGTGAGAAAAAATTACACCCATATTAGCTTGAATTACTAGCATTATTGTACTCATTACGTTCATTCAGATATTTTCTCTTGGGACGTCATTTTATTTGAAGACAGATTGTCATAGTTTACTTTATTTGAAGCAAACAAAGAATGTACGTAAAATTTCCAGATGGTTGAGTGAAACTGAATCGTATAATTTTACTATTTCACACATCAGTGGCTCCAGTAACATAGAGGCAGACGCCATTTCACGTTTTTCTAACCGCCCTAGAGATTTGGAAGATGAGAAAAATAATCATGATGATCCGAAAATTTTGTTTACTCAGAACACAAATTCATTTTCAATTTTAGATGAGCCAAATCTGGCAACAGAACAGCGTAAAGATCCGTTTTGTAAAGATATTTTTTTCTTGGTTGGAACAGAAAGAAAATAAAAATCCTAAAATAGAACGCCAATCATTATATTTTACTCTAATTTAATTCACTAAATTCGATTATTTTATTAAATTGCATTATTAACGAAAGAAACATGAACTTTTGAAAACTCATTGGAAGAAAACTTTGATCAGGATTGTACTTTTTCAGACACCTCTTGTAAACACATTTTTGTTAACAAACTCGACTAGCTTCCTTCTTACCCTTCCGCATACCTTCAAGCATAGCCTGATACTTCCCGATTCTTTGGACGCTTAACTCATGATTCTGCAGCCAAACAAAACCACGAGGAACACAACAACAAGGGGTATTCGTCACGAAGTTGAGGAAGGTGCAGGATCATCGGAGACAAGCAGATCCCACCATTGGAGGACGACCGACTCCATGTCTAAAGAATACCATTCTGCCGGTTCATCGCCGCAGACACTTTCGTCAGTTGAGATTAGTGGAGTGAAAATGTAAGAGGATATCCTACAGACGCATTATTGTAGAGACACATCACGGAGAGAGTTCTAGTTGTTGGCTGTTACCAGAACATCCAGGTTCCTTCACAGCAAACCCTTCATCGTTCCAGATGACCAGGACGACGCCAGCCTCGTTGGAATTATCAGGCTAGAGCTCATTCCTATTTCTTAGTTACATCCTTTCTCTTTCTCACCTGTTTCCCATAACTAGCCATTTTTCAAAGTTAGAAACATTTGAATTTTATTTAAATTCAATCATAATTTAGTTGTTAAGTACCGTGTTATGCATCAGTTTCATTCCCGATTGTTCTATGAGTATTTTTAGAGATTATTCTAAGCTACAACTGATGGCACAGCACCGGCACAAAAGGAAGCGGAACACCATTGAAGGAAACCGCGTGTTTCTTTGTTACATGAGAGGGATAATTCAACATGTCCTTCCAGTTGAGGGTGGCCTGCCAGTTGACCTGCTGAAAAAGAAAGCGATGTTGCAATTTTCACTCTCTTGCTTACTGATTCTTCAGTAGTCTTCGCAGAAAGACAGATTTATCTAGTTTTTCGTTACTTTTGTTTTCATTGCATCCTACTCTTTCCGTCTCCTTTAGCTTGAAGGGCATAATTGTGGGACGTTAAACTGAAATATTTAATTTAATTTGAATTCAATTTGGATATGTTGTAATGAAGAGAAAAAAGAAATCAATCATTAGTTTCATGATTGATTACTTATATTACTCTTAAATATAGCATATTGTTAATATTATGTAACTTCCACAACGATAACGCTTATACGAACCAAACATGTTAAGTGGTTCGCCCCTGCCCCCCCCCCCCCCCGCAAAACAGTGCCGCAAAAGCCCGATGAGAAAAAAATACAATCTTTCTTTGTCACTACCAGAAATCCGTCCTTGACCGGCCCTATCCTTACTATTATACTGAATTCCTTTAATGATTGTTGTGTTTTATTATTAGTATTATATAATGTATCCATCGATAATAAAAGTTTAGCGATGGCAACAACGTATTACTCGACACCGAACACGTGCCGTTTATGGCTTATTTGGAGTGTTATTTATGAGAACGGTTAGGGTAAATTTTCTGCTTGAGTACAAAGGAAGCAGGTTGGGACCAATAGAACGTCTCGACTATACTGATGGAAAGACCTGATTATGTTCTATCGCTTTTGTTTCGTGATTGTTTTCGGTATCTGTTATGGTTTTATAGCTATTTCCCATAAAATGCTGAAATGTACGAATAATAATAAATATTTACAAATGGTAGCACCATGTAAGAACTTTACCAATTTTTCTTGCTTTCTGTATCCACTATCTTTAATTTAGTACAAGAACGAAATTTCTAGTTTTATTATATGATTAGATATTCCCGTTCCCGAAAAATATGTCATTTTCAAATGGATGCCATATTGAATTTCAAATATACCAACTTATGCCCCAGTTGCTAGATGTCTACCCAAGATTTTTTGCATTACGGATCTTTCTTAGATCTGAAGAAAAATCTAGTCCACCTCGGAAATTCCTATGGGTTTTATGGTCTGGAACTGGACTATAATTGAGTGATCAGTCGGCGTACATATATTGCATCCTACGGCATCCTATCTCACAAGTTCCGGTCTAACATTTGATGTATGAATAGACAAGGATTTTAGTCTATAACTCTGGAAAGATAAGGAATTTAAAAAAGAATATTAAAATAAGGGCGATTTATAGTGTGATAAAACGCGTGACATGGAAACGTATAAAGTTTCGGTTTATCTTCATATGAATAAGGAGTACAAAAACTCAAGTCAAAACTTTCTTCAAGCTAACAACCTGAAAACAGCCATTTCGTCGCACAGCCTTCAGAGTATTAGTTTCTCCTTCACTATTCGGATAAGCACTCATGTGATGGTAAATCATGCCCATTTATTTCTCTTTTTCACTTACCTTCTCCTTGCCATTTCCCTGATAATACTACCTGCTAATGAGTAAAATATTGTTTGTAATTGCAGTACTTGTATGTTACGTACCCAATGCTTGCTGCAACATACTAACAGAGTTGTCACATGGATAATATACTTTACATTCTTACAAATGGCTCCCTCGTGTATTTGATATTAATATTCGACCTTCAATGTTCATGTAAAGTCTGAACCGTAAATTTCATTTGCACTGTTATGCTTTGTATTTCAACATTTTCCATCTGTACAATACTAGCAGTGACACAGTGAACTGAACTCATTTTTGAATAAGCATTACATAGTTAATTTGGGTTATTTTACATTTATTTCAGTTACCATGCAGTCATAGTTGATGAAACATGACGTGTTTACGTACGGTGTCCATGTTAGAAACGGCGACTCAGTGGTTGCAGTTCAGAGGTTAATCCACCAGCATTGTAGGGCAACACTGAGCAGTTCCAATATGCAAAACTATCTTAAATACATTAGCAGTTTCGAATCACATACACTCTAACAAAGATGTTGAATGTATGGAAAGGACACCAGAGAATGTGGAGAGAGTGAGAAGAGTATTTCTCTATAGTCCCCGATGTTTGGTTCGGCATCACTCATTAGCATTAAGTTTGGGAATTGGAATCGGTTACGTTACTTTAAAACAGATCCTAAATTCCATCCTTATCAGATTGTCTATGTGCATCAATTAATCGCAACAGATTATGGCCAAGGGTGGATTTTGCTGTACAAATGCACGTTCGTTTTCACGATGTACTTCATGTGCTCATCTTTATGAACGGCAAGCTGCATTTCCACCTAAATGGGTTTGTCAACAAACAAAACTTTGGGTACTGGACACCGGAAATTCGTAACTGCACGAATGATCTCTGCACTCACCCCGTGTGACAATGTGGTGTGTGATTTCTATGCGTAAGGTTATCGATCTTTCTTTTTCTTTCTTTCTTGACAAGGAGGATGTAGCGATTTTTTTTTCCAGAACTATAAATGTTTCACTTGGAACAAAATATAAAGTTCCAATACGATGGGGCTACAGCGCACCCCAACAAGATATTCTACGAACATCCTACGAGAATTCCTACATGCTGGTCATTCGATTTTAAGATTTGAATGTGCCATCTCAATATGTGCGACTTCTTTCTGTGGGGATATTTAAAGGCGCGAGTATACATCAACAAACCATGTTTACTAGAATACCTGAAGACAGTTATTTACAGAGGTGAAATATATCATTTAGGAGACATTGCAACGCATGTGGGGCACCTTCATCTCTCGACTTGAAAACTGCATTATGGAATGGACATCAATGAAATGAAATGAAATCTTTGACTTTAACGCCCCACGCTAATGCCGGTTAGGCTAAAGGAGACGGTGATGATGAGTGATGAATGAAATGGTGGAATGATGAAAGTGGGAGGAAACGGGAGAATCCCGAGGAAACCCACGCACACGGTGTTTGTCCAGCACAAAGTTCACTTGGCGGGGGCTGGGATTGAAGCCGGGATCCCAAGCACCAGAGGTGAACGCTCTACCACTGAGCCACCGCGGCCATAGAATGGACATCAACTTGCAGATGAGATTTTTTCTACGTGACACAAATGGCATTCCTACATTTATCCAAATCAAAGTACTAAAGTTTGGTGTACAATTATCAGTAAAGTTTTTTTTTATTCAAAATCAGTACACTCCCCTGTGTCATCCTGAACATACTGTAAGCAAACTAAAACTTGTCTTAAAAAGTAATTACTCACCCGTAAATCCTGCCTTTTCGGCTTTTTGCCACAATTGATTTAACTTCTTGTCTTTAAACATACTCTTGTTAATATAATCATCAGTCGCTTCGTTAAAGGATCCAGGCTGCTTCACTTTGAATGCTGGAGTATCAACATCTTCAAAATGCTCCAGAAGACCATACATATTCATAATATCTGTAATTATATATATAGTAAATAAGCAGAATATTAGAAAAGAAATGGGAATACAATACCCAGGCACATCAATTATTTATTGATTTTAGAAAGGCTTAGGACCTAGTTAAGAGGGAAATATTGTACAACATTCTTACAGAATTTGGAATACCGGAAATGCTTATTAGATTAATTAAGATATATTTAAACTAATCCCAAAGTAAAGTTCGAGTAGGAAAATTTTTGTTCACGAGCTTTCATGTCGAGAATGGCCTGAAACAGGAAGATACGTTGTTGCCATTATTATTCAACTTTGTTCTGGAGTACGCTATAAGGAAAATCAAAGATAGCAACCAGGGCCTAGAGCTGAATGGTATTCACCAGGTTATGGCGTATGCTAATGATGTCAATATAATAGGGGATGATAGAAGAACAATAGAGAGAAATGCACAGGTCTTATTAAACGCTTGCAGGGGCATGGGTTTTAGAAGTAAATGCAGAGAAAACTAAATACATGGAAGTTCGTCAGGATCGTAGTGGTGCAAATTATGGACGCGTTAAGGTGGATCACCACCCGGAAGTCAGCACATATTTTAGTTCGTTTCCTTCTCTACTACCCAATGAAACGTTACATACTATAAATATTGTATTCTAAGATATAGTAATGTTTCAGCTACAACACCAGAAACAGATTCATTTGATTGTTTCTCCTGATATCGAAAAATGTAACAAATAAAAGAAAACAATTGATTCGTTTTACAATGAGCACACAAGATGGCACTTGCTGTTAGATCTTACTAGAAGTGCTCCGCTTCATGAAATGTTTATTTGTGCATGTAGAGTATTTTAAAGTACAAACCTTATCACGAAATAGATATATTGTTTGACAGTTTTTCGTGTTATGTTTCATATTTTATTTAAATATTAATTTACATTTAAGGAAATAGATTTTGAGACGAAACTTGCGCAGAACGCCATAATGCACTATTGCCAATTTGTACGTTTACTGTGATAATCACAATAAGAAAATTCCTGGATTCTAGCGTTGCAGTTTGAGAAGCGGAATTGCAGTAAGGGTCGAAAACTAATTTCTCCAGTAAGTATCCAAGCAGAATTCCAATGATTACTCCTTGATTATCTGCCATCAGTAAACACTCAACACTATCTGGCAACGCCGCATTATTGGAGCAGCGTTTAGAATAGCACCGAGAACACCTAGTGATCCACCTTAAAATATCAAATAATACTTTCAACAAAATGGATACTTTCAAATATTTATGATTAATATTAACAAACCAAAACCATATTCACGAAGAAATTAAATGTCGACTAAATGCATGGATTTCTTCTTATTATTTTTTTGTCGTCGCGAATTTTGTCGACGAATTTGAAGCTTAAAATATAAAACGATAATCATGTCTGTTGTCCTGTATGGTTGCGAAAAATAGTCGCTTACTCTGAGGGAAGAATGCAGACTGAATTTGAGAACAAGATTCTGAGACGAATATTCGAATCCTAGAGGAACGGGAATGGGGTATGGCGAAAACTTTACAACGAGGAACTGCATAATCGTTTACTAAACATCGTTAGGCTCATCAAATCTAGAAGGTTATGTAGCCAGAATGGAAGGAAGTGGGAACACTTTCAAAGTTTTAACTAGAAGTCCAATTGGAAAATGACCATATGGAAGATCTAGGCGAAGGTGGGAGGACAATATTAAAATGGATCTCGCAGAATAGAAGTAGAAACTGGATTCAGCTGGCTAAGGAGAGAAGCCAATGGACAACTTTTGTGAACGCGGCACTGAACCTTTCGTGAACGCGGCAATGAACCTCCAGGTTCATACGACACATAGTTAGTTAGAATATTAGGAACACTGCAAACAACACTTATTTATTTTTCTTTAAAATTAAAATTGCGTACCTCTCAAGTGTTTCACGAGAGAAGACAGATTATCAGTCAATAATTTAAATGCTGAAGTCAGTCTTCTTCCAGGTGTGTAGACGACGTCCTTTTAAATATAATGTTTGTCTACATCTTAATACTCCGATTTCCAAATTACTGAAAAACACTTATCATTTATTATAATGCATATTCACATTTGCTTAATGTGCACTCACACCTTATGCCCTCAACTTGCAGATGAGATTTTTTCTACGTGACAAAAATGGAGCACTTTACACACCTAAGGAAGAAGATTGCTTCTAATTATGTTTATCAATTATTATTAATAAAGTTAGGTACCACGAAATCTGATTCCTAGTTTGAATTTCCTTTACCTATCCTTTATCTATGTTTAACACAGGATCGTTTCCTCTGATAAAAAATTACATGCATTCTCTAACATCAGCGAAGGTGCTTTGTGGTAACACTTGACCATCTTTGACATTATACTTAATGGTGTTTAAGTATTTTCATAAGCCCGACAAAGTAATACTGTCATTCTTAAAATATCTTATATGTTCTTTTATCCTAGTATCAATATTTCGGTTTCTCAAGCCTATTATAAACATTGTCACATTTTCACTTGGCCTCCTAGATTTCAACATTCAAAGTTACAGTCCATAAAGTATTTTTTTTTTTTTTTTTTAACTTGTAAGTGCATTTTCTGCGTTTACTAGAAGTTTTAAGCTTAAATTGAAATTATGTTTTACTTTCTTTTTTAAGCTATTTTCTTTAATCTTTATTACATGAAAAGAAATCCATTTTGAAATGAAAATGAAATCTTTCAGTTTTACGTCCCACACTTATGCCAGCTAGGCTAAAGGAGAGAGTGATCATAGGAAATGAAAGAAAATAGTACAAGGTGCGGCAGCGTTCATAGTAGGATATTAAAAACACACCATCAGGCAGTAACTGTACTTTATTTATTACCTCTTATGTCAATTAATAGTTAAAGGTATGCCATTTACTAATGTATAAGTCACTGTCCATTGCGTGGATTACTTTTTGAATGTGACTCCTGTCAAATGATGCCCCCTCTGCACAACACATTCATCTAGGCGGTGTTGGAAGCTTTCCATAACTCGGTGTAACGTATTCCCTGGGACATTCCCAACGGCAGTTCTGATGCGATCCTTCAACTCAGGAATGGTGTTACAACGTGTTCGGAACACTTCTTGCTTCAGGTAGCCCCGAAAGAAAAAGTCTGCACATGAAAGATCAAGTGAGAGAGGCGGCCAGGAAATGTCACCAAAACGAGAAATTACTCTACCTGGAAATGTCTGTCGCAAGAAATCCATGCAAATTCTGGCTGTATGCGAGGTCGCTCCGTCTTGTTGAAACCATAATTGTTCCACACCCACATCGACCATACCTAATTGGGGAAGAACGAAGTCTTGCAGCATCTTTAAATAGCGTTCACTGGTGACAGTTACAGCCACACCGCTGTCATCCTCAAAGAAGTAAGGGCCAATAATCCCAAAGGAAGCAACTCCAAACCACACTGTGACACGAGAACTGTGCAAGGGCTTGATGTGCAGTTCATGCGGGTTTACATCACTCCAATAACGCATATTCTGTTTATTCACAGAACACAACTCGAAATGAGCTTCATCTGACATCAGGATGGTGTGCAACATTTGTGGATTTTGGCGAAGGAGATCACGCATGGTTAAGCATAATATTTCTCGTGAAACCCAATCGCGAGGCCTAATTTCCTGAACAATCTGCAGCTTATGTGGGTGAAAATGGAGATCTTCGTGCAATATTCTCCTGAATGAGCGATCGGACATATGCACAGTTTGCGAATGACGACGGGCAGATCTTTTTGGGTTACGCAATATTGCAGCATGAACATTTTCCACGGCTTCTGGTGTCTCCTCAGTTCTTTCACTTCTTCCCGGTTTGCCATTGCAAACAGAACCTGTTGTTCGAAATGCACGTACCCACCTCACAATGGTCCGTCCATCTGGAACTTTCCCATGACGTCCCAAGTTGAAATGTTGCCGAAATAGACGCTGGGTAGCAATAACAGAGTCGTTATTCTTGAAATAACTTTAAACAGCGAAGGCACGATGCTGTGCACTCCACTGCTTCATATCACTGTCACACTCGAAATGGCAGCTCATTAGTACACGAATGCGGCAGGAGCTGGCGCGCATTCATGCAGTACGTCATTGTACTACGCAAGTCAAATTACGCTATGAACGCTGCCGCACCCTGTAGAATGACGAAAGTGGGAGGAAACGGGAGAACAGGAGAACGGGAAAACCCATGCACACGGTGTTTGTCCACCACAAAACCCACATGGCGCGAACTGGCGTCGAACCAGAGACCCCACGCATCCAAAGTGAACGCAGTACCACTGAGCCACAACGGCCCAAAGTCTACTTTGAATGTAGGTTCTTAGTCAACAAGTCAATTTAGAACAATTTAATTAGTTCTAAACTGATTACTTTTTCTTTATCTCCTTCCATATTATAGTAGATCAATAAGAATTCGAACATCAACACACATTCAGAACTATGATTAATATAAAATTTATTGCAAAATGCGAAAAGTCACACTTTGATGTCGTGCATTATAGAAGTGAGCGGAAGTTTAAATTGAAGATTTACATCTCCTACCCATGACAGATTTTAATCCAATCAACAGAAGTAATCCTTAAGTATTCAAGGATTTTTTTTTGTTGTTTTGTGAAGGAGGACGAAAGTTACCCTAAAACTTTTTTTTTTTTTTTTTAATTTTCACCCCATTGCTCCTGACCAATGTCAACCCCATACAATAGGCACCACTGGGAAGCCTGAAAGAAAGTATACGCGATCCTCTTTCAAAATGCAGTTAATTCATCCTCTTGTAACTGACTGACTTATACCCCAAACAATGTGTCCCATTGGAGTTAATATTAAACTCGCTTTTTATGGTAGGATGGATTCGCAATTCTGCCTCTGACTTTCAAGCCTAAACTTATTAATGCGTCAAACAAAATACGCTATGAAAGCTTTGATTCTAATTGAGAATAACGTGTATAATATAAAGTAATACTAAAATATTCAAGCCACTACTCAAAAGCAATCAAGGGTCTGTATCCTTCAATATGAATTAAAAGTTTTTTTAAACATTTACTTTGCCAAAGCTCTTGATCAACATCCAATGTATCAAAACAGCTACCCGCTTCATTTTGATTTAATTTCATTTATAAAGGAAAACTTGATGGTTTGAGTACAAAACCTGCAGCCAGAACTGCAGGGCAAAATCTTGCAAGGTGAAATCTCGCCATAGCAATTTCTTCACTATAGGATGTTCAAGATATCGCTGTATGTATATATAATAAAAATAACATATACAGTAAAACCACCACTAACAGGAACCTCCCAATAACGGATACTTCCAATAATATGGACAGATTTTTTTTCTGTAAAAAATACGTATTTATTTCCGGATAGAATCCTCTATTTCACGGACACAGTGATATGGACAAGGACAATCTTTCTTTCTTTCTTTTGTTCTCTCTCAACATTTTAGTAATCTCTTCATTACGAACGAAAACTTCTCTTAATTCAAACGTTTAGTACAGAAAACACTTTCTGCAATTTTAAAATAAATCTGAATGTAGTGCAGTAAAGAGAAAACTCTTTCCTCACAAAATGTCTTTGTCATAAGTGAATTATCTGGTGAACCACCATACAGAACAATTGCAAGCTGAACTTGAAATTCTCTTCTCTGAACACAATAAATTTTCAGTATTTAACAATACTGTTGCATGGTCTTATAGCCTGATTTTCATTTGAATTTTGCATACCTTTCAGCAGCGAAGCTATATGAAACGTAGACCTACAGCATAACGTAATATCGGGATTACGAGCCCCGACGGGAAACGAACCCGGATTTCCCGTGCCAAAGGCGCATACGCTGACTTAAAGAAACTGGGTCACACACAAGCATCTGCTTATGTGAGCATTTATCTCAAACATATATATATATATATATATATATATATATATATATATATATATATATATATATATATATATATATATATATATATATATATATATATAGAATTAATGTTGTGAGTTACACTGCCTGGAACCGGAAGATGGGACTTCTGGAAATCCCAAACCCTATCATCCTTGGAATACCGGGTATGTTTAACAGTACAGAAAATCGAGAACTCTGATTTCCTTTAAACAGAGCTGAAGAATACGCAAATAAAGGAAATTTGGATGTATTCAATTCTTAATGAATATTTTTTCTTTCCTCCTTTTCTTTCCTTCGGTATTTTGTAAAAATATTTTATATTATTATGTTATTCTATGATTCAGTTACACTCTCAATGAAAATGACTATGTTTGTGACCTTACTCTTGAACCACGGGACCGATCTAGATCCAAGTTTCAACATAAGGAGATTCGGGCATGGGATGATTTTTATAATTTTACTTTGACGGTGCAACTTAGGAAAGGGAGAGGGAGGAGATATATAAAAATTATCGAAAGTAACCGATATTAGTGTCGAATCCATAGTTTTCGGGGTCGCTGTGATGAACAGTGACATATCCGATGCCGTTTAAATTCAAATTCAGCCCCGCAACTTGGGGGAGGGGGATACAAATGATCGAAAATGACCAATATTAGTGCCGAATCAATAGTTTTCGGGGTCGCTGAGAAAAACAGTCCGATGCTGTTTAAATCTAAATTCAGTCTTGCAACTTGGGAGAGGGGAGATATCCCTTACATAAGGTAATTTCGCGTTACGATACACACATCCGCGAAATGTATTCTATGTGACCGTAAACACGCATTAGTGAAATAGCAGCTCTCTACGAAAACGTTAACCTGTGCCGACTTGACGACAAATTCATGAAATGGCGTTTTCACATTATAATATAATTTAGAATTTCCAACCATGATAACTGAAAAACTAAAAGAGACAGAGAAACGAAACTTTGCACGAAGCAACTAGAGAAAGGGAGATATCTGTTCGTGTATTGACAAACAGCACAGGATGAACAGTGTTGCCAACCCAAGCCAGTTTTTGTAAATGGAATGACCTACAGTGAATATCGTCATTGGAACCAGTAACGAAAATAAAGACAAAAGAGATTGTAAAGGCAGATCAGTGTTGCAAACTTTTCGAGCAATAACGTGTAATATGTGTTGGTGTACACAGGGAGTGAGGTACTAACGTTTTGTACACCATAAATCAGATATTGACAAGAATTGTTGGAGTTGACTCTTAGTCTAGAAGCATCCGCTGAACAGTGTTGCCATTAACAGAAGGGAGAAATTGAGTTTGGAAGATATACAATAACTCGGAAGAGGTCACTAGTGCTGTGTGGTTTAAAACCTATAATGCAAGGCAGAAGAGCATGAGGAGTAGCCGTGGTTAGGTGAGATTGATAACTTACGTACTGACAGATATATTCGGTATCTTGTTAAAGCAGAGAACTAAGGTTTGTACAAGATGGCAACGCTGCAGAGCAGCGGCTTTTTTACTCTTGATTTCATAATGGTTTTCAGCGTCCTTAAAAGCCCACGAGTACATAAACCCATGCAAATTGAACGCTGTTTTCATATTTTAACCAGGTTGTTGGGATTCCAACACGCTGTGCAGCGTTGCCACCTTTTAGAAACCTTATTTGTCAGCTTTTAGAAGATATCGTATATCTCGGTCAGTAATCGATCTCACATAACCACGGCTCTACTCCTCATGCTCTACCGCCTTGCATTATAGGTTTTAAACCATACAGCACTAGTGACCTTTTCCGAGTTATTGTATCTCTTCCAAACTCAATTTCTCCCTTCTGTTGATGGCAACATTGTTCAGCGGATGCTTCTAGACTTAGCGTCAACGCCAACAATTCTTGTCAATATCTGATTTAAGGTGTACGAAACGTTAGTACCTCACTCCCTGTTTGCGCCAACACATATTACACGTTATTGCTCGAAAAGTTTGCAAACTGATCTGCCCTTACAATCTCTTTTGTCTTTATTTTCATTGTTGATTCCAATGATGATATTCAATTTAGGTCATTCCATTTACAAAAACAACTTCGTCTTGGGTTAGCAACACTGTTCATCCGGTGCTGTTTGTCAATACACAAACAGATGTCGCCTTTTTTCTAGCTGCTTCGTGCAAAGTTTCGTTTCTCCGTTATCACGGTTGGAAATTCTAAATTATATTATAATGTGAAAACGCCATTTCATGAATTTGTCGTCAAGTCGGCACGGATTAACGTTCTCGTAGAGAGCTGCTATTTCACTAATGCGTGTTTATGGTCACATAGAACACATTTGGGGGTGTGCGTATCGCAACACGAAATTACCCAAAATAAGGGACATCCTAATATATATATAAAACTTCTCAAGTCTATCTTATCACTTGATCTATCTCCCAGCAACTATAATCTCTTCCCAGGGCTTAAGAATGGTACGCAATTTCAATACTTAAATGACATAGTAACACATGATAAGACATGGGAAAGACTATGAAAACCTTTCTTTGAAAATGGTCTGCAAAGTTTAGTTTCACGCCAGGAGACTGTTGAAAAACTACAATATAGACGAAGCTCATGACATTAAAATATCTGAAACTAAATTCAAATTGCAAAATTTCTTATAGATAATATTGGATAACTAGCCTTTTTCAAAAGTAAAGCCTTTAAATGTGAGAATCCGTATCTATACCACTACTTTTATTTATGTTAATGTTGCCAAGTTGACAATTAAATTTTATAATTTTGATGAGTAACAAACTACGATGATAAAATATTTTATCAGCGATTTTTGCAAAATTTGATCATGTCATGATATGTTTTAAGTTACCAGTGTCTATATTTAATGTAGGTTATTGGTAGAAATAAGAACGATTCATCGAAGACTTTTTAGTTTAACGTCCCATGTTTATGAACCAAGGACAAAGGAGACGGTGATGATGAGATAGATGATAATGGTGGAATGACGACAATGGAACAAGACGGGAAAATCCTAAGAAACCACACACACATAGTGTTTGTCCACCAAAGACCACTTGGAGGGAACTGAGATTGAATTTCAATCTGTGTTTTCCAACAGTGCAAAATTTTCACTTATTTGGTTTGCTGTCAAATAAATCCTTCGGCAAATCGGAAATTGTGTTTTCACTGTTTCTGGAGTCCTTATATGTTTTCTAATCCTAGATTTATATTCCTTTTTGTTATTCTTATATTTCTGTTCTACACTTCTAGACTATCCAAGAGATCCCCCAATCATTCAGTTATATATAAAGCACACAGTTTTCACTACTACGAGAGGACTCTCGTACTGTATCTGAATAGTTAATACAGTTAGCACGCTGAATTTTGCTTTCTAGTGATTCCGAGTTTACTTTCTAGTGAGAAAGTCCAGTTTCTTTTTGGGACACAAAATATTTATTTATTTATTTATACATTACTGTAAATGTATTTAAGAACACACCTTCAAACAAAATTCACACCACAAGGTGTATGTGTCTGTGCTCTTAGTTTGGAAGTCCCAGCACACCCGCCACCGTAGTGTGTAGGCTGATTATAATATCTAGTCTGACAAAACCGGGGAGCGCCTCGACAGTTTGCATTTAAGAACACACAATTTAACTGGCAGGAAGGCAATCGCCCGTGTAATTATAGCCATCGCACTGCAATCGCCCGTGTAATCATAGCCATCGCACTGTCTCTATCAGCGCAAGAACGCTAAACAATCAGTTTTAGGAGGCAGATTTACGTCACCACGTTCCTGTCGCAGGAGCTTTACTGACACCTGTCTGTCGTTCAGAATACAGGAGAGGTAGAAGGGGCGAAGCGAATGAAGGATGGTGATACTTAGCAATCAGAGTAATTTTAGTTTTCAATATTGTGACGGCCATATGCATGTCCATAGACGAGTAGGTGAAAGGGAAAAATCCACTACACAGGATCCATATTCACCATTATAGTACTGGGATGCAAAAGAAGGAATAAGTTACGTGTTCCACTCGCCTCTTGTCTTCATTCAGAGGTGTTTAGCTAGTGAGTAGTACATTAGTGACATCACCAACCCTGTCCGATCTTACCTAGATATTGCGGATTACCATCCTCCAGCAAAACCGTGCGTCCCCATACAGTAAGAGCAACTTAGAGAGCTCTACTTAGTACAGTTCCTCTAGCCTGCTAGGTCTTCGAATCTAAGGCCTATCAAACACGTGTAGGACATATAGCAGGCAACACAAGGTAGGTGTATCCCCGACAGACATTCAACATCTGTACAAGCGGCTACCTGCCCGATTACCTGTTCTGTAGATGCTCGGAATGGTTACACATACAAGCTATCAAGGTGGGTCAAGTAGGTTTTCTGCACATTCCCGTGTAACATATTCGAGCTGGAATGAACGTCATGTTCCCATCACTAACATTCATCACTTATTCCTGTGTAAGAATTTTGAATTAGATCCGTGAATTCCTATTGGATGTCTTTAAATGCGTTTCCATCAGTGCAGAGCATAATGGTAGATTATAAATAAAAAAAGCAATTACTGTTTCACTGAACTCGACAGCTACACCATAGTGATAGACAATTTAACTAGCATAAAACAAATAAGTTCTCTTTCCTTCTTCGAAAAGCTATTAACAGCTCTTTATTCGCATTGCTAAGTCAAAGACATTCTTTCTACCTAAAATACCTAATTTTAGATTATTCTTGTTAACTATGAGTTTCCTAACAACTAACAGAACACAGAACTATAAGTAAATCCGTATGTTCACGAATGACTTGACACATGTTTTGCAACCATCAACAGGAAATAAGTGTCGTTAATAAAGAATTTCTCTACCGCAACGTACACATTAAAAAATAATTAATGCTATAAGTTGGATTCCAGATGACCACTATACTACACTTACTCTTAGCCGATGCTATTTTGCCATGAGTCATTATTTTGGACGCTGTTCGTCGCAATACACCTTGGATATTCTTGCACCATCTAACAGTGCATCAATAATTTAGCCTCTTGGGAACTCAGAAAGGTCTCCTATTTTGCATCACAACTGTCTGCCCGCTTCAACACACGCCTCCGTCCTACCCCGCCTGATATATTACAATCACCTAAAACCTCACAAACAACGGCCACATGCTGTATGTATTCTCAGTGTTACCACCTCGCATATTACGTGTTGCAAACTAAAGATATGTTTCCATTCTTTTGTTAACCATCTATATATGTAAAAGCAGTAACAGGGTTCCCACTCTCTTCCCCCCAAAATTTCCAGGACAAATCGCCAATTTTCCAGGACTTCGACACAGGAAGGTATAACAGGATTGCAACTGTAGGTTCAAAACTCACAACAGTGAAATGAAGCTTATGCAGTGAATATTAATACAAGTACAGTATTCATACACAATAATTAAATACACAAAGCGAAGCGTAATTGTTTTTTTTTTCTCTCTCTCTCTCTTTCTCTCCCAATTCCCCTTATACCCACCCGATTCACCCACATCCAACACATGTATTTTCATTCTTTCTATATGACTTTTTAATTGTGCACTGAATAAATTTACAAACAACAAAAATTTATTTTTTGTACATGACATCTTCATTGCGTGACAGTGTGACCTAGAGAAAAAAAAAATATTACAAGATTTTCAACTGGCATGGGGTTGTGTGATTACCTCATCTATAGACATAATCTCCTTTTCTTTCTCTGCAGCTGCTGTACATTTTCATCTATCTCTTTTCTCTTGCTCTGCACTTGACTTCTCTTTCAACAACTTAACCAACTCAGAAAAACTTAAGCAAGGAATTTATTTTCACCTAGATATGACCTTGTCACAAAGAGCATTCATAAATTTTACTGAAGAGTAAGTATTGTTGCGAAAATAGACTGATTGTGGAGAATTGATACTGGTACAAAGCACAGTTTCTGGAGGATAGTGCTCGTGAAGACAGCATCCAAGAAAGGGTTAACAGACTAGTGGATGAAAGAAGAAGAGAGAAGTTCTCCCAGCCAACTACTCTGTTGGGAGAAAGAGAGCCCACCAACCACCCACATATGCAGGATCATGACAAATTATTATCAGCACAAAAACAGGAATAGCAAACAAAAATAGCAATCAATTAAAATCTTCATTATAATTATGAAAAATCTGATATTCAGTGTCTGTAAATTTCAAGAACAGAAATGCATTTTCAAGGACATTTCCAGGAGAAAATTTAACATTTCCAGGTTTTCCAGGATTTCCAGGACGAGTGGGAACTCTGAATAAAGAAGTACACTAATTCGAGTTGAAAAAGTCATTTTTATATTAGCTGCGTATTTAAGGACTCTTAATTTTTAATCCCGAAGCAGAAGTCTAGACCAGTGGTTGCCAAATTTTCGCTTCCTGAATGTACAGTGGAGCCAGGGTTTCAAACTTAATTCCTTCCTAACACTGTTCGTAAACCGAAATTACTTCTTCCAATAAAATTAATGTAAATACAATTAATCAGTTCTAGCACAGAAACACAGTACTGTATTTTTACATTCTTAAGTATTTTGTGAGATATAGAATGAAAATAACATTACCCTTTTTAAAGACAAATAAATGATAGCACATTAAACAAAACAGTGTGTGCTAAAAACAAAATTAAAAAAAAAAAAATACAGCACTTTGACACATGATGTTAATGACAAACGCGAAAATGAAAAACTGGATGCGTGGAGTTGTGAGTACACGAGTGTATGCGCGTTCCTACCCTGAAATATTGTTTGCAACCTGAGGGAAAACTTGTTTGTAAACCGATTTGCTCTCGAACTAAGTGATTCGTAACCACAGGGTCCACTGTATATGTATCTGAAACCCCTTTTGTACATTATCATACGTAAGAATTCCGGATTCCAATATTCTAAAGGGTCTAATTATATAAGGTCTCTCCCACGACTTAAACGACAATGCGAATAAACATGCACATTAAAATCTGTATCATATTTAACACCCAGCATCTCACGGTGTATGTCCAAACTAGATAGTCATAATGACTAGCAGCAAATAGTCATATAAAACCTGAACTTTGGAGAAAGAACAGTTTCCTCTTTACTTCATGTTCTAACAAGAAACTAAAGACATTTTGTGAGTATCCGAAGGATCAATTAAGAAACTGTAGCTGCATCTAAAAGAAACAAAGAAGTCGTAATTTAACTAGAATAAAATAATCTCTAAACACTAAAAAATTACACTCACTTCTTAACTTCTTCCTCAATTCCGCTTCTTTCAATCCCTCTTTATCCATGCCATCTGCTTTTAACTTTTTCGACGTAAGCTCTTCTTTGTCTTGCACTTTTAGCTCACTATATAATGATTTTAGCTTTGGTTCTGTAAGTCTCTGAAAAAAAAAAAAAAAAAAATCTGTAGTTAACCGTCCAACAATTATGCTCTTTAGGCGAAAGGGAGGCAAATATAAATGAATGTAGAATGATTATGGAAAAACTAGTATACTAAGATATTGGAGAAACCCCGGGATAACTTCACGGAAATGATACTATCAATCAAAAGTTTAGAAGGTCTGGTATCGAACTAAAATATTAGAATTTTACAAAAATTCTTTAAAACACCAAGAAACGAGGGGAAAAGCCATTGTCCGAACTGGCAGATAACTGTTATTGTATAATGGAATGCTATTCACCTATTGCGCCTTATGGATTTCGCAAATATGATTATTATTTCATCTACAGGCTGTTGGTATCAACAGACTACACTTAGACACTGAAACCAGTCTTTAAGAACGTGTTCACATCTTTTCCTATAACGTCTATTTGATGTGGAATTTTCAATACACTTACGATTTTTTAGCAACGTAATTCTTTCTAAATTAGAATGCTGGCAGGTTATATTTTATCCACATGTTACGCTCTTAACCTAGAAGGCACAAGTAGAATAGATTATTCTGTTATAATGAAAGCTCTGTAGAAATTCACAATATCACACTTTAAAAAACAATACACTAATTTTCGTAACACTACAATGAAGCCATGTTTTATGTTAACAACAGTCTCACATACAAGTATGTTGACCTTAGACAAAAATAGCCCATGGAAAATCATACACCAACCAAGCCGTCCTACTTCCTCAGAGTAGCTAGAATAAGTTTATCTTCTGCTCTGACAAGTTTCTGGCGGAGTATTGAACAGAGATTAGATGAATCATTTTATGTTGCATTTGCTACAAGGGTTTCACTAAAGCTATTCTGTAAATAAAATATTTATCTTTTAATTGTTAAGAAAATACTTGAAAAAAAAAATGTTATTTTCTTGTTTTAAGTTATTTTAGGCTTTTAAAGGACAAAAAATGCAAAAATAGGCGCTAACACCTCTTTTAGGTGATTTTAGGTCGCTAAAACATTGTTTCAATAGGACTAAATTTTCATAATTCGTGAAAATCCAAAGCATTATTGCCGTACTGTGGAAGGAAAAAAATAGGCATTTACCCTAAAATCCGAAGTCTACTTATTAGAAATATCTTTCAAGAAAGAGTTATTGGTAGTATCTTATTCATTCTGAAAAATTATCTATTTGAACTTACATCACTTACTTATACGCTTGCAAAATTAAAGTTTTCATTATCAAAATTTTCAAATCATTGTTGTTTTCGTTCTCCTATTTTAAGACAAAGAAATCAAACAATGGCAACATTTTGAGATCTAATAACGGCGTTAAGTACCAACACTCATTTCCCTTTCTTTTGTCAATTCTATTATTTGACATATATTTTTTCATAAATGAGTAGTCCTGACCATATTGCCTGTTAGACTCTGTGCACAATGAAAAGAAAAACAGTCCTGTACGTTTCAAGTTGTGAATGATCATTAAATTTGCTAAAGAACATATAATCATGCACCATCTCCCCAGTTTGATGTGATCCAAGTAAACGTACAGCTTAACGTGGGACTCGAGATTGGTGCTATTCTAGTTTACAGTTACAGAAGAAATGTCTATTGTTAGCTCAAAAAGACGAATACATAAATAATCCAAATATGTGCGAATCATACCTCTGAAATCCCTAATAATGTTTAGAAAACGCAATCCAAAGTGTCCACTTCTAAGCACGTATCAGTCCATAAAGAAGCCATGATGAACTGGTTCCTAAGTCATAATCCGTAACGATAAGGCCCGCCTACACGTAATAGTGCAGCAACACGACGAATATAGTGTCTTCCCTATTCTCGTTTATGCACATACTCCCCATCGTTGAGCGCCTGCTTCCTATGCACACATTCCTGTATGGCCAGTAAAATACCTTCATCCTTAAGTGAATTAAGAATTTTATGATAAATGATTATCTGTACCGGTGCTATAGGTACCATTTTATGATAGCATAAATTTGTAAAATATGGAAAAATCTATTACTTCATTTCAAAATAGGATTGTACAATCAATCAAAATATATAGGGAAGATTACATCTCACAGATAGGCTATAATAAGGTACAAATATGAAACGTGAAATATGCTGCTTACCACGTAACACTTCACAAGGATATGATGAACTGCTACGTGAAGGTAGTGTACAAAGTGACCATAGAATTGCCGTAAAACTGTGACCACGCAAGACATGTGTTTCTTATCCCATATCAAGAGTTTCTCTACTATCGTCGTTTGTCGGTATATCGACCGTCGCTGACGCGCCTGCTTCCTAAGGACACGTCTCCCTGCTGCGCTCTTGTCTTGACTTTGTAGATAGCATTCGTGCTTGAGATAACTGCCGCAGAGGTAACAGCCATCAGTGCAGGTTCAGTAATCAGCGAGAAAACATAAGTTAAAATCTGGACTGTATGAGCTCGTGGAATGATGGATATAAAGTGAAGAGCCAATAGAGCAAATATGATAGTATTTCAAATTCCCTACGTTAGTAACTTAGGTAGGTTGCGTACGTTGCTTTAATGGAGGGAAATTTAAAGCCGAAACTAGTAAGAGGTGATCTGCATCTGAGATAAATATAGTGAAACGGGGCAAAATGTGTGATATCCCATATTATGAGGACATAAATATTAAAAGTACACATAAGAAGTTTGTATTTCATTTATTATTACGATTAAATAAGAGAAAAATACCGGGTTGTTACATATTAAATATATAATAAGGTAGAAGTGTGCTCTGTACCATATAATACTCGATAATAAAGACGTGATGAAAGGGAGTGCTATGTGAAGGCAGTGTGCAAATTAATAATGCAAAAAGCTTTGCAACACACAATCTATTAGTTTTATGCCGTATGACGTGTTTTTTTCAACAAACCTCATTTATGCGTATACCAATCATCGCTGAAGTGCCTGCTTTCTAGGGACGCACGAACTCGCTGGGACGCTCCCGGTTAGATAGTATATGTGCTTTTTAGTAGCCACCTAGCGCAAGTTCTTATGCCATAATGCTGAAAAAAAGAAAGTTCACTTTTCATGAATATAACTATTCGCACATTGAATGGTTAGCACGCAGGAAAGACTTTTTCTCATGACTATAACTTTCAATGGGGAAGGTTCTAGAACACAGGTTCCCCCATAGAGGTTAGTAGATAGGTTGGTTCATTTCTATAGCAAAGTTTAATATTTAATTCAAATAGTAATGCCAAGCGAACGAAGGGGGGTTAGAGACCCATAGGGCACGTTGTTTTCTGTTCTTCTTACAGCTAAATGGGAAGGAGGACCTGTGTTCTAGAACCCTGCCCTTTCAATGTCCTGCCAACACTATTTTGACAGGGAAATACACCCCCAAACGCTCCTGAAAAAGTTCATTTATGTAATATTTAGTAATTTCTGAACAATGCGTAATTTGCACAAGTTAACAGTTTGAGGGTACTAATTTTGCGCAGTAATACTATGTGAATGCATACGGGTTTAGGAAGGAGCAACGGAAAGATGAAAATAATATAAATTTGTGATTAATACTGAAGGCCTCAAATGAAACAGGTAACTGTAGGTAAGGTGTAATAAAGTAAGTACAGAGAAGTTCAATAGTAATACAACGTTTAAAAACAGGTTCATAGAGGTATTATCCTGTACCGCTATCTGCGGCAGTTTAACCCCGTCCTTTTTTCACTGGCCACAAACAAGTTGTTTTGTGGGCTATAGTGCAATTTATGCCGAACAACTGATTATGTAAGTGAAAGTGGCATTGGGGGAACAGAACCTGTCACCGGAACAGGTACGGAATCGGTGTTTTTGTTTCTCCTGATGAGAATGTAGTTTTGGTGTTTTA
Source organism: Thermobia domestica (assembly GCF_964235325.1). Taxonomy (NCBI): domain Eukaryota; kingdom Metazoa; phylum Arthropoda; class Insecta; order Zygentoma; family Lepismatidae; genus Thermobia; species Thermobia domestica. The sequence continues at coordinate 205,206,399 of NC_137458.1, read as the reverse complement.
GCGGTTGATAGCACTGATGTGTCCTGTGCTGTGGATTGTTGGTTGTTAAGCCGCTGATTGGCTGTTATGTATTCCTGACTGATGATGCTCTATTTTCGAATGTTGTACGTTGAACATGTCTCGCTTCGATGTTTCGTTGTTCTGATATTGTGAAGTAAGTTTCGGTGTTCGGATATTAATTATTATTACTTTTTTTTTTTTTTTTTTGTTCTAATAAGTTTGTGGTACTTAAGTGAATTCCTATCGTTTCGCGATATTGTGTCGACTGATTAATATTGAGAATCGTAGTAAGAGTTTAGGTGGACGAGAGCTTGTTCGATAGACGCAAATTTAATGTCGGCCGAATGCGCCGTATTCAAAAGTGGATGGTAGGTGGTACGCAGTCTATCGAGAATACGTGGTTGAATTTAAATTTAACTTATCGTTGTGATAATTTGATGGTTCATTTCGCTTATTTAAGAAAGAGAAGGTTTGCTGCTGGTTGTTCCATTGTCTTGGTGAGATGTAATTTATTTTTCGTCATGCTGCACTGATTTATAATTAGTGGCGAGCGTTTTTTCTTATTTTTCCCCCTTCTTACGTTAGCTTTATAGTAGTGGTTTGATTATTTGTTGTTGTTTTAGTGTTTTTTGTTGTTGTTATATTTATTGTTGTTTTAATGGTACTTGAGCGGGCGGTTTTGGGGCGGTAGCCCCACTTAGATCTCAAAATCGATAGCCACCGTTTCACCTGAATTAATTTCTCGGAAGAGTTTAGAGTTAGATTTCAAGGATATTGCCCTTGTACGTAGCAATTGAAGAGTAAATTCTTGTTGAGTGTGGTAGATCATTTGATTAGCAGTCGTAATCCATTATCATTATCATGATATATCTTAGTTTGCGGGTGTGAAGTTAGGTTACGATTGCTTATTAGGTGGTCTGCAAGACTTGTCCAGAATTTACTTTTCGATTGCTTCGATTCATGGGATTATTTTTGGAAACTGATCTCTGAATTGTTCCGAGGAATCGGTTCAGGTGAGTCAGTTCCAATGAATGTTCGTCATAAAGTGCACTCTTACCGTTTTGTGTTTTAAAGATGGTTCGTTTTTTCTGTACTGTTTTTCTAATGGGTAACTCTTTACTTTGGGCAAGGCAGTAATATTATGTTAGTATAAATTGCCGAGCGAGCGTCAGCGAGTGAAGGCGGGTTAGAGCCCCGCAGGGCACGTTGTTTTCTCTTTCCTTCTTGGGAACTGTAACTGCAGGAACCGGTTCAGATAAATTGTATATTGCCACTGCCTTGCCTAAAGTAAAGACTTGCCTTCTAATGTCACATGTCCACACTGTATTTATGAGCAACTCTCCTACAGTCAATCTGTATGCATCCTCTGTTAAAGAACATTTTCTAAGGTAATAAGTGCATTACCCAATAAGAGTTCAGATTTGACAAATATAAGTACGCTACCATAAAGTAAGACAGCATGCTTGTACCAATCAGTTACTTACCACTTGTGCTTTAGTCCATAATAAATTCAATTTCGCCATTCGAAATGGTTTCTCTAAGTTACGAAAATTTGTCACTCCATCTTTCATTAATGGTTTATTAGCTTCTTCTGAATACTTATTTACAGCTTCAATAGTTGCTATTACACAAATTAACACAAAACCTAACGTACTCGCTCGAAACATTATTTTGGTTATTAATAATTGATTTCGCAAATCGTAACAAATATTCGAACAGTTCTACAGGCGTTTAACTTTCGAGGCAAGAATCATCGTTTTCTTCTTCTTTTGACATTATGACGCAGAAATACAACGTTCAATGATGCCAACATGAAACATTATAAAATCCCATCTTGAGAGACGGAAATTCCCATTTTGCTCTTGAATTTCCAACTTGATTCTAATTACAAAGTATGAAAAATAACACTAATAATAATAAAAACATGAAACATGAAACTATAGTCTGTCACACGTTTTCTTCAATATATGAGTAACCTACACATAAATTTCGATCTTTTACGTTTAGTCTATCAAGTAGTTGATGAGTGACAACTAGTTGAAAGAGTCAGTTGAAAATGTTGGTGAAAATAAATTCATTTTATCGTCAGAGTTAGTATTTACGTTTGTTCTCTGTGTCATATTGCAATGAGCGTAAGTAAGGACACTAGAAGAACGTTATTTTCCAGTCGTTTTGTGTAGAACGTTTTCGAAGTTGGTTGTTTCTCATTTTACATTTTACTTTTCCCCTTAATTGTATTCTTTGTACGTATTTAAAACGTACCAGAGCACAGTTTACATATGTTGGAACTTGTTTTTAGATAATCACGAGTTACTAACATGCATTTGACAAAAATTCACAATTAACGAGTCATTGGCCTACTTCCCACTGATATAGAATTTTGCTCTTGTTGATGAAAAATCCCATATTTGCTGCCAATTGCGACGAAAATTCCCTTTATCCCTTTTCGAGAAATTAATGTAAAAAAATCCACAAAATTGATTTCTTTCTATTAGTTGGCATCACTGACAAAAGATATTTAGGAATACACAAAACCTTGCCCCATATAGAAAAAAGTCTCTCAGACAAATTGACGTAAGGAGTATCAAAAACTGAATGAAAAGCCACACAATACATTAAATTAATTGAATAGATACAAGAGAAAAAAATTGTAACACAATGGAAATTGGAAATTAAAGATGCGAATAGTTATAAGAAATCATTCCATTTTTAGAAAGATAGAAAAAAAAAATCAGCACGGAATTCGGTACTGTAAACAGAACAAAATCCAAGGCTGTGTCCAAAAGGGCGAAGTGGGAGAAAACTAAGTTAAGCTCTGTATTCATTTGGTCGACGTATTCGCACGGCTAAATCGGCTCTCTGCCTTTGCGACTGAATCGAAGCGACTAGGCCGAATCAGATCGGTGGATGCGTTCAATTATTTCAACCGAAATTGAATACTGCTTGTCGACTCGCTCTCCTCGAGTCAATTCCAAATCTAAAGGCATTTCTAAAGATGTTCAAGCGGAAAGTAATTGGAACAATTTGCGGTGTTATAGCAGAAGATTTAAGGACCGAAATTAAAATAGCAGTGTCAAGGGAAGAGAAAAGAAAATGGTGTTAGAAATGGGAATTTATATTAAGAAAATAGTATTTAGAAGTATCATATACGTATACTTTGATGATAGAATTTTCAGTAGAGAATCTTTGTGTAGGTTTAATCACTTGTTGTGGTTTCTCAATAATATCTCTAAACTTGTAAACAGATAATACACTTTCCTACATTATAGAGAAACAGTCCGCTGGTGAAAGTAATATATTACACAGTCGTCTTATATATGGAGTCACTCATCGTAATCGTAGTATAGGGGAGAGGGGGTAGATTGGTACACGGGGCACATATATACGAGGTAGATATTTTTCCACTGTGAAGAGGTAAATGGACAACAGTTCGGTGTTGGCGACATTGGTGATAAACCAACATCGTGAGGCACAGTTGATGGATGGACGCAGCGTTATTTTCTCTGTGCAGAGAAAAAAACTTGATTTCTTAGAGTGGAAGTAAGTTTTCACTTATGTCTTTGTAAGCTTATATTTGTAATAAGCACTGAATTTTTGAAAACTTATGTATGTTGCATGAAAGTGTATTTTTTCACAAATAATTTCATTTATGTTCAATTACCCTGCGTGGAGTAATTTTTCAATTATAGGAATTACTGATCCTTAAGTTCGGTTGGGGCACATTAGTACACATGCATGTGGGGTGGATTGGTACGGATCAATGTGCCCCCACTGCTCTGTACCAATCTACCCCTTCCATTTGTAATTATAAGGGTAGACTATTCTTTGTACATTTCCCATGTATCACAGCTTTTATTCTGATTAAGATCTAGTAGAAAAAATTACTAATAATATAGGCTATCTCTTGTGCGATCGCTTGATTTCCGTAATCAAAACATGAAAATAAATTAACCAAAATAATATGGAAAACTTCCCTTTTATTATATTTCCAACTTTCCGGAACCATAGGTATAGCCGATAGATTCACAAACTTTCGAATGGAAAATTGTTTAACCATTTAGAAGCCATGATAGCAAAAATGTGAAAATTCGTCCCCCAGGTCATAACATGCGAGTGATTTTAATAGGCACATGTCTAACAAAATAAACCTCAAATATATATTTGTATATGAACGTTAAAGTCAGCATATAGTCAGCGTCATATTTATTCGACTTTCAGCAACCTATTTGAAAGTTATTCGGGGAAGTACTTGAAACTTTAAGATTATAAAGGTGATCATTAAGTTCTGGCACTTTGTCAGACATTTGGTGAGGGTATCATGACTACGCGGACACTGCACCAGCGGTTTAGCAAGTTTAAAGACAGTGACGAAACACTGGAAGACGCACCACGTGCCGGAAGAACAACACATGTACAAAATGAAGATCTTCATGCAGCAATTAAGGTGAACAGTGGCCAGACATGTGAGGAACTGAGACTACAATATAGTGTGAGTGAAGAAACCGTTTGGCATCACCTCCATCAACTTGGGAAGCACTACAAATTGGGTCGATGGGTCTCACATGATTGATCCGGGCCAGAAGGCAACGCGAGCAGATACCTGTGTTTCTTTGCTATCTTGTCTGAGGAAGGAGCCATTTTGGGACAGAGTGTTGACATATGATAAGAAGTGGGTTCTGTACGAAGCTCCACGGCCCCGTCACCACAGGTTAGCATCCCATGAACCGGTTCAAAAACAGACGAAGTCAGTACTGCACCAGAAAGTCCTCCTGTGTGTTTGGTAGAATGCTCGTGGCATCATGCATCGGGAACTGCTACCAACTTGTCAGAGCATCAATGCAACTGTGGCTCGTCAGCAGTTGGTTTGTATTCAAGAACAACTCAAAATTATGGAGCCAGCATATCTGAATTTCAAAGGGGTCCTCCTGTTACAGGACAACGCTAAGCCTCACGTGGCTAGGATTGATTGATTGATTGCGTTCATTTGACCACACAAAGTACACAAATTTGTACATATGGTATAGAACATGTCATTTCGTAATAATACATTGGTTAAATACATCTCTTCACAGAGTTAATAAACACACACAAACAAACTATAAGTATACAAATATATAAATTAAAAATTTTACAATAAAAGAAGGAAAAAAGATTTATTATTTAATCTAATGGTTAAATTATATCTGCATACCAAGTTTTACTGCCTTCAGAAATAATAAAGGATTATTCACATATATTCTCATCTACAGAATAATAAGATTTACAAATTAGCATATTTTTAATCTCTCTGAAAAACTTTATATCATCTTTTATGTATTTCAATTCCCTTGGTAATTTATAGAGGTATAGTACCGCACCTAAATTTATCACGGTTTCTAGTTCTATATTCATGTACGTCGGCATGAATAGTATCTATCTATATTTTTTCTGACTAATTTTAATATCTCATATATATAAACTCGGTATAGTAAGCAATCTGAGTTCACGAAATTTACTTCTACAACTACAACGAAAATGAGATGACCCAGGCACCATTCTATGCCTTAGATGGGAAACACTACCGCATCCGCCATACTTCCCGGACATTGCACATCCGGTTATCACCTGTTATACCGCAATGGAATCCATGGAATTCCAGAACATTGGCAGAAGGTCGTCGATGCTGATGGACTACTTTTGATCTTTCAAGGACGTCTTAGGTGACATATCGGTGTTCGAAGGTTGTGAGTGAAAAAGCGACAGAACTTTATTGGTTACCTTTATAATAACAAAGCCTCGCCTCCTTTGGAGACAAGGGGTACGCTTGAACTAAAAGTATAATATATTTTCCAGTTAGTAGTTGAGGTATGGAAAATTTAAAAATTTTGTAAAACTCTAGATAGACCTTGGATTATTTACTTCTATTTTTCCTTATAGAGACAGAACCTTATTTATAGTAAGTTTTTATCTTTCTAAATAGCTTGCGGAACTTTTAAATTTTGAAGAGAACATAAACAAGCATTGGACTTTTTATCTTATTTTTTATTTTATTTAATTTATTTATTATTATTATTATTATTATTATTATTATTATTATTATTATTATTATTATTATTATTATTATTATTATTATTATTATTTTGTAACAGGTTGAACTAGATCTATTGAATTACTAAATATTCTTACAAATCTTCACATTCTTTTTATGAAACACGTTTTTATTTTTCATTTTTGCTGCCTAATGTTCTTAAATCTATTGTTAAAATACTTGAGTTTGTGTAAGTTTAATAGAATATTATATCTCAAAATATTTCATAGAAAAATAAAACAAAAAATTACGTTATCTCTATTATCAAAAAGTCTGTGTGATATTTCACTTTGCCGTACCAATCTGCCCCTACATGGGGAAGATTGGTACAGATTGCAGACCTTTCGTAAAATGTAATTTACTCCAGGTAGGACATTAGTAGAAACAATATTCTACATTCTAATATAGCTAAAGAATCACAGTTTAAGTAGGAAAAAAAATAATGTTTCTCAGGCTGACGATATGTTCTAAAATCTCGAGTAAGTAAAAATCCTACCAATGTTTCCCCCTCTTCCCTAGCACTTGTTAACATAAAATACTGCTTACCTTCATTTTGAAAAAATGCTCCTCCAGTGGAAATCAATATCATAATAATCTACTTTCATATATAGCCAACTCATTTTAACCATAAAATTACCATTTTTATAACGGTCTATTGTAAACTTGCACTATGGAATGTATTAATACTTTCGATCCTAAGCCGGAGTCAAACTCGGGTTGGCATTCCAAAACGCCGAAGCCCGAGTCCAACTCGTTTTTTACGTAATAGCCCCTATGCAACTTACTATGGGTTCCGGTCAGTTGTCAGCCGTGTTAAATACTTACTGAGACTCAGTTCTTGAAGTAATACTATTAATCTGACATCCAGGCAAGAATAAACGAACTTTTGCAGCTTGATTTTTGTGATTAATTTTCTTCGTTTGACTGCAACACAGTCGATAATACAGTGGAATATTTTGTTTAGAAAACTATTTAATTTTACAGAAGTTGTCTTGTTTGAAACAAGTAAAATGAATATAGAAGAAATATCAGAGATTTTAGAAGAGTACAGTTTATATCCCGTTCGGAAGGTGAAATTGACGATTCACATTTAGATCCTGACTTCGAAATTTAGAAAGCAGGTGACTACATAAGCAGTTCCGTGCTGTGGAAAATCAGCGCATGAGGCGGGAGTATACGACGGCACCCTCCTTCCCGTACATAGGAGTGAAGTCGACAGACGAGCCGCAAAGCGCCACCGTAGTTGGCGGGAAGCGAGAAAATTTTCAAAAATAAACACTACCTTTCCTTAATTTTGAGCACTTTTTATTACTTTTTTCCATTATATATATATATATATATATATATATATATATATATATATATATATATATATACTACTTCCATCTTATATTTCTTTTCCTTTTTCCTCCCGAATCATCCCAATAACGTAACTCAGCGGTCAGTTCCCGCAGATTTCCCGCTCCTTACTAAACACCATTTTCACTGTTCGCACTTCATACGCAGCGGGAGTATTATTTTTCTATTGTAATTTTTTTTTCGTCTGTTCAAAAAGTACATATTTTAAACAGCAGTGTAGCGAACTACATCATCTTACTTCACCAAATTATATATTCATAATAAAATCTAAAGTCCAAAAACTTGTTTGCAATCTTATTAATGCGACTATTATTATTTAGCAATGTGCTAGGTTTTTTTTTTAAAAAAAAAGGCCTAAAAACCCCCAGGATACTGTCAGATTAGCCCAGGATCGAAAGTGTTAAGAAATCATTAAATAATTAAAAATGATATGATTGTTTTAAAAAAAATATCTCGTAAAATTGCAAAGTTCTTTAGTTGGATAACCATTAATAAGTGGAAACCATGCAGTCCCAATTTTGGTACACATACATAGAATCATCATGTATCCATGTCTTTCAACGGTAATTTTACTCTTGCAGAAGGGAGGACATGTATTACTTGATGCAGATTTACTTTTAAAAGGCTTACATGATATCGGTACAAGTGCAGCGTAGTGCCATAAAAACTAACAGTAAATACAAAAAGCACTAACCAACTTGTGTTAGGTAGCTACTAAAAGCGAAAATGGTAGGATTTAGGAATTAGAGTTCTGGGCTTTCGGCATCTAAGAGCATGTTAGCTCGTGGTGAAAAAGGCCGTAGTGAAAAGGTCTCCGGAACAAAAGGCCCGAGTCCAAAGACCCGAATCAAAACGCCACTCATCAAAAGGGCCCGGATCAAAAGAGTCCCAGGAGAAAAGGGTCCGAGTCAAGAAGGCCGTGCGTCAAACGGGCCCGGGTCAAAAGGGTCCGCGCTACAAAAGGGTCCGAGTGGAAACAGCTCCGCGTCGAAAGGGCCCAGGTAAAAGGTCTCCGCGGCAAAAGGGCCCGAGTCATAAGGGCGCTGCGTGTAAAGGACCCGGGTCAAAAGGGTTTCGCGATAAAAGGGCCCGTGTCGAAAGGAAACTGCGTCAAACGGGCCTGGGTCAAAAGGGGCCCGCTGCCAAAGGGCAGGAATAAAAACGACTAGGCGTCAAATGGGCCCGGGTCGAAAGGGCCCCGCATCAAAGAGGCACAAGTCAGAATGGCTGCGCGGCAAAAGGGCCCGGTAAATACGTTTCCACGGGTAAAAAACTTGAGATCAAAGCAAGAGTGGAGATCAGGCATACACAAGGGGATAGTGTCCCCTTAATAAGTTGAAGTGTTTCTGAAAAGAAGGAAAAATATCTGTGTTTATTAGTAACAAATAGGAAATTTGAATGGTGATATTAGTTTTGTTTACTTGTTGATTGTTCTGCAACAATCGCTATCGCTTAAGTCGGTCTCCATGAAAGTTTGCTTGCACTCCTGTATTTCGGAGTTGGTTTTCTCGTGACATAGCCCAATTAAACTTTATCTATTATTGACTTTCTCGTTAGTTCTAAAATTCCATTGTTACCCCTGGATCAAAGTATAGTATAAAAATATTCTGTGAAAAAGAGTAGATTAATTTTGCTGTGAGAAGACATATGTGGATCTGTATACAGGGTTAGTGAAAAGTATTGGGACAGAACAATAATAACGACATGCGTGGACGGAGGATAAATAAATGTTACATATAATTGGTCTTATTGCAAAAACTGCATTGATTTGGAGTGTGGTTACCATGGAAAGCATCTTGAATTCCGCCATATTGCATATCACACAATATTGTTTTAAATGTAAAGGGTTATGATTTTACAGTTCAGCTTAGGCTTGAATATTCCCACAAATGAGAATGTGAACTTATTTTTGGCACACCATCTGTTTGAGATAAGAGTGTGCTTTGTTTGACATATCGTCCCTTTCCGGCATTAACGCAGTAAGCGACATTTTTTTCGAAATTGACTTTTTTGCAGTTTTGGGCTCAGAATTTTAAGGCGCATCGAATGGTCTAATCGCCATGTTTCTATCTTTAACCGTTGCGGAGATAGCTATGTCGCTTACACGGGTGTAATTAGACTTGGTGGAGGCAAAAATGTCGTATGCAACACTCAGTCGTTTGTATTTACTGCATAAATGTTTCCGATGAAACGAAGAAACTAACTTGTAGTCTAGATTGTTTCAAACACCAAATTATTTTCGTGCTTGGAGCAAATAAATGTGGTATGAACATGATTTATTACAATATTTCATAGCAAAAGTGTAGTAAGCGACAGATTGAAGTTGGTTCTGAGTCGCTTGAAACAATTTTGATATAATGATATAAATGATTTCCAGTATTTGTTGCAGTTCTATTTACCTGCTAAGAACAAATACTTTTCCTTACAGCAATTTTGCTATCTTACAAATATACGTAAGAGGCTCTCAGCCTCACTTCTGAAGTAAACGGTAATATTGTTATAGCTACTTACTGCTATTTTACTTGCAATAACAGTGTGTAACGTCGTATAATACATTTTAAGGTTTCTTATTTCGGTGCAGAAGTTCTTCGGCGAAAACTTCCAAAGCTGCAAAAGCGTCCAATTTACACGACTTCAGAGCACCTATTGGGAAAAAATAGTGTGTTGCGAGCAAGTAAGGGAAAGGAGCTAAGAGGTTCTACGCTTGGCGTTTAATACATTTTTCCCAGTAGAGTGAAAGTGACAATTGTATTGACCATGCAAGAGGAAAACAATGGTAAGGTTTGAACCAACTTTTAGCAAGTTTTCACAATGATTGTTTCCGTTCCCTTTACTGTATGGTTTCAGATATCAATTTTTTAACATCATTTCACTAAATAGTAGGCTAAAATTAATAATTTCGTTTTCATTTATAATAAACTAGCAGCGTTCACCCCGCTTCGCTGCGGTCACCCCGGAACGCAATAAACTTTGTTACTTAGATAATTTTTACTTTTTCGCTTTCAAGTGATATGATAAAAACCATAGAAGATTGCAGTAAATGTTAACATTATATCGCCTGTCATTTATGTTAACCCGCCCCGCTTCGCTGCGGTCTCCCCGGAACGCAATAAACGTTGTTACTTAGATAATTTTTACTTTTTCGCTTTCAAGTGATATGATAAAAAACATAGTAGATTGCAGTAAATGTTAACATTATATCGCCTGTCATTTATGTTAACCCGCCGAGTGACACGGTCATGCGGGTTGCATATAAATACGTTTATTTTTACCTATGATGAACTAACAAAGGATTTGTACGTTATGGACACTTGAATGGTCAATTATCTCAAGACACTGGTAATTAAAAATTAAAGTGATATGATAAAAACCATCTAGGGTCCAAATCCTAATAACCCCCCAAAAATGAAAGAAATTGGTTCAGCCGTATTAGCGTGATGAGGGAACAAAGGATTTGTACGTTCTCTTTTATATATAAGATATAATAATTTCAAAACTTGTCAACAAAATAGGAACAGAAATTCGATAGTGGGCCTGGTGTGTATTAAATAGTCGGTGTTATTTTAATGGTTTCAGGGAGAATGGTAAAATTATTGTACATATGCGTCCTTTTGAACAATAGGTGGGGGAAAGCAAATTTATGTTTACTTAACCTTACAACAACAACGCTTCTGAGAGTTGAATTAAAATCCTAAACAACAAACTATTCGCAGACAGTACATGCAACGGCATTGTGTGAATATAAGCCTAACGATGGTAATTGTGGTCGGGCAGGAAAGAAAACTTAGGTGTAAATAGGTGTAGCTTAGGTGTAAATAGCGGGCCTAGGGGGAATAATCCTTACCTAAACCAATATCTAGAAAATCCCTAGAAAAATCAAAATTCATGAAAATAATTATGAATTTTTGACATTAATTTCTACCAGTTGCATCCACTTCCACAAATATTTTCATTGAAGTCAGAAATATACATATAAACTGAGATTTTGTTTTTCCTATTGAGTAAGTTTATATTAAGAACTATTAGAAATTATTTGTTCATTGTTTTACAGTTAACTTTAGTATGTCAGTTATAAAAGGACCCCTTTGATGGAGCATTCCATAACCCCACATGACCGTATCCATCCTATACTTTTCTTCTAGGATCGATACGCCTATGATCTCGGGGAACTACTATCAACATACATGGGTTGATATTCACCGTAATGGACTAAAGATTTTTTTAAGAATATCAATGGGTCTTAGAAGTTTAAACTTCGCCTTTAAAACGTTTAAAATATCGTTGAAAAGCCGGACATTTTTCTGCTTAATGAACGATTATCAAAGTTTCGTCAACATGTTTTTCAGTGTTTAATAAACTTCCTGTGTACAACTGGATAAAAGTCAAGGTAAAATATGGACAATCACAAAAAGTGTGTTCTAAACATCATATCACTTAAATGGAAATGTGCAGAACAATATCCCGGTTTCACACACTGAAAATAACGTAGGACTTCAATAATTCATGTTTTTTTAGGATGCCTCTATGTGTGCATGTATTTTATATTTGTCCACTAATATCTTCGAAAATTCTTATTTCAGCACAGCTTTTTGCATTAGGTAACACTGTTCAACTTACGGAATGGTGAAAGAGTCGTTAAAATTCAGTAAACATGTTACATAAAATATTTCTATTGTTGACAAGTTATTAGGAATGATTATTTTGTACACTAAGACTAAACGATCACTACATTAGGGACACTTATCTAATAGCGTGTTCATTCTGGGTAATCAAAGCATTCAAACGCTTATGAAAAGATTCCTCAAGGTATACTCCTTGTATTCTGCAGGTTCAGTCCAAGCCATCTATGCTGCAGCAGTTCCTGTAAGTGGTGCACATGTGGACGATGTGCAGCAAATTTCACAGTACATCACAGCATGTTCCATACATGCTTAATAGGGTTAAATCTGGCAATTTTGGATATCAGGATAGTATTGAAAACTCATTTTCATGTTCCTCCAACCATCATGTAAAAAAACGCAGCCCGATGACACCTTCCGTTCTCCTGCTAGAATATGGCGCTGCTCTCTTGGACTTGGAGATATGGGCCATGAAAAGTTTAATCGAGTAAGAAATATCTGTGCGTCACTTCCCAGACCCAGACAATAAACAGCACCGCCACCGTCCTTTTGAATTGCCATGCTGCAACCCGGAGACGTACCGGTATACTCATGCTATTTCCAACAATATCATCGACATGGTTCAGTGAAAAGCGGGACTTACCACTGCAGATAACCTTCTTTCATTGATCCATAGTCCAATGATCCCTTTGCTTTTGTTCATGTCAGCCGTATGTTATTTCTGTGTTATTGTAATAGTGTTGGTATACGGCTGTTACCCTAAGCGATGTAAGGTATGTCACATGGTCATGGTTGAAATTTGTTGTAGAATTTATTGGCCCACATTGTACTGGTGCGTCAATTTTTCCATTGACATACGCCTGTGGTGAGATACCATAGTGCTATTCGTTGTTCATTTTCTGCCCATCGCACGTATCTGATCCAAGTGTGATCGCTTGGCGGATGACTGACCGTCATGAGCACTGTTGGTAAAATCTTGACACTGTAGCGCTTGAACATCCCACAAGTACGACTGTCTCAGGTGTACTGGCAACAGTCATTTGTACCCCAACAGTTTGCGCTAGTCAAAATTTACTCATATAATTTTGTTTGCTCATAACGGGCATCAGCTGCATTCTATTATGTTCGGTAGCCGTGCGCGTCTTCTATGTTACCTGCTCATGACGTGGACGTTACGTGTTATCGATATTTGATGGCGGTTATTTCTATTGTAATGATCGTTCTGTGCATATAAAATCTAGCTCTTAAGAAAGGTTGCTTTTAGTAACTAATTAGCAATGCCAATTTGTTGTGGACTTTAGGAAACTAAGGGTCAGGCCGGAGAAGAATAGAGGGCAAGGATGTGAAAAGCCAGCGGCTCTGGCCTTACAGAAGTGCCGTCCCGGCATTCGCCTGTTAAGACTGAAAAATATCATGGAGATCTTCAGTTTGGATGACTGGCTAGAACAAGGTTCGTGCTCACGTTCGACCTATCCAATGCTGTTTGGCAGGCAGGCAAGTTGCCCCTACTCATCCGGCCAGGTAACAAATTGTCAATGTTAATTATATAAAAATTAAACCGATTTCAAAGAGTGTGATAAAAATAGCAGAGTAATATTTTCCTAAAGCTTCGACTTACACTATCACTTGCTAATACTTATAGCTGACCTTTTAGGTCAATGGAAATCAAAGCTACCTAATTTGTTTAATGGATTTCTGCCAACGTCAAAAGTCAGATTTATTTAGTAGACAGGAGGTACTATTAGTCAAAGCTTTTAAAACTATTATTTTGCACTCCACTTACAAAAAATATGAGTTTTATCACATTTTAGGTCGTTTCATTTTTTTTTCTGCTTTTAGTTTTCCCGTGGGAGGAAGATTTTAAATCTAACCAAACAGGAAGTTGAAAAACAAGTCATGAAGCCGAGGGTACCAAATGGGACACATTTCAATATAGTTAATTGTTTGAAAAGTGAGATCATGAAAATTGGGGCTGAAGAAAGGAAGGAAAACCCAAACAAGCATCAGAAGAGAGCAGCAGTGGAAGATACCCTAAACCCTGATGAGAACAAGGCTGAAGAAGGGAAGGAAAACCCAAACAAGCATCAGAAGAAAGTAGCTATAGAAGACACCCTAGAAACCGGATGTTAACAAGGCTGAAGAAGGAAAGAAAAGCCCAAACCAGCTTCAGAAGAGAGTAGCAGTGGAAGATACCCTATACCCGAGTGAGAAGAAGGCTGAAGAAGGGAAGAAAAACCTAAACAAGCATCAGAAGAGAGTAGCAGTAGAAGATATCCTAAAGAGAGGAAAAGCAGCCAAGCAGGCTTTATGCAGCAGCCATCCCTATCAGTAAGGCCAAGTAGCAGGATCTTGTTAAATTGTGTAATCAGAATATTCTACCAAAGCATCTACACGGGTTCTACCAGCAGTTGCCACACACGGGAGAAGCACAAGATACCCTTCCTGACACAGATGAAGATGAAGAAGAAATTCAAGATTGAAACATGTTGTCATCATTTTTTTATTTTTTCTTGCAATACTTAAAAATTGATAAAGTTACAGTTTTGTGAAGTTTCGACAATTTCCATTTATTTAGTAAATGAATGATGCAAATTTTCATTGTATCAGTAAGCTTAACAAATCAGTAATAATTTGCAATATTCTAAGCTTTAATAATTTTTTTTAAAAAAACTATAAAAAATAAATGAGGAAACTAAATAATGGTGTCAGTTATTATTAATTTAACTATTCAGAAGATTAGATTAATTTTTACATATAAAGGAGAGGTAAGCCAAAGCATTTTTCTTGCCAAATTTATTTTAAGCAGCATTATTTCAAGAACCGTTCAGTATTTTTCCGATCAGTATATAACTAACATTCTTCAATTAACGAATCAGCAATTTATTATCATTTACTTTTTCCCTTTAAATGTCGCTTAACGCAATCTCACTATGACACCGTGTGCCTTAATGCATTAGTACATTTGAATGAATGTCGTTTGAAGCATTGATCTGTTAAAAATTTTGTAAGCAAAAATGAATTAAGCGCCAAAATAAGTGAATATTTTTAAGCTATTATATACGTCACTGTCCTATTTGACGGAGCTTGTTTAATTATATTAGCTGTATTTTTCTTATGAAAATAGTCCAGAAAACAAAAAAGTTATTCAAGAAAAAACATCAAAATTTCAGTTTTTCGGCTCTCCTGTAAAATTTTCAAAATGTCGCTTACTGCATTAATGCCGGAAAGGGACGATATGTATCTAATAGAAAAAATGCATCATGATAGGGCAGTAACAAAGAGACGCGCAGTCGGAGGAAAAGCAAATGTTACAATTTGGTGTTGGTGTAGAAACTGCGTTAAATGATTTGTGTACATCTTGGCAACCATCTTGAATTCCGCATATTGTATACCACACAATATTTTTAAATAGAAAGAGGTATGTATGTCACATAAATTGATGCTAGAATCTTCCTAGAAACTACATTTGTCGTCCGTTTCAAAAGCATCGGAGTCTACATTATTTATTATTTCCCTAATATCTCCGGGCGAAAATACGCCACTATCGTAAGAACCACGACTTGTCGCGGTGGTATTCATAGCCAAAAGCTCAACTAAAAAGAGGAAGTGAATCCTAAACAAACTACAAGAAGGATGTTGAAACAACCATACACATTTCCAGTGGCTAATAGAAAAAGGGAAACAAATATAGCTACATGTTTTTGCCTTTTGAGGACTCATATCTTTTTAGGGAATATATACTTGACACATGTCAATTAAATCTACGCAATACGTGACCTGTACGCATGAAGCTGAAAATATTCGTGAAAATTAAACAGAAGAGACTAGTTGCATGCTGCTGTCGTTTTCTAACATTCAACTGTGTGTTCTATTGTCGGAACTGACCTTGATATGTGCGACTTTACTGAACAGTCTGTAACAAGAGGGAAACTATAATTACCCATGGATCTCTTGCAGTATACAATGAACTGTGTGCGTTCTGTGCCACTCCCTCTCTGCTCCTGGCTGTTTGCAAAAATATTGTTTGCTTTTCATGCTTTGAGGTAAGGGGTAAGACACCTTCGCACACCTTGGGAGAGTAGGAGGGAGTAACATAAAATGACCGAAAGACGACCAATGTTAATGTAGAGTTCATAGTTTCAAGCAGTGGCGTATACTGGTTTGAAGGCATTGGTTACCACTGACCTTGTATATTGTTACCATCAAAATATGCGTAACAATGAACAAAACGTGGTTGATATGTTTTGTTTGAACTTTTGTTTTGAGACCGTTAATGTTTTCTACCGTAAATGAAATTCCATCATACCTTTGCGCAGTTAACTACTCGTGGTTTGCATACGTAAAATGTTAATTTTCACCAATGTCATTTCCCTAAAGAGTCGCCTCTCTTACTGACGTTGGTTGTCACTCCGTACCAAACTTTGCAAAAATTCTGAGTATAGTAAGGTAACACAAAAATGCAGACAGTCATTATAATTGTTATGTTTGCTATCGCTACCTAAATCGCAAATTTTTGTGCTGTGGTAACAAGCGATTCTCGTGCCTTTTTGTTGCGGAGACCTTTTGATCCGGGTCATTTTAATGAGAAGCGTTTTGTTGCGAAGACCTTTTGACTCGGGTCTTTTTGTTCTGGGACCCTTTTGATCCGACCCTTTTGATGACAGTCGTTTTGATTCGCTCCCTTTTGACTCGGGCCCTTTTATTGCTGAGAAATTTTTACCGGAGCCTTTTGGCGCGGGTCCGTTTGACTCGGGCCTTTTTGTAGCGGAGCCCTTTTTTGACCCGGGCACGTTTGACGCAGGTCCTTTTGACTCGGTTCATTTTGTCGTGGGAAACTATTGACCCGGGCCCTTTCTATGAGAGGCGTTCTCATTCGGGATATTTTTTTGCGGAGACGTTTTGACTCGGGCCTTTTTTGTAGCAGAGCTCTTTTTGACCTTGGCTGGTTTGATTCAGGTCCCTTTGACTCGGGCCTTTTGTCGCGGGACCCTTTAACCCGGCCCTTTTGGTGAGTCAAAAGAAGGCATCATGCGGAATGCAACAGCACGGTTGCTCACCATTCCAAAACTGCGTTCCAGAGGCGATTTCAACAATGGCGGGAGCACTGGGAGAAGTGTGTGCTTGCCAAGGGGTCGTTTTCGATTCGTTCCATTTTGACTCCTGTCCTTTTGTTACGGAGAGCTTTTGACCGGAGCACTTTTGTCCTGGGGCTGTTTAAACTCGGGCCGTTTTGTAGCGAGGTCCTCTTTGAGTCGGGCCCCTTTTACGAGGTTGCGTTTTGTTTCGGGCCTCTTTGTTGCAAAGACCTTTTGACCAAAACCCTTTTAATGTGGGGTCGTTTTGACTCGAGCCCTTTTGTAGCGGGACCCCTTTCGACCAGTGCCCGTTTGACGGGCCGTTTTGACTCAGGCCCTTTTGACCGGTGCCGTTTTGACTCGGGCCTTTCTGTCTTTGCCCTTTTGTTTGCCCCTTCTGACATGGAATTGTATATATAATGCAGCAGCTGAAATGCTTGGAGCAGAGGGTAGGTATGAGTAAGTCGATGATCGATCGATCCAGGGCGCAGTAAAATTAATTACGCCACTGTTCATATCTCTTTCTTTCTCTTCTCTCGATATCATGTCTGGAGATGAATTTTCTGACTAATAGCCTACAGCGGGGAAAGACGATATCCGCTATCAATGATAAATGTTATGACTTTTAACTTCATATATATAGGGAATAAATCGAAAAACTCTATATCGGTCTTTTGCCTCCCTCCCAGTTGGAAAAAATCGTGCGTTCGTCAGTGATTATGATGTAGCTTAGTTACTGTATTATTTTGTTCTATACATGGAACAAATACTTCTGTCTTTTTTTATAATAATAAGAACGTTATTTACATTTATTACGGCCAAAAGTTTAACGACAGCAAACCATATTGACATTCAGCGTAATCAGTTTCCATTCTCAAATAATTACAGTGAGGCAAATGAAATAATTCACGCACAGATTTAGAAGTTAGAAAAGTGTCCTGCGAACATGACATAGTAAATTCCTGAAGAGTTAAAAGCGCTAGTAGCAGTAATTAGCTGAGTAGGTCCCTAAAGTATATTAGTGAATTACATAAATCTTACAGATGTATCTCTTTCTTTGTCTTCTACCTACATCATGTCCGGAGATTAATCTATGGCCAAATAAACTACAGAGATAATTTTAAAAACTAAGATGATCTACGCTAACAGTGATAGATGTTGTGGTGTTTAACTTAAAATATAAGGCAATAAATTAAAAACTGAGAATACAAATCTTTTCAGAGATGACAGCGCACTGATGCTTCAAATCTGTGCCTTTACTGCCTATACCTAAGTTAGTTCTTTAGTGAAAATAAAAACTTCAAAATTAATCAGAAATTTTTACGAAAGCATCCCTTTCTTAGAGTACTGCGCGGTCACATACCCGTCTCGGCAATCTAAAGGCACTTTTGGATATGAGGTTACAAACATATTGTTTTAAATCTCATTCTTCAAATCAGTTTTAAGTGAAATACATTGAAGTCTTTGGTTCATTATCCAACGGCATGTACTGTGATTTATCAGAAAGGAGGTGGGAATAGAATTTTCGTTACATTATCCTCATTTGTTGCGAATTGAATGGAATTTCGAAAGAGGGGGAACGGAGTCGAGACTCGGATTATGGTCTGTGGTTTGCTGTTACGGTGAAAGTGATATTTAAAAGTTTATGTCTTTATGATCCAGGACTAGTTGAGTAGTGAATTAGTTATCGCACCGGCACGATAAGATGGATACTATTTTCAATTTCTATCCTAGTCTCATATGTTCCTTTTGTTTTATTTTGTTGGCACATAATTGTCCACCAAAACTAAATATTGAAAGCTGGATTATTTGCAATGGGAAGTTACCCTATTACCCTTTTTATTGCGTCTGGAATTAAATGTTAGTATTTAAAACGATTTTGATAAACGCTGTTATCTTCGTCACTAGATTTCGTTCACTTATTGGCAAGTAGTAAAGATTTAGAATTGTAACCAAAGAGACCGCGCTAAAGGTTTTCTTAATTAGGTTTAAAGAAGTTAGATAAATCATGTAAGGTTAAGTGGTTGACCGTTAGACTGTTTTGAGTACGTAGTAGATGTGTAAACTGTGTCATGATTTCTAAACGTTTTTTTTTTGGAAAGGTTGAATAAGTGATATGAGAAGTGAATGACCGCCACGTAGTTGCTTGGTACCTGTGTATGGTCCCCAATGGTCCCTGATGAGTGTTCCTGTAGCGTACATAGCACCTGTACTACTTAGGATCCCATCCAATAGTTTTGGATCTTCAAAGAATTTCCTGGGTTCCCATGGACCTTCTATAGCCCCTGTATTGTTCAAGACCTTTAAAATGGTTGTGAAAAGAGTGTCTCTGTGTAGGAACCATGGTCCCGGGTTTCCAGGAAACTCTTGTCATGGTTCCCAATGTAAAAATTATGCCCCGAACACTTTGTGTGTGTGTATACTAAAAACTTGTTGTTTCTTGACTTTATAGGTTCGATTCTAGGTAGTGTATGACTCCCAGGAGTCCTCTGGCTTTTATTTTATTCGTATTATTTATAATAATACTCCTTGTTAAAATAAAACCCCTCCTAGGTCCTCAAATGGTGCTCTTATGTAAAAGCCCGCACACTAATATTTACTTTTTGTTTTCTCTTGTATTATTTACAATAATACTTGCTGTTAAAAATTCTTATGGAAGGAAGACCCTAAGAGGAATTAACCCCGGGACCCCTTATGTGAAAGCCCTACACACTAGGGGAATCGAGCCCGGGACCCCCTATGAGAAAGCCCTGCACACTAATATTGTCCCATCTCCTTTCCTATGGAAAGTCGGATTAGGGGTAGGAGTAGGAGGAGTATTGTGGATTGGTAGGAAAAAAGGAAAAGAAAAGGAACATTTTTATTTATTCATTTATTTCATTCTTTTCATTTTTGTTGGATCCTTTCTTATATAAACTCATAAGAGTACTCTGTAAGTGTGAACATATTTAACATTTGCTTTAAAGCTCATTAGATCAACGATGTAGTGCACGTATATTGCTCATATAGAGAGTATGTTCTTCGTATGTCCTTCCTGGCCGAGATCTGGATACTAAGTGAGGTTATGAGGAAGCTTACTTTTGTGCAAAGTGAAAGACTGTTTGTGGACTATGAGGTTTCAGATGTAATGACCGTGTGATATTGGAAAAAATTTGCTGACGCATTAACAAAATAACTTTCGACTTGCGGTGAGTATACATCAAAGAAAATCGCCGACTAATAGAAAAGAACTTTGGCGCCGCGGTGAGAAGACATCAGAGAAAACCACCGACCAATAGAAAAGAACTTTGGTGTCGCGGTGAGTAGACATCAGAGAAAGACGCCGACAACGTGATAGAAAAAGAATTTTGGAACCCGGATCGATATAGGGAAGTGAAAAGCTGATTGGATAAGTGATTGACTTTATTGCTACGTATTAGAGAATATTGTTGACGCATTAACAAATAACTTTGGCGCCGCGACGAGTATACATCACAGAATACCGACAATACAATAACAAGGAACTTTGGAATTATGTTGACTAGGCATTAGAAAATAATAAAGTTTAACATTACAGAATACAAAAAGAAAGTAGGCATTAGAGAATATTGACCTGGAATAGTAAAAAATGTGTTTTATATTAAACTTGAACAACAATATTAATGCTGGGCATAGATTTTCTTTTTTTTGAAGATATGTATATTTATTTCCAAAATGGGTGACATCTGAATGATGATGTAAACAACATTATTGATGAAATATTGTTTGCTCAAAGCAAATGGGAATGAACGGTATAATTACTTGAATAACTTTAATGAAAAACCACGAATTCCTTTTTTTTCAGAACATAACAGATTACGTGACATACCATTTGACCTGTTTCACATAGAAACTTATTGTTTAATTTAATTATGATTATGTTAAAAGCCCATTGTTAAAATGTGTTAGTATGATTTTCCTTATACCGTATATTTATGAAATTTTGGGAATGTGAAAGTTGGTTGTTTTGAAAAATATTTGAAATGTACTAATAGGGAACAGTCTGAATAATTCGATTTAAACGATCACGGGGTATGACGTTGTTGGTAAAATTTTCTTTATATATGGGGTTTGAAGAGGAGATGAGCATAGAATCAACATGGACTCCTTTAACATTCAAGTACAGCGAGAAATTGAGCTTTGTAACGAGCTAGAGCGAGATTCTTCATTTGGTACTATTGAATCTCCAAACAAGAAAAAGTTTAAGTCTTCTTGGGATTCTCCTCAATCTCCCGATATTATTATAGAAGAGAAAATAATCGATTTGAGTCATGATCTAGTTTTAATTCCCACATCTCCAGTGGGATCACCATCATTATTGGCAACAGCAACATCATCATCGTCATCATCATCGGATGCTCCAACATCTTTAGATGGATCCCCACAACCATCGCTTGGTCCAATACAGACTTCAACTTGGATAGAATCTTTAGATGGTCTAGCAGTAAGAACTTCAGCAGATGGTCCAGGGGCATTACCAGCAACATCAGTAAAAATCTCAACAATCAAATGGCTTTTAGTGGAAAAAGAAGAAAGACCAACATTTCCAGACCTATTCAGTGCGGGGGAGGAAGAAGAAATTCTTCGATTATTTGAAGAATTGGATGAATACAAATCAAAATCACCATTACCAGTGGATTTTGTATGTTTCCCGCAAAAATATCCATTAGATTTGTCAGTGCGGGGCAAAGAAAAGTGATAGTGTAACTGTAATTGTTCAGCGGTATTTGTAGATGAGAAATGTGTTAAAGAAAGTATTCTAAAGTGGGACCCTAATTACGTCTTACTGTATGAGGGCTGCGTTTATGATTCCGCCCAACAAATGTCTCATCATTGTCTTTTTATTGGCACTGAAACACTGGAAAGTGAGACATGATGCATTATGGTAAAAGATAGTGTTAGAAATGAATTGTTCAATATATATACGAAATCACCCAAAAAGTGCTATTAGATGTTTATTTGAGGAAATATATTTTAATTTGAGAAAAAACCAAATATTTAACAATTTTAGTAAATATCTTATTAAGAAAAGACAAAGCGTATTAATGTACATATTATTGTAGGATATGTTTGTTTTCTTTTTATCTTTATATGTACTTTATTATTTCTATACTTGTATATATTTTTATGTTTTACATATAATACATATATAAAGAAATTTTATTTTTGATTTTTATTTAATAATAAAAAACTATTCCTGAATTTTAAAAAAGGTAACATTGGTACGCTTCATACGGTAACTCTGCTTATGTATTCTATCGTTTCTTTGGAAACTCATTGTTTGCTTCCTTTCTAACTTAACACTCGCAGCGTGTGATCCATTAAATAATCGTTACACAAATTCGTTTCAAATTCATTTTACTCTTACTAATACTACTTTGTATTATTTAAAAGCTTGATGAGTCTTGAAAACTTTGAATTATTATTAAACTAATCACACTACATTTAACTAACAGCAAAGTTCTTCCAGAACTGAATGAATAAATAAAATTAAGAAAAGAATGACCAATCACACTATATTCAATTAACAAAAGATCTTTCAAAACGGAATGAATAAAATTAAAAAATATTTTATTGATCTGTTAAGAAAAAAATGATGGACAACTTAAAGTCGTTGTGTGAGCTCATTCTTCATAAAACTTTTTCAAGTTTGATACTGTAATTATATTCACACACAAGAAATTTTAAAAATTCATATAAGGAAATAATAATAAAAACAAGAAATATATAAAGTAATAAAAATTTATTTACAAAATTTCAATAGCACATTTCCTTAAAATATTGTTTCATACAATCAATATTTATGATATTACGTGTGCAATTACTTACTGTCCAGTTTAATGCTGAGTCTTTTACTTCTTTTTCGTTAACTTACACACATTGGTTTCTAATTGATTTACAGAAGAGCTTTTATTTTTCATTATTATTATTTACAACTTTTAAAAATACATATTATATTGTAAATCCTTTTGTAAGAATAACTCAGTAATTAACTGAATATTTTCTCTGCTTAACAATGTGTTATATAATGCATATGTAAATGTCCAATCATCAATTTCAATATCACAATGAACTCTTGCAAATTCTTCATATAAGTCATCAAAAGTTTGCACATTAGACAAAACACGCAACGCGTTATAGCATAACATATCATAGTCCAAAGTAATGCACTCATGTTCATCTAAATTATTGCTATTTGCAAAGCAACCATAACACAAAATTTTACGTTGTGGTTTCCATCGGGCAATACATAGTAACACACATTGTTCATCTATAGGAAAAGACCACACTGATAATCGCAATTATCATATGTATTTACTAAATTACACTGAAGATTACACGGCGGATTGTTGATATACATTTTTATCCTGTTCAAGATACGTTTCTAATTTCTTGATATGTATAGTTATATTTGTTTATAAGATATGGTATAATATTTACATCTATATATTTTATGTGCGATTTGCGATATATTGTTTTAATATTTGATCTCGCGTTGATTTTCTAATTAGGAAATTCCACACAGCGGTATTTAATTCTTCATCAGTTCAGTTAGACATTTATGTACAGTTTCCTTCACTACGAATGGAACACCCTTCACAAAGTAGAGGTTCAGAAAATTTATAATTTTCTAAAAATTGTTTTACACAATGTTCATTTACTTCATTAGGACTACATTCACACTTTAGTTCATTGAATATTAGAATGCCATTAGAAATTGTATATTGATCTACTAATACTTCCTCTTCAAACGGTGTTTCACATGAATATCTGAAATTTCGTTTATATACAGTATCTCTCATCAATTCCTATGTTGGATATATTATTTTACATGTCTCATTTTCTTCAGGGATATCACGATAATTTCAATGAACAAGAATAATTTTCTTGTGTTTTTCAAGTTGAAATCGTTTTTCACACGGTGAAATATAATTGGAGTCTGCACATTTACTTTGAGATAAGGTAAGATTAATTTGAATTTCCCCTTTCCTTTGCTTATTATGAGAAGTTGAAAATGGTCTTATATGTAACGCTGTATTTATTTTGCGTTTCGCATTCGTTGAAACACCTCGCTTTTGATTGTACATCTTAACAGTGCGCAAACTGCTTTATAACAGTACCACAAGTACGTTAACGTCCTGATTTATACTCACAAACATGCGCAGAATATACTCTTAAAAAGTACACGCAGAACCACACACATTACGCAAAACTTATGGCTGGATTCACTGCTCAGAAGACATTTAATTCAACACGGACATCACTTTTTTCATTGATTACGATAACTTAAGAAACATATTATCATTATGCAGATTTTTTATGTAATGAAATAGACATTTTGTATTGATGAAATAAACTACTATTTACGTGTTTTAGAATAGACTTTAGTACTTTAGTGAGATATACATGTAACACTAGACTTGTATTTCTGTTATACAGTAAAGTTTTTACTTGTTACCAAACATTTGTAGATATTGTAATGTTTTAATATACACGTATTCCACTCGTGAGCTGCACAGAGCACTAAAGACTGGATATAAAATACACAAAATAAAAGAAATTAATGAATTTAAGTTAAAGGAGACGAAAATAATAATAATAATAATAGTAATAATAATAATAATACATTGAAAAGTATCTTAATCAGTAAGGCGTATAGTTAAATGAAACCCATGACCATAGCTAAGCTATTCCTCAATTTGGTCTACGGCACATGGAAACAAAAGAACGGACATACTGGAAAAAATTTTGCATTATCTATGGGCAGCACAATACGAGGTACAAACGTATTACCCATTGGAGATAAAGACCTTATTTTTACGTATTATAATACAAACCCGTGGAACGTTGTTCTTCCAGCGTCCACTACGTCATGGGTTAAAATTGTATGACTTGATGACACGTGCAGAGCGTGATAAGATGTATTGTGATACTGATAGCATCATGTTTGTACAATGTCATAATGATGAAAAATCTCCAATTACTTTAGGACCCTACCTGAGTGAACTAACCAAGAAAGTAAAAGTTGGTTGAAAATAGACAAATTTATAGAACTGGGAGCCGAAAAAATTATAGCTATCGGATGAAAGAAATTGGAATCGGTAGAGTATATATGTATACAAAATCATGGGGCACACAAAAAGAAATAAATAAATAAATTTTGAACATTTTATATGCTTTAGTTCTCGTTAAATTTGAAAAGAAGGAGTTGATTAATGCATGGTCGATTGCCCGTAAGAAAGGGTTTATCATTGTTTTACGATCTAAGACACACTGACAAGTTAATAACAAAAGACATTGAGTTGACAAACTACAACATTTATATTTTTATGACGATGTCGTAGCGAAAGCACTAGTTCAACCTAACATCATCAAGTTTGGGCAAGTTTCTAAGATCACTTTAATTTTGAATAGTAGATACAAAGTTCTGAGAATATATATTATGTGAAACTCATATTATGTGAACCCAGGCTAAACACATACGTTGTGATTACAAATGAGAGCTCAAATACATAATATGACGTCCAAAGAAAATATTGAAACCAGAGTTCCTCTCTCTGTGACCTCAATTGAAATGAATAATGTGAGAATCGAACACAAAGACATTCTTCAGAACAGTAGAAAATATGCATATTAGTAATTTTCAAAGCACACATTGTAAATACTCGCAAAGGGGAAAATAATTTGTGTACTCCAATTATTAGTAGTATTTATTGACAACAGAGTACCATCCCACCGAACAAAGAGCAATATTCTTGGAATTGCAATGGCTAAACAGTGTTATAAACAAATATATGAATAAAACACGCATAACCACTGACGCACATGTAAACATGTAAAAACAGTACGACTGTAGTATTAATGATGTGAAAAATTTCAGCAATACCAGGTACCAATACTTCATTCACGAACGAAACAGTCTGAACTGGGAATGCTAACTACAAATTAATTAAGGGTATCACAACTGTGATAAGTAAACAGAAATGATGTAAGATGGTCAGTAAAATACTTGGAATAGGGTTAACAATATAATTATAATCTTGTCCTCATTACTTATATATTTGAAGACATTATTATTATTATTAATACTATTTATTGACCATCTTTAAATATATATATAAACATTTATTAATGGATCCCTAGTATATTACTTGTTATTCAATCATTGTGTTAAGAAGACTATTTTTATATGTACAATATTTACACATCCTCCTCCTACTACTTCTTATTAAGAACTGTTTGGTATTTTACAGTGTACACAATTCATTTTAGACACCGCAAGAATCAGTTGTTATCAGTTAGAGTAAAAATATTAATAAAAATAGTCACTTCATTATTGAAATGTACCCACCCCCTCCTATTCAGAAAAATAAGAATTGTTCAAATGCATAGCACTGATCACTAAACTTTTTTAAAACAGTTATATCAGTTTTACGATGTTAAACTATAAGGATTGAAACATAGTTCTATCAACACATACTTTTAACCACTTTGAGTTCTACTTATAAATAATATTTTCAAGTATATATAGCTTTTAAAGTCCTTTTCTAAGAATATTTTTATCAGTTCTTTAATATATTTTTCATTTTCAATCGCCTGTTAATAAATATTGAAAAAACTGTTGTAGTTTTGTGAAGGTTTTACTGTGTGATTTTAGAAATTGCGTAAAATGTCCTGGATTTTGATATCAGTGATTAAGTTTATTACATTTGCTTATAAATTACCATCATGAATCACCGCACATTCATGAATAATAGTTTGCTTATATCCGTTTGAACAGACATTGCACAGTAAGTTTTTCTTAGGCTCGCACAACTGGAACGTTTTTATTAAACATTGAATGTTTATTTCATTTTCATTGCAATGGCAAATGTATATTGCTTGATCGGCCATTGTTTATTCACAACTACGTGGAAAAATGCAGAAGCAGCAGGAGTTGAAACAGTTTTTTTGTTTTCAAAAATAAGGTTCTTTCTTAAATAATGATTTTTTCTTTTTTTCATTTTATTTACATGTATATACACTTGTACAAAGCAGAAGAAATCACAGGGTAAAACTATAGGGTAATATTATTTTTTCAATGACTCGAAACGAGAAATGACTAGAATAGAAACACAATTTTCTTCCTTTTAACAGCTGATTTTATATATATTGTCATGACCTCATTACAGCATTGAGCAAGTTTTAGCAGTGCCTTTATATGAAACGCATAGTTAAAAACAGGATTCCCTGCATCCAATAGATTTCATTCTTTTTTATGCATGGATTTAAAAGGTAATTTTACGTTTTTTATGAATTCACATTGTTTTTCTAAAATCTGCAACACCCCAGCATTAAAAAATTGTTATTTATATGATTAGTAATATGTATTTCAGCACTATGACCATTGTCATAACACATTGCCAAGTCTCATAGGATTGGTATAATTCAAGATTTAGTTTTCTTTTTTCTTTCTAAGTTTACACAAGTACTATAAATAAAATTGGTAACCTCTAAAAAGATTAATGAAAATGTTACCAAGAAATCTTTTTAATAAGTATGCTTAAATTAATATTGACTTTCCCAATTGTGAAGAAAATAAAATTATACTTTGTTGATTTTCACGAAATCTTTCTTATAAGAATAGAATAACTAACTAACTAACTAACTCTATGTGTCCCGAAAGTGCATTACTGCCTTTGCAAGAGAAGAAGCTTTCGTTGGATCTAGTTTATACTATGTGTTCCTACTTTTGCATAATCCCTGATCTTTCTAATGCTCTATTTTCTCATTTAGAGGTTAAAATTTTGAAAAGTGTTTGCATTTTCTTCTATTTTGAGTACATAATTGGACTAACCAAGTTCCCTACTTTGAAATCCCAACCCTGTTTGATCTGTGATATCACTATAAAAATTTCAGTTATTCCGCTATGCATTCGTGATTCAAAGTATACAGCTAATGTTTCACAAGCATATACGAACAGACATGATTATAATTAATATATTTAAACCTTCAAAATTTTGAAAATTTACATCATTATATTCCGAACTGCCTTGATTTTAGTTAACATTTATTATATCGGAAACCAATTTTAAGTTTTCCTAATACTCATTTTTTTCTTACTTTTTAGCATAGCTAACTCTTTTTAGTATTCATTTCTTTAGTTTTGAGTATTAAACATTTTAAGAAATATAACAATAATAATAATATTGTCTATTGGTATGTTTTACTCGAGTTTTATCAATTTAGTGTATACGATGATATAGGTTCACACCAACTATTTATGACGTTACTAAAATCATTTGTCAGGTTACGGTTGATAAATTTCCAATATTGTCTATCGTTTATTCATAACTTATTTCATCATTATATCGGCATGCATAATATATGCTTAAATGGAACGAATCCATAATTAATTCCGGATAGAGGTAGTTTATGAAAAAGAGAAAAGTGTACTTTTACCATCTTTTTTATCTTGTTTGCTAGTGCCTATACTCTTGATTTACACATTGTGATTGGTCTTGTACTTTTTGGTATTTCTGCATATGTATTTCAGCTTTAGTAATTTTGTTAATGAGTGTTAGCATTTGTTTCTTATTTTCAGTTTTTCTTTTACTTCTGTTTTAAATTCCTGTACTCTTTTTACAATTTTATTATAATTACTATGGCATGATTCAAATATAAATTGATAAAGTAATTGTACGAACATTATCCAGATTAATGTATAAAGAGAAACAAATCATTACAGATTATATATATATATATATATATATATATATATATATATATATATATATATATATATATTAGTAACAAAGATGTTTTACATCTTATATTACACTGTTTGTGGTCTTTTCGTGAGCATATGAAATTAAAAAAAGAAAAAATCAGACAATACATTTTCCACATAAATTTAACAAGCGATGCAAGATGAAAACATGTCTATAAAGGTTAAAGACACATTATAGTACATTGCTTCACTCTGTTGCGTGTCGACCTTTGCTTGCTCCTTGCTCAGTGATATCGTGTCTGTGGGATTTCCCTGGGTGCATTGTAAAATCAACTTTTTAAAAGTGATATAATGAAGTAAACCAACGAGCATTACCCTTAATGTTAGACTGAAAGATTTTATTTTTCAATATCTGTTAAGTTGCACAGTTTATAGAATACTGTAATTGAATGGTGACCTGCTTGTTCTTTTTACGTCATATCGTTAATAAAAAGCGTGCATATTGTCGCCACAAGAGAACATTTGCTGCTGACATGCATGGGAATATTTCCACGTAGTTCTGCTACTATGTATTAAATTGCATGCTGTTACATAATAAGGCTTACTGCATACAAGTATTGTTCCTGTATAGAAGATGGTTTGCCTTATCGTCAGTGCAAAGATTTTTTAATTGTATTATTTCAATAAAAAAGCAGTATTGAGTAAAATTAAGATTTAGACATTTTCAATGAGAGCATAATTTGTCTCGAAAAGGTTCCCGCAATGCGAACTAGAGGCTTGTTACAATTAACGTGAATGTTTTTCTATTAGCGTGTGTTCTTTCACCGAATACAGAGTTGTCTAAAAGTTCATAAACAGTTTTTCTACTTTAAAAAACACTGCTTTGTTCTCTTATTATCCAATAAAAATATTTAAAACAAAACATGTGGTGTTTGGTATCTGTGCTACAACATTTGAACCTGTGATTCTATTGGGCAAAGCAGAACAATTTGGTGTACAACTGAACTTTGAAGAATGGCAAATATTATGTACACGTATCGACCAAACGAATGATTATTTTCATAATGAGCTAAATGTGATCTTAGTCAAATCATTAGACTCAAATCTAGAAGTGCTGCGTACAGTCCTCGAAAAGAAGATGGTGCTGTTACGTAAAAAAGAGTACATTGCATGAAATCCGCAACATGGTGTATCTAACGCAATCGGATTTTTTATTCTTTCTTAACCAGTTTCGATTACCAAAATCTATGCATTGTTATGGTTATAGACGAATTTATCCCATGAAACATACATATACATAAAAACTCAAGTTGGTCGTATGCTATTCACTTATTTACTTACTTTCAGGGCTCTAATCAAAACTCTCTCACGTGGCCCTGCTTTAAATAATATATGTACTACGTTTTCAAGCATATGCATTACTATTTCTGTTTGTTGATGCCTTCAGTTGATATTAGCAGATTTTGTTCGTTATCATGCTTCTTTTTCACAATTGTTAGTCTCTTGTAAACATGTATTCTGGGACTTTGAATAAAGAGTTGAGAAAACGACTCTTTTGTTTAAAGTATAATACCGACATGATACTAAAACATTAATGTTACGAAAAAAACAACTGGAAAATGTGACTATGAGGAAAACAATAATAAGCTGAGGGTAAGAAAGGAACAATTGCTAACCGTATTCTACACAAACCTAGGTATAATTTACTCTAATGTATATACAAATGAGTTCCTCTCTCTCTATTAATCTAAGGAATAGCGCGTTTAACTTTAATAACTGTGGAAAATTCATTAAGATGTTTGGATTGACGAACAAAGTCTTGTATTGCTTATGCAAAATACATCTACAGTGCTGAAATCAATAGTTCGTATCATTCTTCACGACAAATGTTATTCTGAAAATAGCCTAAGCTCTCGCTAAATAAATACAATCAACAAGCTGTCATTCAATATTTCTATTTTGAACTATACATCTTCGTAACTATACGGATGCTGACTCAGTGGTCGCCTCTTGTGTGGAATTTGCAAGAAAATAGCCTCAGTTCTGAAAAGGACACGTATCCATCTGTGTTAGCTTAAAGTTCATAATCATACGATTGCATACATAATCAAAATCCTACCATCACTATGCGCTTAGTGTACGTGTTTTAAGTATAAGAATCCATCTAGTTCTCGTCAAAAGCTTAGATACAACTTTAGAACCACGTGTCATATAGCCTAACTGCTAAAGTATGTAAATCAGATCAACCTTTTTTAAAAATAATAATCTAATAGCACCATGGTCCTTAGTATGATAACACAATCCCAATGGTTTAAATGTTACATTAAGCTGTAGGTCCTCATCTCATATAACTTCGTTGCTGAACACCGTTGTTAACAACATTATCATTAAGTATCTTAACTGAGGCAATTCTACCATGCAAATGCCATGTCAGATAAATTTCCAGTATATTAAATAAAAATAAAATTGTTTTCAGCTTATGTACAACATGTCATGAGTTCGAAAACCATGGCAAGTTTTCGTTAGTTAAATGTTGCAATCGTAATTAACATACAACTTATAGCTGACTTTTCTTCCCTCCTTTTTTCCATGAATACATATTTAAAAGTACTTGTTTAAGTATCCCAGGGATCCCAGGTGCAATTATTATTATTATTATTGACCAAATAAGATTGTTGTGAACAATATCCTACTCGGGGATTTTTTCTTGCCTCACAAATTTTCACTCTTATAGTGGTTTTCAAAACTAGACCAACTTGTATTATCGGCCGTAAAACTGTCATATGGTTTTTAGCGGCCACGTGCAGTTTGTCAACCAGTTGGATGTTGCCGATATTACAAAAGCTTAGCAGCTCTTCCCGTCGCCAGGGTAAACAATGAAGTCTCGAACTATTCTTTCTCAGTGTTGCAAACCAATAAGCAGATAAATAAAGAAGAATAACCATTTAAAATAGGGATAAAATACATACAGGTCATTCGACAACTAATTTTTTCTCCTTTTAATATAATAATAATAATAATAATAATAATAATAATAATAATAATAATAATAATAATAATAATAATATGATAGTTTTTACGTCCGAGCCGTTTCGGGCTACTGTGCATTTCCGGTAATGATCGGAAAATAGAATCGATCCTGGACCGCCCGTTGGACCGATATTGTATTTTTACCCGTATAAATCGGGTTTGCCCGATTGAACCGTATGAATAGGGTTGGCTTAGTAACACCGTTTTTACGAAAACAAGCTTAGTCTGTCAAGACTGTAAGTAGTGTGTTGTTTCACTTTCTTATCGTAACACAAATTGTTCTAATTATCACGTAGGAACTCGTAACGGGTCTATCGGGTCAAACGATCCAAACAGGCGAAACACGGGTCAAACGGGTTTATCAGGTCTAAGGATCGAGTAAACCAAACGCAATGGTTATCGGGCGGATACTGTTTACCTGAAAAGTTGAAGCACTAATTATAGGTTAAATTCAATCTTAACAGCTCTAATTGTTTGCATACACTTTTTTTTAGTTTGCCGACCAACGAACTTGCGGATACATAAGTATAAATGCTCAAATCTAAATTATTGCATTATATTATTGCAATGAGCGTGAACGTTATTTACTATTAGGAGTTAGCACAATGCACTAATGTTAGTCTTCTATAAATGGCATTATTATTATTATTATTATTATTATTATTATTATTATTATTATTATTATTATTTCTTCTTTATGCCCTTCATGCAACTTAGAATCAATCTCACATAAAGCACTATATGAGACCTGATTGAATATTATTTTGAAAATTCTCACATAAACAGATAAAATAAACAATTGGAACTTGACACTTCAAGAGTTTAAAACATGTCCTCGTTTTAGTTATCCTCACTTCCTGAGGAGGATTGATCCATCTCGATGACAACACGATCCTTGTCTTCATCAAATACATTTTGCAAGACACGATAACTGTTCAATAACCTGGGAAAACTATTAATATTATTATTATTATTATTTATTATTATTATTATTTATTATTATTATTTATTATTATTATTATTATTATTATTATTATTATTATTATTATTATTATTATTATTATTATTATTCGACAGGCCATCTGTCTATAATGACAATTTAAAACTTTTCTTTAAAAAAGAAATGATTGAAAAGCATTCTATTAAGTACCTAGATCCTCTTATTTATTAAGGTATGCAGGTTAATATCTGAATAATAAAGTTATCATTATTAATTTCCTGTGTATTGTATCCTAATTTGTGACTTGTCCAGTTTTTATCGTTCAGTAACGAGACGAATCCCATTAGAAAGAAACTGATCAATTATTGGCCTGTCTAACTATATCATGAAGTTAGAAATAATGTAGTTACGACCAGAGCAGACAAAGAGACAGTATCTTTATTAAGCCTATTACTAATATTATTATTATTAGCAATAATAATAGGCCTAATTATAACTAAATTCCTCGCACAACAGCGCACAACAACTTAGAAGGCCTGGATTTACGGCACTCATTCCTGTATGGTAATGTGTTGTCAGCAGATCGGCTACCCTCGCCATTAATGCTTGCTTTCTAGTAGTATAGACTGTACTTCTCCCCGTAATTCGTTGCCAACTCCCTAAAATTAAATTATCTGTTTTTCTACTATTTTATTAAATTTTTACGAATTTTATCCTATTTTTGGTACAATTTATGGTGATTTTATACAATTTATGATAATTTTATACAATTTTTGGTGATTTTCCTTACATTTTGCCATTTTTAGAGTGATTTTCAGAATTGTCATCAAACAAAAAATATTGTAAAATATTTTTGATAATATACTTTGACATCTAAGAGGCTAACACTTGATGGAAACACATAAATGGTTAACAATACAAAGGTTACTTACCGTTCTTCCCAAGCCTCTATGAAACTTGATCCTTCCCTTTCTTATTCCTCCCTGAAGTGGTGAAGAATAACTGAATGAGCTTGAGGAGATGCCAAGAGTGGTTTATGTTAATCTTAAATAGAACTGGTGTTTATATTTTAGAAACTAATTGGAAATGGTTGAAGGAAGAAGACACATATAGTGAAAGAATGTTGGGTCCTAAGGTCAGGTACCCATTGGGAGAAAGGAGCAGGAAGTGGAGGAGGGCGTAGTTGATATACCAATATCAGCTCAAAATTCACAGCTGGATATTTCCAGGAAACAATGGAGAAGCATAGCATTCGAAAGGATAGAGTATTATCTTCGTGCCACATAAATTTGATGCTTTTAGGTTTAAAAGAATAGAAGTTATAGACATTTGAAATTGACAGATTGCTTTGGAAGAATGCTGTAGTTGTTGGAAGCAGAATACCCTATTATGTATTTGTCGCGTAAATCTGTTGCTTTTATTTTAAAAGAAGTGTAAATGTGAAGAATACAGTATTGTTTAAATGACATAGGATGATAGGTAAGGGGAGGGAGGTTGAGAAGATGTACAGAATCCTTTGACGGCATGTAAAGAAAGGAAGAGTGCCATGTAGTATGAATGTTGGTGGTCTAGATGGTTGGGGTGAAACGTGAAGTCCTTTGTTGAGTAAAGGAACCCTCTTTAATTGGCTTGTCACTTGTCAACCAGTTTGTTAATGACTCTGCTACCTGAGGTTAGAGAAAAATCGACCCTTGTTTACCTGAGTTTGAATAGATTAAAGAAAGAATAAAATCTTTACCTAAGCTGTGTCTTCGTTTTCTGCTTTTGCAACAAAGCTTCAAACAAGATTTCCTTAAGATATTTTTGCATAAATTAGTTTAATTTTTTAAAAAGTAGATTAATGAATTAATTATTTATGAATATTAATTAATTGGTAATGAAAGGGTTAGAAAGAATGATTTTTCTTGTTTAACGTTTATTTTAGAGGTATATTGTGATATGTATAGTATAGAGTAGTACATATTGTACAGAAATGTATCAGATATTGTGGGAGGAAACAGACGCAACTTTAAGAAAAGTATTTTATGTATTTATATGGTATTTTCACTAGCTGATATGGGATTTTAGCATAGAGTATCATCTTTTGAATGATGTTTGGGTATATTAGTGTACGAAAGTTAGATGAATGACAAATTATACATACATACTTACATACAGATATATATATATATATGAATAGTTTGTGAATGGGTGTATGTATGCATATTGTTTCTGATATGTGGACAGGAATATATGTACCATATTGCCTGCATATCATCTTTCGTTTGCATGCAAGTGTTTTAAGCATGTGTTGATGGGTTGCATAACCTTTTTGATATAATTGTAGGATGGATAGCTTGTACCTTCTGGTTTGTATTGTAGAGTTATATTTTGCGACTTTTTATGCGTGTAAGGGTTTTAACCATCCCTTGAATATAATGTTTGGTTGGACAACCTCCAACTTTTGGAATGTATTGTAGGGTTATATATTGTGACTACTTATGTGTGTAAGTGTTTAACATTACCTTGAATGTAATGTTGGGATATATATTGTGATTTTTACGTATGTAGGTGTTTGTTAGTCATGTCCTAGTTGTATTTAAGCACAATTGATATCACTGTCGTATAATCCATTTACTTATTTATATCTTTTAACTAAAGTCTTCTAATGAAAATATTGGTACGTTTACCTACTTCTAAGATGATTTATCATGTAGAAGACATTATGACGTTAACATGGCTTCCAACTTAGGATGATTTATTGCAGGAACATAAAATATTATAAATACGTATAAATAACCTTATATGAAGCATACGTATTGTTTCTTTATCTTATATAGAATACATATACTTCGCAATATATCAATATTTGTTTGTATATAGGTATAGGAATAAAACGTAATATTGTTAATTGTAACGATTTATTTTATTTATATAGTCTACAATATTCTATTTCTAATATTGGCATATACATATTTTTAAATAAGATATTTACTATACTTACAATATTATTTAATAACTTATTCCCATATTTACATTATATATACGTAGAAGTACCAACTGATGGGTGTTGTGAAAAACTTATGAACATATTTGAGGAAATTATAATTATGTTACGACACAATGTTACCTTTACACAGTTTACTATTTACATATTTACTTATATACTTATATATACACAATACCAATCATTTAACACATTTAATACTTTGATAACCATATGGCAATGTCCTATAGTCAGTAATACTGTCATGATTTAATCGTCGTCTTTTATTTACAACTTTTTTATGTGTTTTAGTTTCAGACTTGGATACGATAACAAACTCTGGTTTTCGTACAATTCTTCCTGGATTGTTTAACTGCTTTTTGTCAACTTTATCCCGAACTAGTTGATGAAAATGTTCAAAGTTAATTTCTTGTCGTGTACGATGATTTAAAGTTATTCCTCTAATTTTAAATACATAATCTACTTTTCCCGTTTCAACTTCTTTCATTCTATAGGCATAATTTTTTGGCCCTAATCCTATAAATGCATCAATTTCCCATCCCTCAGGAACTTCATTAGTTAGTTCACCCAGGTAGGAACCCAAAGAAAGTGGAGGCTTTTCATTACGTCGCTGTACAAACATAATACTATTAGTGTCACAGTACAATACACGATCAGGATGTACAGCTGTTAATAACTCGTAAAGTTTTAGACGTGCCCACGAGATGATGAATGCTGCAAGGACAACATTTGAAAATTCCCATGGTTTGTTTTTTGTTTTCAATGTTTTTATATGATACAATGAGATGTTGCTCTCCAATAGGTAATACAGTTTGTACCTCATATTGTGGTGCGCATACATAACTTAAGAATTTTTCTGGAGTATCTACAATTACAGATAGAGATAAATCTGTTCGCTGTCCCAATTTTCCGTATAAGGAATTGAGGAATATTTTGGAAATATACCTTAGACCAGGATTTGATTCAATGTTATTTTCCGTTAACTGAATGCATTCATTCACATAATGGTCTGCAATATATTTCTCTTTGTCTTCTCTACTTTTGCACCAGCTAAGAGACCCTGAAGACTCCTGTTTCATTTTTAGGAAGGAATTGACATAACCTTTAAACAGATTATCTTCCGATCCGGATAATTTCAATCCCCAAATTTCAACAATTTGTAGAATTTTGTATCCGTGCTGTAAAGTTACATGAAGTTCAGGTGTACAGTATGTACCAGTGATGACACGCTCGGTATCATTATGCATGCAATTGTTATTACTTTGGTTCATACACGTACGGCATAACCCAAACAAAAGGCGTCCATTACACGTATATGGTAAAATTGGAAAATATAAGTCTTTTGGAGGTAAGATGGTGCATTTGACTAATCCATGAATACTTTTCACTTGTGGAAAGTCCGGACCCTTGTATATTTTTGGTTTACCTATAGGCAATGGCTTACGTGCCATCACCCAAGGATATAACGATGTTACATCATAATATGCCACAAAATCTTCGCTGGTACATTCGTACAATGCATTGAAACATTCGGTACGTCCACCATGAAAACTATCTTTAGGTACCAAATGATCGACAAGATCATGACACTGTGTTTGAATAAACTGTTGTAATTTTTGTCGTTTTTTTACCAGGTGGTCCCATTCGCATTCCCACATTTCAATGTCATTAAGATTTAATTTTTTAAGTAAGGCTATTTTTGTGATGGTTTTTTCATACCGATCTTGTAGTGATGTACCTTGCTTAGAGGTGGAATTCAATGATACGTGTCGAAGTGTAGGATAACAGTTTAAGCACCCGTGATAGTAACTCCCATGAAATTCGTAAACTGTATTAGTTTTACTTTCAAATCCATCGACCTTATACCTCCCAAATCGTTTTTCCAAGCCATTTCCGGAAAGGCGGATTTCATTACCAGTAGTACGTTCTACGTATCATAACCAGTACATTTCCTTTAGTCTTTGACGATCACGATGGTCAAACCCATAGGGTGGAATAATTGGAATAATTTCTTTGGGTAAATATAAGGTACGATTCGTGAGTATTGCCAAACTAGTAATAGTTGGCGCGACGATAAAACATTGGATACCATTTGTTTTGTCTTCAATTAAGTTTGAAAATTTAATGACAGCCTCTGCTAAAATTTTGACATCATTTCTACAATATTCTATCATTTTCTTTTGGAGATGATACTCCTCATCACTTGCAGCACGTTTTTCGTGCCAGACGATAAGTTGGTTTCGATCTTCAGTGCTCCTTGAATCAGGATCAAAATACTTTAGCTCAGGAATTTTGCCTATATAATTTTGGTTGTGTAATGTATTAAACAAGTATGGGAAATCTCCCTTTCGTAAATGTGCAGAAAGAGCTAACGTTTTAGGTAATTTGAATAATTTAACTCCCATATACAAATATGTGTCACGGAAGTAAATCTTTGTCCTAAACGCATTTCAACAATTTTTTGCCCTGACATTATTACTTCAGGTGTAAAATAATGGTTTATTATCAAAGTTTTAGCACAGAATTGCATATCATAATTACTGCCATTGTGAGAAAGTACAATATTTTTTTTAAACATTGGTCGAATTATTAATACATGACTAACAAATCCATCAATATTGTGGAAATCAAACGAACGGAATCCATTTTTATCTCCGCATACAAAACATGCATCATCAAGTTTCATGTCCTTATGTGGAGAAACGTATTGCAATTTTTGCTATACTATAGTAAAACCTAATCATGAATATTACATGAAAGTGAATGAAAGAAGAAAATCAAAAAAGCAAACGAATAAACTATCATGGAGAAGAAAGCTATGATTGTATTTTACGATATTGAATGTACCCAAGATACGAAAATAGAAGATGACGACGCAAACATATATGTACATATACGTAATGTCTTGGTTTGTCAGCATGCATGTTACCGTTGTTATGAAGGTAGGAACATAAAAATGATTGTATCGTTTGTTTAAAACGAGAAAATATATTTGATGGAGAAAATGTAATACAGTACAAGATATTCTAAAACATCTACAAAAACGATGTCCAGACATTAAATCAGCAACATGCATTGCACACAACTCGAAAGGGTATGATGAACATTTCATCATTAAAACCATGGTTGAGAAGATGAATTGGACTCAAGAAAGGATCATGAATGGAGCGAAAATTCTATCTCTAAAGTAGGAAACGTAAACCTCATTGATTCACTATGTCCTATGCCCTTAAGTAAATTAAGTGGTGCGTTTGGTCTTTAATCTTGCAAACATATATCCCATACTTTTTCAATCAACGTGAGAACCAAACATATGGAGGTACATTTCCAGACATTAGGTATTATGGAGCAGATACCATGAAAGTAGATGAAAGACTCAAGTTTCTGCAATGGTATACTGAACATCGTAAGGACACCTTTAAAATGAAAGAAGATCTCATCAAGTATTGTGTACAGGATAAAGGTTTACGCCGAGCATGTATTTCCTTTATGAATATATTTAAATCTGATTGAATGCATTACAATCGTAGTACATGTAATTTGGTGTATCGAAGAAATTTCTTAAAGGAAAATACGATTGGTATCATACCAAAGACGGGTATCGATGGAGAGATGTACAATCAATTGAAGCAGTACAATGGATAGCTTGGGAAGAAAAAACAAGAGACATTAAATTGCCAATGCTGCACGTAGTAAGGAAAACCGAATTGCATCAATGAATGTAGATACTGAATGGACAGACCCCAATTCAGGAAGGATACACAAGTTGTAGTATGAAGGATGTTGGACACATCACTAGTTTTTGCTACCCTAACGACAAAGATAAACCCATATATAACAATGCTTCTACAGATACCATGGAATTTCGATATGAAGCAACAAAGAAGATTCAAAAATCAAAGGATTTCGGTTGTGAAGTGCACGAAATATGGGGCTGTGAATTTAAAAAAGAATTGGCAGGAAATGAAGAGATGAAGAAGTATGTTAGTAGTCATCCATACACAATGAAAACACCGTTGAATCCTCGTGACGCTTTTATGGAGGATGTGTGAATGCCATACCTTTGTATCGTAAAGCACGTGAATCTGAAGAAGAAACAATCTGATAAAAAGATTATACTAGTCTTCATCCTTAAGAAATTTCAATTTGTCACCCCACTATCTATCTGCCTGGAGATTCAAATATTCCCAGCTTTGAAAAAGTAGAAGGATTAAATGTAGTTAAGCAAATTATTCTACCTCCAAAAACTCTTCCATCCTGTTTTACCATACAAATCAAATGATAGATTGATGTTTCCTCTTTGTTGTACATGTTGTCATGAATTAAACCAGACACCTTGTAATCACAGCGATAAAGACCGAGTTCTACATGGTACATTGGGTAGCAGATAAAGTAAGAAAAGCAGTGGGAAAAAAATACAAAATAATGGAGAGTCATGAAATTTGGGCATATGGTGTTGTTCAATATGATGGAGAAATAAAAAGTGGAGGCATATTTGCAGAGTACATAAACACCTTCCTGAAAGCAGAAAAGGAAGCTAATGGCTGGCATCATGGTGTGAAACAGATGAACTAACGGAGAAATACAGGAATTTTATGAAAAGGAAGGAATACATCTAGATGTAAAGAAAATTATACATAATGCAACACTTAGAAGTTTAGCTAAATTAATGCTAAATTCATTTGGGGAAAAATTTAGTCAACGCGAGAACATGGGCCATGTAAGCATTATTAATGACCCCAAGGAATTATATGAGAAATTAACATCCCATAAAATAGACGGACATCAAATATTTCCAGTAAATGATGATATGTTGTATGTATATTGGCAATACAATGACCAAGCCGCTGTTTCACTACCAACAGTAAAAGTTGTCTTAGCCGCATAAACAAAAGCACAAGTGACTTTGGAATTATACAAGTAATTAGAACAACTACAAGAAGCAGTATTGTATTTTGATACTGATTCAGTTGAAAAGAAGCATTCTTGTATTAACATTAATCGTGAGTGGGAGATTGCAAGGACAGGACAGGGAATGTCGCTGGCCCCCTTTCTGAATTCAAAACTGTCGTGAAATTTTTGAATGAAATATAATCTAATTAAATATGAATAAAATAAATGGATTTTATAATTCTAACTTCAAATGTTTGTTGTTGGGTTGACTAATTCATATCGGATTTAAGAAGAAATATCAAAACTATCTTAATGACCGTGTGAGTAGCAACAACTCCGCTACAATCCCTCTTTTCAGGTTTTAGTAGAAATAGAGAAAGAAAGTGAGAAAGAGAAAAAAGAAGGTAGGGAGGAAGAGAAAAGGAGAAGAAGGAAAGGAAAAAGAAGATAAGAAATCTAAGGAGAACGAGTTACTGGATAATTATGGGAATATGGTGAAGAACGTTGAATAATTTCTAAAAGGTACTCTGTATTCAGAATGTTATTGCTCAAGGATTGACATTGTAAGGATCCGGAATAGACACATGTTTACTCATACAACCCAGACCTAGATCCAGGCAAATACGCCAGTAAGAGTTGACCCGACCTACCCCGGTTGACGAGAAAGTTTAGTTTAATTGTTTGTCCATTATTTTAGAGCGAAGGTTACCTAGTATCCAGGTTCGGAACTCCAAGATTCAGAGATCGATCACATATTTGAATCAGCCAGGAAGGAAGAAAAATTATTCGAGTAATGCGTACTTTTGTCACCAATGAGAATTTTGATATTTCTGAAAGATCGTCGTTTATTCAGGCGTATCCTGTTATTTTGGCTTTTCTCACAGAGCCGATTATAACTGGTTTTAGACTTTATTTTATAACCTTAGTTATGCATTATAAAACCATTACAGTAAACCAACGTCAATGTTAGAACTTAAAGTTAAAATTTATCACTCAGTCACACACACAAACACACGGGACAGCGTATAAACAAGGATAAAATGTTCTAAAGAAAACCACATAACTAAATTGAACTATACAATTTATTCCATTTAAGGGGCCGCGGTGGCTCAGTGGTAGAGCGTTCACCTCTGGTGCTTGCGGTTCCGGGTTCGATCCCAGCCCCCGCCAAGTGAACTTTGTGGTGGACAAACATAGTTTGCGTGGGTTTTCTCGGGGTTCTCCCGTTTCCTCCCACTTTCTTCATTCCACCATTTCATTCATTTCTCATAATCACCGTCTCCTTTAGCCTCACCGGCATAACCGTGGGACGTAAAACTCAAAGATTTATTCCATTTAAAAAAATATTAGCCATTCAAGACATATTCGAAATATATTGAAAACAAAAAATTAGTTGAACATCAACTGCTGAATGGCGTATGAAAATACACACACACACACACACACACACACATATATATATATATATATATATATATATATATATATATATATATATATATATATATATATATATTAGCAAGGAGATTAGTAGGAAAACATTTATGGTACAAAAAACTTATTTACGTAAACGAATATATTCTTTTTTTTAATATTAAAAAACTGTAAAGAATTAGATGAGTCCTTTCTCATGTATAAAATTTACGTTTTATTCATTCATTCCTCTTTTCTTTTTTAGTTATTTTACGAGTCCTATCTCGTAACAAGCGACGAGTGTCCATATCACACAGACCGCTAAGCAATTTTCTGTGTCAATTCATTATGCTATTATATTTTTATATGCATATATATATATATATATATATATATATATATATATATATATATATATATATATATATGTTCATTACAAACAATATCGACTTCCTTCGTAAGAGCATTTGGGACACTTTCCCTTATTTAGGTTGTAAGAAACAAAGTTCTATCCCCAATCATGGATGCTATTTTATATCCTCGGTTAGTCAGTCACTAGTTATTTTGTAAATCAACTATAAATCATTATATCCTACAGTAGGCGCACACACTACTAAGCTAAAACTGCCAATTTCTCGTTTGTTGGAGATTCAAAATTTTATTAACATTATTCGTTCCCTCTTTCGTTCGGAGATTGTGTATATCAACGCACAGAGGCTA
This sequence comes from Thermobia domestica, assembly GCF_964235325.1. NCBI lineage: Eukaryota > Metazoa > Arthropoda > Insecta > Zygentoma > Lepismatidae > Thermobia > Thermobia domestica. Next base: position 205,163,569 of record NC_137458.1, on the reverse strand, counting down.
GGGTAAAACACACTGATTAGGTTGTAAAGGTTCGGATAAGAGGAACGGATTTTAGACGAAAGATTGGTACAAGGGTGTTATGTTGGTGAACTTAAAAAACGGGCTTGATGGTACTTTAGGGTTCCGAAATACGACCATCGCTTATGACGTATTACATTCAATTTATATTTTAAAAATGAGGTTAAAAATCACATATAGCATTCAGCAAATCTACAAAAGATAAACAAAAATTATTTTTGTATGCGGCGGTATTTCTAAAATCTATCTTTCACGTTCGTCGAATGTATCGAGCTATGACAACCAATAATTGCTCGGGGTAAGTACTAAACCCTTTATAATATTCATTTTCTCAATTCAATTATACAGTTTACTTCCATATCATATTCACTTTTCACATACATTTACATTTCATCATATACATATATTTTCAATAACTTTCTATACATTATACTTAAAGAAAAACCCCGAGAAATAATTCACGAATAGTTTGCAACACTTTCAACAAATGAGAATCTCCGACATCCCTTATAATCAACGAATTTTTCCGCTCATAAACATAACATTCGTATTTCAATATATTTCGTTTAAACAGTAGACCCTTGATATATAAGGCAGGCACTTACACATAATTATAAACCTAGAGTTCATTTCACTACTCCATCGGCCCAAACTACTACAATGTTAACATTTATTAAACCTTATAGCAGCAATGTAGAAATAGCTGGTACTTTAACATAGAACTTCAGACGGACAATTACGAAAGAATGAGAACAAAACATTATGGTGTACTGGACCAGCATTCACCACGCGATGGGTCAAATACGGTAAAAAACAGTCCCTCAATACTTCACGTCGATGAATATCTCCACGAATCATGTCCCAGGACGTCTCAGTTATTAAATTAGGTTCAAAAGCTATATACTGAATTATCAATATTTGTAATGTTCAATACTTGGGGGGAGGTTAAAATTAAAAAAATTGAGGAAGACAATTGAGAGATAGCTGAAGGGGGAGAAAGAGAAAAGTGGCGCCAAAGGAATAAGCTAGAACACTACGACTACAAAGACAAGTGGTCGAATTTCGTCTTAGAACAATCCAAATATACTTATATATGCCGAAAAGTGGCTCACTTAAATGCGCGGCAAAATGGGAAGTCTTGTTGCCAAGAAGCAAGTCTGTGTCTTGTAAATAAAAACTTCACAAGTTATTGCTTGTGAAATTATTATTTAGTAACCGTAATCCGGCCCACACCAACAAGGGAAAGGAAAAAAGGGGGAAAGGGCAAGATTGTCATTGCCCTGCATTTTGATATTTGTAGAACAATAAAAAATATCCGACCCCTCAGAAACTAAGAATTCCGAGGACAGTCTGGAAAAGTAGAGTGAAGTTAATAGGATAGAAAACTCCTAACTGGGGATTTGCCAAAATAAAAAAATATTAAATAAGTTGGAATTTTGTACTGGTGATTTATTTGCCAAATCTCACAACTGGCTCCATCTTTCGCAAGAAAGCCACGTCTTGAGATGTCGATTAATTTCCATAGCTATCTAAGACTAAAAGAAAAATGAAAATATCTGCAGGGGAGAGAGACGGTCGACACCCGAGTACGAAACTACCTGAGTTTACTGTATTTAAATTACGAAATTGTTTGACTCTATCCATTTTGTCACCTCTACAAACAAGGATAACTTAGTTGGAATAGGTGACTTCAAAAAAATTTTAACGTTGCAGGTTAACCTCAAAACAAATGCATATAATTCAACGGCACTATGTTTTTAATCAGCTATTGTACTTCCGTGATTAATTGTAAAATATTTCGAATGGTTTATTAAATGATGTTATTCAACCCGCTAAACTCGATTCTCAACGAATAGATACTATTACTCTGATCGCAAAACTGCGAACTGCTAACATAGTCCGTTGACTAAAACACACCTACACCCTTGTGAGAGGTTATAGTGTAGAGGCCAGTGCTCAAAATATCTTTCATTATATGTAAATATTCATCACTTTACCTAGCGGTAAATAAATACATTGACCATATATATATATATATATATTCATCACACTCTAATACATATATTCACTAGTGGACACACTATACTTTAAGTATACTGGAAACTGTTCAAAGCAGTCATATCATATAATTACGACATATATGTCACTACAAGAGTAATCGCGCACGGACCAATACACAAAAACATCTCACGAACCCAGACCTTCTTCAATGAAATCTAAACTATATACTACTTCACAGTTTAGAAATGCATATAAGTTCAAAGAGCAACAATATTACCAACGATACCGTAGTATTAATTAAATGCGTTTCTATTCTGATGGCAACGATTAGGTTTATTCTACAGCCAGTGGCGGCCGCTGGATTGTGGTTTCGGGTGTTGCAGTACGAACGATAAGGGACAGAAGATACAAAGTTGACTCATTGACTAATCAGCATAACTTTAGATGCAAATGCTATGTGATATGTTAAAGTAAATTAAATTCTGTTTTTAAAAAATAAAAAATGCAGAACATTTTATCCGATTAATCATCTTAATTAATTAGTAAGTTCATTCTCTTCTCTTTGATTGGAGCAAATCTGTCTAATACATGCTGGTTCAACTCTGGTATTCTTAGTGTCAGGTTTTTTCGATGAAAAGCATAGCCAATGGTGATAACCTTTCTTGGGACATTCAATTCCTTGAAAGTGTCAATTCTTTCTCATGTGGAAAAAACTTTTCGCCTTTTGCTGACGTTATAGGTACTGTTAATATTAATTTCAAAGCTTTGTAGATTTACTAAATATTTTTTCTAGATTATTGCGAACGATTCATTCTAGCAAACTCAGTCCTTGACAGTGATTCGAATTCCTCTTCAGCGTTGACTCAAGAGAGTTCGTAGTAGAGATTAGTGTTATAAAAAATGTACATTGAACACACTTTATTCACAGTTTATCCAGGAAAATTTAAAATAAATTGAGGAAATGTATCTGGTGCAAACAACACCACTGCATAAGATATCCTGTAAATTTAAACTGGATTTTTTTTCGAACACTCTCCTGAATTGCCCTTTGCTTGTTTTTTCAAAGCCTTAATTGCAAATTTTTCCTCAGTTGAAAGCTGGTCAATGTTTTTGTAAGTTATTTACAGAAGTCATGGTATACAATTCATTCAGAATTTGTAGGTTATTTACAGAATTAAAGCACACACAATAAAATTAAACCTAATAATTAAAAACCAAACCAGCTGTTACAAAATAGGCACTGGTATATGAATTCCGAATGTCACATATTCATACATCAACACACACACATGTGCGTAAAAGAAAAAACTACATTCCAAATCATCCGTCTTGCTTGTTACGCAATGCACGATGAACACAATATACTTCCACATGAGGCGAAACAATGCTTACCAATGTGATATGTTCTGGAAAGAAAACCTCGAAACCCGCCAGATGAAGGATCAGCATGTAACAGAAGCCAAAAAAATCAAAGAACATCAAAACAAGCAGCACTGCCAGTTCTACACCCAGAAATGTTAACTGGGAGGGGTCCAAAGTATTTGAGGGAGGTCCAATACGTCTACATAATATGGAACCTGTCTTATACTGCACCCGAAAAGACGATAAATAATTCTTACTTACTGTCACCTATATTTTTAGAAAAATGATAGAACGATTATTCTAATAAGAAAAGAAGAGTACATGATGAGGCGTAAAATAAAATATTTAGCATACATCAATCGTTTCTGTGTTTAAAAAAAAGTATAGTTTATTACGAAAGTCTACAAATGTTAGTGAAGTTTCGAAATTTTTGGGAGGTCTGCACCCGGTGGACCCCTCGTGGCTACGCCGCTGAGCATTGCTAACTAGTTCCAAATTCAATGTGGCGTTCCCCATCATACAGTTTTATGTGGAAATTATTAAGAGTACAAAATATACTTATTTTATAAAAGAAATATGTTTATACTAAAATACTATCCACAGAGGGGGGAGGAGGGGAACGATTCTACATACAGACTTATTAATATTTGATTCACAAATTACTGTAGAAGAAGCCTTCATTATTAATATAAGCTAAGAATTAACTTTTAAATGCGGGTCTACTTTCATTTGTTTTCTCCTCTACTAGATATTTTCTTTCTTATTTTGTAATTTTGCAATAACTTTTTTTTTATTTCACTATATTGATTTGCTTCAGTATGGTACCGTAATTTAAAAATATGAATGCATAAAAACAAATTCCATTTGTTAATTGCTAGTGAAAAAAATCAGAAATCTTATTTAGCGCGGAAAACTTCTCGTTCACTGGAAACCGTGCTGTGTTGCAGAAGCACTGCAACGACCAGTCCCTTTAACTTCTGAGGTAGGGGAAAGAGACCTAACATTTGCTCCAATTGCCGCGCTGAAAGAATCTGGTCGTTGCATGCTCGCTGCAACACAATGTAAATTAGAGACTCTGTGACGGATTATTTTTCACTTTTTGAAACGGATTAACGGAACGGACAGTTACAGAAGTTAAAAAAATGTTATTTAAAGTGTATATATGCAAGTATTAAAAAGTATTTTTCTGATCTTTACTACTATTGATAATAATAATTTTTCTTGAAATACTTTGGTCGTTGCGCAACGCTGCAACACTAACATTAGCCGCCACTGTCTACAGCACGAATCAAAGAAAGAAGAAAAATTTCCATCGTAACCTAAGAACGGAAAAAATAACATCATATATCCTAGCTTCTGCTTAATGAAGAACGCAAAGTTTAGTTTTATTAATATTTTAATTACTGGTCCATACAGAGCGTTGTAATTTTCAGGAAAGCTCAATTTGAAAACAATTTACCTAACTGGTCGTGTAGATAGTCCACAAATAATATTTATGCATAATTTATCTAGATAAAAGGGGTCATTTTCGAGTTGACCCAATCGTTATGGTTCGGAGCAACAAACCACTAGTTCGCGAAAGCGACGGAGATGGCATTAGTAACATCTAAATAGCCTATGCACGATCGAATGTGCCCTTGTACTCTAAATTACTATATAATATTTTTATGGATTTCAACTGAATTTTAATACCTTTTACAACGAACAAAGTATTGAGTTGAGTTGATTTTAGTTTAGCGTCCCTTTGAGCAGCGAGGCTATATGAGACGTGGACCTACTGATTAACGTGGAATCCGAACCACATGAGCTCCCGCCGGGAATCGAACCCGGGTCTGCCATGCGAACAAAGTATGGAAAATCATATAATAAATGATACATTGTCCCTACTTAAATATGTCACACTCTCGTTCATACACTACTTCCACTGTCATAATACTACATTACACACACATACATGCCACTACATTCCACATAAACTAAAACAGAAAGATTAATACATGTTATTGTACATGTTTATCAACACTACTACGCAGTTAGATTATACAAAACACACAATATCCAAATTTTACCATATTACTAATCAGCTCTGTAGGTTGGAAAAGGAAGTGGCTAAAATGAATCAGGGCCCCAAGAGACCCTGCTACCAATTAACTCGTGGTTCTTTAAGTGACTGTCAAAATAAGGAACTGTGCAGCTATCAATGGAAAGGGGACTCTCTTCCTGCAAGGAAAAGAATCCCTCAGGATTTTCTCAACCCATGTTTACTGAGACGATCTTCAATTTAGGAGTAAATGGGAGCCCCTTAGTTTTTGCTTACATTGACATATTAGACATTACTCCGTGTATTAATGTATTATTCCGTGCTCATATTGTTAAATAAACATTTTTCTAGTAACATTACAATGGTGAAATGATAAAAGTGATAATGTATAAGAAATAATAAATATCGAATAGTTGTATAAGATAATCTCTAATAATTAAAGTTAAATAAATTGAATTACTAGCACACAAATCGTGTTCAAAGAATCAATACAAAGAAGTTTCATCCACGCCTCTATTCCCCTCCTATAATGTAACTAGTTAAAGTTGAATGCTTGTTCCGAAAGTTCATGTATCGCTAATTTTGATACCAACAGATAGTTGTAGGCAGCAAAGATAGTTATGTGATGTTATGTTTCGTTATAATGGTGTTGTCCACCCCGATGGAATTGTTGTCCATCACAAATTCAAATCTTCCGAGATTGAACCATGTAATAGCATTTTACAAACACTACCTGGTTCATTTTCCATGTTTTAGTTACTGGTATAAGCGTACGAAATCATCATCTTAGAAAAAATAGTCGTTATATTTGGTGTCAATCTGAAACCACGGATAGAACAGAGATCGCTTTCCTTAATTCTTTTGCACGGTAGGGTCTTCAAGTTTAATTCATCTCAGCATGTTCTTATTTTCTTCATTGTATTTAAAGTTTTACATTATTTTTTAAAAAAAGCTTCAAGATGGAAGCCAGCGCAAACACCCCGACAAGTGTCTTATACACCCATCTAATACCCCTATAATATTAAATGCAAGTGTATAAAGCTGTGATATTAAAACTATGGTCCGTGGACTATAGGTAGTTCTTGAAATCTATCCTTCTGATCCTATTAAACAGTAGTCGGAAAAGAACAAAATAAAATTCATGTGAGCTACGTATCACATACTATACTACGAATCTCGAACAGTTATTGATACTACTGTAGTATTATAAAATATTCTTCATTGTCTTCAAAATCGTCCACTTCTGGTGCGTAATGGGTCCATGGTTCAATCTTAGGCCGTTAAGCGGTTATTATGGTTGACACAGCATGTAAGCTAGTTTCCTCACGATTCTCACATTTTCTCCCTTTGAAATCAATCCACCTCAAGTAATATTTTTTCTATTGTTTCCAAAGAAATCTCAAACTAAACTAAACCTTCAATATGCATTATTTAATGATAATTATAAGGTATGATCATGCCTCGTGACGATTCTATTGCAAGAGAGAAAGAAAGACCAAATTAAATATGTTTTATATACAACTAAACCTAACTCAATATTTTGAAAGAATGAATATAGCTGTTCCAAAGTTTGAATTTTATTTCGACAGTCACATCTTATTAAAGCTTGCAGGGACATGTGTTTACTAATAAGTACATGAAAGTTCATCAAATCGTAATGTTACAATTATAAATGCTTTAAAATACCAAATAATACTTACAACATAATGAATGTTTTATATATCTAGGATAAGTATTAACAGACCGAAACCATATTCACGAGAAAAAATCTCGACTATAAACAGCGGATTCGTGTTATTATTCAGTTCAAAACCTTTTGTCGTTGTAAATTCTATCGAGGAAGTTACGGTTTAAATATATATATAACGATAATCATGCCTGTTCTACTGTATAATTATGAAACATGGTAGCTTCCTTACTCTGCAGAAACTCCTTTAGGTTAAGGGAGAGGCTAACTAAGCCATTGAATGAATGTGGTAGGAAGTGGGGTACCCGGAGAAAAAAGGATGTTGTCCACCACAAAGATTACTTAGTTAGTTTTGAATCATAAACATCAAAAAATTAATGTTCTACCTCTGAGTCACCGTGTTCTCCTGCTCTTCCACATACTACTTCTCTCATATCCGACTACACCTCACTGTAGGTCTACAAGTTTTCAAGATGTTTCCATACAATAGCTATTGCCAGAAGCAAACAAACAATATAAAGCGTCTGCATTGTCTGTCAATCGCTTTACTACGTAGGTTTTCTACTGGTTGCCAAATTCAAGTCCAAGATAATTATTCACAACAGTACAAACTTGTCCTTTTACTATATAAAACGGAATAAGTATTTCACGTTATCATCTTAATAAGAAGTGTTTCTCCGGTATACTCCTATGCATTTCAAAAACATCTTATCCTTTACCTCAAAGAATTGAGCTCTCTAAGATTTATTTTTTTAAAAAGCATATACCAAGTAAGGGTCTGCACATCTTGAAATATTTTCACGGCGGATCCAGCAATAACAGTCACTGTGTTTAAGCATTATTGAAGTAGCATCATTCTACTTGCAATGAACCGATACATAATTTTAAAGTAATGTCACTTATATTCTCAGCAAGATAGTACATTAACTTCTTTTTATAAGAAAAGAAAGAGTACAAGGGTAGTGTAACGTCAACTTTTCTACAGTATATCACCGATTTCGCACCTACAACAACCATAATTCTATTAAGAAAGTGTTGAAATGTCTGTTGGGTTTTAAATGTGGTCCGGGTCCAATGTATCTCTCGCTTGGGTGCGCCCTTGAATCAGTGCATTTCGAATACAAGGTTACATATTCTTTTTTCAATTAAAGTAAATGAGAAAAGAAAAGTTTTAGTCTTCATATCATAAACTAAACACAATGTATCAACCTCAGTGACTCTCGTTTAATGGACAAACAGTTCATCATTCACTTACGTTAGTAGTCTCTAGAAAATCTAAATAAAGCATTAAATATTTTCAGTTTCCTATCATATTCTTTGAAAAAATATTTTGTCTTCTAATGCATTGCTTCTTAAACACCAGTTCCTTCATATAGCATACAAACGACAAAGACTATATTTCCTTATATCAATTTATTTCTTTTAAAAAAGAAAAATACATTACTCTCACTGACAATTCATTTGCCAGTAATTCAGTATTTTAGCTGTAAACAATTATTTACATGTTTTAGTTCAAATTTTGTAACCTATTGAATTCTTAATGTTACAAAACTACGGTTTAACCCATTTATAAAATAATATTTAGTTGACAGTTCAATTCTCTGTAACCCTTTGTAATTTCACAACTTACATCAAAGTATTTAACCCTAATATATGACGACAAAATATGTTCTTTTCATACACAATCGAACGCATATGCTACAGTGTTTCATTGTTCATTTACAGCATTAAATAATTGTTTATCTTTCTCTAAAAACATTTCTACTAATTCTTTGATATAGCAATCACACTCTGTAATGTACTCATATACCAGATTATTTTTTCTCCAGAACGTAAGTGTTCTTAATATTAGAACCTTCAAATTGCTTCTTTAAATAAAGTTTATAGATTTTCTCTCTCATTTCACGTTTGATTAGGACCATCCACATCTTTTGTAATAACCCGTAATCATACTGTGGCAAACAAGTCTGTTCTTTTTCATTTTCATTATGTTCAGAACATACTTCACATAACAGTACTAAATTTGATGTGTACTCTTTAAATAATTGCGCAATACATGTATCTCCAATACTTTCACTAGTACACTCGCAATCATTAGCTTCCACTTCAAAACAGTTAATATTTAAAACACTGTCATCATCACTATCTGGGAGTATTACATCATTATATCTATTATAGCGTCTGAAATAATACACTTCTTCTATTTCTTGCGAAGGATATATGATTCTCACTTTATCACGTAATTCATCTGGCAGGTCAGAGTCAAGTGAATTAACACTATTTTTTTCGTTTTCACGTTGAATTTCTTTTTCTCTAGGTGAAATATAAGCAATTTCCCTGCTAGTCATTTTTCTGCTCTTCAACAAAAACAAATCAAATACAATAATTTCTTCAAGTGTGATACACCTATTTATATACCTACAAGAGAAGTTTCTGTGCATGTGTGAAAAACATTTTTTCCTTACACTTAATAAAGTGTTCTATGCGTTCTCAGTCTCATACTACAATCAAATAATATTTTATTCGAATGTCCTGTTTAATAATATATTTCAAGGCGATACAAAATAAATCTTCCCCAAGAAAAATTCGTTAGTATGATATCACCACGTATGTTCTATTATTTTCCAAGTATACTCCATGAACTTATATTCCATTATAATAAAATACATAAATGTATAATAGTAAAAAAATATATATTTGTGTTATTATTGTTATTGGCAATATCTTCTACGCATAATGTACAAACTCTAATTCAAGATAAAAATCTTTTGCTCACAATAAGGCTACTTTAACGTATTTTCGTACATTTTTCTTGTACATTTTACACCATATCAGTATATTTTGTAACGTACCGGTTTACCGGTAGCGATTACATTACACTAATACCGGTATGCATATTGAAACTTGTTACATGTTTGATGGCTCACGTATTGTGTATTTGTGCCATTTTGTTTTATTATTGTTATGTTCGTGTGTTTGTGTTAGTTACATAGGTTAGTTGTTGTTAGGTCGGTTTGGCACACCTTGGCAAACTTTTGTTTCCTCTGCTATTGCATAATTATATAGATTTAGGCTATTATTCTATATCTGAGCACACGTTTGACTTGTAAAACCTATACTGTTAGGCGGAATATAATTATGTATAAATAAATTAACAGGTGTCACAATGTGCATTGTGCTGAGGAAGAATTGCATTACGGTAATACAAATATAATTACGATAATAATAACGAAACATTACCAGTACACTTCAAAGTTATATTAAATAGTTGAGTAGGAAAAAAGGGGGATCTGTATTACACACTTTATTAATTTAGAAAAATGTATTATTGTTACTCACCAAGATTTTAATCCAAAAATCTTGTATTTTCATAGGCAACTATCAATAGAGCATTAGGCCTAACGTTAGGCCTAATAATAATGAATACCAGTGAAGTTTACTGCTGGGTACTACCAGACTCAATTGATCGATAATAGTGGGAATACTAGGATTATGTTTATAAACAGTAAAATCACTAAATTGGGAGAAGGCAAACATAATTCAAATGATAGTTGGTGATATACTGATTTTTCTAAAATTAATGCAATTAATAACAGCGTGAATTAATAATTATACATAAAATAGGCAATGCACGAGTAGTTAGGTGTAGAAGAAGAAGAAGAAAGGTGTGAAAACCAGCAGAAGAGGGGGTGCGAGAACTCGAGGTAGAAAAATAGTATATTACGAAATTAATTTATCTGTTATACTAACCTGTGATAAATTATTGATTCTGGACTAACCTAAAAAGTTTCGATTGCCGAGTTCTCTCAAAATTTAACAACCTCATGTTGACTACACCGCCGCTGGTCATTAGCTGTTGAAAGCCGCTATTACAGCAGCAAGAAAAGAAAGCCAGTTTAAGAAGCCGGTTGACGGCCGAGTTTCCCGGCTTTTGGAGAAGGGAAGGTGGAATGTTATCGGGCTCCTTAAGACTGTAAGTAATTGCACCTGCTTCCAGGTAATCTGATATTTCTTAGTTTAAACAATTACACCCTTTTTGGAGATAAAATACCGTTTCCCAACATGGCGTCAGTGAAGTAAGATTGTTTTGTGGAACCAAACAGTATAAAATTTTTTTATAAAACTGATAACTTTTGGAAGTAATCTTGAGGAAAATGACCAATATAATTAATATGGATAACTAAATTTCATTTGCGTTACGCATCTCAGTTATCTGCTATAAGTGTCTCCACGTTACTATTAATCTTTACCGTCATTTAAAAATATGGTATGATAGAATGGATCTTAAGATAGAATGGATTTAAATGAAAGCAAATTTACCATTACTGCGTATTCGGTACATTTCTTAGTTTACTGTAAAATTCACGATTTGATTAGCTTAGCTCCGGAATATTTTATGAAGGTTGATTCACCTTGTGGCTCTTAAATTTATATGACTGACAAACTAATGCATTGATCCACCACGATAGTATGAGTTTTCTTGTATGTTGCTAAAAATCACGTTCCATAGGAGTATTGGGAATATCCTGTCACGTAGTTACGTTTCTTATCATCAATCATACCATATGTATATAATTCACTGTTCATTATTATTTTTTGTAGTGCATAAACAAAATATGTAATGTGTTGTCCTACGGCTAAATGCTTAAGCCATATCTGATATATGCTACAGTTTTAAAACTCAATTGAAGTTATGTAGTAGCAATACAGATCGGAGGACATTTAGAATATGAGTGACAGTGATAGATAGGGATACTTATGTTATTTTTTTAAGAATGGAACGTTCAATATTTTTAGATAATTAAAAAGGGGGTGGATCAATATTTGGTAGATTTTTCTTTTTTTCTTTTTCTCTTGTCTGTAAAACCAGTCATGATACGAATCTAGTCGAAGAGCAATTATTGTAAAGTTCCGTAGTTGGCTACTCAAGATCCTTGTCAACTTTCATAGGCTGTCTAGAATTTCGATACTAGCCTAAAATAATGATATATTGTGACTAATGTACCGATTCGCTGAAACTGTCTTGTGATTATTAAATATGTCAATTGAAGTATCAATATGCAACTTTATTGAATTGTTATGAAATACAATTGTCTTAAATTATTAATCAAACTGGATTTTTTTCAAACTTGTCTCCGTTTTGTAATGATAAACCGACCTAAAAATAATAAAATTGTTATCCTAACTTGAGCTTATGATTTCGAATAAACTAATTTGTTAAATAGCAATGTGAACAGTGATACATATAGAGGTTGTAATAATACGGAATCTTACTGCTGGTTTACTGCTTAAGCAAGAACCGAAATGTTATTGTCTAGAACCGAGTCAGTTGCGCGTTATTTCGTTGGAACAAAACAAATTTTGAACAGTATTACAGAACTTGTTTTTTTTCTTTGTTATCTATTCAAAATTTATAAATTTTCATAGTATATAATATTTAAAAATACTCATCACTCTGTTTTATTGGATTTTAAGAATCTTTAACGAAGTGGTGATCCAATTCAGGATTTGCCTGTGACTTTTTTTCTTTCTTTCTTTTGAAACTTTTATTATGTGAAAAGTAAAGTAGAAGTGTACAATTTCCCTAAGTCTTTCTCTAGTAAAATTTTAACTAATATAGGTCTATACTCAAAGTCACACACAAGATCTCGAAAACGTTCAATAAAGTACCGTGTAGTCTCAAACAGATTTACAATATTTTTTCTATAAACTGTTAATAATTCTTTACTAACCTCAACTTTTATTACACCATCTATAGCTTTCCGTTCAAGCGATTCCGTATTCAACATCAAACAATCATGTTTTAAATGTCCACCTTCCAGTATATATAAACTCTGTCTCCAGTATATTATAAACTCTTTCTTACAATCCAATGCTGTACGTTCTACAGTACACTCACATGGTAACTTCAAAACTTCTTTTAACTTTCTGTTGGTGAAGGTGTAGGGGATATTCTTCTTTTTCATGATCCGCACACAATACATCAAGTGACGGAGTAATTTGTGTTTCCAATGGTGGAGGTTGCGAGCTCACCATCGATTGGGTTGTCCCAGATAAAGACGTCAATATATCCAAGTTGGTCGGGGAAACTTCTGTTTCCGGTGGCGGAGGTTGCGGGCTTACCACCGGTTGGGATGAAATCTCCGTCCCTTGCAAAGATGACGACTCTTTAATATCACTTTCACCTCTTGCACTAAGATCCAAAGGTTCAGTGAATCCATGTTTTAAAACCAATCTATAAGTCGTTTACCCTAAAACACTGATATATTTCAACAGTAAACAATTCACGAAAATAGGTATTATTCTCCAGTATTTTTATTGATTATATCAGTTTCTATTTGCTTCAGCACCTAGAACAGAAAAAATGCAATTAGTTACTTACCGTATTACGACTTTTTTCAAACTACAAAAACATAAAATATAATATTCAAAGTAGCACTAAAGTTTCAAACCACATTGGCTTTGCACGTGAGAGACACAAATTCGATTCCTGGTGCGGATTCTGCTACTTCCTGTTCAATGTAAGTTTGTTCGTACACTGTAAAATTTATAACTAGAGACCGGATGTTAGGCAAAATGCCAATTTTTAATATTAAAAATATGATCAAAAACAATGTTTTAAAGTTTATATAAGGGATTATAGTTTCAATTTAAGCCAACTTTATTCTGCACTATATGGAAAGCATGTCAAGCTTCGTTTTATATACGCCAAGTGAAATTTGTGGTGCACAAACATCATGTGCGTGGGTTTTCTCGGGGTTCTCCCACTTCCTTCCACCTTCTTCATTCTAGCATTTCTCAACAATCACTGTCTCCTTTAGCCTAGTCGGCATAACCATAGGTGGTACTCAAAGATTGTTTTTTTTTTCGTTTTTATACAGTATAGTAAAAGAAGACAAGATATTAAGAAACAGGTACATTTCTATGCTCTTTGAATATCATCTATGACATAAATCTATTTTTAATTGTATTGAGTATTTATCTCCATTATTTCGAATTACCTTTTAGTGCCTGTTTTACTGCCTATTTTAAAAATTTTAAGTGCCTACTTGCCTGCCTATTTTCCAGGTTTTTAATGCCTAAACGTCCGGTCTCCATTTATAACATTTATAACTGAAAAGTCCACACTGCAAGCAAAAGGTTTACAGTACGGCTCTCCAGGTGAAAACCCCCTGGTTCAATCCCGGCAGTGTCATGGCTCCCTATCTAGTATACGTTTGTTCTTAACATATAAATTGTATATACCAGTTATACGTCTTACAGAATTCATAGCTGCATATAAGTAACAAAAGCTACTAAGCAAAAGGTTTATCGTACGGGTTTCCAAGTGGGGAGCCCTGCTTCGATTCCCGTTAAACCTGTTAACTCTCAGTTCAATATAAATTTGTTCATACACAGTAAAGTTTGTAACATTTATAAATGAAAACTCCGCAGTGCAAGCAAAAGGTTTAGCGTACGGTTCTCCGCATGGGAGATTTCTGGTTCGAGTCCCGGTGAGTCTCCTAACTTACTGTCCAATATAACTCAAACAGTAACGTTTATACCATTTATAATTACATATAACTGAAAAGTCCACAGTGCAAGCATAAAAAAAGAATTAGCGTACGGTTCTCCACGTAAGAAACCATTGATTCGGATTATGCTGACTTCCTGTTCAATATAAGTTTGTTCATGCACAGTAAAGTTTATAACATTTATAAGTGAAAATTGCACACTGAAAGCAAAAGATTTAGCGAACGGTTCTTCATTTGCGAGATTTCTGGTGCAATAAACAATCTAGATTCCCTGTAGCCTCCATATTACATTACACTATATCTTAGTTAATTTATAATTGCATATAAGTACACCGAATAACATGGTCAATGTACGGAAATCCGCAATCAATTCTCGGCAAAACAAACACTCCCTTTTTCTTATACTCCCGACAATTACGAGTGTTTTACAAGTATTTCTTTTACAATGTCACTTCCCATATAAAAAGAAAAATGAACAGGTATAAAACAAGAAAGGGAAATACTACAAAGTTAGTACCTACCAATAGTTATTTTCTTCGAGTGCCTTCTACATGTCGATTTTCTTCTTCCAACACTATACTTGCGCTTCTTATCTCGTATACATTGTACGGATCATGCAAATGAGTCGATATTTATATAACTCTAATAACCTTGAGAGCAAACTCGAAACTTCCAGAATCGTCTTCCCCCATTCCAACGACCAAAGTTCCAGAATATTCTTTCCCCCATTCCAACGACCAATATCCGCTGCCGTGTTAAATGTCACGCATATAAATGAAACAACAATATATTAATTTCTTTTACATGTGTGATCTGCATATTTCATTTCTAAAGGCATTTTAATCCTGCTTGTCAAATTAGCATTTCACAAGAAATAAAAAGCGGAAAGCATTCATTATACGTTAAACACATTATTCATTCTTCACAAAGTAATATCCACCCTTCTAAGAATCTAAACAGAAAAATAATTATGAACTATCAAGATAATTCACTATCTAACGGAGCCGCTTCTTTTGTTTTCATTCTAATATCATAATTCAACGTCTGAACAACCTAATGTGTCGTATCTAAAGAACACGTGGAACGGATGTATAATTCAATCATATGCAACAGAAATGTAAATATACAATTTATCAATGTCAAGTTTGATTTTAAAATGCAAAAAAGTAAAACAGCTTGTTACGTGTAATGAATATATAATTAGGAACTTGCTTTACTAGATGCCCCGTCACTACTACGCTGCACACAACCTTGAGTTATTCGACAATAACATTTTTAGTACTGGTCCCGACTTTTATGTATACCAGAGGTGGAGTGGGTCAGTGAGCCAAGTGAGTCAGGTTTTCTGAGTGGGTCAATGGGTCATAGGTCAACACCATGTGACCCAATGCGACCAACCACCTTCTGTTACCCACTGCGATCACCTCACAACATGACCTACTGCGATCAACCACCCACTCTGATCCACTCTGACCCACAGACTCACTCTGAAGTACCGACCCACTCTGCTCACTGCATTGTGGACAGCATTTTCTGAACACTGTTGAACTTCCTACATTTTACTTTCAAGTACTGCACTTCCGTTCCTTTTTCATTTGATTCTGTTTACTTACCTGAGGTGAGTATATCTAACTGAAAAAAGAACTTCAAGCACTTTTGGATATTGATATTTATAATTGTAATAATAGCAATAGGAATTATACTACTACTTGGCTTTCGGTACACACAGCCTTCTGACTTTTTAGAGTATCGAACTACTGGGAAAATAAACTTTTGAATTACTGTAATATATAAATCATTAAATATATAAAGAAAATTGAATGTAACGATGTGTGCCTGATCATCACGACCAAACTGAAAAGTCATATGAAATTACTTTTGGTATATATTTAGGTCTTAATTCAAACTGGGATGTTATCATAACGTTTTCATTATATTACATATTTCTAAGGAGGTAGTAGGGATCCGAATTTTTGCGAAAAAATTGAGTGAGTGAGCGACTTCGAGCGATTTTTCTTCGAAACTTGACTCGACTCGAAACAGACAGGTTTCAGCTCGACTCGAGAACTCGACTCGAAAATTTCCTCCAACTCGACACGAATTTGGGCCGAGCTTCGAGTCGAGTTGAGCTAAAACGAGTCAATTCGAGCTAAACCCTGTGTGTAGTTCCAAGTACTCTTTTCAGATATACTACATAGACAATAATATAATTATCAATGATACTACTACTATTACTACTACTAGTACTACTACTACTACTACTACTACTAATTATTATTATTATTATTATTATTATTATTATTATTATTATTATTATTATTATTATTATTATTATTATTATTATTATTATTATTATAACAACACTGTGTATAACCATGAAAGGTAGGCGGTTTGCATCTGAATACTGAAAACTAGTTGACTGTATGTAGATCTCGGTCTTCGAAAAGTCTTCAGGAGGCAAGGACATCGATCACAATGTTCTGGGTTTGAGTTCGGCAGGAGTAAGTATTCGGCCTCGAACCAAAAGCTATAGGACACCTCACAACATGACCTACTGCGATCAACCACCCACTCTGATCCACTCTGACCCACAGACTCACTCTGAAGTACCGACCCACTCTGCTCACTGCATTGTGGACAGCATCTTCTGAACACTGTTGAACTTGCCTACATTTTACTTTCAAGTACTGCACTTCCGTTCCTTTTTCATTTGATTCTGTTTACTTACCTGAGGTGAGTATATCTAACTGAAAAAAGAACTTCAAGCACTTTTGGATATTGATATTTATAATTGTAATAATAGCAATAGGAATTATACTACTACTTGGCTTTCGGTACACACAGCCTTCTGACTTTTTAGAGTATCGAACTACTGGGAAAATAAACTTTTGAATTACTGTAATATATAAATCATTAAATATATAAAGAAAATTGAATGTAACGATGTGTGCCTGATCATCACGACCAAACTGAAAAGTCATATGAAATTACTTTTGGTATATATTTAGGTCTTAATTCAAACTGGGATGTTATCATAACGTTTTCATTATATTACATATTTCTAAGGAGGTAGTAGGGATCCGAATTTTTGCGAAAAAATTGAGTGAGTGAGCGACTTCGAGCGATTTTTCTTCGAAACTTGACTCGACTCGAAACAGACAGGTTTCAGCTCGACTCGAGAACTCGACTCGAAAATTTCCTCCAACTCGACACGAATTTGGGCCGAGCTTCGAGTCGAGTTGAGCTAAAACGAGTCAATTCGAGCTAAACCCTGTGTGTAGTTCCAAGTACTCTTTTCAGATATACTACATAGACAATAATATAATTATCAATGATACTACTACTATTACTACTACTAGTACTACTACTACTACTACTACTACTAATTATTATTATTATTATTATTATTATTATTATTATTATTATTATTATTAATAATATTATTATTATTATTATAACAACACTGTGTATAACCATGAAAGGTAGGCGGTTTGCATCTGAATACTGAAAACTAGTTGACTGTATGTAGATCTCGGTCTTCGAAAAGTCTTCAGGAGGCAAGGACATCGATCACAATGTTCTGGGTTTGAGTTCGGCAGGAGTAAGTATTCGGCCTCGAACCAAAAGCTATAGGACACTGACCAAAGATGTTCAATACTGCTCGGCAAGTATTTATTTATGTCAATGGCTCGAACGGCTCGGCTCACATCACATCACTATCAAGCCAAACCGAGAAGTGACCCGAGCCAATAGCTCACCTAATCGAGGTGGTTCAAACCGATGGCTTATCCGAGCCGAACCGAGCTGATTGCTCTCCCAACCGAACCAGTTCGAGCCATCGACTCAGTTGAGCTTGGTTAAACCGAGCCGATCGACTCGTTTCAACGGAGCTGGCTCGAGCCGATGGCTCACATGAGTCGAGTCGGTGGCTCATCCCAACTATCCGAGTCATCGGCTCAATTGAACCGAGTCGATGGCTTGTCCCAACCGATTCGATGGTTCATTCCAATCAGGCCGGCTCGAGCAGCTCGATCAGTTTCACCGAGCCGGGCCAGTTGACATCACTACCCGGGTTGGGTTTCTGCTTGGGCTCAAAAATTCGACCATGTAAGTCTCAGCCTTGATGGTAAGAACTACGTACTTATATTGATATAGATTTATATTGGTGCTCATGACATTTGAGGCTGAGACTGGCCGTTATAAAAATCTATTGTCTCGTTATCGAGACGAGACGAGACACACTAAAAGTACTCTACAAGATGCACTAAGAGTACGAGATGAGATGAATACTTGTCGTGAGCAACACTAAAATATTCCGCATTACTGCTTACATTTCTCATGGCTTTCGTTTTCTAGTCTAATCAGGCCATGATTTCAAAACGAGTTAAAAAGAACTGAACGAGCGAGCCATTTATCAAACTCGACTCGACTCGAAACTCGACCTCAAAACAGTGACTCGACTCGAGACAATTACCTTTGACTCGACTCGAAACTCAAGTCAAGTTTCGAGCCGAGTCCAAGTATAACTCAACTCGTTCCCATCCTGTATCTCGCAAACAGTTAAACTTACGGAGCTGAAATTCAGTATATTAACTCTTTATTGAAAATGAAAATGTCCTAGCATTTTAAGAAAATCTCCTTTATGGAGGTGGCGGCACTTTCTATATATGTAAAATTGATAGTATTGGTTTGTAAAAATCATCGAAAACGACCGATATTAGTTGAGAAACAAATTGAAAAACAATTATTAATAGGAAAACAAAAAATACAGTGCTTCGCTTCATATATCCATTGCTTTCTACGATAATTGCTGAATGTTTAATATTTGGAGCGCTTAGAGCATAGGACAATCAACCCATAAAGGTATGAGAAAAATAGGCATAAAATTTGTAATGTAAGCTAAATTACACAAAAATTTTAAATTTGGCCTGTACGCTCAAATATTAAAAAATACATTATTCTTCCTTTACGTTGGTCTACTTTTACTGATTTGGGACCTTAAAATTTCATCCTTTTTTGTACTGAAAAAAATCAATAATTCAACAAGGAAATAATTATGCCATGATAATTTAATTAAATTCATCGTAATTTGGCCCACGAAAAAAACCATTTTATATCGTAATGATCAGATCCACTGGTATTGTAACAGAGCGGTGCTTGAGTGATTGACCGTAGAAATTCAAACTCCGATTAGTGATAATTTCACAGCCTTGTTTTATTACAAGTGTAAACTCTTTAATCAGTGGAGAGGAGGGCGTGGATCATGTGTCAGAGTTGATGACGATGTGTTCTGGTGAGGTAGAGTGGGACAAAGTGAGACTGGTTCATGGTGGGTAGTGGCTCGTAGTGGGTCATGGTGAGTGATGGGTCAGAATGGGTCAAGGTGAGTGATGTATCACGGTGGATCAGTGTGTCACAGTGGGGGTGGGTCAGTGGGTCGTGAGTCAAGTTTATATTGACTCACGCCATCTCTGATGTATACATAAGATCGAACACATCTCATGTCATACGGACTTCATGATGGACAAACACCACGTGTGCGGATTTTCTGGAAACGGAAGAGTAAATGGAACAACTGCCTAATATTCAAAGAATGTTCGTTAGGTTGACTCTGCATATGGATATTATTATTCATTGAAATGGCAACTATACAGTGAAGTTAAATATTATTATTATTATTATTATTATTATTATTATTATTATTATTATTATTATTATTATTATTATTATAACCGTACTTTTGAACTTGCACGGCGTAATTACTGCATAATATGTTATTATTTCTGTAATGTTTCCTAGATTGTATGATATATCATTTATTAGTGGGCCCTAATTTGTCTCTAGGTCGTCGAATAAATTAATTTCGGCGTGCACATTGTTGTAAATACCCTTACAGAAAGAAGCTGGTTCGTTCCAAAGAACAGAGAACTTAGTAGGACTAAGAACTTAGTAAAATGTTAGTTATAATTTCATATGTCAGGGTAGTGTAGGGGTAACGTCCTGGACTTACGAGTAGTATAGGTTCAAAAAGTAGGTTCAAGTCCTGGTCAAAACAAAGGATTTTTTCACAAAGTGAACGTGAAGAATCGAAAAGTGACTTCTCATACTAAACGAGCAAACCGTAAGAATGTGGAAGCTAACACCTATATCATGATAGAGACTATTTACAAATGTTGGTTGGGAAATGGCTATGGGGCTACTAGGACAATCCGAAACATTTAATTGCTCTGTAGTATCCACTTTTGATGTTATTGTTCTAAGAAAAAAACACCTTTTATTAAATATGTTTCGAGTAGCGTAAACAGTGGTGTATTGGTACAGTTCGAAGCATAGAAAATGTTACAAAAAGCTGTGTAAGTCCAACTTACGAACAAACTCTTGCGCCATGTGCCTATGCATTGAGAAATACACTTTTCATCGACTACATACTTTCGGTATTCAAATCTACTAACCCTCCTCCTCCACCTCTCCTTGTCTAAAGCGGTGTGTGACGTAATGTACTCTTTCCATTCAGACGGAAAAAACAGGAACCAGTTTACAAGGTTTATCACTCTAAAACCGTCTCTTTCATTCGTTTGTTCTGAAATGCCCTTCTAGACCCTGAATAAAACAAAACGTCACAAAATGTTCCCATAGCTTCATAAACACCCTTATTTCCATTCTTTTCCTTCTTCAAAGGCTGTATATCACATCAACCTAGGAAGATGCTCCTCGTGAATTCTATGGAAATTGTTGATCATGGCAGTAGGTTTCTGCTTCCCAAAGTCTGTAATGCGGGTGCATAGCTCTAAAAACTATTGACAGAAATGATTGTTATTCATTTCTTGTCAGTAACTGCAACCAAATGTTCTAGTTGGCGTCATTTGGGCAGGACAGAAGCATGTAATTGCACCCTCCCTTGAGCTTCAGAGATACATATTGTTTGATTAAATGTGTAGTAATATAATATAAAAAGTTCGATCTCAGCTCGCGCCAAGTAAACTTTGTGGTGGACAAACACCGTAAGCGTGGGTTTTCCTTTATTGCATTTTCATCACCGTCTCCTTTATCCTCTCCGCATAATAGTGGGACGGAAAACTTAAAAATTTCATTTTTTTACTAATAAAAAATGAAACTATTATCTCAGCGGAGATTTTCCGCCTCTCCTCCCCGGACCCGGCCAAATTCTAAAATGACGCTGCTTTTAACAACAAACCTATATATAGTTGCGATAGCACATTGCTAGAGCGCTTACATCTGGTTTCAAGAGTCGAAGGTTTGATCCCAAGCCATAAGAGTTCATGGACGACATTGAGAGAAAGAGAGAGAGATTCAAATATGGGGACAGAAAGGAATGATTTACATATATAAGTTTAGAATTGTAAAAAAAAAAAAAAAAAAAAATGATCGGACAGCATCCGTATTATGATAAAAAATGTAACTTTGTGAAACAGAAGAAAAGGTTCCGAATTGCGAGGACCACATTAGACAGTTGTTAAATTAAGATGGAGAATTCTTTTTAGAGCATCAGATGATTACGAAGGGAGAGAAAGATCTTAAGATCTGGAAAATTAAGAATTTAAAAAATCTTTAGTTTCTGAGCCGGGTTTTGAACCACGAATCTTTTAGTTATCTATCCATGACTTTATCCACTCAGCTACGGAGAACTCTACGTAGCCTGTCACATACTTTTCCTTTACCTACTAGAATGGGATATTCCAAACGTTGACTCGGTGGATGCGCTGCTCAGATGGGTCGCAGACCTCTTGTAACTTAGTTATAGGGTGTATAGTATAATGAACTTCCCCTTGTTCAGGAACACTTTTTTAGTCAGTAAAATTTATTCTTATGGTGTTCATTAAGTTATATTTGATAGAAGTATATGATAAAATAGTGCCAAATACTTTGCGTCGTTGTCTGTTACATGAATATTTAATGTAAGGGATTCCTACTTGGATGGTCTTAGGTTCGAATTCTGACTATTCTTAGCTTTTTCTTCTATCCAAGATCATACTGTGCAATCGAGAAACTCAATTTTGAAGTAAATGTAGTCGCAGCTAATTTAAGACGAAATTATTTTCAAATATGATATTTGTTATTATATACTTTTCTTTAACTTGCGATGTTTCAACTTTGATATTAAATCCTACTACCTTAATGTAATTGATTTCCCTACGTCATATCATGCTGAATGTTTGCACAACGACAACAGTCAAACAGTAATAAAGAAATCCATTGTCACTGTAATATATATATATATATATATATATATATATATATATATATATATATATATATATATATATATAGAGAGAGAGAGAGAGAGAGAGAGAGAGAGAGAGAGAGAGAGAGAGAGAGAGAAAGAGAGAAAGAGAGGAAGTTTGACTCAGAAAAAAGGAAATAAATCTACGATGCAACATATACTCCTGGATGAAATTCAAATGAATTTAGTATATGTGTACATTACCATCTGAACCATGTATTGTGGGGTGTAAGTCACTGAAACCATCCCTAGGAGGGGAAGAGATGACATGTAAAAAAGTAACAGAATACGAAAGATATTGGTGTCAAATTCAGTTTTCTTGTTCGAGGAGATGAAAGTGGCATTTCAGATGAGCGCTCCTCGCTTGTTTTTAGCCCTGCATAAGCGGAAAATGGCTTTATAAATATATTTTTCCTTTCAAGTGTGATTGTTTAAAGAACTTGTCCTTCAACTTTAGTTTGTAATTATTTTCTTATTATTTTATTATAACTTTAGTTATAATTACATATATTTTCTATTTATAATTTATTCTGTTCTACATTTCTTATATACATGTTATGTCTTATAATTACGTTTGAAGAAAAGGTTATGACGATTCATTGCAGCAGGGACATACACATAATATAGACCTTGGCGGTCCAGAACCCCTTGTCCCCCGATATCACTACTTATCTGTAAGTTTTAGCTATTTTTAGAGATGATGTTAGACATTTTAGTACACGATTTTAGCTATTGATCAGGGGATAATGCAATAACAATTTCCCAGAAATCATATCTCTGATAGGTCCGGATGTGACACCAGTATTTGTGCATTACCACTTTTCACTCCCAGTGTATTGAAACTCATGTCAAAGGAACTGTTCGGAAATCTTCATTGCTTCTCTCCTCTGACCCTCATGCCAATGGGTCCGACCTTGGACATATACTACATCTAGAATGGCACTATTTATATCAGTGATCCCGAAAACTATGCATTCGACACAAGTATAGAACGTTTTCGATTCTTTTTGCCTATCACCCTCCCACTCTGACCTCCATGTCAACCAGGCTTAACTCGTACTTAAGCATAATCGACAGTGTCACTATTCATCTTTGTGATCCCGAAAACTATGAATTCGACACTAATATCGTTCGTCTGTACATGTTACCTTCCTCCCTTATTCGGGATGGTTTCAGTGTCTAGCCCCTAACTATGCAGGAATTTCAACCAACTTAAGTATATCTATCAGTAGTAGAGCGTTCACCTCTGGTGCAGGGGTCCCGGGTTCAAATCCTCCTCCCGCCAAGTGAACTTTGTGGTGGACAAACAATGCGTGCGTGGGTTTCCTCGGGGTTCTCCCGTTTCCTCCCACTTTCATCATTCCACCATTTCATTCATTATTCATCATCACCGTCTCCTTTAGCCTAGCCGGCGTAACCATGCGACGTAAAACTCAAAAATTTCCTTTCATTTTCATTTTTAAGTATACTTGTAAATTACCATCTGCAAAACAACTGTGCAGGTGATCTTTTTCGAAGTGGAATTCGTTGATTACTTTTTCAATATCATTTTTTTTTAACGTTTTCCATGCTGAAGATTGCCAAAGAGCTCAATGTCATCTGCACCATTGTGCTATGAATATAAGTTTTAATGGTCTTTAGTTCACTGAATGCTCGCTTAGGTGCTGTTCTCGTCACAGGAAAAGTTAGATACAGTTATAAATGAGTAGGGGTCTGAACAAATACGGAACACTACCAGCAGTGACAGTTATCTAAGAATAATACTTTAGCAAAATCATTCTAAGTTGAAACACGCAATCTTTTCCTTTATTACTGTCCGTTAAAGTTGTTGCAGCAAAGAGGTGATAAATGTTTTGAGTAGATTTTACAGTCTACAACTTCCTTTTCAACTTCCTTTACAACTTCCTTTTCTTCTAAGACTGAAGTAGTGTTTATTTTAGACATTGAGGAAAAAGTGTGAAATTATATTTAAAAAACCTACAAAGAGGAATTACGAAACTTAAATGGGCCCCTTCTGAGGTGAAATATATGATAAAGAAGACAATATACTCAAACACAAATGATCTTTTTCGAAGTACTAATGGAAAATGAAACAAATTGTCTTAAGTATGTTACATTTTTGAAGAGAAAAAGAACAAAAAAGTTATTACACATTCTCATAATGGTGTCATTTGGATGAGTATTTATAACTTACGAATAGTCATTTTTACGTTACGGCTTATTAGATGAGGAGTCAGTGAACGGGATTTCTACTCTGGTGTTCCTGAGTTCAAATATCGTCCATTTTGTTACTTTTTCTTTTAGCTGCAATTAGTTTATGCATTCCAGATCTTCAAGCTTGAAGCAAATACAATAACAGCTAGTGCATTAAATGTAGCTACAAAGTTGAATGTAGTGTTATTTTCAAAGTTGTATATGATAAGGTAATGGAAAGCATGTATTATTCGTGTCATATTTGAAAATAATGACAGCTACAATTAACTCACTGGCCGATACTGTATTTGAAGCTGATACCACTTCAAGCTTGAAGATCTGAATGCATAAACTAAGTGTAACTAAAAGGAAAAAGTAAGCAGAATTGATGAAATTC
Organism: Thermobia domestica; assembly: GCF_964235325.1. Taxonomy (NCBI): domain Eukaryota; kingdom Metazoa; phylum Arthropoda; class Insecta; order Zygentoma; family Lepismatidae; genus Thermobia; species Thermobia domestica. The sequence continues at coordinate 205,138,114 of NC_137458.1, read as the reverse complement.
GAACCTAGGATTATTAGGAAAGAAATACCGTTCACTAAACCCTCATCTGACAAGCCACGACGTGAACATACCCATATGTAAATTATAAATTTGCATAAATTTTTAAGTTACATATATTACAAATATTTGAATATAATTTCGTCTTAAATTAGCTGCGACTACATTTGCTTCAAAATTGAGGTTTCTCGATTGCACAGTATGATCTTGGATAGAAGAAAAAGCTAAGAATAGTCAGAATTCGAACCTAAGACCATCCAAGTAGGAATCCCTTACATTAAATATTCATGTAACAGACAACGTCCCAAAGTATTTGGCACTATTTTATCATATACTTCTATCAAATATAACTTAATGAACATCATAAGAATAAATTTTACTGACTAAAAAAGTGTTCCTGAACAAGGGGAAGTTCATTATACTATACACCCTATAACTAAGTTACAAGAGGTCTGCGTCCCATCTGAACGGCGCATCCACCGAGTCAACGTTTGGAATATCCCATTCTAGTAGGTAAAGGAAGAGTATGTGACAGACTACGTAGAGTTCTCCGTAGCTGAGTGGATAAAGTCATGGATAGATAACTAAAAGATTCGTGGTTCAAAACCCGGCTGGAAAGTTAAAGTTTTTATAAATTCTTAATTCTTCAGATCTTAAGATCTTTCTCTCCCTTCATAATCATCTGATGCTCTAAAAAGAATTCTCCATCTTAATTCAACAACTGCCTAATGTGGTCCTCGCAATTCGGAACCTTTTCTTCTGTTTCACAAAGTCACACTTTTCATCATAATACGTATGCTGTCCGATCATTTATTTCTCCAATTCTAAACTTATATATGTAATCATTCCTTTCTGTCCCCATACTTGAATCTCTCTCTCTCTCTCTCTCTCAATATCGTCCATGAACTCTTATGGCTTGGGATTAAACCTTCGACTCTTGAAACCAATTGTAAGCGCTCTAGCAACATGCTATCGTAACTATATAGATTTGTTGTTAAAAGCAGCGTTATTTTAGATTTTGGCCGTGTCCGGGGAGGGGAGGCAGAGATTCATCGCCGACATAATAGTTTCATTTTTTATTATTAAAAAATGAAATCTTTAATTTTTCCGTCCCACTACTACGTGGGGAGGATAAAGGAGACGGTGACGATAAGCAATGAAGAAAATGGTGGAATGAAAAAGTGAGAGGAAACGGGAGAACCCACGCTCACGGTGTTTGTCCACCACAAATTTATTCGGCGCGAGCTGGGATCGAACTTTTTTATTACTCACATTTGATCAAAGAATATGTATTTCTCAAGCTCGAGGGAGGGTGCAATTACATCCTTCTGTCCTGCCCAAATGACGCCAACTGGAATATTTGCTTGCAATTACTGACAAGAAGTGAATAACACTCATTTCTGTCAATAGTTTTTAGAGCTATGAGCCCGCATTACAGACTTTGGGAAGCAAAAAACCTACTGCCATGATCAACAATTTCCATAGAATTCACGAGGAGCATCTTCCTAGGTTGATGTGATATACAGCCTTTGAAGAAGGAAAAGAATGGAAATAAGGGTGTTTGTGGAGCTATGGGAATATTTTGTGACGTGTTATTTTATTCAGGGTCTAGAAGGGCATTTCAGAACAAACGAATGAAAGAGACGGTTTTAGAGTGGTAAACCTTGTAAACTGGTTCCTGTTTTTTCCGTCTGAATGGAAAGAGTACATTACGTCATACACCGCTTTATACAAGGAGAGATGGAGGAGGGAGGTGAGTTGGGTTGGGTTGAATACCGAAAGTAACTAGTCGATGAAAAGTGTATTTCGCAATGCATAAGGACACGGCGCAAGAGTTTGTTCCTAAGTTGGACTTAAAACATTTTGCAACAATTTCTATGCTTCGAACTGTACCGCCGTAGACTTCCAAACGGAAAATCACGGTTCGAATCCCATTCAGGTAGTAAGTTTTTTTTTCTCCCAAAAAACATTCACTACCAACGTTGGTTTGACAAGTTACAAGACATAAATGGCTAAAATCCAAATAAACAATGTGTGCGGTTTTATCATACCGAGTAATGATAAGAAGTTGTCGTATTTATATTCGTCTCTCTTTCTCTCTCTCTATCCATCTTTCTTGACGTTCCTTAACATATCTTGCATCTTTTTCTTCTCTCTGTCTCTGTCTCTCTCTCTCTCTCTCACACACACACACACACAAACAACACACACACACACTTTATGTAAAGGAAATACGTAAAGTCACTTTTTTTGTTGGTTACCGAGTCTCAATCGAATCACAGTGTCACTGCGGTGATCAATTTCAGCTCTAGCGTGTTCATTCTGTTATTGTGAATTACAACGTTATATCCGCAGTAGGTGAAATCGAGTGTGAATGTTCGGAACAGACAAATGTTCAGAAATGACGAGAAAATTGCCTCGTTTTTCGTTATTTCAAGAGAGATTTTATGTATATAATTTGACACAAAATCGTTTCCATCCTATAATTCAATTTGTTTTATCCACATATAAAATGCGAAATATGCCAGATTTGCTACGTCTGTAAGGAACTAGCATCCAATTTTCCTTTTAAACATTTATAACTTTTCATTATGATATAAGTTGGACTTTTAATGCAGGCTCTTTCTGATAGAAATTTAGCAATATAATAGCACTCATTCAATTTGTCTATCTTTTCTTTTTCTTTTCTTATTCAGTTTGCATTCGTAGTCTGGAATGGAAGATACGATCTACGCTACCTAATAGGTTTATTATAATGTAATTCAGATCAGTACGTTTATGAACACTACCGAATATGCAACCGAACCATCGGAAAGATAGAATGTGTGTTCAACTTCTGGCATGATCCTAGATGTGTCTCGGAACTTTTCAGTTTCACTGGAAATTGAGTATTTAATTTGACCACCAGGTTTGGTATTCATTTTGAAAGTGACTTTTTGAAGCATCCTCTACGTATAGAGGAAAGGAGGACAAAGCGGACCACTTAACTTCAAGGGCCTCAAATGGCAACTAAAATTAAGACTAGGAAACCAAAGTTTTGAGGAAATATTTTATGATTATTAAACTTTCAAATAACAATACAATAGTAAGGAGAATTACATATACATAAATGATATTGCTTAATTACTGAACTACTGCAATTTACTCACTTTGCCCGACCGGTCGGGCAAAGCGGATCATGATAGTGGGGCAAAGTGAATAAGCAAAAACTCATATATTAAAAGTCAGGGTTTAATACAGATATGCAAAATAGAAATTGTATAGAAGAACAATATACGTGTACACAGTCTAAGACAATAAAAGAATGACACCTAAATGAGCTGTTTTACCTACCAGAAGATTAAAATGTTTAATATTTTGTGAGTATTAGCCTAACACATTTAAATATAGAATTAAGTCTAGACAAAGCTTGCATACATATGATCCCTAAATATGTTTAAAAAGCTTAAGTCCATACAAGTCTTTTTTTCTTCTATGCATAAGTAGGCATCTAGTATCTAGTTTCTTTCAATCTATAGTAACCCTAGTGAGTACAATCTACATAGTAGCGAATTGAAAAAAAAATAATAAGGCTTAGGGCTGAAAATGATATCACATCACACGCTTGGTTTGCACAGTTCACAAATGTAAATGTCTTGTCCCTTATAATAATCGGTACAGTTTTCGTGAAACAATGACAGACAAATAAAACGCTGAATCCAGTCTTCATTAAGTGGATCTGAATAATATTCATGACAGAACTTGCATTGGTAACTACCGTCTCCTTCTGGTGATTTTGAATGTTTTTTTCTTTGTAATTCCAGATGTACTTAGTACAGCTATAGCCGCAGCAAAACATTTCTTCTTGCAGGAGAACCTTGAATGGTAGATTTCCTTCTTTTCTCTGGTACTTCCTTTACGGAAGTTGCACTAGTACTTGGTTCGGTAGACATAGTAGACTTGCTATACTTCTTCGCACTCTTCTGTTTTAAACATTCTTTGATAGGGGTACTCGTTAGTTTCTCTGCACGTAGAGACCTCGAGCTTCCCCCCTCCCCGAACAAAATTTCACCGCACGTCACTGTAGTCATTAGTACTGAACATGTATGGAGCATTTTATGTAAATTGATTCGAGGCAAAAAGTAGAGAAACAAAGAAAGAAACAAAGAACTGAAGTTAATTAAAATCATTTTAAAAGATGCAAAATCAAACTAATAGTTTCTTAACAGCGGTATAGAATTACATAGTTTAATATAGGATAAGTTGCGTTAATAGCCGCTGCGATTATTTTACTGAAGTCCTATTCTATCCCAACTTACTACTACAACAACTACTGATGTTACTCTACTACGACTACCACCACTACTACTATTACTACTGCTATGGTTTTGTTCGGCGAGTGTTAACGGAACAAATTCAATATTAATTTCAATATTCAAATTAGCTGTGTTGCAACGTATACGTACCGTCAATACCACATTTAGTGCCAAACAGATGTTCTAAACCAATACTGCATTATGCTTGGGGCAAAGTGAATCGCTATTCGCTTTGTCCCTTCTAAAATTATTCTCTTTGCCCCACACTACCACATGAGACAAAAGACTCTACAGCATATGGACGACGTACTTACGATAATTCTCAAACATGATAACAAAGGTAAGATCCCACCCTATCCATGCATAGTGTGTTCGCAAACATTCTACGGAATAGTAAAAAAAGATTTCAAAATCCTTTCCTCTTGATTTTTTTTTTTTTTTTTTTAGCAAAACGCGTATTTTCCTTTTTTCTCCTCTCTCGTCGAAACAACACGTACACACAAAACAGTAACGTCCTTCTCTTCTTTCACTAGTGACGTCATGAACTGGGGCAAACATTTCCTGCCCTCTGTTTTCAGTTGACTGTAAATTGCGTTATTCGCTTTGCCTTATATATCCACTTTGCCCTTCTTTCCTCTATATACGAATAGTGCTGACAAAAATTTAAAAAAGAGACTGTTATTTCTATGTTATTGTTGAATTTCTGGAAACGGAATTTTATAATCTTAGGTTCTTTTCTTGCTACGTTTCGCAATCTCTTTTGTCGATATGAACTCTCAAAAAAAATTACGCTGTTATCCCTGAGGTAACTTAGTCTAATAATCATTAATAAAGGATCATAAAAATACTTAAAAGTAATCGCCACAAAAAAAAGTTTATTTATCTTCTCGTCGCCCCAACGCAATAATTAAATAGCAAATACATTCATTCCCAACTATCTCGATGGTTTTTATCCAATATTTTTATCTGCGCTCCCTTTCCTTTTTCTTCTTCTACCTCCTTTTCTCTTTCTGTCTCACTTCCGTCTGGTCAGCAGGTCGCAATTTGCGACTAGAAATTTAGAGCTGGCGACCAGTGTTCAGAAGGAATGATTTCTGCCTAAACTCATAGGGCTGCGCAGTTTATGTTTCGAACAAAAATAATTGTCACTGAGTGGGAGAAAACACGGAGTGTCAAGTCTTCACAACGTTGTAATTTGCCTCTCCTTTCCCTATCCTCAATTAAAATGGTCACATTTTGTGCAGTTTTTCCTGTGAGTAGCTACTGCTTCATGTGAGAGAGGCTTCAACAGTGTCAACAGAGTTAAGACTGCTTGCAGGAATCCATTTAAGACTGACACATTGGATCATTTGCTCACAATTTCTATCAGTGGTGGTTCACTTAAGGACTTTGATCCGAAAACTGAAATCGACAACTGGGACTTCTGTGCAGAGAGAGAGCGTTACACAAACGTGAAGTCTTAAGAGGCCCACACACGGTCCAAGGTTTGCGCAAACAAGGCTGTTTGTGCAAACAGTTTGACCGTGTGTGGCGATGTATGAACTGTTTGTGCAAACATTTTCCACATCGAACTCGTTCGAAAATTGTTTACACGAACATGATGTTTGCGCAAACACGTGGACCGTGTATGGGCATGTTTGTGCAAACACGAGCTTTATTTCCGAGTAGGAAGCCTAGTGTACAGACGATTATTTCTTGCGCTATGGCGTCAATGAATAGGAATCAAGAATTCTGGCGAGAATTTATTGACCTTTATAGAAATTTACCTGAACTGTGGAAGGTAAAGAGTGAAGATTATAAAAACAGGAATTTGAAAAATGCGGCATATGAGAAGTTAGTGAATAAAATGAAGGAAATAGATCAAACGGCGGACAGAGAGTCAGTGAGGAATAAAATCAATTCACTTCGTTCTGTATACCGAAGAGAACTAAAGAAGATAAATGCAAGTACAAGATCTGGAAGTGGAACAGATGACGTGTATGTACCCTCGTTGTGGTATTTTTCCTATATGGACTTTCTGAGGGACCAGGAAATGCAATTATCCGGTATTTCGACCTTGGATGAAATAATTGTTGTGGAAGAAACACTTTCATTTAATATAAGTAGTGGTAAATTTGTGCATATGTCATGATAGATATTTTCATTTGTGACCTTGTTCTCAACCAAAAAAAAAGACATAGTCTTCATTCTTCACACCGCACCATTTCAAACGTGCATGTTGGTAACAACAGTCGTTGTGCTGCTAACTTCAATAGTTTCTGGAGTTCGCGCCTTCGCGGCCGTCGGTGGGGCCGAAGGGGGGTGGGATCAACACCGAAGCGCGGGAGTTCCAGCAATGACATGATTGATAATCTACATGACATCACGTAACAGGCATTTTCCAGCGCCCAACGCCACCGATCATACCTCCACTGAGCATAGCAGCACGCGGAGTTTTGTTGCATTCGTACAAAAGGTTTTGTGTTCTAGTTGATAAGATTTAAAAAAAAATCCTTGACTGAATGACTGCAGACCCATTTTGCAAGCAGCTTGTTACAAACAGTCGCTTTGGCATTTCATCAAGCAATGAGCTCACCAACACCAAGCGACAAATTTCGTCTACTCTAGTACCCAATAACATCTGCCAGGGTGAAAAACTTGATCAGACAAAGGTCATAAGCTGACATTGCCAGACTAAAGTCTAAATTAGAGCAATCTTACGAACAGAAAATAAACTGTAGGGCGGAGCTACTGTCGGAGCTACTGTCTCTGCAACGGCAGGGAGGCCCAAGACGTAAGGAGGCCCTGATTATACATGTGTTTTATTTTAGTCAGACATGAAATCGCAATCAAGAAAAATAATTTTTGTTACTTCCGTTGAAAACTATACGCACTATTTTACCCTAAGATTATTGGTTTTGAGCGGGTATAACACCTGATTTTGTCATTCCTGATGTGATCAAAGTTGGGGAAAAAGATATCTTTATTTTTCTGAGTAAGTTTAGAACTACTTTCGGAACAGTTACAGTCCGTTTGGCTACAAGTCTGAGGTAAATTTAATATATTACAAAATTTATTTGAAATCAAATTAGATTTCACAACAGTATATGCGTATGTAACTCGTAATCAAAAGATCATTAGGAAAATAAGCAACATATTTTTCCAGAACTGTCACTGTCAATCAGCCGTGTACACATACATATCCTCGTTGAATTATAACAGTGTAACAATCATGAAAACTCCATTCACATATATTATATTCAGTTTTAAACAATTAGTAAATAGTCCTAATTCAAAGTAGCGGTAATATTCTGATTATTACATGTAGTTACTCGTGTTTACATGGTGTCATTCATTGCCTGACTTTGAATGTCTGTGCTGGAAAGAAACATGAAATGCTTAAATTGTTTTATAGGTCCTAATAAGTCCTGGCAAGATTTTTCTGTATCTGTGTGTGTGGGGGGAGGGCTGATTTTGAAGTTCCGCCACTGAGGGTAGGTGTTATTTATATAGCCTACTATACATTAACGTTAAACAAGCTGCTTCAGTGGACATGCTTACGCGATTAAACTCAAAATTGAACTGAAGTTTGTGCAAACAGTTGTATCGTGTATGGCCGAGTGTTTGCGCAAACACGATGTTTGCACAAACATGATGTTTGCGCAAACCGTGGACCGTGTGTGGGCCTCTTTAAGGTAAGATATTTTTTAACATGTATATGAGTTGTCCAATTCAAATTGATTATCCTGAATTTAATTGTCTGTTTTTAAAATTTTATGCCATGATATAATCTCTTTCTTTGTCAAAGCAAAGGCCGTGGGAGGAATCTCATAATTTGCACGTGAGATATATTGGCGACCATCATTTTTGGATTTGCGAGTGCGTCTGACTTTGAAATTTTGCGCCCTAATATATATATATATATATATATATATATATATATATATATATATATATATATATATATATATATATATATATATATATATATATATATATATATATATATATATATATATATATAGGTTTTTCATTTTTCATTGAGATATGATTAAGTTTCTCCCTACATCAACTTATGAATCTCGTTTCATCTCATTTTTATTCTTTTACTTTATTGACACTAATCATGTATATTTTGAAATTAGAATTGTGCTCATGTTGTTGCTGATTTTAATATGGGAGAGAGGAAAGGAGGAGAGAGAGGGGTCTCCCAGACACGATTATTGGATAAGAAGATTTGTATTGGATTACAAGGTGTCAGCTGTCGGTTTTTTTAATGCTGAGGGTATAAGTTCAGTTATTCACCATGAATAGAGTCAACCAGATTGTTTTGGTAATGAAAAAATAACAACCTGAAATTTAAAAAACTCTTTCAACAAACTGTCGAGATTTAAGAGTCCACAAACTACCGTTTCAGGTAACGATTACCTTGAAACCCAGGAAGCCAGAATTAGCCCGAGATAGCCAATCTCAGCAAAATGCAGAAGTCTTTTAGTCTGACAAGGAATGTACTTGAACCTGAAGATACAAAGTGGGGATAATGTATATATTTCCTGAAAGCTTGGGTCAAGGTAAAATCAAAACCGGTTACCAAAATAGGGGAGGTCTCATGTAATCCGCTTTGGGGCAGCACTTTACTCATTTTTATTAATATCTTCAAGCGTGTCCGTAAAATCCGTTGCAACCCTGAAAAATCTGAAACAGCGAGACAGATATGAAAACGGAAAACCATGTCCATGTCTTTCATCATTTCAAAAGCGCAACGTATCAAAGTCAAATAAATTGTCCTAGGGTGCCCCGCAGAGTCCCAGACGTGACCTACTCAAAATTTTTAAATGGAAAGGGGGTTAACTCGCATATCGTATGAAAGTTGGTGTTAAATGAGAGAAGATACTGTAAATCAAGTCTCGACTCTCTACAATAAGCCTGTGCAAAATAGCGGTGGGTCAAAATATCAACACAATTTTCATTGCAAAGTCTGTGGCCACTCGTATGAATCTGAAACGGTGGGATAGGTGTAAAAACAAAAACACGGGTATGTCATTATTTCAAAAGTATAATGATTCAAAGTAAAAATATGTTTCAGGGTTCCTCGCAGGGTGCCACACAGGGTCCAACTCAAAATGTTGAAATGGGAAAGGGATTCAAGTTGAGTATCGTGTGGAAGCTGATGTTAAGTGAAATAAGGTGAAACAAGCCTTGACTCTTGATGATAAGCCTGTGCAAAATGACTAAAGGTCAAAATGTCAACACAATCATCATTGAAGTCTATGGCCACTCCAAGTAATTTGAAACAGTGAGACAGGTGTACTCGTAAAAACAAACAAAAAATAGAATGTACCAGAGTAAAAAAGAAATGTCCCAGGGTCACCCGCAGAATCACAGACGGGGTCCAACTAAAAAGTTTCAAATGCCAAGGGACTAAAGTTGAATAGTTGTTTTGCTAACATGTCGACCATGTTGTAATTGCATGAACATGTGCTGATTAGTAACCCCTTTCTATTTAAAAATTTTGAGTTGAACCCCGTCTGGGACCCTGCGGGGGACCCTAGGACAATTTATTTCACTTTGATACCTTGTACTTTTGAAATGATGAAACACATGTTTTCTCTGTTTTCATATCTGCCTCATCGTTTCAGATTTTTCAGGGTTGCAACGGACTTTATGGTTGTTGTGCTTAAAGACTTTAATAAAAATGAGTCAAGTGCTGCCCACAAGCGGAATGTATGAGACCACCCCAATTTTGGTAACCGGTTTTGATCTTACCTTGACCCAAGCTTGCAGAAAATATACACATCATCCCCATTTTGTTTGTTCAGGTTCAAGTACATCCCAGGTGAGAGAAAAAATGAAATAAATCTCTCGTTTCTAGTTCTATTAGTCTAGTAGTACTAAGTCTGTCAAAATTTCTAACAGAAATAAGGACCTGAACTATGATTATTTTGTAGAACATTCCACCTTAATATCACAGGAATTTCATCTTCCGATTTGCTTAGTTGTGAAAGATTGTAGAGTACATTGCCATTCTGTGTAAAGTATGTGTACTGTCACTGATTTCTGAAGACAATCAGAAACAAGATTAAAAGATAAATAGCAATAGTTTTCTATTAAGGGGAAAGTATAACTACTTTTATTTTAAGAAACCTTTCTGGCGTAAAATATTTGTTCGGCTTCACCCCTTCCCCCTCAACTTTGGGTACGGAAATGCAAAAAAAAAAAAAAAAAAAGATTTTAATTATTGATTCCAGTATATTTCAAATATAATTTCTCGGATCTAGGCCTGTGCGATATGTCGATATAGTCGATATCGATATTGACACATATCAACATTCGATATCGCAAATGTATCAACATCGATATATCTATATCCTAAATTTTCGATGTCGATCTTGAGGAGAGCGAGCCATAGGGGCCCTAAGACTTGCGATGGATGAAGAAACAAAACTTAATTTTTACAATGTCTTCCAATGACTATTTCTTTATTACCACAAATTGCAATGTAAATAAATCCACTTGCAAATTTGCAATATTATATACTATAATTTCTTAGGTGCCAAAACTTTTTCGTTCCCGAAAAAAAGAAAGAAGAAAGCACCTCTCAAAAGCAAGTACTTCGAACTTTGATCTAGAATTTATTATAAGAATATTTTTGTTCCTCTCTAGATTTCCATCCCATTTGGCCTTTGAGACCGCTCATTGACAAACACTGCACACATGACCGTTATATGCAGACATACTCTTAGGCAGAGCCAGAAATTTGGAAAGGAAACGAGTTTTCAATAATAATAATAATAATAATAATAATAATAATAATAATAATAATAATAATAATAATAATAATAATAATAATAATAATAATAATAATAATAATAATAAAAATTATTATTATTATTATTATTATTATTATTATTATTATTATTATTATTATTATTATTATTATTATTATTATTATTATTATTATTATTATTATTATTGGGTTCACAACTAGGGTCCCATCTTGCATAGAGGCCCGCAAGTTTGCTACGCCAATGGTGTTCCTTAGTCTCTGTTTGTCTCTCTTTCCGTTTCTTGTGGATGTATGTTGTTGTGCTGTTAGGCGTTTATATTAAACCTTTACATTATGTAACCTTTTTTCTCTTTTACGATTTTTTTTTAAAGGAAAGAAATTGTTATCCTCTGATATCTATTTCTTACAATTCATCTTGTTTGAACTGCTTAAGTAAGACAGTGGTGCCCACCCCCCTCATGTCCATGACGCACCCCCCCTCAATTGTCTATCCGTAGGTGTTCTTCCATGAAAAAATAACTTTTCGATTAATTTTTACAGCCCCTCAAACATATTTATATAGATTTTTAACCCCCCCCCCAAATATTTCAATGACGGAGTTTGCGTCATAGCCCCCCCCTTGTGGGCACCCCTGAGTAAGACCATTTTGTAACTTTTTGTGTCATCTATTTCCCTCTCAATAATCGTCATTCTTAACAATTTATTTTATTATCTTATTTGCAGATTGCCACACTGATTATTTGTTACAAAATTGAGGTTTGGTCCAACGCCTTTCTAATTCTCAACCAAGCCAACTGCTGTATGTTTTAGGTTGGCTACTATTGCTGGAAAAGGAGAATTGCAGGTGGTAATGCACTTTTCGAGTCGCGTATACAAGTTTCGAATGAGACGTCGGCCTCCCCAGTTGACTCCGATTTCTTTAAGTATTTTCAAAGGTTTCGTCTAATTGACCCATTCGAAAGTTTCTTGCCAGTCGATGAAGCACAAACACAACTCTTCATTTACATTAAGAACTCTTTTTGATATAATTCTCATCAACCCAATAGCATCTCTGGTGCCTTTTCATTTCCGGAATCTAAATTGATCTCCTTCTAACACCTCCTCTATCTTGCTTTCCAGCCGCCTGTTCAGTATGCTTGCAATAATCTTTCCAGTGTGGGAAATAAGGCTAATTGTTCTATAATCGCTGTATTTCTTTGCTTGCCTCTTCTTGGGCAAAGCAATCATTGTAACACCAAGAAAATCCTTTGGTCATATTCCACTCAGATAGATCTTGTTAATAAGTACTTTCACTGCATTGTTTCCTAATCCCGTGGGCAAATTTACTGGTATGTCGTCGCCTGGTATGTGAGAAGTGGTCTTTCTCCTTCGCATGGCTTTGATTGTCCACTTCTCAATATATGGGGTCCTTTTCCTTCATCATCCACCTCTTCCTCTACTTCGATCGCAATATCTTTGGAGCGATTCTTCTTCTGCTTTCTGATACATCAGATCATATCTGCCGTCCGTTGAAATTCCATTTTTCTTTACATATCTGTTCCATATAGCTACTCTTCTTTGACTTTGTCCGTCGCTCTTTTCAATTCATTATTTAGCCTCCTGTATTCATTGATGTCCGTGTTCTTGCCCTTCTGCGAAATGATTATACGAATTTATAAGTACAACTGATTTATTTTAATGTAATTATTTTTTATAATTATGCATTGACGAAAACAGCATTACACACCAAAATCTTTGACCTAAACTTGAATCGAACTCACAACCTTAAGATTAGAAGTCCGCTGGTTTACAACTGAGTAATGTAAGTCAACGAAATATAACGAAATTTCAAAGACAATCCGTTCATATCCATTGGAAATACATATTCCCTCGTTTGTCTTCTTCATTTCACTATGGATGAATCATTTTACATGTTAGTTGAAAATTGTTCTTTCACGTATCGAAATGTAGATGACAAACAAAACATGTGCTCACCTATTATGTATTTCAATGATTTCTTTTTCTACACTTAATACAATTTCAACATGATCTTATTTCACCTCAAAGAAGAAAAATACACCGCACATTTTTTCTCTATTTCGCAGGTTCGCTTCATACATATATTAGCTGTGATGGCCTTTCATCTCACAGTGAGAATAAGTTTATGTGAAATATTTGAATCCTCTTCCTCTTTGAATGTTTATTTCACTGACAGTTTAATGAAAAAAGATACATCAGATACTCTACTTTTGACATAAATATTGAAACAACCTACATGACCACAAAATACGACTTCGATCAAATTGATATGATTAAAAAGCCTAGCTAGAAGTGGGTACAAACCACCTTCCAAACGTTATGAAAAACGGGTTAGGCGTTTTCCCGACCCCGAAAACTATGAATTCTATAAAAATGTTAGTACTTTTTGACATTTTAATTTTCAGCTCTTCCATCCCGTCCTCTTCCGCCGATGGGGACGAACTTGGACTTAAACACCATTGGAAGCGTCACTGCTCATTTCAGCGACCCAGAAAACTACGGATAACACACTAAGATAAGTCGTTTTCCATTATTTTTACTTGCTACTCCTCTCAATTTCCATCCCTTGCCTAAACGCCTTCGATGCTACCTCTATAAATTCCCAATCTCGTGAAATGCTCATTTATACCTAAACGTGGCATTAAACGGCATACGGTTGTAATCTACTAGCTTGACGAACCCAAACTACGGATTCGACACTACTCTAAGTCATTTTAGACATTTTATTTTTCACCAGGTTTCGCCCCCAATGCCGATGGGGGATAAATTTAATCGCTATTACGACTCTAATTATTAATCTCTGCGACATCGGGAACTATAGATTCAAACTAATATCGGTCGTTTTTGATTCTTTTTACATGTCAATCCCTTCAATCCAACCGAGTACTAATGAGAGGTAAACATAGACTCAAATGGTAGGGAGTGTTGACAATGAATTTAGGGACCGAGAAAACTATGGATTCAATACTTATGACGGTCGTTTTCTTACTTTTTCATGTTATCATTCCCCCCAACATCAAGGTGGATTTACACGGCATCAGAACTGTTCCTATTCATCTCAGTGATCCCGAAACTATGGATTCTACACTAACATAAGTCATTCTCAATCATTTTATATGTTACTCCTTTCCATTTTCCCTAGCTATGCTAGGGATCTCAGAACTACTGGAAGCTCAACTTAAAGATTATTGAAACTGTTCCCAATGAACTTAGGGACCTCGAAAGCTACGGATTCGACACTAATATCGGTCATTTTCAGTTATTTTTACATGTCACAATTTTATGCACCCCTTCCGGCTGCTAGTGGGGCTAAATTTGAATTTGAATGGCATTTGGAGTGTCAGTCTTTATCTAAGCGGTTCCCAAATTTATGGATTCGACGATAATATCGGTCTCGTTTATAATTTTTGTCTGCTCCTCCCATTCCCCCGAGGAAGGCTGAGGAAGTCTAGCCGCCACTTTGGCTGAACTTGGACTGAAACAGCATCAAAACTGTTACCAATTAACTTAGAGACAATAAAAGCTTATGATTCGACTAATACCTGTCGATTTCTATGTTTTTAAGTCGCTATATAACCACCACCCTCTGGGTACAAATAGGGCTTAAATCAAAGTTAAATGAAATTGGAAGTGACACAATTTATCTAAACAACCCCGAAAACTATGGATTCGACACTAATATCGATCGTTTTCTATCATTTCTGTATCTCCCTGTAACTTAGTGTATGTATCCTACAGACCTTAAAACGACAGTACTCTTCCAGACTGTAGGTAATACAGGAAGTGTGGGTAATTTGGACCCCCATATTTAGTTTTAAACAGAAATTTGTCAATGTACAAATGTATGAATACTATTAGAAGAAAACAATACTTTTGTTTGTTTGTACAATGTTTTAACACGACAATTTCACTCACGTTGCATTAAGTTTTCAGTTATTCCTTATTACAGTGAAACCTCTCTAAAGCGGACCGCCGTGGGGGATTAAAAATTGTCCACTATAGAGAGGTGTCCGCCTTAGAGAGGTTTCAATATTTTCTTACGTAAATTAATAAACAAGATAATATGCAATTAGAAAAAAAATATATTTTTGCATGAATCACGTATTTATGAATATTACCGAAATGTTAGTGTACCTGCATTATTTTGCTCCATCCAATTCGAGGCACAACATGGAAATAAGATGTTATAGTTCTCTGCACTTTACACTTATCGCTACTTACTACGTTTTCGTTGTGTTGCTTTAATTTGTGAGTTAATTGTAGTCCAGTAATGACTTTTTTAAAAGACAACATGCGTACCCGTGGTCAAAAATACCAAACTTGGCTTCTGTTTGGTTAGAGATTCCAGCGGAACAGTAGAATGATGTGTCATTCCAAACAGTGGGCAACTGTCAATCACTTTTGTTTCTGAAGCAGATTGGGTGGGAGTGGGATGCAAGCAAAGGATATAAGGGTGTTTTGAAACAGAGACCCTTCCTCTGGGTTGCTGAATAGACAGCTGAGGAGGCAAAATGTTGTCATACCCACATGTTCTTCCTTGGTGACATACGTATGAATTACTAAAAGTGTATTTTTACTGCACTTTCCAATTTGTTTCTAGAGAAAGTGTCCGTAATACGGAGGTAAATAATACCTATAAAAGACAAGAAAGACTGTCCGTGTCCGTATTAGAAAGTGTCCGCTTTAGAGAGGGTTGCCAATATGTTTTTTCCTATTACAGTGTTTGGGGATTACAAAATATGTCCGTTATGGGAGGTGTCCGCTTTATAGAGGTGTCCGTTAGTAGAGGTTTCACTGCATATTTAAAAAATGGTGAGTTTAGCCCGTTTGAAAAATGGTCGGAAAAAGTGGACCCGGCTCCACTTTAGCCTCGAAATTTCAACTATTACCAAAATATCATATGTTGTTTCACTTTGCTGGTACGTAACCACAGAAAATTACTAGCTGCCACAAAAGCAAGTAATAAAAACAGACGAACAATAACTAAAATAAAAAATGTACTATGCGCTCTTCATTAACTTTTCTGTCAGAGCAATTTACAATTTAGAATTATTTGAGCACTACTTAGCTATCTCGAGCTCAGCAATATGTTATATATTCTTTACACAAATCACAAACATAACGCTCAACAATATCTAATCCAGTGCATGTTTCATGCCACCATTCAAAACACTGTACGCACTGCACCCACTTCTCACCATCACAATCTTCGCTAAACTTTATACCACAAAGAACGTAAGAGGTATCATTACTTTCAGGTTGATCATCATTCTCATGCGTGGAACGAGTATTTGCTTCTTTCGTCGCGTCTGAACCATGTCCAAAATTTAAACGACAAGATGATTTTAAACGTTTCATTGATGCCGCTAAAACTTGTCTGAAAGGGCTGGACGTAACGGCACTTGCAGACCCCGTAGCTCTAACACGTTCACCATGTGTTGCAGATGGAAGACATGGTGGTGCTGGTAGCAAGACTTGGGAACGAGGAACTCAAAATCCGGAGTTTGATGACGTGGAAGATTGACATGTGGCATCAGGATCCATAGACATCACTGATAATAACTTCATAAATTTTACGTTATTCGTGTAATAAATAGTAAGCAACACACACAATAAAACACTCTACTGAGAAGATCGAGCAAAGTGGACTCTACTCCAGTTTAGCCGTCATGTTAGGGTCCACTTTAGCCGCCAACAGGAATGTTACACGTTTCTTGAATAAATTACATGGTATTCATTTTAAGAAGACACCAAGCTAATGTAACATACAACGATATTTCATTCGTGATTTAACATTGTTTATACAATCCTGCATGTACAGATTATAAGAAAACCGTAAACAAACATGCCTTTGAAAAATGTTAGAATCTTCTTCACATATATATAATATCTCTTGACTCGACTTCAATGGCCTCCTTACTGAAAGTTTACGTAGATGACTGGGGCGAGAGTGACACCTTCTGACAGTATTACTAACTCGCTGTTCTTATTTATTCCGGAGAGAAACATGCGATCCATTTTACCTGTCCGGGTCCACTATACCCGCACTTCCTCTATATGTAAGAAGTTTGGTTAAATTTACTCCAGGCATACCAGAATTATGTTGGAATACACACGCACACACACACAAATACATCAATTATATATATAAGAGGCGCACACAGAGAGAAAAAGAGCAATCAAAGCGTTATCACTTCCATATACAAAACAATTTCAGGGTATTGATCAGAAAACCTATGTAAACAAGTTCAGTTCAGCCTTCCTTACTAAAGCAGTTTTTAGTCTCGTGAAGTGACCTGTGGTGTTCGTGAATTTCTTGTTTCTTGTGAGTGGGCTAGTGAGTTTCTTGTCTGAAACCACGATCCGATTTGATAATCTCTGCTTATACCCGCTTGTTCTTTTATTTCAAGAACGGCATAAATCACATGCTGGAATGAGAATATTGAGAACCTCCGTATGACAAATAGCTGCAGATAAATACACTCCTCAACTTATTTATGGCAATGAAAATTGAACACGTCATATCAGCCCATCCACATCAATTACATGTTGTCTCTGACACAAATTAAGTAGTGCTACAATTATATTTTGCTATGTTTTTCTAGTTACACTGGTCCCACTCACACCGCTCCATTCCGAGTGTCATGAGATACACTTTGCTCACCTTAAACCTAAACCACTCTACCAAAAGCACAGGAATAATGTAACCCCAACAACAGACTTCACTAGCAGATTTTTGCGTTTATTTATGTTCAAACTGATGCATTGCATGACCCTTTTCTCGTTTACACTAATCGTACCAGCTTCAACACGGCCTTTTTCAAGATGGCGGATATTCTTTTTATCACTCTTAACAGATCATATCTACGATCTCGTATCCATGTCTGCTCATATCGTGTCGTTACAATGACCAAAAGAAAAACGTGCATTTTCTCACCATGTCCTTAATGCACTGATGTTTCACTTTTGATCTTTCTCGAGCCGAGGTGACCCAACGTCTTGGACACTGCAGCTACACAATTTTGGCTGTGCGAGTTTCCCGAGGTACTCTCTCTATATACAAAGTTTCATGAATATCGGGCTCTAATAGATACCTAAGGTTCCTTGTTAGAATAAAAATCATAAATACTTTGAGGTTGAGAATAAAATATTTTTCGTTTCCAATTTTCTTCGCTTTCTGTTCCTTCTTAGTACAGGGTGGACCAGAAAGTTGTAAATAAACTTCGGGAGGTGATTCCTGAGATGAAACAAAGTTTGAATTTTATTGAATACTGCTGCATAAAAGACATACAAAGCTGATGATTTGAAATCTAAACTCGATTCCTCACAATTGGAACTGAACATAAAGATATTGACGAACTTCGGGAGGCGATACGTAATACCACAGCAAAAAGAAAGATCCTATGGAATACAAGCATAAATGTTGCATCATTTCGGTGACAGAGGCGGCGGAAGTTGGGAGTACTGTGAGCGAAATGTACCTTTTCGACCACAGTTATTCTACGTAAGTTACCAGTAATTACACCAGATCCACCCTATGGGGGTGCCAGCCTCAAAAATCTCGACAATACAACTGAGGAATTTATCCAGTGAAAAATTGATAGAAACCGTGCGCAACTACACTTACACCTTCTCAATTTTGATTTTACATTATCCCGATGGCGTCGGAGCCTGTCAATTCGTTCGTAAAAAACAACTCCGTGTTATACATAGCACATTGCATTCACGAACACATCCAGAAACAGAAGTATAAAAATACATGACCATATAACTAAACTACCTCATGGTCACTAATTTAATATAATCTACGTAAAACGGAATAAAGCAATTATTAATAAGAATTACGAACATATAGAAATGTATTTTAAAAGAAAAAAAATAATAACTCGTATCAGCCGAAGTTTCAACGCGGGTTGTTTCAGTTAAGCTGACACACTACTCACTTATTTACTTTGGAGTTTGCAAGATGTGTTTCCGAAATTGTATTTATACTGTACAATTGTTAGGTAAAAACGCTACAAGATGTCATTCGCACCTGGATTACTAGTGCCACTACTTCCTTCAAGAAGTAGGACTCGTTTCATTTACGAAATCACTCTTTTAACCCTCGATTAGCCGATATGTGTTGGTGCAACAGTTAGTTCTCACGATTGTGGATTAATTCGTGCTTGATCTTGATCTATAAATGAAGGGCTTTTTACAAAACCAGGAGACACTGAGTCATGGATATCTCCGATGTCTAAAGGTCGTAAATAAGATTCGAACTTCAAATGAAACCTGGCGTAGCATGCTGGGTGATTGCTAGTTTAATGGGTGATTTAACAACACGCTTGTAATTGTCTGTGTAGCTAAGTAGACAACGTGTGAGACTATTATTCTAAAGGTGCTTGGTTTGATTACCAGCCTGAACTTACAGTTACTTTTTTTCACAAAATTAAACATTGTAAATTATGTTCGCGATTCCTACTCAACGAGATTTATACCATAATGCAGTAGTCCTCAAAATGAGGTCCGCAGACCCCTATGGGGTCCGCGGCGCTTTGAAATGTGTTGTTATAAAATGGAAATCACAGCTGTTACACAAGAAGTATTTTTTCAGTTACTAAAAAGAAATCAATTAGAAATTATACCTACATTTGTAAATTTAAATGTTTTCCTACTTTATTAAATTTCTGTTCTGAAGCTGGTCAACCGTCATATAGGACTACTTCAAGTGAGAGAATTTTCTTCTTTGTTAGGACACTTTTCAAAAGCAGTTGTACATTTATACGACACCGCGCAATTTCACGGATTTCATCTTCAAGTGGTGGAAAACTCCCACCACTACCAGCAATTCCAGATTTTTTTTTAAAAAAAAGAAGTAAATGTTAGTTATTCCTGTGCTTATAAACATCAAGCTTCCCCCAATTCTGGAATTGCTAAACACACACAAAAAAAGAAAAAACCCTCCTAAAATGATCCACTCTTGACTCAAATTGGTTTGCGTCCTTCCCTTACCATTTACTTATGTGAGCAGACCTTTTCTGCTCTTTATAGTATTAAGATTGTAAAGCTAATTCGTCTTAATGTGGAATCGGACCTAAGATTGATGGTGACAAAAATTATTCCAGATTTTAATGCAATTATGAAAAAAAAAAAAAAAACAAAGAATTACATTCCTCACGTTAGAGAACGCTGTTTTTCAAATAAATTTCCTTTTTTAAAAATGATTTTTAGTCTTGAAAGTTACTCTATTTTCAACTGAAATTTCGTTGACTAGGAAACAATCATGTATCTTTAGAATAAATTACTTATTGCATTATTTTTCTTGATCTTTTTCTTGTCAGAGGTAATTCTAATTAGTACATTTTTTAATACCATGTGAAATTTCAGATAGCATTACAAAGGGTCGGTAGATCACTTCCGGAATGGACAGGGGCTCCGCGTTATCGGAAAGTTTGAGAACCACTGCCATAAGGGAGAAAAACCCAAGATAAAGAAAGGAGGCAGGGGGAAAGACGCACACTGTTTATCCTTAAGTGTTAACATTTAATTTATTCCCATGTCTTTCGCTCTTTTCTTGCCCTTTTTGGATCAAAAGATCCATTATATTTCAGTCAAAAATTTTCTTGTAGGTCTTATATCTAGAGAACTACACATAGTGTAGCCAAAGCAAACTTTCAATTAACTCACAAGGAGAAAGCACACTTTGGTAAGTGAACTTCGGGGCCATTTTTTGCGAGGTGGTAGTGCACATTTAAAGAGTTCATATTATAAACTGGGAGAGCGCAATGGGCAAAAATGACGGAGAGAAACCGTCTTAAAGTTTTCTACTCGAGACATATATCGTACGACGCGCAAACTTAACAAGTGCCGGCGTGGTAGAGTGAGAAGAATCAGCGACTCAAGTGCAAAGGGTCCCGGGTTCGATTCTCGTTCGAGTCGAACATTTTCTTGTTTTTTGCTTCAACCAATAAAGTAGGCATTCGTAACTATAAGTAAAATATAAATTCACCATATGTTTATAATGAATAAAACAATAGAAATTTTCAATCATTTGTAAATTTTTTTGATGTTCCATGTTAACTAGGGACAAAATTTAATCTCTTCCGTAAATATTATTGTTACTGCAGTCGTTGTGTAAAAAATGTTCTTGAAGGTTCTTGTCTACATCTGTTGACAGTGTGAGAATTACAAGGGGAATGAGGGGGAAATCTGATTTGGTTATAGCAACATCCAGTATTAGCAAAGGGCGCCGGTGACTGTCGTAACCATAATACAACTCATGATATCAGTATATTTACAGAATAGATTAAATTTTCTTGTTAGTTAACATGGAACATTGAAAAATTTTACAAGTGATTTAAAAATTTCTATTGTTTTATTCATTATAAACATATGGTGAATTAATATTTTATTTATAGTTACAAATGATTACTTTATTGTTTGAAACAAAAAACAAAACAAGAATTGACTTGAACGGAAATCGAACCCGTGGCCCTTTGCTTATGAGTAGCACACTCTACTCACTCTGCCACGCCGTCACTTGATAAATTTTCGTGTCGAACAGTATATGTGGCGAGTAGAAAACTTTTGAAGACGGTTTTTCTCCCTTATTTTCTTATTTTCGCCCATTGCTCTCTCCCAGTATGTAATATTAACTCTTTAAATGTGCACTACCTCCTCGCAAAAAATGGCCCCGGCTTCCCTTACCAAAATCTGCCTTCTCCTTGTCAGTACGATATGCTTACTCCGTATATATATATATATATATATATATATATATATATATATATATATATATATATATATATATATATATATATATATATATATATATATATATATAAACGAGTTAGGGGCCGTTTAAAAATTTTGTGGCCCCTGATCAAAAAACTAATTATTGACCAAGATCGAAATTTTCGGATCATTTCTAAAATTCTTGGCCAACATCGCATTCTTTTGATCCATTCCTAAAATTCTTGTTTTTTTCTTCCTTTTATTTCGGTTTCTATACTTTCTCTGTCTGCATGATTCACATTATGGCCCTTTTCTTTGCGTTAATTCCTATCTCTTGGAACTTAACATGAATGGAATTTTTGCCTATCTCGTTGTTCTTTCTCTAAGTGATTGTCAACTATAATTTCTTGCTCCAAATGGAAGAATATCCTGGCATGTCTGTAGTGTCATGTTGGTTGTCTATCAGGCGTACAGTGAAAAACTCTTCTGGTGTAACGAGCTATCATTTCTTATAACTCCAACCTTCAGTTAATATTGTTCGTGACTGAACGAGTTTCTATTAAATATTCTTTCAACGAATGTTTTTGGAGTCTGGTTGAAAAACTCATTTAGGTCATCCCTCCTTCACAAAGCGATGCTATTCTTCATGGTACCGGTATTTTGAAATAATATTGAACATTATCCCTAAATAGAACAGAATTGTCGAATTTCAACTTCCAACTCTTCTGTTAGAATACAGTAAGGACCAAGGGCGCCCATCAGGGGGGCAAGGTGGGGCGCTCGCCCCCCCTAAGAGTAAATCGTACTTGGGAATATCGAAAGCCCAATAGAATTTTTACAAACTTTTATTTGCCCCCCTTAGAAACCACAACATAGCCGCCCTTGCTAAGGACACAGTCGTAAATTTGACAGTAGCAAATAATAGTTACAGAAAAAGACTCTGGAACTTTGTGGAAGATAGAGAAGCCAAGGATATTTTGTAGTTGATAATAATCTTGTCTTTGCTGTCATTCACGAAAAGTTCCAACGTCCTTCTGTAACTATTATTTGCTCCTCTCATAAATTTATGATCATATCTATATCATAGTGACCAAGCCTCATCATTATAACTCTTTTGCTTTCACCTGTCGCAAAGTTAGAAACTTTTACGAACGATGGTTTGTTGCTAATCAATTCACTTTAACGCCGAATTCTTTCCATTGGGTTCTCTCCCTTCCTATAAATCACAAATGGTTAGAGATTAAAGGATGTAACAAAAAAAAAAAAAAAAAAAAAGACAGAAATATATTAGGAATTCTCTCTCCCTTAGCTTAAAAGGTATAACTGCGGGGCGTTAAACCTAAATAGAGCCCTCTGCCTGCCATACACATCATCTCCCTAAATCTTAAATACCAAGGCTTTTTTTTCATCACACAAAAGATCATGAAAATACGAAAAACTACGAACACTTTTCTTCTTTTCATTTGTCGCACCATTTACAAATTGGTCACCCATTTAATTTTTCTTTAAGATTCAGAATAGAACTCCTTGATTACAAATCGCAAACGGTTTATATATATATATATATATACAGGGAGGACAGTTTATCTGGAACATCCATGATAACAGAGAAACCAGAAGAGGGAGAAAAGCCAAACTTTGTATGAAGCAACTATAAGGAAGGGGACATTCTTTTACGTATTAAATAATACCACCAAGTGAACAGTGTTGCCATCCCAGTATAAAGTTATGTTTTTCAAATGGCACTACGTCAGATTATTACATATTTGGAATCAACATGTTAAACGAAAACTTAAAATACCACATTCATTATTCAGTGTTGCAAACTAAGGATGCTATAACATCACAAACATCCAAAGTTTGGAATCCTGTAGCACACATACAGCACAACGGAGATTGACGAGACAATGCACATTGGAAGTATCCTAGTGTTGGATACTATGGTCATGGTATGACTTGTTTTGAATGAATAGCAACGAAGTTACCAGGGCTTGAAAATTTGAATTTTTTCAAAAGGTTTTATTTCGAAAAAACACTTAGATAAGTATCATATCTAGTTACTTGTATGGTTTGCAATGAATGTGTAAATTAGTTTGCCGTTTACAGCACTTCGATATCTCAAACCGTTCCGGAGATATGATAAACATTGATGAAGTTTGCAACACTGCTTAAATCATGTAATTGCGAAAACTTGTAATTACACCTACTACAAGTTATTCCTGGAATGCTACAAAAGAGAAGGATAACAACAATGAGTTTAAGTATTGTGAAGAAATACGCCATATTTTGGCAGTGTTGCGAACTTCATCAATGTTTATCATATCTCCAGAACGGTTTAAGATATCGAAGTGCTGTAAACGGCAAAATGTTTGTTTGTCAATCGCAAACCAAACATGTAATTAGATAATTACCTTAGCTTTTTTTTAAAAATAAAGCCTTTCGAAAATATTCAAATTTTCAAGCTCTTGTAACTTCGTTGCTATTCATTCAAAACAAGTCATACCATGACCATTGTATCCAACGCTAAGGTACTAGCGCATTGTCTTGTTGATCTCTGTTGTGCTGTATGTGTGATAGAGGATTCCAAATTTTGGATGTTTGTAATAACATCCTTAGTTTGCAACACTGAATACTATGTGTGGTATTTTAAGTTTTCATTCAACACGTTGATTTGAAATATGTAATAATCTGACGTAGTGCCATTTGAAAAAATATAAATTTATACTTATAGTTGTTTCGTGCAAAGTTTCGCTTTTCTCCCTCTTTTGGTTTCTCCGTTATCAAGGATGTTCCAGATAAATTGTCCACCTTATATATATAATGCATTGAATAAATAAGCATAGTATTATCCTATTTAATGTCTTTTCGTTGCATGTGTAAATGATACTTTTGTGTGTCGTGGTCTGAGCGATCATTTGGATGTCCGTGAGGATTTCGAGGCAAGACATCTCGGTGCTTGATGTTTATCTCATTGTTAAGACCTGAGGGCGATCCAGGAAAAGTTCTGTAATCCCTTTTGGAAATGTTCTTTGATGTCTTAACAGGTTAAGTTCAGATCTCCTGAAAGTACTCGTTGGTGGGACAGTGGTGGGCAGATCCAGAAAGCGGTTATAATGTGAAACACACAGACCACGCCACTAAATGCGCCCTCGGACATTTTTCTATCTGTTGTTTTTTATTTTACTATCTCCAACTCTTTTGTGCTTTTAGGCACTATGGGCCTTATGCAGAATCGTTCTGACACGTGATTAGTCCAATACTAAAGAGTTCTACTAACATATGCTTCCTGCAGTAGTCACGCCTAATCACGTGTCAGAACAACTCTGCATAAGGCACTATGTGTTTTACTGAATGTGGAAGAACTTACAATTAAATGGTAGTCATTTCTTTAGTGCTGTCTCAAATAATAAAAAAATGTTCCTAGAAAACGTTGTGTTCTCCATGATCTATCCAATCATGTGAAGACTTAATACTTTACTATTTAAAATTTTCGGATGAACCTCAGTACTCTATGGTAGTGGCCTTGTGAGGCAGAGGTCTAAGCTCAATGTGTTTCTGAAATTTTACTATCTCATTTTTTGTTATATTCCTTTCATCTCCAACCATTTGTGACTTATAAAACGGGACGCTTTAACACCCGATAGATAGATAGAGCGCATTTATTGTGCTAAAGAGAATTGGTTTACATTTACAAAGAAAAATTAATGATTCTGAAGGTTGTTAACACTAGCAGGACTGGCAGTAGTGTATCTAGAAGGACTGTTACCGGTCATTTACCGGTGGCGTTTTTTTTTTTCAGTTTAACCTCTTAAGTTAATTCAGTACGGAGTCTTTAAAGGTCACTACTGCATTATGCTTATCCTACAAATAATCAATGGGTATAGAAATTGAATTTAATTAAAGAAAAACTGATCAAAGTGAAGAATACACTGTAAATACAAAATGTATTGAAACTAAACTTACAGATGAAAGTAAACATATATAATAGTTTTTTTTATCTCTAACTTTTTTTCAACGAAAGCCCCAACAGGTTATAAATATAAACAAATTCAACGAAAAATTGACATAAACCAATGGCAGAGACGCGACAAAACGCCAATGAACCACAAAATTACTCCCTCAAAATATGTTAAATCGCCTATATGTGTCATTTTTTTTTTACATTAAGCTGTCTAAAAAACATTTAAAAAATACCAAAAAATTACTCCGGAGAGGGCTCGAACCACCAACCTTATAATTACTGGGCGGGTGTTCTTCCGATTTTCAATTTCGCGGCAACACTAATCCATTTCGCGACAGGATGTTTTCACTGCCGAAAGAGATCTCGTTGCTATCCTTAACGGCATTAAACGAAAACAAGAAAAAGAAGAAAAGACAGGAAGAACCGAGTTCGAAAGACTATCTTTTTCAATTTTTTATATCCTTTTACTCGAGATTTCTTCATAGTTTGTTACTAAAATACTTACTAACATATCCTCATTTTATTGTCCTACCAAACCAATATGGGTACGTTGTCAGTAAAATAGTTTAGATTGATCGAGCCTTTTGTGGGTAACCATAACATTTCATGTCAAGCCCCCTTATTACAAAATCCTGGCTACACGAGCCAAAATATTTTACCAGTAAAATAGTTTAGAATGACCCAGCCCTGGCGTGATAACCTCAATATTTCATCACGGATCCCCGATATTACGAAATCATAGCTGCGTGCCTGTCTGCCGGCTTGCATTTTCGCGGATTGCAGGGATTTCAGATATCCTCTGATGTTATTGACTGATACAGATAGGACATGAAGAGTCATGACCTACATGTAGAGGAAATTAAGGCCAACTGCTGTCAGCCTTCGTGGCCGAGCATACTAGGGCAACATTCTAGTAATGAAAAGTTTTTGGCGTGGGTTCGAACCCTGCCCAAGGAATTTTTAAATTTTCATAACACTTTTCATTAAAATAAGCTTGCAGTTTTACTATACGGATCCATAGTAAAAGTAATAATAATAATAATAGCAGCAGTAGTAATAGTAGTAGTAGTAGGAACGGGTTAGAAGCCCCGCAGGGGTCGGTCAGGTTCTGTTATCTTGCTCAAATTTTTTCTGTACATTTTACATGAGCAACTTCAAACAGCTGGCTAGGGTAGCGCGCGAATACTGAAACTCTTGGGATCAGCGTAAATGCTGCCGGCTTTTCCTCTTTGGAAATTAAAGTTACGATGAGGAAGAATAGTAGTAATGTAAATCGGGAGCAGTTAAAAACGATGAGGTAGTCTCAACCTGAAGAACGTTTCGTGATATTTTGCTCATTGACGAAGGTCTATAAACTTGTTTTTGAGTTAAAGAAGGAAATCTCGAGTAAGTCATTGTGACACTCATAAGGAAGTAATACTTCTTATTATAGTATTTGTATAGTTGTAATGTACCATTACAGTTGAGAGCAATGGCAACTTTTTTTACTCACCCTGTACCTAGTGATTTTTTTTAAAATTCGATTTCAGTTTAATTACAAGATGTATGTATCCTCTTTACCTCAAATTAATGTAATGAATCGAAAGGTCTTATTAGGAATCATATTTTCACGGAATAACATACTTATTTATATTCTGATTAATTGTAAAATCTCATTTTCGCATATACAAGTTGAATAGTTACAAGGTTTACCATTCTGACTTCATACCGAAATATAGTTCCACCATTGGATATAAATTTTCTTAATTTCAGACCAATGTAGAATTTGGCCAGGTAACTAAACTTTCCCTCACCCCCTATCACTAGTCCATAGTCACTTTCAGATCCGGTTATATCTGGATTTCACCAATTTCTATTTGCTTCGTAATTTCCGCGGCTGAAAGATTTCGCCCTGATTGAAGGAAACCTCCTATCCCTGTCGTTTTCGGCGCAATGTTATCATTCTGAACACAGAAGATTCTACAAGCACAGCCGGGGACATCAATTGCTCTATATTTGCTGGTAAGGACTTAAATTGCAAGGAAAATCCAGGTAAAATGTACTTCAATTTAATAGTTAAAAACTGAAGACGGCTTAGGAACCCAAAATCTGTATTTTTATTAAAAAAAAAAAACAGTTGATAATTTAGTGAAATGTCAGATTCCGGTTTGCAGGACGCCATATTGCTCCTCATCCAATCCAAATCATAGACAGTGTAGTTTCAGGATGAAATCTTCGAGAAGGCCAGTTCTGTAATTATAAACTTGTTTGGTGACAGCAACAGTAAATTCGGTTATAGTGAAATTTAGGGTTATTGACCTGTAGTGTATACTGTGAATGTGATTTTTTTTTATTAATCAGTAACTACATATACATCGTAGGTTTCATAGCTGTACTACTAACCATCAAAATGACAGCTTAAGCTAACAAAAAGGGCTCCTATTCATCTCCGAATTGAACCAGTTCTAGCGGGGGAATGGGTTAGTTATTGTTTGTTTTAGGGCCTTTTCCCCCCTCAGGGGAAAGGTCCCTCAATAAATTTTGTTAATGTGCCCCCAGGACTTCAAATTCTAGTAAACGTTTTAAGTAATTGGTCAATTGGACCTAGGGTTAAACTTCTCATTTTGTCCCCCTAAAGTTCAATAGAGCCAGCTTTATATACCGACAAGGGAGTAATGTGTTTTAAATCTAATATATCAGGTACTTGCCTTTAATATGCATATAATAAAGGGTGCTTGTTTAGTTAGTCGTCTTTATGTGTAGTACTAATAGTGTTGTATGTAGTTAGTCGTTTTGTGTGAGTGCGTGAATTTACTGTTAGGACAGTGTATAAACATGCGTTAATTTAGTACCATTTGTCTAACAAGAGTAAATATTATAGTTCTGATTAATAAGTGTAAGGGTATATTTTATTACACAGTAAATTAGAAACCGAAATATCCACTGAAATCAAGAATGCCTATTTTCTTAATAGAAGTAAGCCTACATGATGTTACTGTTTGTTTCAAAATGCAATATTAAATTCTCTTTTCCCGTTGCTGTAGAGATATTCCATTGTTGCTTTAGTTCTATCAGCAAATCAGAAATAAAATAATCGTTGACAATTTAACTTTCAGTGAATACACATATGATTTTTTTCAAAACTGCGAAGTAAATATAATTCGGGTGCTTCGACACAGAGTCCGTGGTTCGATGAATGTTATCCTGTAGCAGTTTAAGCGTGACGGATTGTGATAATTATAGATTTATTAGTGCATAATGTAATATGGGTGGCCTGCGTGTAAATGCATGTAATAGGGTGTCTGTAAAATATTACTTCGCGTGTAAGTGAGTAAATAATGAATAAATGTAATATAGTAATAATATGATTATGATAAAGAATGAATGAGATGATAGGACACCTGTACTTAAGTGAATAGGCCCAGTGTATATTATATATTGAGAATATGAATATGTTTATTGAAAATCTCTCGCGTTTTGACTTCTACACCGATATATTTATCTAACCGAGTTTGCTATTGAATAGTAATGTGTAGTTGGGAATTATGTGTTACTTCACATTTAAGTACCTCATATTAACAGCCCCGGTTCTTAAGCCTTTCATCAGATAGGGTAGCATCATGTAGGAATTACCTTTGAAGGTTTACAGAAATGATAATTAAGAAAAATAACTGCTATATCCTGTGATTATCGGAAGGTAAGGGTTTGGTCATTTGTACCTTTAACATTCATTGACTCTCCGAGATTTTTTTCTACGCTGCTTACATTATTTACCATACAGTGTTCATATAGCCAATAGGACAGACGGGGCAAATCAAATTAAATTAACCGCTACTAAAAATTTTTAGGTTCATTGCGTACCCGGACGTCGACCCCTAGTCTTCTTAAGTTTCTTTTCTTAGTTTAATTAGATGATGGAAATTAACGACGTCCCAGACCTTGGCATGTCTGCGCAGGGTAGCCATCGGTGATGTTTGGTCACTGAAATCACCGATCCAAAATTCAGTTTACTTAACTTTTTTATTTTGGCAAATTACTCGTTAGGGATATCTTAGCTATTACTCTAGTTTCATTACTATTCTGGACTTTCTTAGTTTCTGAGAGGTCGGATTATTTTTTTCTTTTTGAAATTCCAAATTAAGAACCTACTCTAACCTTCCGGCATGGCCGGGGTCTTCAACGGCGTTGACCGGATACAGTGAGTGGTGGGATTTCCCTAAAGCCTTTGTCTTTCCGAAAATCCCATTGAGGGCACAGACTCGTCTCGTTGTTCAAGATATTTGTTTTTCGGCTATTTATTTGGTAAGCCGAACCCCTTTCGGCATAAAGGAAAATATTTGGTTATAGTATGTTGTATACATAAATTCGACCACTTATCTTTCGTAGTTGTAGTGTTCTGTCTCCTCTCTTTTTACCTATTCTTTCTTCTACTCCTTCTCTAAAGTTTTTTAAAATTTTTCAACCTCCGCCCCCCCCCCGGTTCTGAAACTCATGAAAACATACAATGTTCATATCACTTATTTCGATCGTATGTACTAACTGAGATATCGAGGGATACAATTCGTAGAGGTATTTCCCGGTATTTCAGAACAACTCAGGACCATTTTTCACGATACTCAATCCACCATGGGAGGAACTGACGAGAGGATACATTACGATTTCAGATACCCAGAAGCTTGACTATTATTCATCGATCGTACAAACTATACCCATTGATTACTGACTTCTGGTTTCTTTCTATTGATTGGTTATATGGTGTGTATGTGTTAGTAGTTTGGGCCCACTAATTTCAAATAATCTTGATTTTTTTCTTTCTCTGTATACACATATACATATATGCTTACATAGTTTGAAAAGTTACGTGCCTGTTCTACTTGCTGTATTTCCACTTCTTGAGTCAACTTATTAAATAATATCAACCATTTCTTTATATGCGGATCTTAGTAAATCAATTATCGGGTTTGTTATATATATATATATATATCAATGTTGCAACCTTATTAAAAGAAAAATTATTTTGTTAGTCAGGGTTTTTGTTTTGTTTTGAGCCAAGAAAGTGTGAATACTTATTGAATATAAAAAGATTATGTAGAAAATTAAGTGTCGACGAAATACTAAGATTGATATTAGAATAGAGTAATATGAACATATATATTTATGAGGGAATATGTGTGTAAAGGGCTCGGTATTTACCCTGGTTGTTTTAAGTTGCCATAGATTTTTGACACCCGATACTGACCAACTATTTGTGTTTGTAGAGTATTACCGCGTGACTTGAATAAATAACACCTTACGGATTTGTTATTAATGTTCGTAATTATTAAATTTTTAATCCTATGTTAAATTTGGCATGTAAATAGAACAAGTAACAGGTCGTAAAAATAACCCTAATCCCTATCCAAAGTTATTTTTGTGAAACCATAACGAAATCAGTGAATTATGAAACAGTGTGCCCCAAATCCTTCCCCTATGACTAGAACATAACTATTTGCCAGTCGTCAGTTCAGTGACTCGAATCTCTTGACTCCATGATCTAGACCAGGAATAAAATTTAGTGATCTTAATTTGAACTGAAATGTGGCTAATAATTTAGTAATGTGAATGCAGGACCTGGGATGGGTCCAGAGACCTGGCTCAGTGGAAGTGTCATATAATCGAAATGGGTTCCCAATGTTTGGGGACTGGATTCGCTGTTTTAAATCTTGATAAATTTTGAATTTTCATACCAAGTGCGTCAAGTGACGAAATGAAAAATATATATAATGTGAAGCAAGTATTTTGTCTGCAGTTAAGAAAACAACAAACTACTCTTATGGACGCCAACCACAGCGCATAAAGAGAGTTGATAAAGGAGTTATTATCGACGTGAGAAAAGGACTCATAAAGATGTCGAAATTTCCCCTCTTGGGATAGACTCAATAAAAAGCTACAAAAGTTTTTTTTTTTTAAATGATTAACCAATTATTTTTTTTCTTCACATTGATATGTAGTAGTTCGTACTGAATCTTAAATATGTTCAATGTTAACTTTTGTTTTTTTCCCTCTTTTTCTTTCGTTTTGTCGATTTTTTTAACGTAATCCAACTCTTAATGTATCTACAAAGAGAAATTTGTTATTCGACATTGAAAAGTAACAAATTTCTATGCATGTCTATAAACTAGATTATTATTACTATTATTATTTTCTTTTCATGTATCGAAATTTCTCCTGTGTTGTCAAATTAAGTTTTCTTGAAATGTAATAAATGTCTATAGAAATGTAGTTAGGTTAGTTTAATTCAACTAAATGCAACCCGAAGTATACATTGTCCTGTATGAATGTGTATGTGAGTGAAATGTAGGTTTAGTATTAAGTGCACCAATTCTTTTGACATATATGTGTGACTTACTGTAATTAATGGTAGTTGATAATTAAAGTAGTTGAAAAGTTAATACTAACTCAACTTAAGTTGGCTCTATAAAGGAAGCAAAAAAGACGGAAATAGCCTGAACGAATGATCATCATGGGAGAGCTTTGAAAGTCAAAATCTTCGACAAATATGTGTGTTGCTTTGATCTTTTTTTGTTCTTCTTTGTGGTCAATTATAACGTGCCATCAACTTCATCGTTTATGCTTCAAGGACTGGATACTAGTCAAAAACTTTCGGAAATATTGAATAAACTGTTAAATTAAACTTTCTCATCTATCTCAGAGCTAGATTGGGATAATTCGGTAGTTAGGGTTACATGGATCTAGGTCTGGGGGGTATGGGTTAACATGTGTCTACCTTTGATCACCTTAATACCAAATACTCACCTAATAGCTATTGGAAATAATCCAAATTCGATAATTATCCACTTTCCTTTACCATATTTCTCAAAAATATCCTGAAACAGTTTCCCTATTTCCTCATCTCCTTACTTTCCTTTTTTTCTTTTCTTCTTCCTATCCCATCTTTCTCTCCTCTTCTTTACTTCTTCTTCTAATTTTAATAAAACTGAAAAGGGGGTCGTGACTGGGAATTCTATATATAATAAACACGGTCATGTATTTATTTTTTTCTTCGGAAGTCCGATATAAAAGTCTTCTCATTTTGATTGAACCTTGTATGTTCAAAAGTAAGACATGGATTATATATTCCTATTAGATTAGATATAAGCTGATAGCTTCATGAATATCACCCCACCAGGGGTGAAGGGTTCCCACTCACGACTTACTCCATGCATCTCATTTGCACAATACGGGGTTTACCCCTCTTTTGTTTGTTTGTTTCTCTTTTATTCTTTTCCCTTTTACATAGTCTTACATGCAACGATTTTAACTAGCTAAAGTTTAGATAAAAGGTGAAGTGACGCGATAGGTGAGTGGTTACAGTATTGAACTTCTATTCGGCGGACTCGGGTTCGAATCCCGGCCAGGTTGAAACTTTTTCAAATGTTTCAATTTCACTACATACTCGGTGTGACAAGAAATATCTTCTCCAGAAAGAAAATAATGTTGGAATGAAGAGAATTGGAAGTCTCTCAATGGAGGCAATCATTTACAAACTTATTTCCAGCAGTTGTTCTAGATTTGATATTTTCAGCTACTTTCAAGCATTTCCTGATAAATGCATGGTCAGTAGGCCCTATTTATATTTCTGTAAACATACAGTATATAAAGAAATAATACATTATATACACAGCAATATTGAGATTAATATATGGTGTTCTTTGGAAAAAACGATACGAACCATAGGAATTAATCTTAGAATGGAGAACTGTTTCGTTAGTCACCTACTTTAGAATTTTACCTGAATAAACGCCTAGACCAGGTCTACCAACTGCTTTCAGTGCCGAGAAAAGTTACGTGAAAGTTGGGTTGCATCTGTCTAGGCGTTCTCACAACTGCAAATTACCTGGACCCCAAGTAATGGAATTAGAGCGTTTAGGGGGGGGGAGATACTTTTGTGGCTGGGTGTATCTTAGGTGTTTCGGAAGTCACACTGAGTGAATGAACAGGTCTTTTTGTTGATTGTACAAAAGTAAAGGAGAGTTTTGCTAATTTGAAAAGAAACATTCGCCGAGTAACTTTCTCTCCTGTTGTCTGTGTAAAAGATCCAGGCGTTGATGCCTGCAAGGTCTAGGACGTTGAAAAACCCATACAGTAACACAATATGCGTGATCTGAGTTCATCCATTGTGTTCATTCCAGAGGGTGGTTTCACACTAGACGTAAATCCGGATACTTGGATCGTACCAATCCAATTATGGATTATTTTAATACTAGAAGGACGGAACCAGTCAGTCTGACCGGTGAGCTTTGTTTAACATTTAATAAGTAGCGTACGTTTTAATTTTGAGGGCCCATAATTAATGACTTTTAACGCACCTAGGTGGTTTAACATTTCTCTAAAAGACAAACGTCTATTTAAAAAAACTGAACGAATTATAAACATTTTTACCTTAAAGGACTGCTGCTGGTCATTATGACAGGTGACATTTTTCTTGCGTTTTATGTCTGTAAAGCCGCGACAATGTTTTTTTTTTTTTTTTTCCATACGCTTAGCTTATTTTATTTCATTGTTCCAATAAAAGGTTATTTAATTTCGTTTCCCCTCCCTCTCGCGCCAGTATACTTTATTAAGTGGAAGAAAACATTATTTATTGGCTTTCCTTTATTAGTACGTTGTGCTCTGCAGAAGTTTTACGCTCGTAGCACGCCGGTGTTTTCGTTCCGATGAAGAATTAGTGAATTATTTGAGCAGTTTACTAGATGATTCTGAAGGAGAAGATATAATTGAGTGTGGTGAGTTGGATGGAGATGACAAAGATTCTAAGGAGGACACTGAATATAAACCTAAGGCAAAAGAACTAGACGGGTCATCAGAGTCGGAAGATGAATAGGCTACTTGCGGCATCCAAACTTGACAGCATATAGACGAGACATCTGGTCCAGAATATCAGCTCCAAAGTTAGTGGAATTGTAGAAGCTTACTGTTTCAGGAAGTTTCTTCCGTGTTTGTTCGTCCACTGCAATTGACTGATTCATTGTGCTCATCAGAACATTTTTCTTGTTCCCCTGATAGGAAGTAATTATTATGTCACTAGATTTATATAATATAGTATCGTACAATGATCCAGCAGTAGACTTTACTGATGGAGGAACTTCTCTTCGTGTTTTCTTCAGTGTACCAACCATGGTTGTGTTCTTCTGCTTCAGCAGCTCTGCAAGATGTTTGGCTGTGAAGAAATTGTTGCATGTCACATTTCTTCCTTTCAAATTGTAAGGTTGCATGAGACGTGTGACAACATATTCTGCAACAGGTATGTTAGTGGGTCTTTCATCTTGTTTACCCAAGTAAGGAAATCCATTCACCATGTATTTACTATTGGCATCTGCTGCAAGCCAGAACTTGAAACCAAATTTATCTGGTTTGTTACTCATGTATTGTATATAGCGGCATCGAGCTTTGCATGGATAGAATTGTTCATCTACAGTTATAAATGCACCTGGTTTATAGTTCCCAATACAATTCGCAACATAGAGTAAAGATTTGTGAAGCTGCTGCGAAGCCATTCGGCACGAGTGTGCTTGTCATCAAATCTTAGAAATCGCATGACTTCTAGGAACTTCTCTCTTCTCACAGTGCGAGAAAAAATGACGGCCTCACACTTGCGACCACAGAAATTTCAGGGGGAAATTCTTTGCTCCATACACTACACGTGCGTACATTATACTTACGGCAGCTTGTAATTGGTCGATATCAAGTTCCCGTGTGTCTACCTGGAGGCTCTGATTTGTGTACAGTTTCTTATGTTTTGTAGAATACTACTGTCTATCAATAGTTGCCATGCACTAAAGTAACTCCCAGCGATTATACGCTTCTTAACGTTACACGTTGGTCCAGGAGTTTCTGCGCATACGTTGTGGCGCCCTGTTCTTCCAGGTGCAGGCACCAGTGCAATTAGAGTCCACACTGTTCTGTCGGCTGCAGTCTCTTCATTCCCAAAATCCGGATGTTGAGATACATGGGATTTCTTCCGTTTTTTTCCTCAGCTACGAGTAGAAATTTCTGGTGTCACTGAAGTCGAAAGTGTAGGCAGTGCCTCATTTGAATATTCATCTTCCGACTCTGATGACCCGTCTAGTACTGTTGCCTTAGGTTTAGTCAGTGTCCTCCTTCGAATCTTTGTCATCTCCATCCAACTCATTACACTCAATTATATCCTCTCCTTCAGAATCATCTTCTGGTAAACTGCTCAAATAATTCACTAATTCTTCATCGGAACGAAAACACCGGCGTTCTACGAGCGTAAAACTTCTGCAGAGCACAAAGTACTAATAAAGGAAAGCCAATAAATAATGTTTTCTTCCACTTAATAAAGTATACTGGCGCGAGAGGGAGGGGGAACGAAATTAAATACACCTTTTATCGGAACAATGAAATAAAATAAGCTAAGCGTATGAAAAAAACCATTGTCGCGGCTTTACAGACATAAAGCGCAAGAAAAATGTCACTTGTCATAATGATCAGCAGCAGTCGTTTAAGGTAAAATTGTTTAATTCGTTCAGTTTTTTTAATAGACGTTTGTCTTTTAGAGAAATGTTAAACCACCTAGGTGCGTTAAAAGTCATTAAATATGGGCCCTCAAAATTAAAACGTACGCTACTTATTAAATGTTAAACAAAGCTCACCGGTCAGACTGACTGGTTCCGTCCTTCTAGTATTAAAAATAATCCATAATTGGATTGGTACGATCCAAGTATCCGGATTTACGTCTGGTGTGAAACCACCCTCTGGAATGAACCCAATGGATGAACTCAGATCACGCATATTGTGTTACAAACTGCACATATCCAGAAAATAGGTTGGGATGCCCAGATAAACAGGTGACACTGTATTGTTGATAACGGTCATACAAAAGTTCACAGTGGAGAACACACACTTCCGAGTGATTTCCTTTACGAGTTCAAACTGAACATTCCGCAAATCTAGCCGCGACAAAACTGAAGAGTGGATTTAGATCAGGAGTGGGGAACGAACGTAGCATAAGCCGTATGTTTATAAAATTTCGTTCTGGTGACATGACTGAAACTGAAAACTGGGACTCACGGCCAACGACAAGCAGGGTTTCATTAAATTCTCAAAAAGCATTGTGGGAAAGGACCCTCGAAAATTTATTCTTGCCATTTCAGGATAATTAGATATACACAATATGACTGTCGTTCGACGGATTTGTGCAACCAACAATATGAAAAAGACAGACTCTCAAAACACATGGAGTTCTAATGTTCTCTTCGAAGTATAGCCTAAAAGGACAGTGCATACTGTCCGTGATCTGCAGTATACTACTTTTCCTCACCTAGCGTATTCACCTGATATCTTTTTCACAGATTACCACTTCTGGCGCAGAAGACCTGAGTTCGGTTCCCGGCGGGAGCTAACGTCACTTGGATTCCGTAAAGATGTACCGTCTTCATCGCATATAACATTGCTGCATTTTTAATATATATATATATATATATATATATCAAATTCAACTAACCACCTATTCGGTATTTCGATTACTTCTTGGCAGGGAAAAACCTCCCTGATATCCAGCCAGTGTAATATGCTGTTAACGGCGTCTTTGCATTGTAGACTAGATTCTTTAGTCAGAAAGTCTGAGGTCGGTTGAACGATGTTTAACGTTTGTCGCTTTACCCTGAGACCACTAACATTGTGTTGTAGTTTTCATCTTTTTCACCTTTGAATGACACATGTCAATTGGATATTTCAGTCGTACCAACCCAGTATTAATAACGTATCTTCGATTGTATCATTGTATTTTTTAGTTTGATTATTTTGGTTGGGTTCATTTAGCACTTTTTTTTCTGACGTAATATTCACATCTTAGTACTGCGGGAATTTGACCCGTTATATTCACACTTGGTCACAAAGAGAGACATGGAATTTTCAGTTTCGGTTTCCTTATGCATATTGCGAAGATGTGCAACCTTTAAATGTATACTTAAGAAAGAACACGCACCGACAAAGTCTGAAATACATAACTAAAGAAATTTAAGAAATATTATTAATGTATTCTCATACAAGAAAACAAAGTTGCTTACGACATTTTTTTGTAGCCTTTTAAGATCAGTAGTTCACCTACTATTTCTTTTAGAATAGTATAATTCTGGTTCATACTTACGGTATCCTTTCAAAGTGCTTGTGTATCACGCATCTGAACCTATAAAATTTATATATTAAAATAAATAAATAAAAATTATCCTTTTCATTCTAGCCAAATTTGCGGTTGTGATCGCATTCCTTGCTTAGTACGCTTTTCCAAAGAAAAAATAACAAGCTTTACTACAGTAATTGCATAAAATCTTTTCTAATAAGATTGCAAATGATTCTATATTGTGAGTCATGTTTGTGCTTTTGACTCACTCTTTACCTTCTCTGGTTATCTACATTCGAACTGCAAGGAGGCGGCAGGAGGAGCAGCATACGAAAGATATTACCCACAGTACTGTGCTTCTGAGTAAATATGTGCATAAAGGAAGAACTTTACAAAAGTTACTTTCTTACTGTATTATTTCAGTTCTTATTAATATGGAGATCTGCGAAAAAGGGGGAAAAAGAGAATGAGATTCGATTCAGAATCAAAATGTTGTGACTTTGTCGTCCTTCACTCTGCTCACTCACACACAGGGACTGTTAGATAAGCTTCGTACTTTCTACTATACATTCGTATTACTTGCCATAGTCCGTCTTTCAAGCCTCAAAAGAAGAGTTCTGTTTATTTCTACAGTTACGTACGAAATGTTGATTATAGAAGCTAATATATGTTTGGCAGACATTCTAGACACTAGGTTTAAACCAATGGATGCAATATTTTACTCCTTTTCTTCCCTCCCTTACCAATCTCCTGTTATGGAAATTCTAAATTTCCCTTCGCTATAACGAAAATCTCTTGAAAGCACGACTGCCATGATTCACTCAATCGAGTTTTTTTCACACAAGGAATACTTTCTATTATATCCACTTACTAATCACTGAAATTTAGCTAAAAGTAGGAAGAAAAAATAATAGTTGAGAATAATCGTGAAGTACAGTGTACGTGCAGGATTTAATGAGCATCAGCGTACCTTTAAAAATACCCTTGGAGTGACTATAGTACACCTCTATTTAATTACTTAAAATATTATTCTCTTTTACTTTTCCTAATATTTCCTCATTGGTTTTCTGTTTGACCCATTAAATTTTCTCCTTTTTTCCACATACTAAATCTTTCTCATTATTTTACATAGTATGTATTCGAGTATAACACAATGTTCTGCATCCAACATTTAATGAGTTAACTTTTTTTTTATTCCAAGGCCCACAAAATGGTCTTATCTTCTTCAGAAAAAACTTCCTATCTTTCTCATACTTTACGTCCACACTGTTCTTACCAACTACTACTTAAATGCCAACAACTTATCGCTTGTTGTACTTTCTTCGCTCTTTACTTTTTTAGCTAACAAACAATTTTAACCTCGTTCTCAAATTTGCCTGACTTTTCTCTGATCCCGAACATATGCAAGTAGAATTAAAGTCGTCTTTAATTAAAAACAGTCCAACACACCAAATAACGATATTGGAGTTCAAATATGTACACACAATTAAGTGCTTTCTTGAAAATGAAATTGGAATTTTCAATGTACGAGTAATTGGAATTCGGATTGACTTACCCGAAAATAATAAAGGTATTAGTCTTAGCTCTTTCCTTTTAGTATCTTGGGTTGTACCGCTCTAGTTTTATCTTACAAAACTCGGTATTTTGTCTGTCTGGTCTTTCACAAGATCATCCCACAAATAAAGAATGTATACTTGAAGTTTTTGTTAATGTCAAATACCCGGTAATCTTCTAGTTAATTTGATTTTCATCTTACTTAAAGTTAAACAAACTCATCACTTGCCATTTTTGTCGTTCAACCTACATGTATCCATAACAAAATATGTTCAAGTTTGTCTTGCTTCTTGCACACGGCAATGTATGATGAATTTACCGAATGCAGTCTTCCTTAAATCGCCAATGTAGGAAGTTCTTGCAAATAGAAGTCTAGAAAAGTTTCTTCAGAATTACGGAAAATTCCACGCATCTCAACTAGAAATCCGACATGGTTTCAATGATAGAAACATACTATTATTATTTTCACAAAACAAACTTCCCCGTGGCTAGATGCTTACTGTTTCACCTTACATGGTAAAGATCTGAGTTCGATCCCTGGTGAAACTTCGAATCCGACCTACAAGTTATAAGACTGTTTCATACCCTTGATAATGAAAAAAGACGAACTCCGAGAAAACGAAGAAATATTCATAATGTTTCTCCCTTAACATGATGAAACAATAATGAACTGACACATTATACAACACACGCAAACTACTAATTGGCAACACTGAAAAAAAAAAAAGAACCAACCAATCAGTCTACGACTTTTTTTTTTTCTCATTATTACCACCTTGACCAGAGTGATTGGTTAATGCTCCTCTCTTATAAACATATTTTTCCTTACTTTCAACTATTTCTGCGCCACGGAAGTATTAGAGAATATCCATTTATCTAATTTTGGTACAATAATGATTCCAGGGCAGTTTTCTCTTTCTTTTTCGGGTAAAATAGACCAACAAAGCTCTTAATTTAAATATAGTGACGATCTGTTAGTCTGCAATAGGTGGAAATGACATATGTCGTTTGAACTCCCTCTGCAGACTAATTAATATATCTCCAAATATTGCTGGTAATTATTTTGAATTTTAATGCATGGACACCATTAACAAACAATGGTTATAGGTTTACTTCCCATTAAGAGATAAGTACGAATGAAACCAATACTGGAATTGTTGAAATAATTTGAAATACTGAGCATTAGTCTGCAAATTGCAATAAAATTGCATACGGGTTGGTGTGTACTCTTCACTAAATGATTTAGGTTACTCCATATACACCAACATAGTTGACATTACCTTGGCAATCTACTTCTTCCCTTAGATGAAGCAAAGCAAAACATGAATGGAACAATGAAGGATGAAAACAAACACCCATGCCCTGGAACGAATAGGTTTATGTAGCATGGTGACGATAATGCTGTTCTACGACTTGTATTGCATCAGAAGAAAAACAGAATTTTGGTAAAATTTTTGCTTAAGAAACTTGACCCTTGGAACTAAAATTAAATAAAACAACTGTGCTCACAGTGCATAAAGATATATTTTAAGTCTTCATGTACAAGCAATATTACATAATCCTTTACTGAATATCCCTACATCTTTGGGATTAAAAAAAATCCCTTCAAGTGCTACTTGTGCAGATAAGGCAATATTTTTTCCTAAAGGACCATTACGCCTTGCAGCCCACAGAATAAACATTTACTTTATATCCTCCATATTCCTAGCCTAAGACTAGGGCTGGGTGTCTGTTGTTCCTCTCCCTCTTGTTTCGATAGACAAGGACGCCTCTGTCCTCTTCACACGAAGATAACTAAACACAAAGGCAAGACTGTGAACTTGGTTCACATTTTTACATGACTTTCAATATAATAAGATAATCATATATCTAATGCTTCATATTGAATTCATCATTATGCATTTCACTGCATTCAAAATATTTAGAAGATCCATTCCGGTGCTTCTAATATAATAAAAACAATCAACGATTCCCTTCAACACCCTTATGTCAAAGATCAGTCAAAGCCATAGGCAGAAAAAAAAAGTGTGCTAGTATATAATGTCTTTTTGTCTTTATTTGTCCAAGCAAGAGCTTCACTGAATTTTTCTTAAATAAATTCTATAGAACACCTTCGGAAAATTAAAGGAAAAGTTCCCTCTATTAATACAACTTCAAGCCTGAATTCATGACAGACAACTACTAATTTATATAATTAATTGCAATTAAGATTGACAAATTATATATATATATTTATTTATTTATATATTTATATTTATATATATATATATATATACTTTTTTAAATCTATGAGTGATTATCAAACCAAGGATGAAAAAATATGCAAGTAAGCATATTTGCAAGGAGGGGCAAGGAAGAATTAACTTTACAATACATCAGAGTTCCAAAATAGTTCATATAAAGCTGTTGGTCACTTCCGTACAACTTTTACAGTCTCTTAACATAATCAACGCTGCATAGATACATGATTCAAAATGCAAGTCTCAAAATATACAGGAAAACATACTCCAGACATTTTGGATCCTTGAGTATATAACATTATTAGGAGGTAAGACTACTATTATGCCATTTATGAACACTCGAAAGGGTTCACATTCTTGCGAAGCTACTGCTTCACTTAACTCATAATCAGGGAATATTAAAGTCACATCCGAGTAGTGAAAAGGCTTAAAGCCTCTACAAGTCCAGCATCGATGCAAAAGTTACAACCTTGTTACGCACGACTCATATGTTATGTTTCTTCCATGTTTTATTCCTTTTTTTTTTTTTTTTTTATTTGCAGACAAATTATATTGCTGCATTTTATCAAAGAAGCTATTTTACAAACTGTTTCGTTCTGAATATCATTATTCTTGAATATACATCTGAACCACAGAAAAGTAGGTCAGGATTAGCCTGCCAAAAAATGCATCCAAATTGACAACAAAATTATATACATACAGTACATTGTTCAGTACGTGAAATAGCACAAGGAAAACTAGCTCATCTACTGAATGTTTGCTTCCCGAATTACTAAGTGAATATAAAGCTCTGCTACGGGTAGATTTTACAAAACCGCTCACAGCTAGGTTGTCTTCATATCCTTTTCAGGTTTAGTTACTCCATTTACTCCATGTCTGCAATGTAAGAAATAAATAAATAAATAAATAAATAATAATAATAATAATAATAAAAAGCTTTAATACACGAAGTTAAAATAACACAGATACAAAAGTTTTTTTTCCCCCAGCTTATGGTCGAGAGACCAATCCAGTTGTGTCGCCAATAGCACAACTAAGGGTATATAAATGTAGCGATCCTGTTTTCTTATCTTTTTAAGGAAATATCACTAAAATAGATAACACTAATAATAATGATGATGATTATAATTTAACAATAATTGGAATACTTTAAAAGTGAACGAACTTTTTTCTTCCTGCTGTGGGCTGAGAGCCGCCCGGTTAACATCGTTTGCCGCCCGAAGTACGCTGTATTATTTCTTAATGACTTACAAACTACTTTCTCGGTCAACAGTATGGAAAAAATTAAAGGATTTTAATTTGTAATTTCAATTCAAGAATTTTATGTCTTGTTTCAAGAGATGTGTCAGGTAGGTATAAGGGTATCTTTTGCTGACACTAATTGAGCTGCTTTCTCGGTCAAGAGCGGGAAGGAACGGCGGTTGCACTGTAATAAGGAAGCACAAGCTGTATCATTTGAAGCAACTGGTAACCCACGGCTGGATAAACTACAACAGTACATTCTCAGTTTGTGAACCCTGGCATGATTATTGTGTAGAAGAATCAAGTATTGGAACTGACACAGATGACGATACGCCACTTGCCTTTCGGATTGGAATGAAGAATGCAGTTACACAAGATAGAAATTTCATATCCAAAGATGGTACAGTTTGGAACAAAATTGCGCCAAAGACTTCACAAACGCGTAAATGTAATGTGATAAAGAGCGTCCCAGGACCAGCTAGATATGTTACCGCTTCATCGCCGAAATCTGCATTGGATATACTGATTACTCCTGACCTGCTCGACGAGATAATATTGTGTACAAACTTAGAGGGTAAACGTATTGCAAGAGAAAAAAAGGATTAGCTGGAAAGAAACTGATGCTATTGAACTAACTGCTTTTATAGGTTTCCTTTTGCTTGCCGGTCTTGAGAAAAATTGGGACGTAT
Organism: Thermobia domestica; assembly: GCF_964235325.1. Taxonomy (NCBI): domain Eukaryota; kingdom Metazoa; phylum Arthropoda; class Insecta; order Zygentoma; family Lepismatidae; genus Thermobia; species Thermobia domestica. Next base: position 205,094,530 of record NC_137458.1, on the reverse strand, counting down.
CTGTAAAAGAAATATTTCTTGATCGACATTCAAACTCAACGTACAGAGCAACAATGTCTGCAAACCGTTTCTTGACTATACCTCGTGTTTTACGGTTTGATGATAAACGTACTAGGACAGCAAGATAGCAGACAGATCGCCTTGCACCAGTCAGTTTTGTGTACAAGGGTTATGGTACCAGAGGTGTATCTTACAATTAATTCAATACGGCAAAAGCCTGGAAAGTACGGCATTAAAATATTTTGGGTAAGTGCTTCTAATTCAGGATATGCTTACAAGGGAATTGTGTACACAGGCAGGAAACCAGGCTTACCGCCACAAACTAATTTGTCCAATAGTGTTGTCATGGAACTGACTAGTAGCATTCTGAAATCTCATCCAGGTCGAAATGTAACAACAGATAATTACTTTACAAGTTTCGCTCTGGCTCAGCAGTTGCTAGTCAGTAACACTTCTCTAGTGGGTACAATGAGGAAACACAGAAAGGAGGTGCCTCCCATCATGTTACCAAGTAAATCGCGTGCAAAACATTCCTCTCAATTTGCGTTTATGTGACAATGGTTAGTTATGTTAAAAAAAATAAAATAAAATAAATAAAATAAAATTAAAAAAAAAAAAAAAAACAGAAGTGTGGTTATTTTGTCATCAATGCATCATAGTCCTACGATTGATTCAGAAAGTGAGAAACAAAAGCCCGAAATCATTACATTGTACAATAAAACGAAAGGAGGTGTTGATAGAATGGATAAATTTGTAAGAACGCATACAACAAAGCGTCAGACTAAGCGATGGCCGATGGTATTGTTTTTCAATATGTTAGACGTAGCAGCATTGAATGCATTTATTCCATATATAAGCATCAACCCTGGTTACAATGTAAACGTTGCTCATCGTCGCAGGCTTTTCTTGAAAGATCTTGTAGACGAAATGGTGAAACCTTTCATGCAAATGCGCGCCAGTAGTTCTAGTTTGAGGAAAAGCGTTTCTGATGCCTTAGAAAGATGCGATGTGACAGTGTCTTCGCAGCAAAATGACCAATCAGGAAAAAGAAAAAGGAAAAGGTGTTCGATGTGTCCACATTCAAAAGATAAGAAAACCTCAACGGTGTGCTTCAAATGCCAAAGTACGTTTGCCCAATTCACACTCGCTCATTGTGTGAAAACTGTATGTAACTTCAAACAAGTTTCCAATCAAACATTCATATTGTTGGTTTTCTGAGCAAACTGATGTATATTATTTAAGAGATTTCGTAGGTTGAAAAATATACCTTTGTACAAAACTTTTTTTTTTTTTTTTTTTTACTGTGTCTTTAAAAGCAATTTTGGAGTTATTTGTTATGTTTTGTAGTAACAAAATTCATAACTAATATGCACACTTTATCTAAAATAAGAAATGTAAAATGTACTAAGATAAATAAATTGCCTTCATAAAAGTTATCGTTTCGGTTTTAAATAATTATTACAGTAAAGTGAAGATGTAATCCCTTGTACAAAAATGAAAACTAGTTAACAATTAGAAAAGCAATCTAAAGTCTCATATCTAAGTAGGCCCGCCATCTTTTGGGTTTATTCTATAAAAATAATAGGGGGTCAACTTGACCCCCAAAGTGTAAATACATAGGGAAAATTGGAAGTGTATCGAAAGGGAAAAAGGAAGTTCACACTAATATTCCTTAACTCTGTCGCTAGATCGTAATGCACACAAAGGCGCAGTACTAATGCCTTCCAAAACCAGACACAAGAAAGTATATAATTTTATAAATATTGTTAGTGAATACCATCCTGTTTTTTTCTTTATAATAAGTAAAAATAATAAACAAAAGTGGCCATCTCTTTCACGAATTTCTTATCATACATGACTGTTGTAGCAAAATAAAGGTTTAACACAATGGGTTCTGAGAAGTTAAAATCCGGACTTAAAATTTCCTGATTTTGCCAGATTTTTTTTCAATCTTTTATGAAATCCTCGTACTTTTTACGAGTAAGCTAAATTCGCTCACTTTTCCAGGTTTCTCAGGTGTTCCAGGTCGATGGGAGCCCTGAACGAATTCGAAAAGTTTTGATTTTGTTCGAAAAAGCAAGAAATCAGAACTTAGCAATTATATGCAAGAATAAATTTTGCGGTATGATATACTACCATTGATGAATCTCTTTAACAGTTGTTTTTTTTTTTTTTTTTTTTTTTTTTTTTTTTTTTTTTTTTTTTACATAATTGGTTCTATGCTATATCCTTTTACTGTTACCTTTATATTTTATGATCCTGTTTTATTTCTGCCCCCTGTTGATTAAGCCTACTGTTTCAAAACACTGAGATCAATTGTAAACGTATGAACGTTAGAGTTGAAAGCTTTCACAACTCCCACTGAAGAAACACATGCGTAAAAAGTATATACTGTCACTGAATTGTGAATGTGACTTTGGGACCTGTGATAGACAAATATAAGCAAAATCAAAGAAAAATAACATAACGAGAGAATTTCCTACTGCGCTGATTTAAGAATACAAAGTTATCCTGTCAACTTTTTAAATGGTGGACAGAAATGTTCTTCAAACTGTATTAATATATCATTTTCTACTTGAATAAAATGTTCAAACATATATAAGCATATGCATTAAATAAAAAGTTACCTGGTACGGTGGCGCCTCCAAAACTCTTCCATCTAACTGGGTGACTTCGTCCGCTGGTCTACCATACTGGACTGGAGCTGGTCCATATAAGTGTCTGTCTGCTGGAATAATTCCTCCAGATATGTTATTTGACCACGGAATAGGTCCCTTAGGTTCTCCGCTAATCATCCAAGCAGGTTCTTGATCAGGAGTAATTGAAAAATTCTTCCAATTTCTTTCTGTGCCTATAGGTCGTGGAATTTTTCGGTCTTCTACAGACATTTTTCCCATGTTTAGGTGGGGATTTGCCTCACCAGATGCATCAGGTGGGGAGCATGGGTTACTTGGTGAAGGTGACATGGTCGGAGAACCTGAATTATGAGGTGGTCCCCCATTTTCCATTAAGATATGAGGAGTGGGACGACCTAAACTGGCAAGAGCTGCAAGTTGGGGCATAGCACTTAAGTTCATTGGAGGAAGAACATCTATTGGAGGGTTATGATAGTGTGTAGTTTGATGCATTAAAGACCACGTAACTGCAGGGTGAGGAGCACTGTGTGTTTGATTATTGGTTGCATGTGGGCCTTGTCGTGGAAACGACGCTGCATTTGCAACCTGTGAAGCAGCATGGAGTGGCTTCGCTGCTGTTACACCGCCAGTATTAGGCATTATCGGAAATGACATTACATTGCTGTTGGCAAGAATTGTAGCCAAACCTGACTGAGAATTCTGAATATTAGGCATACTACCATGAAACGACGTGTTATTATATAAAGGTGGTTGCTGTTGTTGTTGTTTCCCTCCTAGATGCACAGAACTTGCAAAATCTGGGGCACGTGGATTCAATCTCGAATGAATATTTGATGACAATGTCATAGTAGTACTACTTGACGAACTGCTAATGCTTTGAGAAAAATGTTGAATTCCTTGGTTGGCGTGGTAAGGCATCATTGTGTGACTTTCATTACTTGGGAGCTGCAAGCCCGAGCTACCTCCAGGGGGAGGATGACCCATCTTAAGAAGCATGTTGGTTGTATCTGACCCAAAATTGGACGAAGACGCTGGAGTGTATGGCGCAACAGGACTATCTATATGGGTAGACGCAGACGACGATGATACCATTATATGGTGACTTGACACTGATCCACCACTACCATTATTACCATTAGTAGCAACACCAGCCCCACTACCATTAACACCAGCACTAACTGCAGAGGACAACCCTGTGCTACGTGGCACTTCTCTATCAGAATAACTATTGTGTCTAAAATTTTGAGGTGTAATATCCATATGTGGTTGCTGAGTTGGCATATGTACATCTATACTTGAAGGACGCGGTGGTAAACTAGGATTTACTTGAGGTTTAGATGGCATATTCATTACAACGGATGATGGAACACAGGGAGAATCTGAGAATACAACATTAGAGCCTACAGTGCTCTGGTATGTTGAAGCAGTCATAGGTAAAGATGGAGATGTACTAGTTTTAGATGAGACAGGCGAACAAACAGCAGTACCACGATATCCTGGAGCTTTCGCAGCGTCCACCTGAAAACAATCATAAAAAAAAAACTTTTGAACATCATGTAAGCATTTCAATTCCTTTACAAAGATCGTTAAAATAAAGTTAACATACATCTCATTTTGTATGAAGTATTTATCTTGATCACTATTTAATTTAGGTTTTATCACTAAAATGAAATGAAACGAAATCTCTGAGTTTTACCTCAAACGGTTATGCCGACTAGGCTAAAAGTGACGGTGATGATGAGAAATGAATGAAATGGTGGAATGAAGAAAGTGGGATACGGGAGAACCCCGAGGAAAACACGGTGTTTGTCCACATGCACCACAGCTGAACGCTCTACCACTGAGCCACCGCGGCCTCAGGTTTTTATCAGTAACTAAAGCCTTAAGTAATATTACTGCTCCTATAATCGTGATTTCATGACGATTTCTATTATTACGTCACCTACACAATACAAAGACAAAACGAACCTCTAGCTTTCACGAAACAAATACTACAAATTTACTATTCGACTCTGGTATAAAAATACAACTCGAAATTTCAAGACATCTAGAAACATGTTAATTCCCTGTAAAAATTACTTGCTTTGCCTATTCCTTCACTTATTAGTTTTAACTACAGATGATAGTTTGTCCACAGTATCGTCATGAAATATCACGTAGAGTCATACTTACGTGTAAACTGCAGGAATTTCCATCTAAAATTTTAAATTATTATTGTTATGTTTTAATCCCTTGCGAAGGGAAAGAACACATAATTAAGATTTTCAGACATAGTGTTTCTGAAAGGATTCAGTTCAAATCCACATCTTTCAGAATAGAATATTGACTCTGCAAATACGCAGTAATGCGGTAACGGAATATAAAGAATCTACATACAGTAATGATCCCTAAGATTTTGTACCAAATTTGACGCAATCACACTAACAAAATCAAAACATTTTTAACAATCCTTCTTGAAGAATGCTCTTACCAATTTCCAAACAAAGTAAAAGAATGACATATTTTGTGTAATATCGACGCAATAAGGATAAAGGCTACGGAACTCCACGTTACTTTAATCAACTAATGCTGCGCTGGTGAGAAATTTACAATATTTATTTTATTTGACACTAGTTTCACAACAGAAATAAAAATAAAACACGAAAAACCATCTTTAGAACAAGTTATGAGTTTTACAAAATGGCTTCTATCTATATGGAGATATTAGCGAAAACTATTGTGATAAAACTTGAGTGTAATTGAGCCTTCCATCCCCTTCAATGCTTTTTTCACGTCAACACCTATGATAGAAAGTTAATTGTTAGTACTGTATTTTCATTATTGACTTTTATCCATCACCTTTTTATTTCAATATGTTCATTTTTTTTTTTTTTTTACATTATTCAATGAAAGATGAGCGGTCATTAAGTTTATGCCTAGGAGCGACGTGGGAGCTTAATCCGCTATTGGATACAGCTCTATATCCACCAGTGAGGAAAAATATGAGCTTTCTTCGCAGCTACGTAACTCAATTTTCCCAATTTCGCAGACATCACTTTATAAACAACGATCTGAGAAATAGTCCTCACCTTGCTATTCCAGGCACAGACTTTTATTACCATTAGGGACCTCTCCTAAAATAACAATTGTCAGATAGCAAACATGTACCCATATCTTTTATGCTTTTTAAAGAAAAGTTTGGCTTTCTAAAAATAATTAGTTTTTACTGAAAGAAACATTCGGTTTAAACAAGCCAACCTTCACCGTAGGAAGTTCAAATCTAGGGAGTATGTCGAACACGGAAAGATAAACAACTAAATAGCAAGACACCTTTGTGAAGCAACAGAGGCATATTTACACGGAGACTATTGCTTCTGTATCTGCTGACTACAGCATAGGTGTTGGAGACTACAATGGTAATGCAAACATCGTGCTTAGAGAGATGAATGGCAGGATGTCCTCTTTTTCAGACGAATCTCGCTTCTGTCTGCATCATCATGATGGCCGCATTCGCAAGCGATATGAATACGTGGCACTAAGCTGAGCAACATATGATTTTGTATCGCCACGTCGGTCGAACAACGGACTCCGTGTTCATCCATGCCTCATATACATCAAGAGACATAACCAACCAACGCCCAACGGTACGTTGATGAGGTCACCCCCGACACCTGATTTTGGCCCCCTTTACAACAGATCCTGCCAAAGACTACATTCTAGCAGGATAACTCGGATCCTGATGTTGCACACATAGTCCTACAATTCCTGGTCGGACACAACATTCCTCTGCTCCTTCGTTGGCACATTTTCCCGATCTCTCGTCAATTGAACACGTACTGCATACTGCACAACTGGTCGATATTTGCACTACGGCTCTCACACCTGTGAACTATGCCTGCTACAGTGAAACAAACTATTTGCTGAGCAAAACAACATATTCACATAAATAACTACATACGTGTTACAGTTTCGCCAACACTTTTGTTTCATCAGACACTATCCCAAAGTGTTAGTTGGCGAAACTGTAACACGTATGTAGTTTTTTATGTGAATATATTGTTTTGCTCAGCAAATAGTTTGTTTGTGTTTAAGTACATACAAAGCAAAGCTTCTACTTATGGAAAATATTACTGCTATAGTGGCATCGTGTCGAAGACGCATCGCTTGTCTTACTTCAGGAGAACATTCCAGGGCTTACCCTCTTGATGCCTCGCCGTGTTGTCATGCGTCGCACTGAGGGGTAAGCTAATCATTTACTATTTGTAGCATCAGGTCTATGAGCATCAATTTTGGCACTGCTATCTGTCGCTTTCTTGGTGTTGTATTTCTAATGGGGAGCCATGTAGGTACGATTCGTTATGTAGAAAGGCCGTGTGACGGTATCTGACAGCAACCAGTAAATAACATTTGACATAAAAATCACCTATATGATCATAGGAAAAGAACTGGTTTTAGCACTGTCCTACATACTTATTACATTTCAACTGCATTCTAGCCGATATTTAATTCTTTCCAATATGAATTCGGAGAATGAACTACTCACAACGTATGCACGTATCTAAATATAATCACTAGCGAGTCCTGCAAGAGAACTGGAACATTCATATGTTTACTTAAGTTACGTTCGACCAAAAACTGATACATTGACTCATATCGCACTTGGTAAGAGTTGCACGCCTCACAATTGGCTATTTGCGCTTCATAATAAGGTTAATCATTACAGCTTTTAAGATTAGATAAGAGAGACAATGTTTTCTTACGATCATGTAATCCTAACTTTCATTGGGATGTACTGTTACTGTAAATATACATACATTTCGGCTAAGTTACCCTATCAAATTAGTGAATTGCGAACCGGTGATTGATATAATGAAATATTACTACTTTTTCAATTTGATCTGAGATTAGCGTCCCTTTCAGCAGCGAGGCTATATGAAAAGTGAGCACATAACGTGAGATTCAAACCGCACGAGTTCCTGCCAGGAATCGAACCCGGGAGAGAGTTCTACGACACATCAAAAGTGATGGAGATCAAGTTGTAAAAAAAAAAACCTTACACTAAATCAAGTCAGTGTCCACTGACTCGAGCCAGTGTGAAATGGCTGATGTATTTTCTCTTCTTAACGTATTATTCACAATTTCCGCATCGCTCTCTGATCATTAACTACATGATTCCCATTCAGTTACTCTACGTTGAATACAAAACTGCTCACGCTTTCATTCGTAAATAATTAAATGAATGAATAAAATAAATAAATAAAATGTATATTAGATAAAAGCAAGTACGTTTTACTGATTTGCTTCATAAACAAAACAAGGATCCTACAAACCATAAAATAACCTCCCTCACCTCTTTTTCTGATGAAAGGGGTTATATGAGGGTGAAGCTCTTTTCAAACATAAACTGGAAGTTGATTTCAATACATATTATTTATTCCTTTCTACCTGACAATATGTACAGTCCGCAGCAAAAAACCTGCAACATGAGCATGTAAGTTTATTGTGAAACTATGCCTAACAGCGCAGGGAATCAACATAACGTCTAAGTGGCACAAATCACAACAGGAGAAACCTCGGCGTCCTACCCTGCACACTTATTTTGGAGCAAGAGACTTTGTCGTTTCACAATAAACTTACATGTTCATGTTGCAGGTTTTTTGCTGCGGACTGTACATATACATAATTAAATCAGGCCTCTCAAAACACTCGGATTTATAGTTTCATTCTCTAAAGGTACCTACAAGAGTTAAAATTATCATCAAATAGGGAAGCGAATGCGTATTGGAAACAAATGAAATATGTTTTCATGATGATTATATAAAAAAATGTTATTTACTACTTATTATTTATCATGTTAACACGTTACTTAAGAACTGCTTAAGAACATAATTTTCTTGCATAATATTGCTTTAAGAATATACATATTTCCTGAGAAATATTACTTTTTCTATGAATATTTATCTCAAAAGAATTTTGTTTCATGAGTAGACCGAGATCTTACGCGTACCGTGCCGATATGTTAACCACTACTCTACCTAGTCCACTCCCAGAACAGCCATAAACTCTTTCACTTTTCGGTGCTCTTCCACTCAGACTCCAGTGGAAGAGTGTGAGTGTGTATGGCTGTTCTAGGAGCGGATTAGGTAGCGTAGTGGTTAACGCATCGGCACAGTACGCTGAAGATCCCGGGTTCGAGTTCCGGTCCACTCATGCACTTTTCACTCTGTGTCTTATTGTTCTTAATTCCTTCCTTATACGTGGTCGTGAACTCATGATGCACACTATTGAAGAATGTTCATTGCAACGCTTTCATGATAAAGGATCCTTGAATGACAAGACACTCACGTCTCCATTTTCACTGGAATAAGTTATCTTTTCCCGTTTCATATACGGAATTCTAGAACCGACACAGACATCTATCAATGAAATATGCGTTTTATGACAATGGTGTAAGCAGTTTGATCAATTCAACTTTAGCTGGTTACAGATAGCTGTAATTATTATATGCATACGAATGAACATGTACTGTAGAAACAGATGAAACAACACTGATGTAACATCTTGAACCCCCTTCCCAAAGGATCGGCGCCCTTGGGAAGACATCTCTTTACTGAACAACGAAAAACTTGGCAAATGGAAGGCTTGATATGTTACAGTGATAGACGCATTTGTTACAAATATGAACGAAGCTTTAGGTAACAATTAGATATTCGCACCGTGAAAGCTAAGTGGTAAACACTTATATCACTTTTCACTTAAACTGCACCGTCAGCTATAAGCACTATTAAATTATTACTGAAGCGATTTTTAAAAATATAAACAGAAGTTATTTTATTTGAATACGTTCTAAAAACTGGTATGAAGCATGAGTATAATTTATCATTTACGAACTAATTCATGTTAGGTAATTACAAATAATTAATTTCCTCAGAACTTTGATTTCTATAAAATATAACTGGAACTTGAGTTGAGATTCGAGCGAACTATATTTATTAAACATGAGTATTTCCACGTTCGATAATGCATGTACAACCACATAATGAAAATGAACACTATATAACACTAACACAACTAACTACTCTGAGACTAAGAATATCAAAATGTTCTGAACATCGTATTCTCACCTGCGGAGGAACGTTTTCTACATATTTATTTGATGCGTTGCCAGTGCCAACATTTGTTGCTCCTGCCGCAGCAACACTTGCAAAATTCATACCCTTCTGCGAGCTGCCATCATTTTCTCTGCCCCACATCGACTGTTGAGTCACCTATATAAGAATAGTCACATTAATCATTTGTTTCTTAATAACATACGAGAAAAATAAAAGTTACATTATTGCTGTAACTGAAATAACTTACGTACATACTAAAAATAAAGAAAAAATTTACAACAGGTTGGTGGGAACCACATCCCAGGCACATGCTCCACTACACAGCCAAAATCTTTTATCACTTTATACAGCATTTCAGTCGAAATTGAGATAAGTTAATGAATGACAATTCCACACCAGAACGTTCGAATAGCAGAGAGATCTAAACAGAATAATATTAGGTACTACAGATATAATTCTTTATAATCGCACTTTTCTATAGAAATTTATCGGATCAACCAACTTTAAACTCGTTTTTCTCAGAATACACATAAATGGAATTTCACATCATATTCTTGCCTCTACCTGCAACTAATAAAATGGAGGCTTTACAGACTGGAATCCCGACAGTCAAGCAAACACTTTTCCATATTCTTCCAATACTTTCATGTAATCCCATGTGAAAATAAGTTTCAGGTTTATGAACACTCAAGTTAATTTCTGTTTTGTAGAAGAATATAATGTATGTTACGACGACAAACACTTGTATGTATTAATGATGAAGCAGAAAGAACCCTAACGGAACTGATCTTGCTCACTGTGTTCATTATAAAAACAATTCTTACTTTTTAAAAATTTTTTTAAAGCACACTGAATTCTGGAAGAAAAGGCTTTTTAAACATACATCTGCGATGAGAAGGAATACATAGCTAGAAGAGGGAAAGACACAAACAAGTCATATTCGATGTAAAAGATGATGGCTCAAGTGTCAGGCCATCCAAATTTCAATTTTTTATTATAGGGACCAGAGCGATAAGATTAAAATGAATATGCTTGAGTTCATTCGAGGTGGTCCTTGCTTCTATTCCAACACAATTTATTTCACTGTAAACTGCCTATACTGTTGCTTAAATCCGAATTCTTTCAAAATGCTTTAGTATCAGTACTTCGTTCGGATAACTACATAGATCAGCTGATTCAAAAATTTTTTTGGTCGGTTCTACGAGATTTTTGAGAAAAATTAACTCATGTCTACGTTAAAGTTCCACCTCAATACATGGAAAGAATGTCGTCGCGAGAAATGGTAGTATAATTTACAACTTCCCCTCCATAAATCTCCTTCAAATAAAAAGTGTAAAATTTGTTAGAAATACCCTCACTGACTACTTCGTACACTATTCCTCATCGCATTTTTTTTTTTTTTTTTTAAAGATGTATATAAGGCATTCACAGAAGCAGTTGGAAATTAATGAATCTTTCCCTGAAGTGTGCAGTGGTGAGGCTTGAGGGAGACAGGGTAAAAGAGATTTATCCTTCAGAATTTTATATGGATTAAGTTAGGACTTTCTCTAATTTAAAATTTCCTATAATTTCTTTTCAGTTTTCTTTCTTCACCTTGAAAATAGATCCCTTTCTAGAACCTGTTTCCATGTTAAGTAGGTAGATAGCCAGCGTCTTGTGGGACCTTGTACATTATTCCTGTGTTGAATCCATATTTCTTACAACTTATAGAAGCATAGGAGTATATTGCTCCTTCTTATACTTAATCTACATAATCAAACAGAAGTATGTACAAAAAGTTGGAAAAGAAGACAGATACACAGCGACGTTGCGAATACACACATCTTGATGCACATACTTTACAATACTTCATGTTAAATAATTAGTTACGCATATTGCACAACTTTATTGACTACAGTAAAGACATATATTAAATACTGTAATGTGCAAATAAGCAAATCTAATGGTTTTGACACGCATTTTGAAGACTTGAATGCCTTTCGAAAATTCAGGGAGAGGTGACTGTCTCCAGCTGCGAGTGCCAATGGGAGCATGATTAGTACTTACGTCACTAAAAAAGCCAACTCTAAATATCATCAAAATCGCACTTTTAACGAAGTTATCCATTTCTCTTTTAAACAGATTTTCTTTAACTTAAGTACCGACGGTTACTTTACACGTAAGGGCGATGGTATCGAGCCGACTTACGCCAAACGCAGTTTTAAGAATTACTTTAAGATGCCTACAGATCTACTCCAATCTATCCGACTTCTGAAACAAGATGGATTACAAAGTATGATTAGGATATTCATAATACGGCATATTTTCGCGCAGTATTAGATTCAAATGAAGTGACGAAGTTCTATTACATATCTAGGTAGATATACGTCGGATGTTCTAAAACTCGTACCCGTGCTAAACGCGGGGTGATGCTAGAGGTGAAACACAATGATAAAATTACATAACATTTAACACTCTGGGGTCTTGTCCTAAGATCCTGGAAACATCGCACTACAGATGGCAAAACAAGAGTCTAAAAACATGAAACTGATATTGCTCGGTGCAGGGTAAGAGTAAATGTATGATCAAACATCGTGTTTACTAGGCGATCCGTGTTCAAATAACTTTTTTTTAACGTATTCTTACAATATCTTTTTATGTTAGTACAGTCTATGCCGTGTGCAGATACAGTTTGGCATCTGCAGTCATTGTGTTTTCATATAGTAACTTTGAGGCTCAAACCAGGACTCACGCGCACGGGAGGTAAGCCTCTTAGCCTCTTTTGACGCAATCAATGCACATACTATGTATAAGTATGTAACTTGTTTGAGTGTTGAACATTACTACCGTATGACTAATTTATAGCACAAATTAAACACATTCAGATATCCGAGAGCTCCATTTCTGTTTCTGGACCGTTCATATTCACATTAAAATAAGGTTTGCACTGCGAAGAAAGAAAACCAAAAATAAATTTTAGTTTTGGAAAGCGAAAATATATTTTGAAAATCGAAGCTGAAAATTGGTTTCGAAAACCGAAAATCGATTTTGAAAGTGGAAAACACATTTTTTGAAATTTCAACTTCTATAAAAATCGACTTTCGGTTTGACGAAAAACTGATTTGGACATCACTACTTAATACCCACATATTCTATTGTTCTTGGAATTGGAGCTCAGTCACTCAGACCACATAAGACTGTACCACAACTCCCTTAAACAATCCAGTATCTATTTACAGGACACTTCTGGGGTAATGGGGTGAAAAAAATCGGTTATTTCCTCCATTTATCATAATCGTCCAACATGCTTACCTAAACTATAGGAATTTCTACGCAATTCAATACTTGGCATTGAATTCTTGTGATTTGCAGATATGCTTAATTTTCTATACAGACGAAATAAGGTTCTCTCTCCTAGAGTGTTAAGGATATATCTCAATGCATTTTGTGTTAAAGCAAGCTTTCCAGTGATAGAACAGGGCGTCTACTATTTCACACAAATAAAATTCCCTGACTTTTTCAGGTTTTTCAGACCAAAGCAAAAAATTTTTCAAGACTATATTTTAGTAAAGTTAAGTAAGCACTATTCTCTAGACACTTGTAGTTTTTAATATGTGTTTTCTTAGTTGCGACAGCTGTTATAAAAATATGAACAACATTTACATAAGTACCTATTTATTCCTGGCAAGAACAAGATTGTTAGATACAATGTATTTTTTGATGGCCTCCCATCTCCCCTTATATAGCCACCTCTCTCTCCTCCTTGTTTCAATACAACTAATATATTTAAAATAAAAAAAGTGTGAATGACGAAACATGCATAATACACAAAATGCGTATTTTTTTTTACAAAAGATTTTACATTTCATACCACGTACTTGTGAGGTACACTTAGTTACATAAACTGGACTATTCAAGTGATTTACTTTTATTAGATTTTTATTATTCCAGGACACGAAGTAGGGCTAATACATACACGACAATACACACAGATATATGGATACTAACAAGAATGTCATTGCGAGATACAAATACTGACAAACATTGTGGATCTTAGTTTTCTAGATTATAAAAGTATTCTATATTTAGTATTTCTATTGTAACATATAATCCATGGATTTTATGTCACTGGTTATTAAATATTTATAGAAAGGTTCTCTAGGAATAATTTATATTATAATATTATTTTGTACCGAAAAAGCTTTTTCGTTCTTGCCTATTCTTTTGTTTTTGTTGGTTATGCCCTCTGGTGGGACGTACTAGCACGACGGATGAGCTCTCTCTATAGGTAGCCATAGTTGTGCTGGAACGTTCGAGGGAGGAAGTATAATGGTTGTGTTTCGCTACTATTATCATAATCTGTGATCGAGCTATTATATCAAAAAAGGTTATTCAATATATATATATAATCTACGAGTGATAGCCAAAGTATAATTCTGTTGAAGTTTAAAATTCGAATGTATTCATGAAGTTTAAAGTGGAGTGCTGTAACCTCATGTCGGCTAGTTGTTCTATTTGATAACACGGATTGGCTTAATAAGGCAGCGAGGTACGTAAGTTATATGCTTTTCCTTCCTTTATCATATTATTCTTACATTTAAAGGGCAGTTTGCCATTTTGTTAGTTTTAGGCACTTTGCCTATAGCTTTTCTACGTATTTCTCAATTCCTGCATTATTACCAATCTGCGTGACTAATTAGAACAGGTTAGCTGCTACTGAGACAGAATAGTTTACGCTGTTAATTGGATAATAGTCAAAGATTGAATCTATTTAAATTCTCTTTTCGCTATCACGAAGACCATAATGCAATACTGATTGTTGAATTGTTAAATATATGTTGATTATTGGGTTCTTGAAAGTTTAAATATACTGTTTGAATTTCTAAAGGAGATCGGTTGTACGAGTATTATTTTATGAACTCAAATCGTACTACTACTATTCAGAGATTTATTTTCATAGTATTGCTTGTTAGTAGCGATAATAGATTACGTATTCTTTCTATATTTCAGTGTGGAATTACGAAACCACTAAAATTAATATCGGGGGAACCGATCGATGTGTTCTCCTCTCCCACCCATACATATACGCTAATTTTCGAATCTGAGGTTATATATGATTTAATTGAAAATACTAAGATACCGAAATTAGTATGGTTAGACTATGTAGAATACTAAATGCAGAATATTTTTGTAATCTAGAACAGTAAAATCTACATGAGATTTCCAATTATGATCACGTTACTGGATTTTTTCTTAAAATTTTTCATGTGCTCATCAACTTCGTTGATTTCTTTTGCTGCCTTCAAGGACTTTTCCTTCATTTTCTTCAGTTTTTCCAACTCTGCAGCTGCTCTCTTTTTCTTCCACACGATTTCTCTCAGCCACAGTTGTCTGCATCCTTCTGAGAGCCTCTTTCCATTTGGCATTTCCATTTCTTGCTGCATGAATTAACTTTTTCGAAATTGGCATTGCCTGAACACCTCCGTGGAACACGACAGCGTCATGTACTACTCTCTGCGAAACTAAAAACTCTTTGTGTAGATTATTCACAAGAAACTCCTTATTCAACAAGAAACCGTGTTCAACGGAAGCGTTTCCGTGTGATAACACTAGAATTTTCTTAACAAGCGATGAAAATTGTTGCTAGTGTTAGTGTTGTCAAGGATAAGTGATCTAAACGATCCTTAGTCACGTCAAAATTCTTCATTCTTGTGATAACTGAATTTTGCATACAAATTTCACTCTAGAGTCGTTTTACTTCATCAACAGGAGGGCCAGACAAAAGATGATTCGTACAAGCACTTCCAATGTTACAGTTATTTATTCCTCCCAAAGTCTCCTGTTTAAAACTGAAGCGGGAGAGAGGCATGCAGGATAAGTTTGTATTTCAATGGCAATTTACACAGAACCTTCTTACAAAATCCTGTTGCAATATGCAAACAATTCCTCCGAAAACGAAGGATATCCAGTTCAGATAACTTCTCTGATTTTAATGCTGTACGTCAGCCCTGTCCAACGCGGTGCCCGCGGGCGCCATGGCGCCCGCCAAGCATTTTCTGGCGCCCTCTGAAATCGAACTCAAAATACGCAAAATTTCTTGTTTTCAACATTAGATTTTCTTTTATTTCTGTTATTTCATTTCGAAAATAGTAACTTGCACTTCTGGCTGTTCTGAACTCTGGGAAAAAGCATTCAACAAAATCGAAGAAATAGTTTCACAACAGTTAATTTGAACATTTGTTACTTTACACTTGGATAAGGCTACCGCTACGCTATGGCAACCGCGGTAGTTCGCGTGCCTGCTGCTGGCGGCGCTGTCTGTCTTTACCCGATCGTCTTTTGTCATATCGCGCCTTGAAAAATTTCCATTGAGAGGATAGACTCGCTCTATCTTGGGGAATACTCTGTGTGTGAACTCGTGTGTGTTGCGAAAAGTTGCAACTGTACTCGTGACTCCTTTTATTCAGTGCTTTTTTTTTATTTTTTATTTTTTATTTTGCCATGGCCAAGAGATAAAGAACGTATAGTTTTAACTGTGAATGGGAGGAACAATATTGTTTTGTTGAATACAGAGGAAAACCGGTGTGTTTATTGTGCAATGGAAGTGTGTCTATTTCTAAGAAAAGTAATGTAGAGAGGCATTTCGCGACGAATCACAAGAACTTCGATACTGAATTTCCTATAAATTCTGAACTCAGGAAACACACAGTGAGAAACCTAAAATCTAAATTAACTGCAACAAAATGTGTTTCAAAGGCCTGTTCAACAAGCTACTAACGTAACAATTGCCTCTTTCAAAGTGTGTTATGTGTTAGCTAAAAAGAAAAAGCCTTTTAGTGATGGTGAAGTAGTGAAAGAAGCAATGATTAGTGCCACTGAATCCCTGTTCGATGGACACAGAGATAAACATACAATCGTGTCTTCCATCAGTGCACTCCAGTTGTCTCACCAAACTGTTGCTAGAAGGGTGGAGCAGATTTCGAATAATCTGCAAAATCATTTGCACCGGAACTTACAATCGTGTGATTTTTTTTCGCTCCAGTTAGATGAAAGTACTGATATGTCCGACACTGCTGAGTTGAGCGTATTTACTAGAATGATTTTTGATGATTTCACGGTGAAAGAGGAATTTCTCAAATTGCTGCCACTTCATGGGCATACTAGGGGGGAAGATATATTTAACACCTTTCAAAAGTTTGCTAAGGATAGCAATTTGCCTCTTTCTAAACCTGTTGCAATAACAACGGATGGGGCACCTTCTATGACTGGTAGGAATAACGGGTTTCTTGCTCTTTGTGCTAAAGATGAATCATTTCCAACATTTCTGTCTTACCACTGTATCATTCATCAGGAAGCTTTATGTGCAAAAGTTTTAAAATTCGACCATGTTATGAAAATAGTAACTCGTGTAGTAAATTACATTAGGTCATCTTCCACTCGTCATCGATTATTCAAAAGTATTTTGAATTTATCAGATGCTGAGCATGGTGACGTCCTTCATGCAGACGTCAGGTGGCTGAGTTAGGGCAAGACACTGGAACGATTCTGTTGTCTTTTGGATGAAATCAGGGACTTTCTTAAGTCATCTAAGGGTCAGTATTATCATGATCTCGATGAAACATCATGGTTGCTAGATTTAGCTTTCTTGGCAGATATCACTTTCAAATTAAACGAGTTAAATCTAGAATTGCAAGGGAAAGGCCATAACATTTCAGCCATGATTTTAATGCTTTTCAAAAGAAAATGAAGCTGTGGATTGCTCACTTAAACAGGAATTCCCTTTCTCACTTTCCAAACTTCAAATCTATGGTGGAAAAGGTAAATTGTGTTGGTTGTGATCTTTCAAAATTTTCAAAGCATTTGGAAATTCTTATTCTTGAGTTTCGGAACAGATTTGCCTAGTTTGTAGCACTTGAACCAGTGGTTCTGTTCATCAATAATCCATTTGTTTCTGTTGATGTTATTGATCTTGGTAGTAGGATATGTGAAGTGTTTGGAAATTATAATCTTGAAGATTTAGAACTTGAAATCCTAACTATTCATGAAGATATAGTTTTGAAATCTTCCTATGCAACTTGTACTAATATATGGATTCTAACGGATAGAGTAAAATACCCCCTTCTGAGCAGTGTTGCTAAAAAAATTTATTCCTGCTTTGGCTCAACTTATCTTTGCGAAGTCGCATTTTCTGCAATGAACATGATCAAAAATAAGTACCGAACCTCCCTGACACCCTCTCACCTGGATGACGCAGTAAGAGCAGCCTGTTCCAGCTACACACCAGATTTCCTTCAACTGGCAGCAAACGTGCAGTGTCAGTCTTCTCACTAGGTATCAATTTTCAAAATAATACTAATAGTGATGATGATAATAACAAATAAATAATAAGTAGTAGTTGTTGTACTAGTAGCAGTAGGCTTATTTCTATAGTAGTTTTGTATTTTTTCGAAAGGCGCCCGCACGTCGGAAAACAGGAGCCAGTTGCGCCCGATAAGGTGAAAACGTTGGACAGCGCTGCTGTACGTGTTGCAAATCCAACATCAACCTGCTTAGCCGAACACAGATCCTTACTACCGTCTTCCAGGCAAACTTTAATCAGGTCTTCAAAACTTGCTGCTTCAATCACAATGAATTTTAACAAATCTAATCATAAGGAACTTAAGAAGTGTATTTCACCATAAAGAAAAGAAAGCATTGGTGAGTTGACAAATTTCGTTTTAAAAAAAATGAATGTCTGCAGCAGCGGTTTGGAGGAAGGCTAATTTAGCTCCAGGCAAACAATCTTTCAGACATAATTTAACAAGTTTAAAGCTGTCACAAGATGGTTCTCGATTACCACCTGAAACTGAATCGGCATACTTCTTTTAATGTAGTAATAATCGCTGAGCTCCATCTATTAGATTCATGTTTTCTATAGAAATATGAGCACTTACAAGACAAAATGATCTCATTAAAAAGTTACAAGCATACCAAAAATATTCACAAAAATTACGTGCAAAATAATAATAAAAATCACAAAATACACACGAAATGCCAAACTGCACTGAAAATGGCATATGAAGGAAATGGAATAGGAGCTTTAAGAGGGAGAAGGAGTGCGTCACAGCGGCCGGAATATTGGTGTTCTATTTAACATGGGATCTCAACCATTTTTTAGGCAAATCACGGTTTCATTTCGTTCTTTCGCAAAAATGTCTCAGTAGCGCACTAAATATGATGCATCTCATTTTAAAGGTGCAATTTGAACGCTGTGCGTGATATTTTCTTCTTATAAATACAGATAATTATAATCCAAATTCCCATAAGAAAATGATCAAAATCAGACGGAAAAGTCTTCTGTTTTTTTACAGTAAGGAAAAGAGCTAAAAACTCCGGACTTTTTTAAGAATGGAGTACAATCTTTGTATTTGTGCGCTACTGTACTATTTTTTCGCTGTTTCGAAAGACATCCATTTCACAATCGATGAGAAATTATATCCTTCATAATTGAATCTACAGAAATCAGAAATCAGATTTTTTCGTGTTCACGTACTTGGCCGTATAACTGCTAGATGGCACTATAGTCATTCCTCATCCCACTTTCCTTCTCAGCGGGAGCCAGTCCTTTTGAAAATCTACTTTGAACTTCTTAACAGGGGCGGGAGGAAGGAAATCATTGTGTAGAACGGGAACTTCAAACACGAGGAATGGCAAAATTTATGACCTCTTTGGTTGATGATTTCTGTTTCAGCAGTACAGTGTGTTTGTAGATGGTTTCTGTGAGAAGAAGTAATTTGTGTTTGTAGCGATAAAGTCAACCTTTCGACAAAAATTTGTGAAGGAGAAGCCGAACCAAAGTCTTCGTTTATCTATTCCAAGAAAGAAATGAAAACTTCCTGCAGGCTAAGAATATACATGCAAGAGAAAAAATAAGATACATTATTATAATTTTTAGGATAGATTAATTCCCGAAATATTCTTTGTTTACCTGTCAAAAAATCAAGAATAATATGGTATAAAGCTCTTTCATCAGCTTCCATCGTACAACATACTAGACACACACATTTATATACATACATGTACATATATATATATATATATATATATATATATATATATATATAGTGGCGGATCCAGGATATGATCAAGGGAGGAGGTAAACCATAGTTTGCCTCTTTATCCAGAGTAAACAGGATTGAAGCCCATTTTATCCAGTGTATACCTGAGCGTCAAGGGGGGGGGGGGGCTATAGCCTCTATAGCCACCCTTGGATCCGCGCCTGTATATGTATACTATTTACAGTGCCGGAGTTACGTGTAAGCGAAACGAGCTATAGCTTAGGGCCCCGCTCTCTTGGGGGCCCCAAAATCTAAAGAAAAATTGGATTTCTAAAATATAAGAAAATTTAAAAAATAAAGTAAAATTTATATATACGTAGCAACAGTGCTTCCTGCTGTGTAGCCTACGTTCGTGTAATTAATAGGGCTCCTTCTACCAGTCTGCTTCCTAAATTATCTCTAGTTTCTTCATTGCTGTATGTAGGGTGCGTATGTTCATCTGGACACATAAAGGACCCCATTACCTTCAACAGCTTGGGGCCCCACTAAACCTAAATCCGACTCTGACTATTTATGCATGTTTGCTCCCTCTTTTTTCGAAGCAGTGCTTCTTTGATATTGCTTCCAATTTCGGCAGGTTTTACCAAGGGGGGAAGAGTCCTTACTCATTCCAGGCATTCAAACTAGGGACTGGACTACTTGCTTCCAACATTCTGTCCCCCATGTTTCCCGGTCTGAATCAATTGTCTAAAGCCCATAAAACATTCAAATTCATATGTAGATGTTGCTCATCAGTGTCGACACCTAAATATTTCTCAATCAACGGTAGGGGTGTTTGGTATCCTCAATCTGTCTCCCTCTTATTAGCGGAGCGGTAGTAATATTCGGTAGTAATTCTTTTAAAAAAATGTTTTTTAATGTATGTAGTAACGCATAGGAAACTAAATTTTAATATACCCTAGTAGTACAGAAACGTACCATACGGTACCTTACCAAAATAAACACCCTATGCCAAGGACGCAAACATTAACAATAATAAAAAAAGATAATAATAAACATTTTAAAGATATTCTTTCATTAATCAAGTCGCACTTAAAAGTTTAAAAAAAAGTTTATGCGTAACTAAAAAAAAGGGATGCGCTCTCATATAGGCTTACAGTTACTTTATAAATTCTTAAAATGACGCACTCCATTCTTTTTATTTAGTCTTGCATAAACAAAATTATTTTTAACTTTTTAGTGGGAATTTATTAACAAAAGAATGTCTTTAAAAGATGTCTTATCATTTTTTTTTTAATTCGTTGGACACCTTTTCCAAATCCTAAAGTGATATGCAACCAGGGATACCAGGGCTGGTTAAAGGCTAGTATTTATTTTAGGATAAGGAAGTTGAAAATAAAAACATATTAAAATTTGCTTTTAAAATAAATAGATATATTGCAAAGTATGAAAGTAAGAATGGAATATTGTATTGTCACCGGACTTACATCGCTCTGCAACAGTTCTTAGTTCTATGACGTCAGGAAATAAGTTCAATTTATACGAACACTTATTTAATGTTTGAAACAAACACCTGTTACATCCTTGTACACTCATGTCCAAAATGATTGTCGCATTTCTATAACTGTCTTCTTGTAAAAATATCATGTAATAATGATTTTGCAGGAGACTTTTAATACTGATACTATGTGTACAATCGGGAAATATATGTGGTAAATTTCATAGGAAAATACAGTAATTATAAATACGAAGATTAGAATGAGTAAAATAAAATGTTGCTAAATGGACACGAAAGTTTTGTTTTCGTTTTATTGTTCTTATTTACTGCTCTTTTGACATGAAATTTGCCACATACATGTCTTTGCCGATTGTACGCATACTAACATTATAAGAAATACCGGGTGAATTCGTTATCAAATTATATTCCTACAATAACATATTTATAGACATGCGACAATAATTTTGGACATGAGTGACACATCTTTTAATTCTATTGTTAATGAAGTGGTCTATTTCCCCCCAATAAAAACCAACATCAAGCAGGGCATGTGCTCCCTCCTGTCCTTCTAAGCCGGCCCCCAAGGCTGAATGTAACATTGCGGCTTTTTCCTGTTATAATAGGAAAAACTCAGGATGGTCAGCAACTGGTATCGAACCCAGGACCATTCGAATGTGAAGGCGAGATAGAGGGTAAATCTGGTGGTCATATTTTGAAAAGAAAATAAGGAAATGGATTCCACTAAAAAATGATTCACATTGTCAATACATTTCAAATCTTTGTCTGGGTTTTCTGCCTTTCAATTCCAAGTTTTTTTTTTAACCACGAAGGCTCTAAATAAATTAGAATATCGACTCTTCCGTGTTTTTTTTTTTTTTTTTTTTTTTTTTTTTTTTTTTTTTTTTTAATATTGGCATGGTTGTTTATTTTATATCAGATTCTTCCCGCACTATTCTGTTATTTACCATAGGTAGAATCCTTTGAGAAAGATACAGGCGACAAGTGCTTTAGTTCTCTATGGTATGTTTGTGACCGTTGTAGATATTTGAGTTGCTCTCTGACAGGGAGCTGACGGCTGATATCATGTTGGTCCCTCTTATTTATTTGTTTCTTCAGTTCTGTAGCCAAAAGAAAAGAATTTCACTCTTCTGTCCCATTTACAGCCGTAACCATCCCCCTCCTACGCTGTCCAACTTTGACCACATGCAGGGGAAAACGAAGGAAAAGGACGGGTGCATTTGCTTTGACGGCATTTCAGCGACAACCCCATCTGTTGCCAAAATAAGGAAACACTTTGCACTGCGATATCTTCGATTTGTCAAGGTCACTTGACTCCCGCCGGCTCTTAAATCTAACTAATGTAGCCACGCATTATAATATAAATTTGGTTTAAGCATATAAGTTAGACTCTAACTTATTGCTACATTAAAATCAACAAGACCAGAACAAGCGTTATTTAGGACTTCATTGGGAGTCACCGGTTGCAATAGCCTAGCTACACTCCTGGACATGAGGATCATTTTGTAACATGGAGATCAGAAACTATAAACTCCAGACGCAAGGGATGCCAACTCCCTTCAGAAGTCCTTCACTGTATGATGACTTCTGCTGTAGCGAAAAGTTGTTTTCCAAACATTGTGCAGATAAAATGTAAAAACAATGAAATAGACGTAACTTTACCACATATTTCCAGAATATACAGGAAATTCCCTGACTTTTCCAGACTAATAGACACCCTGTCGAAGTATTAATGCCAATAAGTGTATTGGTTCGAAGATAGTGATTTTCCTGGAAAATTACAACCAAAACTTCCTTCTTCGTATGTTGAATATCTTGCCCTTACCGAATTTGCTACAGTAATAAAACTTTTGTTTGTACTTTCTGGTATTTTCTTCTAATATTATAAGTATATTAATTTACTTAAATAAATATTTTGAGTCTTAATTTTGAATTTTGCTAAAAACAAATAACATGTGCTCCAAGTAATACACTTATTTTGTATCTACAATACACTTACCTTGCTAAACATGTCATTGAATAAGGAGTATTCTAGCGTAGCTACGTTCGACGTCGAATTCGTGGTATCCTGTGAAGGAGTGTTTCGTCCTTGACTGGATGAAGGAACTGGGCTCGCCGTGCGGGCTGAATTAGCTGAGGAAGGGGAAAATGGCGCTTTAGTTGGAGGTGCCTGATACTGACTCGTGATGGGAGCCACTTGTCTTCCTGGAATTGATACATGTTTCGGAGATGATACAGATGAAACAACTGGAACTGACGGACGAGGTTTGCTAGCAGATGGTAAAGATGCTGCTGTTGTTTCCGTCAATTTAGCTGCGAATGTCTGTGTTGTGGTTGTTGTTACGATCTTCGTAGCTCTTCCTGCAGTCATTATGGCTGTTGTGTATGACATAGTAGTTTTCGTATTAGTTGCCGCGGCAGCAGCTTGTGCAGCTGCAATAGCAGCTGCTCTCTTCTCTGCTGTAATAGAAAATATTAAAATACGTCATTTTGAACAGTAAAACTAGACTCAGAATAACTTAAATATACTGAAATGATGTTAAACACATTGTCAACTACAGTGTTCTAAAAGTAAACATATATCATGAAATAAATTAGTTTCAACAGAATTTTACAGCAAATGGTATATATCTATCTGCGATTTTTTCACACGTTTCCTATCTTTCCGATAACTCTCAGTAACTGATAACATGCAATGTCTTCTTAACATTTTCATTTCGAAATTCCTGAAGGAAATTATAACTTTCTTTATAAACCTTGTCTCTTGGATATCTCTAAACATGTTAGTTGGTTTAAAACTGTATTATCATTACTGTTATTACTATTAATCAATTGGAATCAAATGATGAGCTGTCATCAAGCAAAGTATAGCTGGTCAATATAAACGAAAGTAGTACATTTTCCTGCGCAGAGATTTTCTTAGATTCACTCTCTCTTGTAGAGAAAACACATGGATCGGTGATCTGCTTTTAAATATGCTGTCATGTGCTTACAGCACGGCATTTAAATTTGATTTCACTAGGTTAAACATAACGTCTACTGAGGATATGAGATCTCTGTCGGAACACGAGAAAGTAAAAATCATAGGGATCTGTTATCATTCAGTCTCAACGCCCAAACCGAAAGACAATAAAATATTACTGTCCGTTACAAAATGCACCACTGCTCCCTTTTCTGTGTGTTTTTATTTTATTTTAATTATTATTTATTTTTCACTAGAGAAACTAATATATGCCTCTTTGGTACCCCGAAGGATGTCAAGGAGATATTCTAACTCTACCTATACACACTGAAGCTCTTCAACAACACTGTTCAAGGCATCAATTATCATCTGCGAGGTGTAGTAACACCCTTAACAAGAACTCAATGAATATAATTCTTAAAGGTTCTCGTCAGTTTTTCACTCGATATGAAAAAAGTAAAATTTGATATATTGTTTAAAATGTCATATTTGTGAAAACTTTTTAAAACAATTTTAGATTTACTTTGATTGTATAACATTACAACAATACTTTTTAGTAGGAGTAATTACAACGATAATTTTTAGCAGTGTTGTAACAGTTCTTGCCAAATCTTCAGACCGGTTTGAGATAACGAATTGCTATAAATGGCACTGTGATCTTAACATCTATTGAAAACCATCTACGAAATTGGATGGAATAGTTATCTACGCCGTTTTTCGAAACAAATGTTTTTGAAAAAAGTAAAATGTTTAATCTCTTGTAATTCTGTTCGTATTCATTCAAAATCTGTCATATCATTTAGGATTTTAGATTTCTGGGCTTTCGGCATCTAAGGCCATTTAGCCCGTCACGATTTGAGGGATGACGTCCTTCGGCGAGCACACAATCCGGGAAAAGGGAAGGAAGAAAGCGGCCTGGGACCTATAAGTTAGGTATCATGATTGTAGTATTAAACACTGCAGTATTTTGGATGTGCATTGCTTCGTCTTCTCACTTGAATTATTACTGCTGCAGAGACCATAAAATTTCGCTGTATATAACGCTGTAGTGTCCGTAGTTTGCAACACTGAATAAAATATGTAACACTGCACGTTTTCTTTTAACATGTAAAGTTGAAATGTGTAACAACCTGAAGCAGTGCTATTTGAGAAAAAAAATTAAGTTTATATTGGGCTGGCACCACTATTAATCTGGAGGTGTCACAGAGTTCTCCTGCCGATATTTGCATGGAACAATATTTCAGAGTTTTTGTCTATTAGTTTAAAAGTTACAAGGGCGTATCAAGTTTAATGGTTCATCTTATTTACAACATGGATGAAAGCGAGGTGGACAGATATTCGTGCGCAATAATTAGGATACTGATTACATGAGACAACGTAAAAATCTTCTTTTTCAAAGTATTGCCTTTACCACGATTCATAAATTTATTAGAAGAAAAGAAGACAGTGTTGATTTCATAACGAATAAAAGTTTATTGATTCACGAAAACATGTTTTGGTTTCCACAACCAAATCCATGAAGTATAATGTTTGTGCTAAACAGCTTTTTACCCTCTCTTAACCTTGCAACGTTTTGTAACCACAGAATTTGAAGAAAGAAAGAAAGAAAGAAAGAAAAAAAATCCCGGACACAAAATTTCCACAAACAGCCAAGGGCTCCTCTTGTCTTCATTGTTAAAGGAATTACGTTTGATATACATTTTCTCTTGTTGGGAGTTATACCTCGGATAAGAACAGTAGTAGTAATTCGGATTTCACTGCAATTCATAGATAGACATGAGAAGGTATCACCTGCTCTATTAACTGGCTTATCATCTTGAAAGTAGAGCACTTACGTTTAGTATACACAATCGCAGGTACATCATTACTGGGAGTTACACTTCGGATACGAGTAAGATAGTTAATTGGATTTCATTGCAACCAACAGAACTGTCAGGTTATCATCTGCTCCATTAACTGGATAACAATTTTTAAGACTACAAATTTCAAAATCTTGATGTGAAAATCGCAATGAACAACATAGGGAAAAGGTTTTTGCTTCTCGTCCTACATTTATTCGAATAGGATGGATTACAGTTTTCCATCAAGTTCTCAAGAGATTCTTGATGCTGGCGGGACTTCTATAATGCTGAATGCACTACTTTCTTTAGCACGTGAGGTTTGAAGAGTCGACTGTAATGCTAACCAACATTTTATTCTGATTTCATTAGTTTCAGTATAGTGAAGTTTGATAAAAATTAGTACAGCTAACTGAAGGAATGATATTACTCTTGTCCACCAACACTGACTATAGTTTAGACTCATGCTCTAAGCTGTTCCAGAACAAAATTTACTTATGGACCCCAGTGTATTACCTACCAGCTGCGGCTAATCTTGGTGCTGTTCCTCGACTAACAACAGGCATTGAAAACGGAAGGCAGCTTTTGGAAGTTAATCGCAACGGTGAAATGACGGAGGTCATATTTCCAGCTCCTGTAACTAAATAAATAATCAGTCACATTTTGCAAAAAGAAGAACATCACTATTTCATTAAGCATATATAAAACGTTAGAAATTATGAGTATTGATATTTATGTACAGCCTTTAACAACACCCAAATTACGTTTTCAAATAACTTTTTAAGACAATTCGTATGTTTTATGCTTTAAAAAAAAAATACAGTAACTATATTAACACATGACTTAGAGAGTATACCACAACTCCCTCTAGATAAGACAGATAACTAAAAATAAAAAAAGGTTTCCGTGACTACACTAAAGTCATTTGCCAAAGGATCCTTCAAACTCCAAAACTTCTCCTGTATTCGGTATTACTTTCACCTTCTAACAGCCCATGGCAAAATAAAATACTTTCTCCCATTCTGGTAGTTGAAGTTCTTCCAACCTAACTTACACCCTTAAATGTACCTGCAGTCCAGACTTCTATATTCGTCAACTCAACTACTACTCCATTTATTCGTATCAATAATCACCAACACTCCCCGCAGCCCTCAAACTCCCAAGCACACAACAGTATACTAGACTATATCTTCGGTATAACTACGTTCATAATCCTTCCCCCAGTCTCTTCTATGTCCTTCAGAAATTGGTGGGGAAGAATTTTGAGCATAATTACACTGAAAGTACAGTTCAGTATACTATTGTATGCTTGGGGCTTTGACGGGAATCTTAGGGCTGCACGGGTGTCCATGAATCAATGCCTGGTCGAACAGTATGTAATCGCCTACCTCACTGCATTTGTAGTTTATATATATATATATATATGAATATGAGTTTTATGTCCCACGGTTATGCTGGTTAGGCTAAAGGAGACGGTGATGATGAGTAATGAATGAAATGGTGGAATGAAGAAAGTGGGAGGAAACGAGAGAACCCCGAGGAAACCCACGCACACGGTGTTTATCCACCATAAAGTTCACTTGGCGGGGGCTGGGATCGAACCCTGGACCCCAAACATCAGAGGTGAACGCTCTACCACTGAGCCACCGCGACTCCCTATTGGTATTATATTTTCATATTTTTTAAATTATCATTTTTGCTGATTTCTTTATTATTTTTCAATCTTTTGATTCTGTATGTTGTACCAGTTTTTCTTTCCATTTATTATTCCTTCGCTCTCCTGCACTCTTACAGACCTACTCGTCCCGTCATTTTATTTTCCTCCACTAGACATCCTGAACTTACCAAGACGTAATATTATGTAATCCCACATTCCAACACGACGTTCACCTGGGCACAGATTATTCTTCAACCTTCCCTTTTTCCCACCTCTACCCTTTTCTATCTGATACAGTATTTTGGTGAAAGCATACTTTTATAATATGTCTGTCCTTTAAACAGATGAATAATCAGTGATATAAATTTGTTATAATTTTATTTTTCAATACGTAAAAATCAATTTTTAACAGTGCTAATTTCTTAGTAATTATTATTACATTTTTGTCTTTTAGTTTATTTTTTCTACTAAAAAAAGGGATAATATATATTGTATGCGATCACTCAATTCATCATATCTTCACCAAGCTGTGCATGGTGCTACACCTTGAAGAACTTAGTACGCATACGATGTAATATGGTGTGAAGGACTTTATCGAGTTACGGACATCAAATTTGAGGTTTAAACTCAGCCAAATTTTCGCAGAGCTCACTTAATTGCTATTTACAACCAGGCTTATGGAAAAAATACACGAGCAAACCTGTTCGAACTAAGTATGATGTATACTTGTAGTATAAATTAGCTGAGGTCAAAAAGGACGATTATTTTTCGCAATTAGAGAATTCACTCTTTATTTTTTATTTTTTTGAATATTTTATTCGTATGTATTTTGTATGTTCCGCACATTTAGTTGTAATTGTACGTCCTGTTTGTCCAATGTATGTTACGCCACTTTTATATGGGAATGAATACATACTCGAGCTATCTAATCGTTCTTGATCCTTTACGGGACATAGTGTTTGTCACTTTTAAAAGATGGAACTAAATTGTTCTTGTTCGACATTTAGTTAATAAATGATAGGTTCTATTACAGGTATTGCACATGAAGAGTATGCGTTTTTTCCTGTATTTTTTTTCTTATGCAACGGTGTGCGTAATACTGCATTTTTCTGGAATGGGTGACGGACAGTAATCTACTCTTAAGTAAAAATTAATATGAGTTGGTTTTCTACATACATTGTGTCAAATATTTCTTCATAATTAATGAATCCAGGAATGGAATCTAACCTCCATTTTCAATGTTAATTTCATGTTATGATATATTTTGCTTAGATGCTTTTGAACCACAGTAACTGACCAATCAATGATACAATACGCTTTCTCTCACATTATGTCCCGATCAAGATGTTCTATCCATGAGGTTTGGCGAAGACATAACGCAACAAATGTTTATAAATGCGCGTAAAATCTCGTATAATAAATTAAGAAGCAATTTGCGTTTTAAGCGTAAGAGTATAAATAGCCGGGGAACTTGTAGCTCGACGCAAATCTAGCATATTCACCTTACTTACTGTTAATACACATTCCCTGCATTCCAACACTGCGGCTACTTGTACTTTTTTTATTTTTGTCGATATTATTCTCTCTACTTTTTTCCTCCATAATGTATATATGTATGTTTATATACTGATCAAATGATCTGTTGATGCAATTTTTTATTATTTCACAAAAATATTAGGCAATCGAAGATTCGACGCAACGCATAACTACATCAAAAAATTTGAAATATATTTTACATTCTTACCAAACTGTTATATTCCTGGCTTCAATTTGTAGTTCATTTTGATACGCGTGTACTAGGAGTATCAAAATCGGTGACATTTGTATTGTCTCCTTTTCCTACATTACAGAACTTCCTTTTAAAAATTACTTACTATTTATTGAACCAGACGACTTCGTTCCTGCAGACGAAACTGCATTTGAAGAGATGTTTTGCACAGATGAGCCTGGCGATTTCGAACTGCTACTTTTTGTTTTTGCAGATGTCTAGAATAAATATATCACAAAGAGTTAGACACTAGTATACATAAGCTAATTAAATCTAAGATAATTTCTAATTTCTAAGCAAAAATATAACTTCTTATCAATGTTTCGTTTATTAAGTTCGGCATGAATGGAACCACTTTACAACAGTTTGCTGCAATACACAAGTAATACATCCTTTCTACGTGAAAAGAAACTGAAAAAACTGCACTAGAATTGAACTTAGTTTATTTCAAAGTTATTTTGACCAATGTGTATGGATAGGTTATGTATTGTTGCTGGCAACTATGCTATGTAGTTTTAACTCGTAAGGAACAGCAATTTCCTTCATGTGCCCTTAGGTATTGTCAGAAAGTTGACCATAAACATTAAAACATTCTTTTCTAAAGGGCCCTGTCTTCGATCCGAGATGCCCGAGTTCAATTCTTCAGCTTTCTTCCACCTTTTTTTCTATAATCGTTTTTCATTATCATCCGTCCCTTTTAACCAAACGGGAATAACTAATGATTTCATTTTCAAGTTTCGCTGATCGCTGTTAAAACAAACTGAAGCCTTATTTTTTACTTTCATTCCTGAAATGTTTAGTGCTCAACTTCTCGTGCTGGGGAAAGCGTTTGTAAGGTACAGGCGAACTCGGATACAGATAAATTCAGACACACTAACAATAATAAACTTACATGCAAAAAAATTATACTGACATACTGCTAATGTTACAGGAATTTATTTACTAATTCCTAGAACTCAATTTCTCATCATCTTCTGCAACCACTTTCAATATCTTTTCTTATAAACTTTCTTCTCAGTCGTCGGACTTCGTTTCATTTACGAAAGACTAACTAATCTTCATTTACGAAAGACCAAACTTATTTAAAACTCACAATTACAGTAAAAACTCGTATGTAATATCAAAATATAGTAAATCTTAGGATCATTTCACGTGAAATTAACAAGTAAAACTGTGATTTCTGAGCCGACTATCTTAGATTTTTATGAAATCGAAGAAATTCGTAGGTTTGGTCGAGACAAGAAAATATGACAAATTTTAGCGTCTTGAGTAACAGAACTCTACAGTTATGGAGGTAAAAAGAAAAAGAAAAAAGAAAAAGCAAGAAAAGAAAAAAGAAAAATCTGAAATCATTCAGTTTTGCGTCTCATGATTATGTCATGTACACTAAAAAAGGCTGTGCAGATGAGTGTGAATGAAATAGTGGAAATAAAGAAAGGGGGGAAACGGAATAACCCCGAGAAAACCCATGCATACTGTTTGTCCATCACAAAACCCACTTGGCGCGATCTGGGACCGAACCAAGGACTCCACACGTCAGAGGTGAACCACTGAGCCATCGCGGGTCAGCTTAAAAGTAAGAAAAAATGTTAATTTTTTGATTGATACCGCGAACTTGAATGCATCTCTGCTCCTGACTTAATTGACATAGAAAGCTGATTCCAGTCTTGTTTAAAAGATAACACAATAGCTTTCCGGCAATAATATAATAAAGCTTTCCAACTATATAGCACAGTATCTGCAGATTTGGAAGAATGTCTTTTCAGTCATCGAGTGTGACGTTTTGACTAACTCTAGAAGACGCATACGTGGGATTTCTTAGGAACTTGGATTTGTTTTGAACACAATTAAGTTATACTGTAACATAATTGAAATAGAACTTGGGATAGTAACGGAAACATAATATACAATCAATAATTTGTTAAAATTTTTGTATAACCAATAACCTGTTAAAATTTTTGTATAATCAATAACCTGTTAAAACCTTTGTATATTGGAAGTTCGCAACACTGCATCGTCATCACAACTATTACTACTCACGTACATTATTATTATTATTATTATTATTATTATTATTATTATTATTTATTATTGTTGTTGTTTTACTACTACTACTAATAATAATAATGTAAATCACTAATTACAATAAACATATATACAGTGAAACATGCCTATATTGGCCACAATTGCTCCGCTAGAAAATGGCTAACTTACAGAAAATTCTGCAATATCATTGGTGTTTAGTGAAGTTAAAAAAAAAAAATCAATCGATAAACTTCACTGAGCTAATATGCGTGAGCGTACACTCTCATCCATAGTTTCCAGAGGGCAAAAGAAATCGTAAACCTAAAAATCAACGCTGTATGACAACTATTACGATGAAATTGATACTGAAGTATGTCAGTTGTGAACAATGTCAGTAAACAATCCTCAGGAAAATTGGATTAATCGTGATAAGTCATAGAAATACGAGAAACTATTCGAATTTACTGGAATTCTGAATTAAATAACATGGAGGCGGTAGCAGCAATACATAGAAGTGAGATAATCAAGGCTAAAATGCAATAAGGTAACCAAAAGCTTCATGTTTTTAGAAGAGGATCACTGAAGGAGACAGACATCAAATGTGGGCAAAAATTTCAGATTTATTGTAAAGTAATTCGTTACGGACTAAGTTAAGCTTTTGTCTGTGATTGTACTTTTACTTTATTATTCTTCAAAATGACTTGCAAAGAACGGTGAAAGGAAACCTTGGAAATTTCAAAACTTAATTAATTTAAAAATTCTTTATCTGTAAAAACTGCTTTGTAATTCTGTCTTTGATTTTGTTTCCACAAGTTCATGCATTGACAAATATGATGACAAGTATATTCCCGTAGGTACACGTCCCTACTATTTTCACCACAAGTACAGTAAATGCATGATCTCAGCATTAGTCGAGGGACAAAACGACTTGGAATCTCTAAGTCGTGGCATTGCGACATTAGACTATAGTAGAAGAAGAAATCTGTATCCAACTTTGTATCTGACCTGAACATTAAAGTTATAGTTACGAATGATGAACGTGTCGTTTTCAGGACTTGTATTATACGACAATCTTAATTCTACAACATAAAAATAAAGTACAAGGTCTGTCTTGAAAGTAATGTCAGTGAATTTATTGTGACACGATTGTACGTCGGAGTGCGATCTAACCGGTTGAAACTGGAACCCAGCTAAGCAGCGCTCCGTCGCTCAGTGTGCTCCGAGCATCCGGAGAGTGAGGACGAGCCTCTCCGTAAGGGTTGTTTTTTTGATCTTGTGCAAGTGAAAATGCAGCGCTCGTTGGAACCATGATTTGCGATTGAACCTTGGCAAGACAGCTACGGAAACTGTTACTATGATCAAGACTGCTTACAAGAACATGCCTTGTCAGATCGGCAAGTGTTTCGGTAGCACAAGATCTTTTTGGAAGGGCGGGAAGAGGTCGACGACGAGGACCATGACGGACGGCCATCTACAACCACCACGGTTGACAATGTGACGCGAGTGAGGGAACTATTGAACTAAGACCGACGATTAAGTGTTTATTTAATGACCGGCATGTTAAACACTCCGAAAACTCAAGTTCATGAAATCGTTACAAATCGCATGCGGAAGGTATGCGCAAAAATGGTTCCAAAAGTGCTCACTGACGACCAAAAGTCATGCAACGTTGAAACATGCCAAGAAAACCTCGACGTGTGCAAACGTGATCGAAAATTTTTGGACAACGTCATTACAGGTGATGAGACTTGGGTATCTGCATATGACCCGGAGACCAAGAGACAATCATTGGAGTGGCACACGCCCTCGTCCCCTCGCCCGAAGAAAGTCAGGATGAGCAAATCAAAGATCAAGATCATGCTCATCGTGTTTTTTTGACATCCACGGACTGGTTCTGGTTCATCACGAGCTTGCAGAACCTGGAACCACTGCGAACTCCAAATTTTATGTGGAAGTCCTCAAAAAACTGAAACGCAGGGTTGAACGCATCCGGTCGGGCATCACAGACAACTGGAAGTTGCACCACGATAATGCGCCGGTTCACAGTGCCTTCATCGTCACCGCCTACCTGGTCAAAGCAGGGATGCCAACGACCCCCAGCCCCCGTACAGCCTAGACTTGGTTTCCCCTGACTTCGTTTCCATGCCTCAAAACACCCCTGAAAGGTAAGCATTTTGGGACAGTTGATGGGATCAAAGCAGCTTGCACCACAGCATGAAAGAACATTCCGGAGAAGGATTACCGCAATACATTCCAGAGCTGGATGTCTCACTAGAGCCGATGTATCGACGCAAAAGGAGACTATTTTGAAGATTTTTAAACACTTGTAACGATAAATTCAACAAATGATTTTTAATAGAATTACTGACATTACTTTCAGGACAGACCTTGTATGTACTCACTTCATATTATTCAATACGGCACTTGGACCATTTCCACAGACACGAATAAAGGTAAGTTACACGCATTAAAATAATTTTCCAAAACTCAATTCTTTTCATTTCATTCTAAACAGAATATTCATGAATATTGGTGTAAGAATTATCGATGTCTAGATTTCTAAGAAAATGTTGGTTATTGCTGACTATACCTCTCGCATACGTCCCTAAACAATGTTAATCACAGGTAATTCACAGCATAACCGCAATATGAATTTTCTTATTTCATGTTTGTACCAAATGAATTTTCGAACACCTACTATAGTTACAATAGTCAAGAGTAGTACTATACCAATATTCTAAACTATCAAAATATAATACAAACATAAATGAAAGGTAATGACAAAGATTACGGACGTACGTATAAGCTAGTTCTGTTTCATTTTTAATAATGAACAAAATTTCCTAACAATGTTTCGTTTCGTTTCAATCATTGCTGCATACTGCTGTTATTTTGCATGTCCTTTAATCCGAAATTCCATTTAAACTCTAAAAGTTTCCAATATCTGCACGACTGATAATGTTCAACCAAGTTTTCCGTAGTTTTGTTCCAATTTCAATTTAGAGATCTCCAAACTAGAGCTTTCCTAATATTACGACACAACAATCTTATCTTAATTAATCTTGGAATTCGGAATTTACGAAGTGCATAGGGTTGCTGTGGGAACAGAATGTTCATTCTGACAACCACTCGAATTACAGCTTCTCTTTTATAGTGACCGAAGCAGATGTGAAAACTGTCAGTTACCAAATCGACACAAATTAGGTCAAAACTCACAAAATTTTGCTGATAGTAAAGTTTTTATTTGATTTCTATTTATTTATTTTTTAATACAGGTGATTTAGGATGAATAATCGAAAGATGACAGATATTAAAAAGGTATTATGTGATAGATTTCCTATGAACAGCTTGCCACAAACGCTTGTCTGAATCATACAATTAATTTAGAGTATAGTCAAAAACTGGTTGGTGGGATTTAATGGGGATGTAAGTTGCAAGGCTATTTGTTTGTTTTTGTCATGATATATCAAGTCATGCCTTTCTGAAAGCGATCGTCCAAAATACTGTTTTACTTCCATATTATAAGTAATATTGAAGTAAAATTAATGAAATTCCAGGATTTTGTTTTTACATTTAATATATTCTTTAAAAAAATAATAAAAACTAACAGTTCAATTTGAAATGTATAAATCTATTAACACATTTCAAATACACGAAACATACATATGTCTAGCCCAAAATTGTAATTTTCGGATAGGAATGTATTCTTTCACGAATTAGCATGTCCTGCACAATTCAAAATACAGCTATTATACAACGGAGCTAACTTCTTACATGCACATGATTTACTTTTACTCTTCAAATATATATTTCTTCTTGATCACTACACTTGTTTACATGAATCTTCTACTACCATAATTATTACATTTGGACTTGACATGAACAGCTATGGAAATCATTTAAACGTTACCGTAAATGTACTGTCTTCGGAAACAATTCTCGGAAGCTAGTAAGGGCTTGAGGAATGATAAAGAAATGGGGAAACTGGTTGTGTCACTAGCTGCTCAACACGTACGAGCATCTACTTTCAAAAACAGTGCGATATCGATGTTCGAGTTCCCGCTAATCCAGCAATCAGATTTTTCTGGTTATTCTAATATTATTTATTTAGTTAAAACGATCACTTCGAAGTTTTCCTGGTGTATGCCTCTCCGAAAATCAACAAATTCCGTACGATCCTAGCCTAAAATACCACTTTACAAACTAAACCAGCAAACTAGCTTTTTTAATACAAAAATATCTCACAGAAAAAAAAGGAGCATTACTCACCATCTGTAACATATTAACAAAATTTGAAGTTGAGAACATGTAACTAACTACTAACTCAAATGGTCTATGGAACCCAGAGGTTCAATGACGCGTTCACAAAAGCTCTACACTGACTTCTATCCTTACCCAATTGAATCCCGTTTCTACTTCGTATTTCTATCTCTGCGAGATCCATCTAATATAGTCCTCTCATCTGCGCCTAAGTCTTCCTATTGGCTTTTTTCCGATTGGTCTTCCAGTTAAATACTGAAAGCGTTCCTACTTTCTTCTATCCTGGCTACATGACCTGCCCACCTGAGTCTCCTACACTTGACGACCCTAACAATGTTTGGTAAACCGTATAAATTATGTAGTTCCTCGTTATGAAGTTTCCACCATTTCCCATTCTCGTTCCTCTTGGGCCCGAATGTTCGTCTCAGGACCTTGTTCTCAAATACTTTCATTCTATGTTCTTCCCTCAGAGTAAGCGACCATGTTTCGCAACCATACAGAACAACACGCATGATTATCGTTTTTATATATTTTAAGCTTCAAATTCCTCGACAGAATTCGACAAGAGATCTTGACCTGAATAATACCACGAATTCTCTGCTTTTAGTCGACATTTAATTTCTTCGTGAATATGATTTTTGTCGGTTAATATTGATCCCAGATATTTGAAAGTATTCACTTTATCAAAAGTATTATTCGATATTTTAACGCATCTATAATTTGCCATATTACGATCCCTATGAACTTCCATATATTTAGTTTTCTCTGAATTTACTTCTAAACCCATTGCCCTTTCAAGCGTTTAATACACATCTGCATTTCTTTCTATTGTTCTCCTCTAATCCCCTATTAAATTTACGTCATGAGCATACGCTATAACCTGGTGAACACCGTTCAACTCTAGGCCCTGGTTGCTATCTTTGATTTTCCTTATAGCGTATTCCAGGAAAAAGCTGAACAATAATGGCACCAATGCATCTCCTTATTTCAGGCATTCTCGACGCAAAAGCTCGTGGCGACAGCAGAGAAATGCCTCTATAATTACGAGGGCAATCCCCCCCCCCAAAAAAAAAGGTGGTCTATTTTTTGGGGACGTAGAGAAACTTTTAATACGGTTGTTGGCAACACTGTTGTGGGTGGTGCCTTCTCCGCTACCACATAAGCATGCAGGCGCTTTGCTCGGATGCTCAGTCTTGGCTTGGCAGCCATTCGAAATGGAGCTCCCGATGAACGTTGCCGCCAAGTGCGAAGTTCACGCAGTTATTCGATTTTTGAACGCAAAAGGTGTTAAACCGGTTGAAATTCATCGCCAATTGACGGAAGTGTATGGACAGTCGTGCATGGATGTCAAAAACGTTCGCAAGTGGTGTAGAGAGTTTACAGCCGGTCGTACTGAAATTCATGACGAGGAAAGGAGCGGGAGGCCATCAATTGCCGACGAGACAATCGCGAAAGTTGAAGAACTCATGCGTAAAGATCGGAGGATCACTCTGCATGCTCTCTGCATTTTGGTTCCTGAGGTTTCCAGAAGCACCATTCACAGGATTTTAACGGAAAAGTTGCAATATCGGAAGGTGTGTGCAAGATGGGCATGGCGGCAAGCTGGTATGACATGGGCATTGTAAAACTGCCACAGCATCGACCGAAAACTGTCTACAAAAATGCATCGACCGAAATGGCGATTATGTAGAAAAATAAAGCTTTCTTCAACCTTTAAAGTGATGTAGCAATTATAGAAAATAAACAGTTCTTTGTATATCTAAAAATATACGAGATTTTTTTTTTTTTTTTTTTATTTTATTTTAAGATTGCCCTCGTACTACACTCAATTTTGTCGCCTTTCTTGTGAATTGGAACAATGATAGATTCTTTCCACTCGTGTGGCAATTCTTCCTTGTTCCAGATAAGGAGAAAGAGTTTATGTATCTTGTTCCACAACTTTTCGCTTTCACCTAAAATTAACTCTGCCAGAATTTTGTCTACACCCGAATATTTGTGTTTCTTTAATTTCTTTATAGCGATTTCTACTTCTATTCGGCTAGGTTCTGGGTTATACGGTTCTGTGGTGTGTATATCCCTTTTTCCACACACATTAGTTTTTAGTTGCATGTTACGCAATTTGTCAAAGAAAACTTTCTATCTATTTAAGACGCATCTGTATCAGTGAGAACTGTTCCGTCAGCCTTCTTTAATATATAAGGACGCGGCTAATAGACTGAAACAGTGTGACGTCACATCATCCTCGTTGTCATGGTGATCGCCATTTCATTTTCTAAACAAGTAGCCTAAATACCTAAAAAACCTATGTGCAAAACCAAAACAGTGCTGAAATATTTCGGAACTGCAAACATTAGAGTGAAAGAAATACTTATGTTTCTTTTTTTAAGTATTTCTAATGAATGAAACTGAGAAAAAAGATGGAAAGGGCAATTAGAAAAGAAATATGTTAAATACTGTTACGTGCATGACAAACATTGAAACTGAAATCAGCGAGTTCACGTGTCTTATGAAATTTTCCCTCTGATGTATATTTTGAGAATTTCTATATTTTCAGGTTAAATTAAACCTAAAAGTGTACTCACCCTGCTTATAATCAGATACGAACTTTAAATAATTCCGGAAAATTTCTGATTCAATAACATGAGTATATATTATTGCAAATATGAACAGGAT
This sequence comes from Thermobia domestica, assembly GCF_964235325.1. Classification (NCBI taxonomy): domain Eukaryota; kingdom Metazoa; phylum Arthropoda; class Insecta; order Zygentoma; family Lepismatidae; genus Thermobia; species Thermobia domestica. The sequence goes on along the minus strand of NC_137458.1, from coordinate 205,056,088 downwards.
TATTGTTTGACACTTGTTTAAAATATATACTGACCCATTCATAATTGGATGTGTAATTATTGTATCTTTTCTAAATGCTTAAAAAAAAAAAAAAAAAGTTGATAGAGAATATATGAAAAGATGTTACCTGTATCCACTGATGGTCTGGATTGAATATTTCTAAAGGCTAGCCTTTTCTTTCTTTTGTAATGTCTACTTAGAAATAATATTGTGCACTCCAATTATAAACAGTAGACATTAGAAGTGTAAATGCCCCAATAGAATTAATATTATTTTAAAAGACTTTTTTCTTTTTTAAAAATCATATATTTTTATAGCTTTCTCTGTGCCGACAGTTTGACAATCTACAAGTTAGGGATTTTATATTGCATATAATTGCTTCTTAGGATTACATGATAATTGTGCTTACATTAACTATTTGATTTCTACTTTATTACTTAGGAATGTGGAGCTTTTCGAAATAAGTTCTTTAGCTCCATTAGCTTCATGCGTTTGTATAGAAAAAAAACATGGCGATCATCATGGTAACGGGAAGGAAATTACGACATCACTATTCCAGTCTATAGCCTTCCTTAAATTCCTTGATCCCCTTATATACATGTCCCGAATGTTTTTATTTTTACTATTAAGTTCCTTAATTTTAGCTTTCAAAAAATCGCGTTTCTTTGTTTTAAAAGTTTTGGAAGTTCCCCGCCTGATGTCTACGAAATTTTGTGTAGTTATTTCATTCGGATTTTGTAGCCAAAGTAATTTCGCCTGTTTTCTCTTCTCCGCTAGTTTAATGCATTCCTGGTTGAACCATGGCTTCCTCCTACGTATTTCTGCTTGTCCTAATTTTTCTTTTGTTGAAATTTTAATCCAAGTATCCTCAACACTAGTGCACTCCGAATCTTCTAAAACCGAAAATCTATTCAAAAGTTCAATTTGATATTCCTCTCTTACCTGGCTCTCTTCTAATTTCTTTAAATTAAATCTCAAGGTTTTCCGACACTGAATATTTCCTTTATTCAACTATAATCTCTCACTCATATTATCGCTGCTCCAGGTAGTGATCAGTGTCTCAATCAACCCTCTAAACGAACAAACATTAATTATGCTAAATTGTCTTCTTCTAAAACGTGATCAATTTGATTATGTGTTTTTCCGTCTGGTGAGGTCCAAGCGCATTTGTGAACGTCGCGATGTGAGAATTTTGTACTCTTCACGATAAGGTTTTTGGATGTTGCCAAGTTTACGAGTCTAAAACGCTGTGATTACTATTTTTATGCAGATTTTCGTTTCCAATAATCAGTTTGAAGATATCCTCTCGTCCTACCTTCGCATCGAAATCCCTCAATAGAATTTTCATATGGTAACGCGGGAATTGGTCAAATATCCGTTCCACTTCTTCGTAAAAACACTTTTAATCGTTATCCTTATCTTCTGTTAGTGCATGTACATTAAAAACAAAATAATATCACACCAACGACCCTAAGAGTAATAAAGAAAAGTCTATCATTAACAAATTCAATCCGCTTAATTGCTGATATTATTCGTTTGTGAACGAAACATCCTGTTCGTAATTGGTGATTTTTGTTTCCTTCCCCGTAAAAGAACGTGAAATTTCCGGAATTCACAGTTCAATTTCCTTCCCACCTAACTTCCTGAACTGCTACTACGTTCATCCTGCATTTCTCTAACTCACTCGTTACGGATTTTAACGCGCCTGCCCTATAAAGACTTCTAATATTCCATGTTCCAAATCTCATGTCCATTTTCTTTTGCTGAGATCGTGCCAAGTTATCAGTCCTGGTCCGAGGCTTCTGTGAATGTTTCTGATATTTTTAAATACAGGATGAGTTTGTTAGCCTCACCCACACCCCTAAGCTGGTGGTCAACTCCTTGTCGTCTGTCCGCAACTGCTTATTCAGTATATTCACAACCTCGATATCCAGAGGCCTTCTTCTCGATCCCCAACCTGAGGACGCGCCATGACACACAGTGGCACGAAATGCTTAAAACATGGCCAAAATTCAAAATCTCTTTCATTGTGTACAAAAATGGGTATGCTGTGGTGTTTGACCTCACTGATTACGAATTTGATACCAAAACTGAAAATTTCAAAATGGTGGGTTCAATATGGCGGATCAAATTTTGAAAAAGTGGAATAAAGTAAAAAAAATATGTACACTGGGGGGTTTTCACCTCACTGATAAATTTGATATCAAAGTGGAAAAATTGAAAATAGTAGACCCAATATGGCGGATAAAATTAACATATTTAAATACGGTGCGAACAATTTATAATCTTTGGCCAGTGCCCTGTTTCCCAACGTTTGATATTTTCTTCTTGATATTTCCATATCAAGAAAAAGGAATAGTGCTTCTTCATTAGTATACATGTCCATGTGTGAAGACATTGATGTCACAGCTTTCTTATACTTCTCTGCTCTCGATGGACTTGAAGATAAACCTTCTTTGACATATTTTGAAGCGATCAATTTTCCGGAAGACCTAAGACTCATTTGCGTAGCGTACGCTAATGTATTAACGTCACTATTATTCCGAATTTCTTCAGTTCTTCTTTGCTTTGAAAGTTCGCTTAAAGATATTCCCGAAGAAGATGGTCGGCCTTTTTGTTTCCTTGGTGTCTTCGCAGTATTACCAGGTAAACAAAACGATAGCATAACACTTAGCCATTCATTATTCTTGTTAAAAAGTTATCTATATTATAAAATTGAAAGTGACTATGTTTGTGACTCTTAATCTCTTGAACCGCCCGACCGATCTCGATCACATTTTTAACGTAGATGCGGTTCTGGCCTGGGAGTGTTTTTAGCTATTCACTTTGACGGTAGAACTTACGAGAGGAAGAGGAGGGAGACACAGAAAAAATAAGTAAAACATAATAACTCTTGAACAACCCAATCGATCTTGATCAAATTTTCAATGTAGTTGAGGTTCGGGACTGGGTTGGTTTTTATCATTTCACTTTGACGGAGAGGGGTAGGGGAGAGGGAGGAGGGGAAGATACACAAAAATCAATAAATATAAAAATAAAAGTAACTATGTTCGTGAATTAATAACTCTTGAGCCACCCGATCGATCTCAATCAAATTTTCAACATATATGAAGTTCGAACCTGGGAAGTTTCTTATCTCATTTTGACAACAGATCTTAATGGAGGGTGAGGGTAGGAGGGGAAATATATGAAAATGAATAAAACTTAATAACTTGAACCACCCTACCGATCTCGATCAAACTTTCAACATTGATAAGGTTCGGGCCTGAGATGTTTTCTTCATTTCACTTTTACTGTGCATCAAAGGGGAGGGGGAGGGGAAAGATATATGTAAAAAAAAAAAAGTAAAAATAATAGTGACTGTCTTTGTGACTTCATCACGTTTAAACTACCCAACCCAACCGATCTTAATCACATTTTCAATATGGATGAGGTTCGGACCTGGGGTGGTTTTTATATCACTTTGGCGGTAGAACTCTGGGAAGGGAAAGGGGAGGGGACAGATATATAAAAATAAATAAAACTTAACTCTTGAACCACCCGAACTTAACTCTTGAACCACCCGACTGATCTCGATCAAATTTTCAACACAGATTAGGTTCGGGCCTGGAAATATTTTTTATATACGTTGTGTGATTGGAAAGTTTTAAGACAGTTGGCAATGCTGCTCAGGAGGAGTAGATATAATCGCCCGTTAGCATGGCAACGGTGGCTTGGTGTGTCCTTGAGACATGTTGAAACATGCACCGAGATATCTTTATTCAGTACAGCGTAGCAACCAGTTGAGTGCGGGCGCGTGTGTGTGTGTGTTTTGGCGGATTCTTAAGTGCGCAAAATGGATGAAAAATTGGAACAACTCGCTTGTGAAATTTTGTTTCAAAACTGGAAAATCTGCTTCGGAGACTTACGAACTCTTAAAAACAGCTTTTCCAATGTCTGAGCCGGTCAAACGTGTATATCTGGTTTCACAGGTTCAAAGATGGCCGCGAGTCAGTAGAGGGTGATCCCCGGTCTGGCCGGCCTTCAACATCAAAAACTAAAGAAAACATTGCGAAAGTTGGCGATTTAGTGCGCTCGAACCGTAGACTTACAATTATGGAGATGGCTGAAGACCTGAATTTAAGTTTCTATGCGGTTCAGTCGATTTTAACTGATGATTTGAACATGCGCCGAGTGTCCGCGAAATTCATTCCAAAAGTGTTGTCATACGAGCAGAAACGACACAGACTTGAAGTGTCCCCAGAACTGTTTAATCGAGCCGAAATGGACTCAGATTTCTTGAACAGGGTAATAACAGGTGATGAATCATGGGTTTATAGGTATGACCCAGAAACAAAAGCCCAAATCTTCTCAGTGGAAGAGCTCAGATTCAAAATGGCTAAAGAAAGCGCGACAAAGTCGGTTGAATGTGAAGCCAATGTTGGGTGTCCTTTTTTTTTCGATTCTAAGGGTATCATGCATCATGAATTTGCCCCTAGGGGGCAGACAGTCAACCAGGAATACTATAAAAGTGTCCTTCAGGGTCTGCGCGAAAATGTGCGGCGAAAAAGGCCTGCCCTATGGAAAGAAAAGAATTGGATTCTCCACCACGACAATGCAGCAGCGCATCGTGCGTTCTCGATCCAGGAATTTTTGGCCAAATTCAACATTCCTATGCTTCCGCAACTCCCGTATTCCCCAGATTTGACCCCGGCCGACTTCTACCTCTTTCCTAAATTAAAATTGTCATTGAAAGGGAAGAGATTTGACTCAATTGAGGACATTCAAGCAAATACGGAGAGAGTGCTTCACTTCACAACGGAAAACAATTTTCAGGAATGCTTCCAGAAGTGGAAACACCGTTGGAATCGATGTGTTCATTCAGCAGGGGACGACTTTGAAGGAGATCCATCACAATAGCCTTAAGTACTGCCATTTTTAAATTACAAGTCCAGTCTTAAAACTTTCCACTCGCACCTCGTATTTTCAGTTTGACGGTAGAACCTAGGGGGGGAGGAGAAGGGGAGATTTATATATAAACATAAATAAAACTTAACTCTTGAACCACCCAACAGATCTCAATCAAATTTTTAACATAGATGACGTTCGGGCTTTGGATAATTTTTATCATTTAAATTTGATGGTGCAACGTAGGGGAGGGGAAGGAGGACGCGGAGATATATGTAAAAAAATAAAAATGAAAGTGGCTGTCTTTGTGACTTCACTCTTGAACCACTTGACCGATCTTGATCAAAACATAGATGAGGTTCGGGCCTGGGATGGTATTTATCTTTTCACTTTGACGATAGAACTTAGCGGAGGGGGAGGAAGAAGTTGAAAAATAAGTAAAACTTAATAACTCTTGAACCAAACGATCAATCTGGATCACATTTTTAACGTAGATAAGGTTCGGGCCTGAGATGTTTTCTATCATTTCACTTTGATGGTAAACTTTAGGGGAGGGGAAGCAGGGATATATATATATATATATATATATATATATATATAACTTAGTAACTTTTGAACCACAGGACCGATCTCGATCAAATTTTCAACCTAGATGAAGTTCGAACATGAGATCATATCACTTTGACGATGTACCTTCAAGGAGGGGGAAAGACATTTACAAATGATCGAAAATGACCGATATTAGTGACGAATCTATAGATTTGAGGTCGCTGAGATGAGCAGTGACACTTCTGATGCCTTTTAAATCCAAATTCAGCCCCGCAAATTGTGGGAGGGGAGGGGGATATTTAAAAATCGAAAATTACCAATATCAAGGAGAGCTTAGTAATAGTAAAAAGTGACTGACTAACGAAACATATTACTATTTTTTCTTAATTTAACCAAACGAAGCGGGTAATTGATGCTAGTGCTTTCCATTGGTCTGTTGATATTTGCTCCTCATCTTATAAAATAAAGATGCGATGTGTGTCCATGTCGTCACATAGTTTAATACAACGACACTCTTCGAAGATAGACGATTTGACAAATTTTCAACTATGATTTGAAGATCGCTTTCCAAATGATCTTTCATCAAAACAAATCTCTCTTTTCTCAATAATTTGATGAGTTCATCTTTTGAACCTAAAATTAGTATACCTAATATAATTAATATTATGAAATAATCACTTCTTGTATTACTAAACTATTTAATTTTATTTAATTCAATTTATTTTATAAAATAATGAAAACTAAAATATGTATGCACTGATTACCCTTTTCAGTTATACTGAAGTATTCTTTCTCTTTCTTTATTTGTTGACCTTCACTATCTTCTTTGTATGTACCTTATAAACATCATTTTCACTTATTTAATAATCACTTTAGCTTATTTTTTAGTCTTTGTTCAACATTAACAAACTGCTTAAATATTCATTAACCGCAACTTTTTATTCATTCGTAACGTACAAAAAAGGCGCAGTTGTTTTTACCACATTTTTGTAGTAAATCGATCATAGATTATACGCCAATAAAAATTTTAGCGGAACGGAGCGTTATGTATAACTTTTAAGTTCAGTTTTCAATCCACTTTATAATAATTTCAATATTTTTTTATATAAACATTAATGAAAATAAATTTATAGTAAACAATGTATTATAAATAATATATGATGTTAAAATACTCTACTTATCTCCCACCAAAACATTCATTTCGATTTAAATAGATCGGAAAAGTATACAATGAACTATTTCATATGAAACTCGAGCTATATTTCACTCGCGCATCAACTGTTACGAGACGCACAAAAGTAGGTACACTTTGACTTCCAATAATAGCTCTGGTATAAACGGTAGACCGTTTCCATAGGTGAAGTTTAGGAGACCAACTGTCCCTCTAACCAACTTCATACTTAAAAATAAACAAATAGGAACTTTTATATTTTCATTTTTGGCCACTTTTTAGGTATTTCGTACCATTGTGTGCCGTAGTGACAGGAACCCACATTACACAATTATAAAATAGTATAAAAATCACGTATTATTACGATCAACGTATTTAAATGAGAAAGCACACTAAGAAAAAAATGTCAGTGAATTCTCTCTGACAAGGAAACTTACGGAAGTGTCACTCACCGATTTGAATGAAACTTTGCATACTTGTAGAACATCAAAAAATAATCGACACGTATTTTTTTTTTTTTTTTATATCTGCAATGGTGCGCGTTTAAGGGTAGAAACTACCCTTTGAACGGTAGGGGTGGTCTCCAAGCAGACACAAAACAATCATTTAATGTAGAAGAAAACATATTGTCATGGGGTATTTAGAACAGTTGATGCAGAATCTGACGTCAAAATTAGAAAATTCAAAATGGCCGATCTAATATGGTGATTACAATTACAAAAAGTCTTCTGGTTTGAAGTGCTCTGCATTTAGCCAAGAACAATCGAGTTAGTAGGGGTTACTGGGAGAAGGTTGCTAACCGATTTCAAACAACTTTCTGTACGTATTTTAACGGGAGGCTTGATTAAAGCGTGTCTATGCATCTCTCATTATTATTATTATTATTTGGTCTAGGAATTAATTCGTGCGGTTGGTACGCACACATTGAAGCTGTAGTACAAACACAAAATACATAAATACCTTAAGAAAAATATTGTCCATCGCTAGCCACCACTTTCGCCCATCTGTCAGGCAATGTACGGATTCCGTGGCGAAAGAAGTCCTCATCCTTGGAAGGGATCCAGTCAGAGACCCATGTTTCGATATCTTCTGAAGAAGTAAACCGCTGTCCAATCAAATCGTTGTTCATGCAATCGAACAAGTAGTAGTCCGAAGGAGCAACGTCTGGTGAATACGGCGGGTGGGGTAAAACTTCTCATCCGACATTTTCTAAATAGGTTTTGACCGGTTTTGCGACATGTGGGCGAGCGTTATCATGTTGAACAATAAGTTTATCATGTCTGTTCTCCCATTCTGGTCGTGTTCTGGCAAGAGCTTCCTTCAAACGCATTAATTGTCGTCGATAACGTTCTCCATTCATAGTTTCACCCGGTTGCAGCAGCTCATAGTACACCACACCTTTCATATCCCACCATATGCACAGCATAACCTTTGCACAGTGAATATCTCGTTTTGGTTGTGATGGACCTGGTTCACCTGGTTTCACTCAGGCCTTTTTTCGTTTAGGGTTCTCGTAATGGATCCACTTCTCATCACCCGTAATAATTCGATGCAGAAACCCCTTTCTGCTCTGTCGTTGAAGCAGCAATTCGCAAATGGTTTTTCGTCTTTCAACGTCTCTGTCTTTCAATTCATGTGGAACCCAATGTGACATCTTTTGAATCATTCCCATGGCTTTCAAGCGTTTGGAGACTGTTGTTTGATCAACGCCTAATGCTGCTGCAAGTTGTTCCTGCGTTTGACACGAATCCTGCTCGAGCAATGCTGTCAATTCTTCGTCTTGAAATTTTTTTGGCTGTCCAGCTCGCTCTTGGTCTGCCAAGCCGAAATCACCACTTCTAAACCGTGCAAACCACTTCTGACACGTTCGCTCAGCTAGAGCATGGTCACCATACACTTCCACCAAAATACGATGACTTTCAGTCGCACTTTTCTGCATATTAAAGTAATGCAGCAGGACACTCCGCAAAAACACTTTATCAGGCACAAATTGCGCCATGTTCACTTAACTACAAACTGGTGTTGTTGACGCTTTAATCCACTGCCCTATACTACGAACGATACGCGATCACAGGGGTTTGCAACACATGTGTGGATACACGGAACTGTGGGACGCTCCGTTCGTTGCGCCATCTCTTGTCCACCCGCACGAATTAATTCCTAGACCAAATATTATTATTATTATTATTATTATTATTAAGTATTCTGTCTTTTGGCAGGTCCTGGGACTAGTGAGGTTTCTTTTCTTATTTCTTTTCTTCTTAATTTTCAGTTTGGACCTGGAAATGTTTCTTCCATGTTTCTCGATTTTCAGCTTCCTCTTTTAACTCCCAATATTTTCTTCTGTTTTCCAATTATCATTATCATCGATCACTTGTGTTCTTCTTCCTATTCCTCACTTTCCTTCCATCTTTTCTTCTATGGCGGTATGAAAAAGACAATCTCTTCCCAAGATGTGTCCAATCCAATTGGCTTTTCTACGAAGGATGATGGCTAAAAGCGTCCTCTTCTCTCCTATCCGTTTTAAAAAGTCTTTGCTTGTTCTCTCCCTATTCGAGGTGCTTATTTAAAGTGATTCCTCTCGCCTCTCACTATCCGGATTGCTTATTGAAAGTGAGTCCTCTCGCCTCTCACTATAGTCTAAAACAAACTCTTTAAATCTAAAAATGTCCTTGTTAAGGCATCAAATTACTTCTGAGATCATGCTTTCAAGAGGTTTCTCGCGCAGCGTCTAATGCAAAGTCCATTTTGTTATTCGATTTGTGGAGTGATCACAATTCATCAACTTTTGAACCTATTTTATGAACGGAAGATCCTCAAAATAAAAATCCTTCCTACAGGAACAATTGGTAGGATTCAGCCTCTTGATATGTTCTTTAGTCCGTAGAAAAATTTCTTGAGACATTTTCTGACATTGTCCTTCTCTACAACTAAAATATAAATTTACATCTCCGTAATAAAGATCCAATCACTGATTCATAACCAATTTTCTTCTCCCAGATTTGCAAATTTTATTAGGTATGCGTGGTACTAAATCGGTTATTTGGAAGAAAGCCCAGCTGCGTTTGAAAATCTAGTAACATTTTGTTTCAAATATTCTGCAGCATTTTGCGATTTGTGCATAGTTATCGCCGTAATAAGGTGTTCGTGCTGTAAACGATGTTTATACATCACACACTTTTTGTGGAATATCATTACTGTGAAACGTTTCCTCGATAAATTCACAATTATAACAATTTTGAGGATAATGAAGTTCTCACGTAGTCAGAGGCGAGGGGACTCACTTTAAATAAACACACCGACTAGTGAGAGGCGAAGGAACTCATTTTCGATAAGCACCACAAATAGTGAGAGGCGAGGGACTTGCTATAAATAAGCACTCCTAATAATGAGAGGTGCAGACACACACTTTAATCAAGCATCCCATTTAAGTACGCACGGAAAAGCAGGGTTGGCAAAAACCATGTTTTTTTTTATTGAGAAAACAAAAAAAATGTTGTTTAAACCTGGTTTTTTTGGTTTAAATAATTTGCTCTATGTATTTATATCATATATGGACAGAAATAAGCTTGTTTCACCTTGGTGTTATTCTAAGGCCCCATAACCTGAGCTCTGACAGATCTAACATCGTGTAAGTTGACGACAGTGTTGCGAACTGTCATAGCAAAAAGAATCAAAGCGACCACTTGACAGAACGATGAAGGAATCGAATTACTTTATCACTGATTGAATCAGATTATAAGTTGAAATATTTACAAACTAGACATTTAAAAAATAATCGTACTTCACTTTACTCCTCAACATTCCAGCACAACGTATAGTTCCACTAGGCCTAACGCTATTGCTAGAATAATGAATATTTTTTTCTTTTTCCACTTATTGACACAACTCTGTTCTTTTGACACGTTTGCTACGTAAATAGAAGTGGGGTTACATGGAACAACAACCGGTCTACCTCCCTGTCGCCGCAGGGAGTAGGTTTTCGTGGAATTGAAAACGAAGAGGGTAGCGAGTCTGTACTGCTCTTCTTAAGTTCAAGGGCAATGAACCGTGATTTGGAATGTCAGGCTAAAATTAGTAGAATTTCTAATGGTCTTTGTAGGAAATTTGCTGACATCGGAAAAAATGTACATAGTCTATATGTTACAGAGACCGTTATAATGAGCTTTTCATAAGGACTGATTTAGAAATTGAGTAGTTGGAAAGTAACGAACATGATCCAGCTATGTTTGTCTTTTCGTAGAAGAAATTTTCTCACCAATATGTGAAGGGAAGGATAGGTTTAGACCCACAAAATACATTTGGAAACACTAGGTTGTTTCCATGGTAACAGAACAGTGTTGTCACATTTATACCTACTCATTACTGTGAAAGTTTATGTTGTCAGGTTGTTTTGATTTTTTGTGCTATCATCTCAGTGCACTGGTGTGAATGTTGTGGTGTAATAGTTATTATTTTCATTCATCAGTGGAATATAGTTTGTAATCGGATTATTCACATAGACCTAAAATATAAATTTAGTATGTGTATGTGTATGTGTTTGTGTTTGTGTTTATGAACACAATGCCTGAATGCATAAGAAGTGCGAAAAGAGGGCGCCCTCGACAAGTCAGGCACTGGAATTTGTGTTTAATCTTAGGGAATATTTCGAAAAAGAACGTAACGACGGTCCTTTACTGCCATTGAATCAAGTGACTGAAAGAGTAGATTCAGCTTTATACATTAGCCTTACAACTGTGAAAAGAATCACAAAAGAGAAGTGCCCGAAAGGAAACCGACGGAAACTTTATCCTAGGAAAAAAACGTAGGATTTCTACAGTAAACGGAATTAAACTATCTACAACTGATAGCCATTCTCTAACGTAAGTAGTTTCCATTTTTTTTTTTTTTTTTTTTTTTTTTAAAGATATAACATTATGGATCTTACGCAGAGTCGTTCTGACGCGTGTTTAGTGTCATACTACAGAGTTGAGTTGATTTTGAGTTTAATGTCTCTTTCAGTAGCAAGGCTATATGAGACGTGGACCTACTGATTAAAGTGAAATCCGAACCAGATCAGCTCCCGCCGGGAATCGAACCGGGGTCTCCCATGCCAAAGGCGTACGCTAACCGCTTAGCCACGAAGAAGCCCGATGTCATATTAGAGCTCGAGTAACGTATGTTTCCATGCAGTAGTCAGACATTTAGTATGACGATAATCATACGTCAAAACGACTCGTTCTGTGTGTTTAGAAGTAACGGTTGTTTTCTTTATGATTTTGTAAACTATCTTAATGCAATACTAATTTGTTTGTTTCTTTTGACTAATACTTTCGTCAGGCATAATGTTAAATAATATTTTTGTTGTAATACATAGGTGATTCTTTTCCCATAAAATGTGCCCCTTGTTATATTGTATTGTTACAGAAGATAAATATGGTAACCGCACTTGATCGCACGTGAGAGTTGTCAGAGCTCTTCTTAGCGCGGCCTTACTCTAGTATGTAACAACCAGGTTATGCTGGAAGGGGTCGCATAAGCTTAAAGCGGAATCCAAACCGCTTCTCGGCTTACATCCAAGAGAAATTGTCCTCCATTTGGACTAAACCGGGACTAATGGCCACAAATGCGATAAGTCTGCCGACTCACTCACGAAGGACTCCCGATAAAAATATATTGACTGATCTTTACATAGTTGTTAATATAATCGTCAAGAGTCATTAGGACAAAAGGACAAGACGATAAACAATTGCACAAGTGGAACCATTATAAAGAATTACATGTGGACAATTTCAAAATACTACGGAGTACAGAAGAACTAATTTAGTCCAAGTTAAAGAAATATAACGACTTACTTTGCATATTAATAAGAAAAGTGAATAAAGATACGAATTATTTGAGTCCACTTTGGCTCTGATCCATTTATACAAAAATAGTTACCAAAGATTCTTATTATTTCAATAATTGCCTCCAGTGGGGTTCGTATGACTCCCCTCCCCAAAAAATTACATCATTTCGATGAATTTTATCAATAGTAAACATTATTAAAACGAAACAGTTTAGAATTTTCATTTGGTTGTATAACAATAATAACAAACTATAAAAAAATTACAAAAGAAACATCCATAAAGTTACATAAAAAAAAAAAGTTGCTTTTGTAATATAATCTCTTTGAGTAAAGAATGGGGAATTTAGGTTGAATATACTACGAATAATATATGGGAGTGAAACGTGATAACCCACAAATGTGTGTTCAAGATTTTACGAATCGTCACACTTTTACGAACTTTTTTAGGTTTTTTTTTTTTTTTGGGGGGGGGGGGTTATACCATGGCTTAAACCAGCCAACCCTGCAAAAAAGGGTTTCAAATCGGTCTGTAACCTTCTGGCAGTAACCCCTGCCAACTGTGATTGTTCTTGGCTAACTGCAGACCATTTCAAACCAGAAGATATTTTGTAATTGTAATCACCATATTGGTTCCACCATTTTTAATTTTGACGTCAGATTCTGCATCAGCTGTTCTAAAACCCCGCTAGCAGTATTTCTTCTACATTAATTGATTGTTTTCTGTTTATTCTTGGAGACCATCTCTACCGTTCAAAGGGTGGTTTCTACCCTTAAACCCACATCATTGCCGAAATAAAAAAATACGTGTCGATTATTTTTCGATTTTCTACAAGTATGCAAAGTTTCATTCAAATCGGTGAGTGACACTTCCGTAAGTATCCTTGTGAGTATGTCGAAACATCTCATAAAAGTAATATATGAAAAGATGTAGCATCTCTATGCCAAAAATAGCATAGTTTTTGTTGTATACCTAAAAACTATCTACTAAACATAATTATTCAATCTCATGAACTAAGTATAAAACAAGCAGCGAACCGAATAAAAGTATTCAAACAGAGGAAGTAGTACACACTCTGGATACTATCCTACCAATTGTAAGAATTTTCTTTGGAACTAAAACGGATCTCATATCACCCTGAGATGAACGTACTAAAGAAATTCACATGCTTTCTCGAACTTCATACTTGAGCATGAACTACTCTCGTTGAAAAAATACTGCACCACAAATTAAACTTACCCCTCCAGCAACTGTTGTTTTGGATTCCAGACTCCACGTAGTTGAATTTGTTGAGCTAGAGGAACTGGTACACGCTCCTTTTCCAGATTTGGGAAGTATCTGCTGTAGATCTACCTCAGGATCTTTGACAAGTGCAGAAATTAGCAAATGTGCTTGTCTGGTAGCATCTGCTGACCCCCTGGAAGTATTTTTCATAATAAAGAACAATTCAAGGACTGCACCACATTTGGTTGGTATCTACAGCTATTGAAATATTACTGATTTCATGTTATATTAAAACTAATTTAAATATCTTAAAAAAAAAAAAAAAAAAAAAAAAAAAAAATCACACCAGTGTTAATAACACGTGGCACTAACAGTTTTGATACAACTTTGGTAACAGATTTTCTTATATTTTCTTAGTTCCTCACTAATATCTACTGATTTTATTAGTGAAAGAACATCAGAAGTACGTATTCAGCAATTTCAGAAAACATTTTAAAAATAGTTTTAGTTTAAACTAAATAAATTAGTCAAGATTTTTCTTGTGAGGTGTAGCAATTTAGACATCAAACAGTAATGTGAGAGCACCAAACCTCTTATGCAAGAAAATTAAATTTATTCAATATTCTCTTAGTGGAGCATGTAGCCTTCTACCTCAGTTTATCTTTTTTTCCTTTCTTTTTTCTACAGCGACAATAGGAGAAAAAGTATAGTAATTGTGAGGAAAAATTAGAATTTGAAATTTCAATGAATTTATGTGTTTCATGATCACTAAATGCCGAAAAAAGGGATTTTTCCGACCCTTTTTTCTCCCGATGAAACACAAATCATTTTCTTATAAAGAGCAGTCAATATATATTAACACATAAAGAAAGCTTAACATTTATAACCAAGCTATAGTGCGAAGTGATAAGAAACTTCATTTTAGCTTTACGACCTTTGTTATACATACGTACACTAGTATGGGATGTCAAGAGTTCTGTTCGGTCGTCTGTATGTTGACAGGTTTCAAAGCATCACACAAAGTGGATATTTTTAACAATTTGAAGGTTCCAAGAACAGGTTTTATCATTGTCCTTATTCCCTATCATTTTCGGTTTTAATACGGGATTTTAGTTTTAAAATCTATATCGTAGTTTTATATGTGAAACGAAATCTTTCTTGTTTCATTTCTTTGTGGAAAAGATTCCATAATAAGATCATCAACAACATACAGCATCCAACCAATGTAAGTATGAACTCGTGTCATCTGTGCTAGTTATTACTCGCGATCACATTGTGGCCTGAACAAATATTCATCTAAATCTTCTGCAATCAAATAATGAAGAATCCAAGCGTCTTAATTGTGTTTGTTCACATGGCAATTCATAACTACAAGTAATATTTTACAAACTGGACCACGTAAATGTTATATCTTTTCGTCTATAGGTAACTACTTATTTCTCAGAAACGATACTGACAGATTCAGAAACCCAACTTTCGATTTGTCAGGCCATTTTCTAAGTCTGGCCTATATTGTATGTATGTGATACCTGTATCTACAAACGTAAAGTGCTATCGAAAGACAATACCTCAAAATCAGCACAATCGACTTAGCTATCAGTTTTCAACGTCATTAACTTGTTGTCCCCTGTTTCATTCCAGTGTGAAAATACAGTAGACTTCGAAACTATATACGAATCCAATACCAAAACTTGAAGTAGTACGTGATATAATCACTGGTTGCAACAGAAGAATAAAATCAAAGATAGAATCTGAATCCTCGAACGCTGAATCTATATGAAAAAGCCCTTACTTGTTATTCTTTACGATTTTGTTCTGTGGCAATTAAGGTTAAAACTAAAAATCGTTAATTTGAAACAATCCCGGTTTAAATAGAAGGTTCAGAGAGGAGATAGAAACTATTCTTGGAACGCTGACCCGATTGCAAAAAAGCCGCTTTCGTATATCTCTTAGTTTCTGCATTACGAAAATTAGTATTGAAACCAGAAGTACTAGTAAATTCAATCATTGCCGATTTCGATAGTGTGTGGGTTGTGATGATTATATACACTTCTGAGACGTTATATCGATTGCAATAAACCGTTTGTCGCAATCTATTTTCTATGGTGACAAATGTTGACACCAAAAATGGTTAATTTGAACCATTTCCGGTCTGAATAGTGTGTTCAGATGAAAAACAGAACCTACTCTTGGGAAGTTCAATCGATTGCAAAAAACGCATCCCGATATCTCTTACACTTTTTACTCTACGGAAATTAGTATTGAAACCGAAATACTAACTTTCAACCATTTCTGGATTTGGTAGTGTTGCTGGTTGTGATATGTCCTTGAAACTCTGAATCCGTTTGCAGAAAATCGTTTGTAGCTATCTATTACCATTTTTGTTCTACTGCGATAAACGTTGGAACCGGAAATGGTTAATCTGAACCACTCTCGGTTTGAATAGAGGGTTAATGGAGGAGACGGAACCTATTGGTGGGAAGACGAACCGACTGCGAAAAACTGCATCTCAATATCTGTTACATTTTTTTGATCTATAGAAATTAGTATTGAAACTGAAAGTAAACGTACATTTCAACCACTTCCAGTTTTGGCAATGTTACTTAGAGTTATGATATGTTCGTCTTGAGACGCTGAATTGTTTGCAAAATGTCGCTTTTCGCTGTTACCGTTTCATTGTAGTGATAAATGTTAAAATCAGGGTTAATTTGAACCACCTCCGGCTTAAAGAGAGCTTTAATCGAGACGGAACCTATTCTTGGGATGCTGACCCGATTGCTAAAATGATTTTTTTTTTCAGCTTTTGCTATACGGAAATCAGCATTGAAACTGAACCCCCTCCGGTTTTCGTAGTGTTGCATAAGTCAAGATACACTGTCTTGAAACGCTGAATTGTTTGAGAGAAAAATACTTCTCGCCATCTGTTATCGTTCTATGGTGATAAGCCTTGACACTACAAATGGCTAATCTCAACTACTTTCAGTTTGAATAAAGGGTTACCGTAAGAGATGGAGCCTGTTCTTGGGACGCTGAATCGATTGCAAAAAGCCGCTTCCTGGTATCTCTTACCGTTTTTCCTCTGATAATTGTCGACAGGCAGGCAAAGTCATTTTATAAGTCTTCCGACACTTATGCATAGCATAGTTTGGAAGTCAATTAAGTTCCTATTAGACAAATCTGAAATAATGTACACTCATGTCCAAAATGATAGTCGCGTATCTATAACTGTCTTCTTGTAAGAATATAATTTGATAATGATTTTGCAGGGCACTTTTAATACTGATACTATGTGTATAATCGGGAAATGTATATTTGTGGTACATTTCATAGGAAAAGAATTATAAATACGAAAATTAGAATGAGTAAAACAAAATGTTGAAAAATGGATAAGAAAATTTTATTTTCGTTTTATTGTTCTTATTTAGTGCTCTTTTGACATGAAATTTACCACATACATGTCTTTGCCGATTATACACATACTAACATTATAAGAAATACCGGACGAATTCGTTATCAAATTACATTCCTCCAACAACATATTTATAGATATGCGACAATAATTTTGGACATGAGTGTACTAAAAACAAACAGAAAACAAACTGAAGCTTAAAATTTGCTGAAGTTGTCATTCTTCTGTAGATTTACTAAGTAAAGAGAAATCATCAATGAAATTTGAATCCCCATATAGTGTGTAAAACTAATGAGCAAGTAGCAGCGTCACGTGTACACCACGTGAAGAAGTTTGGATTATATAACATGATATCACAATTGATAGTATAACCGGAAGTGGTAATTATTTTTTATGACTTTCGGTTTTAGTAGACAGGTTCGAGTGGAGCTGAAACATTCCTGGTACGCTTAATTGATTGCGGAAAGCCGCTTCTCGCTATCTAGTACGGTTTTTACTCTATAGCGATCAACGTTAAAAACCATACTCACTGCCACTTCTGGTTTGACTAGAGAGTTAAGAGATGAAGATACCTATTCTTTGAATGTTAAATCGATTCTTTCCCCTTCAAAGAAGAAAATAAAACGCTTCTCGCTCCCGCTCTATGTAGACCAATGTTGAAATAGGAAGTTGTAATTTCGACTTCCGAAGAGAATTAAGGAGGGAGAATAAATGTATTACTGAAACGCTTAATGAATTGTAGGAAACTGCTTCTCGCCACCTATTACTATTTTTGCTCAATAATGTCAACGTGAAAACCAGAAATGGTTGATATATAACACTTCTGGTTTGAATGTCAAAACCCTCAACGAACCCTATATCCTGATCAAAATTGATTGTGATTCATCCAGTAGTTCTTGAGCTTTTTTTTTTTCTCCTGTATGGACGGACACACACACACGGAACAAGGGAAGTTGTAGTAAATTTCTATCATTTTTGGTTTTAATAGAGTGAACACTATTAAAAATGGAGATGAAATGAATTCTTGGAACGCTTAATCAACTGCAGAAAACAACTTATCGCTATCTATTACCGCTTTCGTTCTATAATGATCAACGTATAAACGAAAATGGTTGATTTCTAACACTTCCGATTTGACTCTATTCCTAACTTATAACCCTCTATATTCTGCCCGAAATTCAAGTTGCTTGATTGAGTAGATCTTGAGATTTTTGTCTCCTGAACGGGCGGAGACTGCAGCTGGGTAATGACGTCCTAATGCAGCAAATCCGAATTGGAAAATTGACCAAGGAATTCCTGAATGCCATTCGATATGACTGCTAACTCGCATGTAGGATTCGAAATCAAGATTTTTTACCAGGAGTGGGGAGGAGACTTTTCCACATATTATATATCCATGTTTTTTGTTGCGCAGTGATTTAAGAAATACACAGGGCCATAGATCATCTC
Organism: Thermobia domestica; assembly: GCF_964235325.1. NCBI lineage: Eukaryota > Metazoa > Arthropoda > Insecta > Zygentoma > Lepismatidae > Thermobia > Thermobia domestica. The sequence goes on along the minus strand of NC_137458.1, from coordinate 205,037,574 downwards.
CGTTATGAGTAAAGATACGAAAAATGGAAAGAGACCGAAGTTGGAAACAAATGGTTTTCAATCTAAAATGGTAGAATTTTTGCAATCCCACCAGCCGTTTGGATTCTACACTGGTAAAGTGCCCTGTTTTACATGACAAAGCAACGTTGGGAAACAAGAGATGAGGTATTCCCTCATACAATATGCACGTTCACCGTGACATTTCTCGTGCCCTTATGTTCCATCAATCTGCCGAATTCGAGACGTTACTTTTTAATTAATATAGCGTGCCTTATCTGTGTGGACCAAAACCCGCTGGTGCGCTTGCTAAAATTACTTTATATTCAACTGAAAATCATCTATTTACAACAACTCCCCTCTTTCCAATTTTTCTACCTTTACTCATAACGCAGTTGCCATTGGCTACGATGTTCAACTATAGGCGAATCCTGCTCACTTCCCTGTTGATTCAAACCCTGCCCTCATGGTATGTAACGTAAAATACTGTAAATGACATAGTTAACAGTACATCTTTAGTTGTATAAACATTAAAACTAACTAACTAACTCAATGGTCTATAGAACCCGGAGGTTCAAGGCCGCGTTCACAAAAGCTCTACACTGACTTCTATCCCTGACCGCGTTCACAAAAGCTAACTGCATCCAGTTTCTACTTTGTATTTCAATCTCTGCGAGATCCATCTTAATATTCTCCTCCCATCTGCGTCTAGGTCCTCCTAATGGTCGTTTTCCTATTAGTCTTCCAGTCAAGACTTAGAAAGCGTTTCTATTTTCTTCCATTCTAGCTACATGACCTGCCAACCTAAGCCTCCTAGACTTGACGACCCTAACAATGTTGGGTGAACCGTATAAATTATGTAGTTCCTCGTTATGAAGTTTCCGCTATATCCCATTCCCGTTCCTCTTGGGTCGGAATATTCTTCTCAGGATCTTGTTTTTTCTTCCCTCAGAGTAAGCGACCATGTTTCGCAACCATACAGAACAGGCATGATTATCGTTTTGTATATTTTAAGCTTCAAATTCCTCGACAGAATTCGCGACAACAAGAGATTTTGAACCGAACAGTAACATAATTTGCCGTATTACGGTCCCGACGCACTTCCATGTATTTAGTTTTCTCTGCATTTACTTCTAAACCCATGTCCCTGCAAGCGTTTAATAAGATCTCTGCATTACTTTCTATTGTTCTCCTATCATCCCCTATTAAATTTAAATCATCAGCATATGCCATAACCTGGTGAATACAGTTCAACTCTAGGCCCTGGTTGCTATCTTTCATTTTCCTTATAGCGTATTCCAGAACAAAGTTAAATAATAATGGCGACAACGCATCTCCTTGTTTCAGGACATTTTCGACGTGAAAGCTCGTGGACACAAATTTTCTTACTCGGACTTTACTTTGGGATTCATTTAAACATATCTTAATTAATCTAATTAGCTTTCTCGGTATTCCAAGTTCTGTAAGAACGTTGTATAATGTTTCTCTCCTAACCGAATCGTACGCCTTTCTAAAATCAATAAATAGTTGATGTACTGAGGTATTGTATTCCCACTTTTTTTCGAGTATTTGGCGAATGGTAAATATTTGGTCGAAAGTTGATCGATTTCGTCTAAATTCGTACTGATAATCTCCAACAATTTCATTTGCGTATGGGGTCAATCTTGCTAATAGAATATTTGAAAGTATTTTATAGGATGTTGACAGAAGAGAAATGCCTCGGTAATTATTACAGTCAGTTTTGTCGCCTTTCTTGTGAATTGGAACAATGATTGATTCTTTCCCCTCTTGTGGCAATTCTTCCTTGTTCCAGATAAGGAGAATGAGTTTGTGTATCTTGTTCCACAATTTTTAGCCTCCAGCTAAAATTAACTCAGCCGAAATTTCATCTACACCAGAAGATTTGTGTTTCTTTAATTTCTTTATAGCGGTTTCTACTTCTATTCGGTTGGGTTCTGGAATATACGGTTCTGCGGTGTGTATCTCCTTTTCTCCACGCACACTAGTTTTTGGTTGCGTGTTAAGCAAATCGTCAAAGAAATCTTTTCATCTATTTAAGATGCTATCCGTATCAGTGAGAACTGTTCCGTCAGCGTTCTTTAATATATAAGCACGAGGTTGATAGCCTTTCTTAAATTCGCTGATCCCATATGTTAATTAATTGTTAGTTTAGATTAGTTGTGCTAAGATCGTCATTTTTGTGTGTGTTGTTGACAACAGATAGAAAGCCTCGGTATAGGAATATACAAATCAGAATACTTGAAGGGGATTGGCTGCTACCAGGAGCCAATCAGAAGCACGAAGTCTCGGCTCTTGTTTGTATATAAGACTGTACATTTCTCCTGTATCTCATAGTGTCTGATGAAGGCAACGTGTTAGTTGTCGAAACTGTAACACGTATTTAGTTTTTTTTATGTGAATATATATTGTTTTGCTCAGCAAATTGTTTGTTTGTGTTTAAGTATATACAATGCAAAGATCCTCATTATACTTAAAACGTTCAGATGATCATTGGGGCCATTTTACGTACTTAGAATCTATTTCAACCCATCTTCTATTGAAATGATCATCCACGAGGTCTCCGAGGACGTTAGAAAAATGACACGAAACGACACCATCTTGGAGAACAGCTCCGGGTGAGGGTTGGGGAAGATAAACCATTGCATGTTAAATTTTCTCTGAACACGCTGCAAAGAGATCAATTCCGTCAGCGATAACATGAAAGACACTTTCTATTGTGGCATCCATATGACTGCTGCTAGCTTACTCTTCATAGCGATACAAACTTCTCATCTTTCTAATTTGTTACATTGATACTTTTTTCTTTTATTACAGCTTGAAGCGAAACACACTGTACTTAAATGCCACTAGTTAAGAATGTGTTACTTTGTTGGCATATATATAATTTCATATTTCAGTCAAATCTCGATAAATCGGATCGCGAGAGATCGCCAACTTAATCCCACTTACCGAGTTTCTTGAAAAGCCACTGTTTCACTTACAAAGGAGAAGATTCCCAGTAAAAGAGGTTTCTCAGTAATTCAGTTACTCTTATTTAAATTTGATTATATTTTCGTAGTATGTCTTCTCTTTTGCTGAAGAAAATGTTGAATATAGTACGAAATATCTAAAGTATACTATCGGAATTTACAATTACATATGTACCATACTTTGCTATTTTGACTACAACTACGCACAATACTTACTTAATAGTAATTATTCTCTCGCCTTGGCCTTTATTTTGTTTCTCTACTTCAATATGAGCACCTGTAACACCTCGAATCGCATTTATATTGCTTCCTCCACGACCTATAACTCTACTTATTGCGTTTGAAGGAACAGCTACTTTTTTCGATCTACGACGAAAAAAAATATATATATATATATAGATATATATTTAACATTGATTAAAAAGCAAAAATATTTCACAGTGCAACATCTGAACAGAAGTTAAAAAAAAAAAAAGTTTTATGAACACACACACACACACACATTAAAAATAAGAAAAGGATCATAAACTGATGCCTTGCAAAGTCTAATGAGCACAGAATCTTTTTGAAACTGAAATATGTAAGAAAACAGTTTCTAAATTAATACCACTCTTTAGTTAAATATGATGTCATCTCATTCCTACTAATCATAAAAAATTACCTTAAGATGACACTGAGAAATTACGACGTTCGGAATTACATGAAAAAACCTGACCCATCTAACTTTTCCAGGGTTGAAACTATGCTAAATTATAATGCTAAGCAACATCAAAAGTCCTGTTACTGTTTAAAGAAATGACACACAATATCTGGTTTGTCTGAAATACAAACGTAAAGTATTTGAAAGTAATGTAATAACGACGCGACTCTTGGAACACATTGTTGATTTTCCTGAAGAAAAATACAAATTATGAAATATTCTTTTATTAACTCCGTCCTATTAACATATAGTAACCACTTCAAAGATACGCGACAATATAGAAGATTGACCCGTATCGCATGCAAGAATATCATCCTAAGTACATGTCGCGCGAACAATACTCAAGAACTATGAAAGCAATTATTAGCTTCCAACCGGAATTAATAATATTATATCAAAATGTACGTATTTCTTAACCGATTACACTGGTGCACTTACTTTCTCACAACTTCTTTCCAACCTTCTTCCCTCTTTCCACCTTGCTTTGGACTTGTAGACGAACCAGTCTGTTTGGTGCTCAATGACGGAGATGAAACGTCTCGTACTGAGTCATTTTCACTTAAATGGGTCCTGTTAAGTTAATAAAAATACTTTATTTCTAGCAATTAAGGAAGAAATGGATTTGCGATCCAAATAATACATTTTCTCTACAGTTCAAGTATGTACGAAATTACAAGTTTCAACATATACTGAAGAAAGGCTGACATTGATGGTCACACTAAGAAAGCAAATTATTTACAACTCTATAATAAAAATAATTTAATGGAAGCTAACTACTTAATAATAAAGCTGATTACCAATGTCTTTCATAAATTATACTTTAGCATTCCCTGAGGTCTAATACGAATAATAAATTAAGCTTCCCTTCTAAAGTTCAAGTTACTTCAATAGATGATTACGTAGAACAGCAAGTATATTTTTCTATAGCTAACAAAGTAAGGTGAAACAGTAAATTATCGTATTACATGTAATCTTATACACGGGCAGTTAACTTGCTTATCAAGTACCTAATATGGGAATATTGTGTACAGTAACTACATATGCTGAATTTCTATACCAATCAACCATTCCATATCAAGAGAAAATTCATTTGCTTTTCTATTTAGCTGCATCCAACCACCGACAAAACTATGAAGATGGATGTTAATGGTGGAATGCAGAAAGTGGAATGAAACAGAACCCCGAGAAAACCCCCATCCACAATGTCCATCAAAAGCTCATTTGGTGTGAGGTGGGAACGAAATAAGGATTCCCCACATCAGAGCTGCTCAGCGTTCTACCAGTGAGCACGTAACTCCGGATGACATATCATGAAAATTTAAAATTAATGACGCAACACTGGACTTGAACACTGCGGAGAAACTACGTAACAGCAATCATCAGTAAATACTTTAATAATAATAATCCTTGAGTACAAGAACAAATTACTAGAAAATTGTGTTTTAAAATTATCCACGATGGTTTGTATTAATCATATTGTCTTCAGTAAATGTAACATTCCTTTAACGGTGAAGTAGTAGTAATAATAATAATAATAATAATAATAATAATAATAATAATAATAATAATAATAATAATAATAATAATGATGATGATAAAATGCACTATAAAATGCTCAATGTCTCTTCATTCACCTTACCAACTGAGCTCGACCTTTTAACCTATAAGTGATTCTTATACTTCTACTTGTGATTCTTATACTTCTACTTGTCTTACAGCCCAATGTCTGTGTTTCAAGTAGTGTGTATCTTTACTCACTAAACACTGTCTTCTATCCTTTTCTAGTAATTTAACCTCTCTACAAAAGTAGCAATACGACAATTATATAAACTTAAATAATATATATCCACGAATGACTTATTACATATAGATAGATATACATAAGCAGATCACAGAAGTTCACAAGCGGAAATGGACAACAATCGCACATACTAACGATGGTAACTCTTACCTACACACTTTATCAAATAAAGAAAGAAAAAAGGAAAATAAAAATAAATAAATAAATAAATAAATAATAATAATAATAAAACCTAACTATCATCCCAACTGTTAAAAGTTTGACTTTCGTGTTCCTTTTTTTTCCTGATTCTTCCCCTCCCTATATGTAAATTTTCAAGGAAATTATAAGAATTTCAGGTTTCTCATGAGTTTCAAATGTACTCCCATGCGCAAAAAAAACTGCGCGTATACTGTAAATCACGATTTTTCTCAATTATTTCATTTTCCTTATGTTTATGGGTAAAATTCAGTTATTAGTACGTGGAGGTAATAGAAAGCAATCCATCTAAGGAGATATTTCCAAAAAATATAATAAAATAATAAAAATATAAGCAAAAAACAAAATTATGTTCGGTTTTGTGTATACTGGCAATAATGTTTTTGAGGGAATTTTTGGAGTAGCACAGCACGATTGTAGAGGGAATTACAGAATTGCTTACAGAACAGGGGGACAGTTGAATCAAGGAACAGGAAAGTGGAGTAAAATATTGCATTTATTGGCTTAAATCTAGGGTGTAAATTGTCTGCCAAATATAAATTAGCTTCTGTAACCAACATGTTGTACGGAAATATATAAACAAAGAGAAAAACTGTTGTCTTAAGTTTGGAAGTGACATGCTCTATAGCCATGAGCATTTATTTCTTAAGAAAAAGATAAGCAACAAAAGAAAGTCTGTGTGGTCAAGTGGATAGAGTGACAGACTAGTAATTCTTATACTGTTTTGACCCCAGATCGAATCTCATCCGATCCTGTTCAATTTTTTTTTTTTTTTTTTTTTTTTTTTTTTTTTTTTTTTTTACGAAACATTATAGAAGTGTATAATTTGTATGTTAATAAAAACTGAAACAATACAATAAAGAAATAACTTTTTGTTTCCTCTGATGACGTATTTATTTAGAATTAGTGTACTATTAGTAATAGCCATTGCTTTCAGTTTATGCTGTTATATACCTTCTTTTATCATCCTCTTTTCTTAAAAAAAAAAAAAAAAAAAAAAAAAAAAAAAAAAAAACAACAACAACAACAAAACAAATTTGTCTCCAATAAAGTATGAAAAATATATATAGACAGAAACAGACATCTTAGTATCAAACGTGATTTATCGTGATGAAATAAACAAGTTTCCCGTTATTAAAAAAGAAAACTATAGAAAATCATTGAATTTGGTCTTTAGGTTTTTAGCATGCTATATATATTCTTTATAAGACTATACTTTATAAGGCAAGATGTGCGATCATACCCACAAATTTAGCTAGTGGATGAAAGATGTTTTCGGCACAAATATTTTACAGGTCTAGGTGCATGAAACACCAATACGCCATGGTCTTGACCTTCGTTTATTTCACATTATTATCCGACATATCATAGCAGGTAAAAAGCAGCATCAATCGGCAAGAAAAACTGCAAGTTGTGGTCTTAATCTGATTTTGATGCTCCGGACTCGATCGCCTAGCACGCCCGTCTATACCTTGACTTATACGTCTATCATTCAGTGCAGGCACATATCCAGCTTTACTTTTCGGAGGGGGTCCGACACGAAAGCTCGTAAGCACGTAATTCTAATGTTTCAAAAATATCAATAATAATAATAATAATAATAATAATAATAATAATAATAATAATAATAATGCAACAGTTCTCTATTTCTCTTAAACATTTCTTACTTTTCATTTATGAACCGGTCAAACTGCATTCTAACACAAACGAAATCAAAAAAATATTTTCTAGAGACATGTAAGGAAAACTGTCTGCTACGTATATCACATAACAAAAATAGCAAATGGCAATGAGTGTATCGTTCTAATACAGTAATGTTATAAACAGAACGGAAACGAAATTGTAATCCCATTTAAAAGTGTTCTTTAATTGCGTTCAGGGAGAGAGAGATACAACTTAATTCCATTGCAGTTATATGCTTATTAAATGTTAACTTATATTTATAAATTATGTAAGTGATCGTATCGTTTTCTGTTTATTATTATTATTATTATTATTATTATTATTATTATTATTATTATTATTATACATTTCTTATTACGTTGATTGCCATGTGTATGGAATTCCATACACACGGCTCTCCTGTGCAGTAGAGCGTGATTATTTTCCATACGCAAACAATGTAGATATTCCAAGTTTGTTGTGTTCGTTCTATAGCTGTGTATGTAATTAGATACATATGGCGTAGAAATCAAAATTTGATGTACATGCCACGTATATGCAAAACCATACACAAAGACATTGAGTTTGAGTTTAACGTCTCGCTCAGCAACGAAGCTATATGTGACGTCGTCCTACTGATTAACGTGGACTCCGAAGCACGTGAGCTCTCGCCGGGAATCGAAGCCGGGTCTTCCACGCCAAAGGCGCGTATGCTAACCGCTTAGCCACTAAAGAGCTCATGAACAGAGACATTTAAAACAAAGGCGAAAACAAAGATGTGTGATGTGATTTTGAGTTTAACGTCCCTTTCAGCAGCGAGGCTATATGAGACGTGGACCTACTGATTAACGTAGAATCCGAACCACATGAGCTCCCGCCGGACGAAAACAAAGGCCTTTGGAATTGACAATAATCGTTTGGACATTTCAGTCGCACCTACCTAATATTAACAACGTTTCTACGGTAATTTCGTAACATTGTATTATTTCTTTTGTTGATTAGCTTGGTTAGGCTTATTTAAACACTTTTTTCTTTGCACCGACGTGTCACATCTCTTGGATGAAATTACACTAGCTCTCACTGGAAATCAAATCCAGAACCAATGCACTTGAACCATTTGACCACAACAAGGCACATTTAAAAAGACGTTTCGATTTTGTTCGGAAAATTGTGATTAGGTGTAACATTAAAAAAAATATTTAAGAAACGATACGGAGCAAACGCACTGTACTTTCTCGCTCGAATTTTTTACACTGACTTATGTTAGGTTGTAACTATTATTGAAACATTTATTTGGGAAATTGCGAATAAAAGAATGTTTTGGAAAACTTTGCTAGAAGAAACTTCAGGCCCAAAAGTAAAGTACCCATTGGTCATATTTTCGTTAGAAATAACTCGATCCATATATTAGAATTATTAAGGATATAATTGTATGTGAACTATAAGCAAAAGCGTCTGAGTAATTTCTGAGAAAATCATGAAAAAAGTCACCCCCAAGAATAAATTATCCCTTGTGGATCTTTTCAGGACAAACGATCTATGCTATATTGTTAGTGTTTTCGTAAAACATTTATTTATGAAATACGAATACAATCGCCTGAGTCGTTCTTGAGAAAATCGCAGGGTAAAACTTACTGTCAAAAGTAATATACCATTTCTAGTTTTTTCCGGATGAGGGAATTATGCCATATAGCTAGGTTATTTATGTCACATGTATTTATAAAATATGAACAACAAACATCTCCTGAGTGTTTTTTAGGAAGGTCATCGGGAAAAGCTTACCCCCAAAGGTAAACTCTTCTATCTGTAACTTTGACAGTATATCGAGTAATTTTTAAGTAAATCGTCGGGAAAAAATTCACTGTCAAAGTATCTCTTTTGGATTTTTCTTTTCGGAACAAGCGAGTTATACCATATTGTAAGATTATTACAGAAAATATTTTACTGAAATTAGAACAAATTTGTCTCAGTTATTACTGAGAAAATTGTCCAAAAAAATTCAACCCTTGAGAAAACCACTTCTTCTGTATGTTGAACAAACGAACGAGTTGAGTTTAACGTCCCGTTCAGCAGCGAGGCTATATATTATCGGAATAAACGATTTATGCTGTATGTTAGTTAATTAATGAAACATTTCTTTACGAAATATGAACAAAATTGCCTGAGGCGTTAATGGGAAAACTATCGGGGTAAAGCTCACCCTAAGATTAAGCTACTCCTTCGAACGAGTTGTTTGTTAGGTTATTAATGATACGTTTATTTATGAAATGTGGTTGAGAAAATTCTGCAAAAAGAACGCATACCATACAGTAAATTACACCATATATATTTTTTCAGAAAAATTGTTCATATGCGGTGGAGATTCGTTAATAAAATATATATTTATAAAAAGTAAATAAAATCGTCTCAGCTTTTTTACTTGAGAAAATTGAATTGTTTTAAATTTTAATCCTTCAGTAAATTACCCTTACTTTTAGATGTCGAAGGACATAAAATTCGAAAGATAGTATGTTATTAAAACGTTATGTCTAGAATTCGGTCCAGATACGTTGAACAGTATGGCCTCTATTTGAGTGCGTGTAAAAGCGTGACGAACCGAGAGACGAATAGATGGACAGACATCGAAAAATCATTTTTTCGATATGTAGGAGCCATGTAACTTGAATTCATTGAAATCTGGTATTCGGTTTTTATAACTATAACCACACTTTCTTCTTTCGTCGCTCGAATGTGAAAACGAATAGGCCTACACCGACACGTAATGTGATAATTTGTAATCCCAAAAATTTAATTTGTTATGTTTAATGTGTTGTCACGCTAGAAAAAGAAGCTTATGCATGTTAGATCATTTTATTATCAGTTTTTCACGTTACTGTATAATTCGTCGGAAGCATTCGTGTTATTCACAAAGAGAGCTGTAAAATTTAGTTTTGTTTAAAGAAAGCATTTTTTTTTTTTTACACAGACTTGCATTTGTTGCACTTGTTGATATGAAACAAAAGGAGAGAGAGAGAGTCAATACTCTAAAAAGGAACACACACACACAGAAACACTAGAACAGACAAGAGCTATGGCTGTGATTGTGTTCGTCACGCTGTGTGTAAAGCTGCAAGTCGCGCTTGTTTTGTTTTTTACAGACACTCGCAGTGAGTTGCAGTTTGAAGTTACTTCTGCTGTGTTAAAAAAAAAAAAAAAAAACCGGAGAGGGAATGATTAAGCATACCATACCATAAACTAAAAACAATCGCTATTAGTAATAAATAGTAAGCTAATTCTGAATAAAGACGTCATCAGAGGAAACAAAAAGTTATTTCATTATTGTATTGTTTCGGTTCTTATTAACATACAAATTATACACTTCTATAATGTTTCGTAAAAAAAAAAAAAAAAAAAAAAAAAAAAGAACAGGATCGGATGAGATTCGATCTGGGGTCAAAACAGTATAAGAATTACTAGTCTGTCACTCTATCCACTTGACCACACAGACTTTCTTTTGTTGCTTATCTTTTTCTTAAGAAATAAATGCTCATGGCTATAGAGCATGTCACTTCCAAACTTAAGACAACAGTTTTTCTCTTTGTTTATATATTTCCGTACAACATGTTGGTTACAGAAGCTAATTTATATTTGGCAGACAATTTACACCCTAGATTTAAGCCAATAAATGCAATATTTTACTCCTCTTTCCTGTTCCTTGATTCAACTGTCCCCCTGTTCTGTTACCAATTCTGTAATTCCCTCTACAATCGTGCTGTGCTACTCCAAAAATTCCCTCGAAAACATTATTGCCAGTATACACAAAACCGAACATAATTTTGTTTTTGGCTTATATTTTTATTATTTTATTATATTTTTTGGAAATATCTCCTTAGATGGATTGCTTTCTATTATCTCCACATACTAGTAACTGAATTTTACCCATAAACATAAGGAAAATGAAATAATTGCGAAAAATCGTGAGTTACAGTATACGCGCAATTTTTTTTGCGCATGGGGGTACATTGGATAAAATGGTACCTACAGCACTTGTGATATGCAATGGACAAATCATGCATTTACAAGTATAGGTACCCTGCCCCCTTAAATTCCTGGATTCCTTATGCATTGTTATATATATGAATAACGATAACGCATCGCAGTTTGGGACGCAATATTACACAAACGTAACGGATATGGAAAATATGATACATCTATCATCATGTTTGTCACAAGTGAAATATTTTTGACAAAAAACAGTATAGCACTCTCATTCTTTCATAACAAAACGGTTTTCTTCCTATCTCACATATAGTCAAGTTCACCACAAAATGTCCGCTCGAAAAAAACCTGACGTTGTCCCTATAGGTTCTTATCAATTCAGACTATACAGTATATCACTGAAAAAAGTTATACAATTGACAACAGAAAAGCAACGTAAAATTTACATTTTATTGCATCTGGAAAGAAAGGTCATCCATCACTGACGGAAAACTCTATCCTTAGGAATAAAGTGATAAAGTGTGATTTATACAGAATCCCCTTTTCTACCCTTCTGTTTTTTCAACTGTTTCAAGTTCTAGTCACGGGTTAATGAATGACACATCTAGTTGTTCCATAGTGCACTTTTATATATATATATACGACGGCTTACTTTGTCGGCTGTGCAATTTCAATTCTTCGTTTCTCAATGGCATTTAAGTCAGTATTATTGAAAACACACATGTGGGCACATTCACGGCGAGCTAACAGCTTTTATAGCCTGAAGAGTGATAAGATTAATACATTTTCTATACATCACTATTATATTACTGCACTTCTTCCTGATTTCTTTTTCATTATCATATTTGTTTTATGATACACGGATATTGCTTGTAAGTAAAACAATAACAAATAATTTTTCAAGTATTTAGTATAATAATAATTTTCCTTTTATGTTGAAAATACTATGAAATGTTTACAAATTGAAATGCAAATTTTCGGTAGGTAAGAATTAACAATTTAGATTGTTTACCATGTTTTCACGTGATCTATTCCTGAACTTTTACTTTGCGTTGTGGATTCAAATGTGACAAATTGTTGTCTAGACTGTGAATAATACAAAATGTTAATTTTTGAAAATTAATAAGCATAATAATACAAGGTGATCTGCCATGATCGATTTACATTTACTTATTCCGAATTTAATTTGGTATTTTCGTTGTTACGAAAAGAAATCTTCTAATACTGCTTTCTATTTGTGATGCACATGCATTAGTTTACGACTTGGTCTATGTATCATGAATCTCTTTGTGTCATAGTGCTTTCCCCAAAATAAGTTCTTCAATTTGGAGAAAAGGTAGTTATAAAGTCTCTGAAAATTGTTTTGTACTGTGTCCACGTGCCATTACAATCTTGATCCACGCACTTTGTTTCTTTTCTCTGAAACAAATCCACTTTCCTCCTCTACTTTACGGCATTGCTGCTTTTGACCCATTTCATCATCTCACATTTCCGTATCAGCTACGGAAATCTTATAATGCTGAGACACAGCCCTCTCGCGTGGGAAGTGTTGCCACCATTTTCTATTCAACCTATGAATTTTCTAATTGATGCTCGGAAAAACAATGAACAGATATGGTGTATAGTGAATGTCACTTTTAACCCTGGATATTAAGTTACGTTTGGTCATGTCTCTTTTCGTCCTTATTACCAAATAAAAGTTTATACTAGTTGTGACATTTCAGGCTCTGATTAACTTCTGTCACCGCTTAATGATGTTTCAATAGTCTTTCCTGGAGCAGCACTAACGCAAAAATTAATCTGTACTTCACGATAACGGATTTTACATTTTGTAAAGTTACTGAAGAAGAAAGCTAGCAATTTTATTTTATGTACTTAAAAAAAAAAAGAACACATCTGTCAAGCATTAAGAGATACAGCTGTTGTGTTAATTAACTGCATATGAGAACTTATAATACCGTACCTACACTAACACGCCGTGTGATCACGGAGAGTGACGTCATGAAGAAATTCCTGCAAGCTACCACAAGCGCAATAGTAAGCAATGCACAGAGTCCGGCTGCCTGATCACTTCACAGTTTTATTCGAGTGAATATATGCAGTGGAGTTCCATAATGGCTCATAACAAACATCTGGATGATGCATGACGCTGATGATATCAGTCAGAAGGAAGCAGCAGGACAGTTACAAGCTGATTTGGAAAGATGGTTCAATGTGTCCCGACAAGTGGTTTTCAGGACGTGGTAGCAGTTTTAGGACTCAGGAACACTGAGGAAACGATCAAGGCAAGGGTGCCCACGACGCACAACACACGCGGATAATCGTTACTTTAGAAGTCCATTGCCTAAAGGCATGAATGCAACTCAGATCGGTTAGGACCTTTATAATGCTACTGTTACCTCAATTTCGCGGCAAATGGTGTACCGGTACTTCATTGCGATATGACTGTATGCAAGAAGGCCAGTGGTACGTACTCCTATCTCCCCATCACAGCCGGGAGCCATATAGTTGCAACAGATATCATGTATTCGCAATGGACCCAGAACAACGGGCAGTGGTACTGCTCAGTGATGAATTGTGATCCAGTCCGGAGTGACTTTTGATATTAGAAGAGCTGGGACGACTCTTCGTTGCTCCAACATCCGAGCAATGGACCACTATTAAGTCGGCGGCATCACTGTTTAAGCGGGATGATGATTTGCGGACGAAACCCCTGTACGTGTTGGAGCAAGGTAGCTTTACCGCCTAAACGTAAGTGATGAAATCTGTGAGGATATTTTAGTCATCACAAGGCCAGAGCAGTACGTGGACTATCTACTCACGTCCTCGTCGCGATGAGTTGGAGGCTGAGTCCTTGGAAAGGAAGGAATATTCAATAGATTCCATGGCTTAAACATTCTCAAGTCTTTCGATCATTAAACATATGTAGAACGCAGTTCAACAACGCTCTTTCCAAATGCTGCATCAGTCAACATGTAGTATACGATAACGCTTTCTTATCTATTCCATCTGTTTCCTGAATTTTAGGACAGACATTTTTATCTTCAGGGGTTTGAAAGATCACGTGTAAATTTCCTCCCGTTCTCCAGGAAGTTGAGACGTAAATGAATTACAACGCAATTTAGTTAGTTACATTTGATATCCTCAGTCGCGTAGAACAGGAATTGCACATCATGAGAACGTATATTGTGTCACAAACTACATCTACACATACGCAAGTTATAAGGAAACCATAAATTATACTGTAATAGTAACTGGCCAAGTTTCCATATTTAATGTCATTTGTTGTCTTGCAGTATTTGCAACAATAAACAGATAATGAATTTTTGAAAGTGTTTCTTCACGAATTATTATTATATTATTATTTGAAAACATGTACTCTGTCTTACTTATTGTGAATAAAATTTGCTCATAAACGTGTCAAGCGGACTTCTGAAAACAAACATAATACACAACAATAATTTCGAAACAACATTATGTCAACATACAAAACCTGATTTAGTTCAAATCTCGTTGAGTTTGACATTTGAAAAAATAGATTGATAAAATACTAAATACTTATATACTAAAATGTTACCGTTCCTTTACCAATTCTAAATTTGGCTATATTAAGGTTAGCAGTGTACATGTTATTTTAAATATGTTAATCACAATAATAATTTTACTTACAAGGCACTGTTCATGTAATTACTTCTTCTTCCTTTCTGTGGAGTGTAACAATCACTTCCCGTCGATTCGAAGTCTTCCCTCTCCGCAGGATGAGGCCTCGTTGCTTCATAAACTAAATGCGATGTTAATTTCCTATCTGCAGGACTACTTCTATTGCTCTTACTAACTGTTTCAATATTTAGTTGACTACTATGCATTGTTGCGTTTAGTGCATCTGATTCTCTATTTCTTCTGCCACTTGCCACGCTCAGTCTCTCCTTTGCACCTACAACCTCATTACTACTGTCCAGATCTCTCTGTTTTGCTAAGTTTGGCCTACAGGAACTGTGTGCATTAAGTGAATTATCTTTGTCATTCTTATTTTTCTTCTTCTTTTTTTCTTTTCGCTTCTCTTTCGACTTTACATCATTGCTGCTACAACTGCCCTGACTATTTGCGTCGATACCACTGTCGCCTTCTTCCTTGTCTACGGTGTCGCTTCTGATAGGAGATTCTGCTTCTGGAGAATTCTCACCCGAGCAATCACTAGGCGTCACTGGAACCACTGAAAAGGATTTGGTACATTTAATTTTAGACATATTTGTTGATCTTCTATAGCATATACACATAAAGCACAAAACTAAATTTAAAACTTTTCGATTGTGAAAATTTGTCTGCTGATCAAATCTTGTCTGCATCTCTATAAGGTACACAATAACTTCATTAACAGATTTTCTTCAAACCACACAAAAAATTGTGCGTGCGCAACAAAATGAAAAGATAGATTAACAGGTCGCTATAAGGAAGGCATTCTTCTTTCCTTCCTCATTTTAAGTTATCAAGTCTTACTATTTCAACTTTTGTCGAGAGTTTATTAATTTGTTGACTAATGTCTCATTATTGTGCACCATATCAAAGAGAAAGTTTGGACGGAATACTCCAAGCAATGGATTCAGATTTTTTTAAAATTTATCCTGAGGAGGTTCAAACATTTTGTAAAAAATCGACTATCTCACGAATCCCTAAAGTTCACGCAGTTAAAAAAAGGTATCCCACCATAAAACAGAATAAATGTTTTTGCTGGTGTTTATCGAAATATTTAGAAGCTGCTAATTGCCTGACTCCTACAAGGAACATGAAGTTCCTCATTATTTATAATTACTGCCCTTACACAATTTATCCTGCATTATCTTCTATTTATTTAGTTCGTTCAATAATGATTGGCACTCCCCCCTATAATTGGTGCCAAGTAACAGTTGAAATGTTTGTTGATGTATGCATTAAGATAGACTATAGTACTATCAAACCCCACTAAATGGTTTTGTTTCTTTCCGTAGGTAGTACATTGTAGCAGCAGTTATTCCAACTTGCCAGGACGCTGGTGAACAGCGAAAAGACAGCGTGGAAGCAGACATACATGGGCAACGGTGGACAGTGTGGTTTCTCTGGTGGGAAGGAGTGAATACTTCAGACATCCGCAACAGATTATTAGCCGTATGTGGGTACACAGCACCATCGCAGATCCGTGTTTCGTTGGAAATCCGAATTCAAAGAAGGCAAAGACAGTGCTGCAAAAAGCAAAAGCACTGGGCGTCCTGCAACTGCACGCAGACCAAGCAATGCCGCGCGAGTGAATGATTTGATAATGGAGCACAGGAGAATCACGTTTGATGAACTAGAGAAAGAAACAGGTCTATCACGGGGTTCCCTCTACACTATCATTCATGAGAATTTGAAGCTGCACGAGGTGTGTGCACAATGGGTGCCTCATGACATCACCGTTGCACAGAAACAAAAGAATGTGGAGATCTGCCAGCAGTTGATGCAACAGTACAGTGAAAATCCGACCGAGTTCTTTGAGCGTCTGGTCACCGTCGACGAAACTTGATTCTTCTACGAGACTCCAGAAAAGAAACGCCAGTCCATGGAATGGAGGCATACTGGAAGCCCTCGTCCCAAGAAGGCACGGATGGGACTATTCGTGCGGAAACAAATGGCGACGGTTTTCTGAGATCAGGAAGTCATACTGCTGGTGGAATGGCTCTCTCCCAATACGTCCGTCGACAGTGAGAGCTACTGCAGTTCACTGCATAGACTCCATCGACGAATCCAACAACGCCGACAAGGAAAATGGGCCCGTGGCGTTCTTCTCCAACACGACAATGCACAGCCACATGTGTCACCAGACAATTGCCACAGTGCATGAACTAGGGTTTAGTGTACTGCCGCATCCTCCATATTCTCCGGATCTGGCTCCTAGCGACTATGCTTTATTGACACAATGAAAGAGAGCATGAAAGGCAAAAAGTTCAACATAAATGATGAACTCCACGCATTTGCCCACCAGTGGCAGAGAGATACCCCAAAGAATGATTTACTACACATATAAGGAAGCTTCCAGAACGGTGGCAAAGGTGCATAGACATTGCCGGAGAATACCTCTAAAATAAACTGTTTGTTTGTTCAATAAGTGATTCCTGTGAAAACAAATTAATTGTAGTGCCAATCATTTCTGAACGCCCCAAGTATTATTAGTTAATATTCACGTTACAATTTATTCATTTATTCAACTATTTTCCTTTATTATTTTTTCTTTCACATTTCTTCATTAATTATTTAATCCTTTGGCTTTATATTTCACAAACTTTTCTCTTCATTTATTATTTCTTCACTCTCTTGCACTATTACAGACATACTTGTCCCATTAATTTTATCTTCCTGTACTAAATTCCATCCTTACTAAATTCCGTATGTTTCCCAGTTTGTTAAAATTATCAGGTTTACGTCACCCCTTGCACTCGAACACAGCGACCACCTTAACGCTACGTAGGCTTCTTCCTCTCTCTCTCTCTCTCTCTCTTTTTTTTTTTATTTTATTTTTTGCGTATTGCTTCTTCTTCCTTATTTGACGAAGCGTTTTAGTAATACAGCTTATAATGTATTTTTTTACGATGTGATCATGTTTTCGCTACTCTCTAGTAAGAAATTCATTTTGTATTCTCGAGACGGGTATAGTTGGAACAAAATAATCTCAAAATGAATGTAATACTTACTAGAAAATCGTGAAAGCACCTTCATACACTAAAAAAAGTACCCTACACGCACTATCACTAAATACGTCGTCAGATAGGGAAGGGAAGATACAGAAAGAAAAATACGAATAGGACTCCCGACGGGGTACTTGGTTCAGACACGATTCTGAGAAGTAGTGCGGATGAAACTTTGAGCAACAGATTTTGTCTCATTTAGCCTCTGTGCTGAAATGCTACATTATACTCTAATGTATGCAAAAGAATTTACGTAGCATTACAGAGTAACAAAATACCACTAAACTGATAATCTGTTTGTTTCTAAACCGTGTATCAGTCAATCTGCAATAATATATACAAACGTTAAGGAATTACATATCGAAATTTACAGCATTTAAAACAGTCCGAAGAAACAAACGACTAAAATAACATATGGAAAAAATTATTATATTAGATGGATTACAACTTGATTTCGAATAATGAATGCAATCTGAATTGGTAAGAGAATTCGATACAGTATGTATAATTTTGCTATTACCATGGCCGGTATTTCCAAAACACGAATATTTTGTTCATACGTAAAAATAAATAAATATTTAATCAAATTTGATGAATAATTTACCAAATTTAACAAACGTTTATTATACTCAGCTCTTGCTTACACTGAATACCTATATGAATTTTCCCACCCTTTGCGTTTCTCTAAAGGAAAAAAATACTTTAATTGGGTGATTAATGGAGACATCAGCGACAGAGTGTACTATTATCAGGGTTGGCAAAAACCATGGTTTTTATTGAAAAAAAAAACAGTTGTTTTTGTTAAAACCCGGTTTTTTGGGTTTAAATCAGTGTTTTTGGTTTAAATAATTTGCTCCATGTATTTATATTACATATGGACAAAATTAAGTTTGTTTCGCCTTGGTGTTATTATGCAAGAACCGGGTTATGTTGGAAGGGGTCACATAACGCTTAAAGCGGAATCCAACCGCTTCTCGGTTTACATTCGAACGAAATTGTACTTCATTTGGACTCGAAACTGGGACTAATATGCCACAACTGCGATACGTCTGTCGACTCACTCACGAAGGACTCCTGATAAAAAAAAAAAAAAAAAAAAAAAAAAAAAAAAAAAAATACACTGTACTGATCTTTACATACTTGTTAATATAATTGTCAAGAGTCATTTCAGAAGGACAAAAAGATAAATAGTTGAACAAGTGAGTGAAATAATATACAGATTTACATATGGACAATTTCAAAATACTACAGAGTACAGAAGAACTAATTTAGTCCAAGTTAGTTCACTAGGACTTTTATTAGTCCAAGTTAGAGAAATACGACGACTTAATTTGCATATAAGTAAGAAAAGTAAATAAAGATGCGAATTATTTGAGTCCACTTTGACCCATTTATACATAAATAGATTTCAAAGATATTTCTGACTTCAATAAATGCCTCTCGTGAGGTTTGTATGACACCTCTCCCCCCCTCCAAAGTACGGCATTTCGATATATTTTATCAATAGTAAACATTATTAGAACGAAACAATATTTAGAATTTTTCTTTGATTGCAACTGCATAATAATAATAATAAACTATTAAAACAATCACATAAGAAACATTCATAAACTTATACAAAAAACAAAAGTTGCTTTTGTAGTATAATCCCTTTGAGTAATGAATAGGGAATTTAGGTCTGAATATAATACGAATAATATACGGGAGTGAAATTTGATAACCCACAAAGCGTGTCCATCAAGATTTTACGAACATTTTTCGCTTTTTGGTTTAAAGCAGCCAACTCTAACTATTATTAAAAAATTTGGTATGCTCACCTCCAGCAAGCGACTCCTGAGGCTTCATTTGTTCTTCCACAGCTCTCTTCAAATGCTCTTTCTCCTGTAACAGGATCTCGTTTTTCTTATTCTCCTCTTGCAATTTCCGTTTCTCTTCCTTCTTTTCCAATTTCTTTTTCTTCTTTCTTTCCCTTCGTCGAGCTGCTGCTGCCTTCTTCGATTCTTCTCTTGTTTTCTCCATATCCAATTCTTCTAGGAGAATGGTAGCGTTCTTATTTGCCTTTGCAGCCTGTTGGTCTTTAGCTGCTCTAATAATCTTCACACACTCTTGACACTTCTCTGGAAGTTCCTTAAATGAAAATGAACAAGATGAGAAAAAGAGTCGAGGGGGAAAACGAAAGGAGTGTACACAATTGAAAAACTTATCTGTTCATTTTACTTAATGTTTCTCATGCGGAGCAGATCTCTTGTGAACACAATGTTTCTGCTATCTCGGACAAGACTGCCTAAAATTGTGAGCGGTTGAAATGCTCAAACATAACACTCAGTTTAGACCAAAAACGGATTTTTTTTTTTCCTTCCTTCATATTAAGCAAAATGAAATTAAATCTTCCAGTTTAACGTCCTACAATTACGCCCTTTAAGCTACGATACACGATTCGTACTAGATAGACGTTTGAGTGCTACTTACTTTATTACAATTTTGCAAACTGTTATAGCACACAGTTTTACCCCCTCTTTAGCCACCATAAATATCGGGAATGATATTTCAAATAATAATTGAATTACATGATTACTCTTTTGATTTTACATATCTAATATTATGATGAAAGTAGTTCTTGAAAAACAAATATACAAGAATAATAAAATATAACATTTTTAAAAGTTACCGTAACAATATATTTATATACACAAATGACAATTCGAAACATCTCTTTACCTTATCGCTAATCGTAGATATGTACCGCGTCATTTCCTGATCACTGGGAAACTGTGTAACGTGGTTAACCATCCATTTCACCACTTTTACATGTCCTTTCCTGAAGGCAGCCATTAAGCAGGACACCTGAAACAATTTTTTTTATTATTATAACCAATCAAAAATATACATACATACGAAACTTAAAATATTACTTTTCACTTCCTAGTAATAATTACGTTTTTCTTGTTTACAAATTTATCAACAAACTCAAAAGATGTCCACCTCGTTCTTCTAAATTATCACAGATTTCAAAAGAATAATATTAACCGTCGAATTTTCGCTCACAGCTGTCAATATTGTCAAGACATGAGAAAGAAAAGGTTTTCCTATCTCTACCAAAACCTTTTCTTACCCATGTCTTGACAATGCTGTCAGTGAAAATTCCACGATTAATATGAATTTTTGAACAATCTACGACAGGACAGGAATCTTGTATAGTGGTTTACAAGAGCAAGGTTAATATCTTTTTAGTTCATTGATAAGATTGCTCTTCGTTCGGCTTACATTATTATAAACAAAATTACCTTTCTCATTTGCCTGACTAAACTTTATGAGAATAATCTTCATAATACCAGCACGAATATTATGTTCAATATCATCCCCAATCTGAATGTTAAGTTCTTACAGTTTTACTGTATACCTAACAAGGAAATACAAATACTAAATAATCTTAATTAAACGCAAAGAATCAATGTAAAGTATGTAAAGTATATATGTAGGTTCTTGTGATTCCTACCAATATTTTGTACATTTTTTTTCCAGTGCCCTGTTGTCTTCTTTACTAGTCCTGTGTGTGCAATTTTTTGAGAAACTAGAAATATATACTTTAGCATTTTTATTACTTTTTAAATGTTTTTTTATAGTGGGACTTTCCGACTTAATGATTTTAGTCCCTCAAAACTCTTATGGAGAAGAATGTATAATGTCTACAAAACATTAATGACAACCATCAGCAGTGGTGCTACAGTAAGTATTAAATAATTAGGAATAATTTATTTTACATGTATCTACTAATGTCATAAAGTATGCCCCAAATCTCACGTACAGATACTCAAATGATTCTAGATACTGCAATTAGGGCTCATAGTGGTCTGGTCTCTCGTAAATAGTTGAAAAGTGACCAAAAGCACACGAAGAAGTGACCAAAAAGTGACCAAAATCTCATCATGTCCTTTTTCCTTTGTCAATTTCACCACCTCTCTCTTTGTTGTTTTGTTTCATCTTTTTTCTTTACTTTTTCTTTTTGAGCTTCCTCCTTTCTTAGGTTTTCAAAGTATGCTTTGTAGTTACGGTAAGCAGACTTAGCAGATGTAAGAAGCTTATGAGTAAGTGGAACCAGTTCTGGCCTATTTCCGAATTTCTTCATCCCAGACATTATATTCAACTTAGCATTGAGAGCATTAATCACCTACTCTTAAGGAGAACATACAAGAAGCGTAACACAAGACGAACATGATGAAGCTGGAACAGATACAGAACTGGGTGAAATAAACAGCACGAGGGACGTATTCAGCGTTGCCCTGTCAATTCCCGGGCCACTTGACATACACATTTTTGGCTAAATTTGTACTCAAATGTCATTTGGACTGTCAACAATTAGATTAGCGACCCCGAAAACTATGGATTCGACGCTGATCTCGGTCATTTTGGACATTTTTATTTTTCACCCCTTCTCATCTCCTTCTCGTCGGGCTGAACTTCATCTTAGACGATATCAGATATATCACTATCATTCTTAGCAACCCCGAAAACTACAGATTCGAAACTAACATCGTTCTTTTTTGATTATTTTTAAATCTCACCTTCCAGCACCCTAGGGATATCTTACCTCAAAAATACTTTTTCTTCTTCTCCATTTTTGGTCCACATTGCAAGCATTCTCCATATGTTAACTTGCTTTTAGAAATGAATTTACATACCGGGTTTAATCTTCCTAACATAAGGAATTCGTGAAATACTCTACTTTTTACAAAAATTTTAAATAATCTCTACCAGTTTGAAGCCCCCCTCCTCCCTCACGATTGGAACCAAAAAGTTCTAGATAGCCTTCTATTCTATCCATTCTATGGTCTCTCTGACCAAATCAGCTTTGAAGTACGCCAAGTCAACGGTGTGGATTTATATAACTGGACAAACACATACATTTGTTTTTACATACAAGTTTTATTTATTATTAGGAAAGGATGGGAAGTAAAATATGATAAAATTAACAGAAAAACTCTCACAAACAACCACATATACACTCTGGGCAGGATTCGAACGCATGACTGACTTCCATATTCTTGTGCTATTTAACTTCGCTCAGACCCTTAGATAGCGTTAACTGGAAACGTATGTGAAACCTTTTATTATTTATAGGGGTTGCCCAACTGAAAACGAGACTGATGGTAGAAACGTTGTAGAAATATATTTGCTGATATATTAAATGGCGCAGTGTAAATGTTGTTCTAGTTCTAGTAGCGAACGGCAAGGTCTACTGTTTCCTCAGTAAGGGAAAATTATTTAACACAGTCGGGTATATTATGGATTCCTCTACGAGCTGTTATCCAATTTCTTTGCGCAGAAGACATGTATGCTTCACAAATTTATTGCAGTATTGCGGCGAATCTCTCACGCTGCACTATAATCCGTTCGTGTCAGCGTTATGAGGCAGGATGCAAAAGCATCAAGGACTGCGTCAGCAAACAAGAAGTTTCTACACTGAAGCCATCCACTTCTTACTACGTGCTGAGATCAGTATATCAATACCATAGGAATTATTTGTAGGTGCCATGTTATACATTAACTGTACTTTTCACATTTCTGTAATAAACTGCTCTTTAGATTTAACCATAGTCTTTTCATTCGAGTATACCTTATAAAATATTATATTACATGAACATCACAAAAAATTAATAATATTTACTGGATTATTTCAGTCATAAAATCTCTTATTAAGAAAAATTTACTAAAAAACATACCTTTCGGTTATCCTGGGAATCAATATCTGCTCCTGCATTATATAGAAGCTCGACTACACTTAAATGGCCTCCATTCGCTGCTAACCACAGAGGCGAATTGCCTTTTTTATTTTTCACTTCCACCTGTGCTCCTCTGAAAATATAATAAAAATATAATTTAGGATTAACAACACAAACAAACAATTTCAACGAAAATATGACAAATATTAAGCTGAGAATATTACAAAATGCGTGTTTGAAATTCACTTGCTTAAAGCAGAACTTTCTTCTTCTTAATTATTAGCTTCAAATTAGCAATGTAAAGTGCTTAATTAAAAAAATAAAATAAAATAAAATAACACGAGTTTCTCCGTTCTAAAATCTTATAACTAAGATACCGAAAATACAAATGTTACTCGAGTAACTTCCATTCAGCTTTTTAGAATATTCAAAACCAGAAGCAATAGGTCTCCTGAATTTTCTATTTTTATTATAGTAGGGAGTAAAGTTTCCTTTCGGAACTACACATTCTTATATTTGTTTACATATGTTGTAAATACAGACTACCATTTGATTGGTCAAGAAGTTGCTTGCACATTATATCCGTCTGAGAGCAAAAGACTTACCACTAAATATCAATAGTAGTGAACTATGACGCTACAGCTGGCCAAATTGTACATGTTTAACTGATAGATATGGGATACGTGCATAATTAATTCTTTTTCTGGCCTCAATCAGTCGTTCCTTTCATGTTGCTCCCAACTTACTTTCGCCATACTAGATCAATCCAGGGGATTCATGAATCTCCACTTGAATCGTACCGAGATCTTAAGCAATGAAGACGGCAAAAATATTAATTTCAAAATCACGCTGCTAAGCAGGTACTTCTTGTGGTTCTAATGTGAATCCTATATGAACTATTATTATCACTAAGAATTATCTAAGATCAGAATCTTAACCCTAGAGCTTACATTTCTGCAACTGTGAAATGCTGCATGATTTGCTGGTATTAAAAAAATATCATTCCTTCAAACAATGGGCGGGCTTTCTGTAGTCAGTTATATACAATTAGCTATACTTAGGGCCATTAGATGGGCAATTAGTAGGATGTGGTAAGTCATTATTTGTCACTTTACCTTAGGATGCCTAATTTCTTAATCCTTCTGACATCCCTAAATGCCAACTTCATTTATGTATGTAAACCGCTACGTCCTTATGATAATTTAAACTTTTAACCTTCCCTGGGAATACAAAGATAGCTCCACAGATGGGCAGACATACATTTTACTGAGCAATGGACGAATCGATCCAAACCATAATTTTGTGTTTTTGGATCCAACGTCGCTACCACTTTACTCAAGTATTTCACTAATTATCTCACGATGCCAAGGTAACACCGGCAATTTTTGTGCCCACCAGAAACCAAATGAAGGAAACAGCCAAGATTCAGCTACAAAGGATGCCTTTGTCATGTCTACTGCGAGGGAAAAGTGACAAACCAAATGAAGGAAACAGCCAAGATTCAGCTACAAAGGATGCCTTTCTCATGTCTACTGCGAGGGAAGTGACAATCATTCAATTGGAGAAAAAAGAAAAAGAAAGAAAAAAAAACTGAGTGCTCCTAATATTAACGGAGTTAATAGCAAACACGTTATTTTATAAAATACCCCAATCAATCACATATTTAAAAAAAAATCCATTTATATAAAATTTTTATTGTCTTACTAAAGGTTTCCTTGCGCAGTCACTATTAATACTTGATAGTCTATTAATTTCATCTACGGAAGAATATGGACTCCAGCAATATATTTCATGTACACTTGCATCATCAGCAATATTTCTATTTTCTAAAATTTGTAAAAATCTATACAATTATCAGTTAACTCTTCTTCGATTTCTGGAAATTTTACGATGAAAGTCAAGTGCTGAAGTATTGACGTTAAAATTTTATTCTACCCATATGAAAATGTGACAAATTCCAGGCAATGTTCTGTGCATGTACAGGTACATGTGACTTTAACAGGTACTATACAGGCGCCTGTAGCTGTAAAAAGCATGTTAGTTTCCCACTGACAGGTGAATCTACCTGTGGCTATAAACATGTGATACATGTGTAGATGGTGTTCAATGTTAGAAGTTCTCAAACATGCAATGAAAAGTATCTGTACATATAAAGGAGACATGTAATGTACATACACCAAGGTACATGCATAGTACAGGTCCATGTAATATACCTGGGACATACAAGAGCAATACGTATGTTCAAAAAACATGATTCAAATTGATGGCATGTGCCTGTAATCTATCAGTCACATGCATGGGAAATGCTAGTTTTTCCTCTTAAGCCCATGTACTTAACATGTACATGTAAAACACATGCAAAGTACCTGCAGAACGATAGAAAAAATGCAATGTAAATTACATGTTTACATGCGTAAGTTAGGAGTGAAAAACATGGAATGTACAATACGTGTACATATAAATGAAAACAGGTAAGGGACATGCATCCACGGAAAATGAATGTCACAGGTGCATGTATTGTACCTGGCAGACGTAGATAAAGCGTACATGTACAGGGAATATAAGACAGGTAAATCACTATGTATCGGAAACTACATGCCACATGCATGGGAAATGCATTATTTCACCAGTATGCCCAGGTACTTACCATGTACATGTAAAACACATGCAAAATACCTGCAGAACGATAGAAAAAATGCAATGTAAATTACATGTTTACATGCGTAAGTTAGGAGTGAAAAACATGGAATGTACAATTCCTGTACATATAAATGAAAACAGGTAAGGAACATGCATCCACGGAAAATGAATGTCACAGGTGCATGTATTGTACCTGGCAGACGTAGATAAAGCGTACATGTACAGGGAATATAAGACAGGTAAATCACTATGTATCGGAAACTACATGCCACATGCATGGGAAATGCATTATTTCACCAGTATGCCCAGGTACTTACCATGTACATGTAAAACACATGCAAAGTACCTGCAGAACGATAGAAAAAATGCAATGTAAATTACATGTTTACATGCGTAAGTTAGGAGTGAAAAACATGGAATGTACAATTCCTGTACATATAAATGAAAACAGGTAAGGAACATGCATCCACGGAAAATGAATGTCACAGGTGCATGTATTGTACCTGGCAGACGTAGATAAAGCGTACATGTACAGGGAATATAAGACAGGTAAATCACTATGTATCGGAAACTACATGCCACATGCATGGGAAATGCATTATTTCCCCAGTATGCCCAGGTACTTACCATGTACATGTAAAACACCTGGAAAGTACATGCAGATGGATAAAAGGATACGATAATGTATTTGACACTAACATCGGTAATTTTCGCTTATTTCTACGTGTCTCGGTGACCCGCTTGGTGACTCTCGGCAGTAGCGTACGCAGGAATTTATTTCGGGAGGAGTCCAAACTCAATATGAGAGTATTTTATATTAAAATTTCTAAAGTTGCCCCTAAAATTAGGCTAAATTTACATAAAAGTCGAAATTTCGGGGAGGGTCCGGACCCCCAGGACCACCCCCTGCGTATGTCCCTGACTCGGCCCCTAGGCGATGGGGCTGTATTTGGAATTATATACGGGATCCATAGCTTCAGCGTTAATCTCAGCGAGCCTGTAAATTATAGACTTGACACTAATATTGGTTATTTTCGATTATTTGTACATGTCTCGGTGACCTGCTGTTGACTCTTGGCCCCCAAGGGGGGTGGGCAAGTGAACGCAATCGGGAGTTTCACTATGATCTCAGCGATTCCGAAAACTATGAAGTTAACATTAATATAAGTCATTTTCGACTATATTTTCATGTCGTAGTAAATCCTCCCTTGCGACCCCTAGTTCGAAGTTTGGAAAAAATGCTTCGTCTTGGTCTTGGCCGTGGACCAGCATACCCGTGACCAAAATTTGATAACTCTCGGTCCATTCGTCTGGCACCCAAAGAAGCATACGCACAAACACACTAACATTTTATTTATATTATATTACTGCACAATTAATTAAGAGATTCTGAAACTCATGGGGCGATTGCCCCCTTGACTTTCTCAAATGACACCCCTGAGTCTGAATAATAAGTTTCCTTTCCTTAAGAATTGCGATATGTGAACAATACACAATTATCGTCATACACATATAAGTTATTCTTATATGTATATTGTAAACTTGGGAGACAATATCGAAAACAACATAATTATAACGTGATCAGAACCTATATGTTTACGCACAGGAAAGACGCTTGGCGCCACAGCGTTCGTTTGTTCGTTGTCAATCGTCTGCTGGTTGTTGACGTTAGGGTTTGTGATCAGTGGTTTTTCTATGGTTGTGTGCTCGATGGTAGCGGATGAATTGTAAGTTTCCACAAGATTACAGTGGCTTTCAAGATGTCAACGGCAAATAATGCGTATGTTGTAGTTGAATGGGATAATAATACTTATTCCATTCTACACCGCAAGAAATGTAAATGTACAGGTAAACTTACACTTGGAAAAGTGTACCCTGTACAATGGAAAGGAAGCACGTGCTACGATGGTAGAATTCTTTATGTAGGTGAGTAATGTATTTGGCTCTAACAATACTTTAACAGCTATAGATGTAATTAATTTAAGATAATGACATATATTTAATGTGTGATTCATTACCGTGTGTTTTGCAGTGAACTGTCGAAACAGAAAATTACCGCGAATTTGTAGTAACTACCGAACGATGGAAATACAAATCGCATGAATCTACGGATGTTAATGACTCAGCGAAGTACATTGGAGAAAATGTCTTCTGGCTAAGTAACAGAGTATTGTGCTCACTTTTAATTCACTGTCACTCTGTTATATTTTAGAAGTATTTACTATTTATAATCCTAAGTTTTTTTTTTTTTTAAATTTATTTATTGTGTGGCTAGATCAACAACAGTTGGCGCCAAAATAAACTATTTAGTACACTTTAACTGTTGGCAGTCGACCTGAATCTAGATATCTGAGTTTAAATAACACTTTTGTAGGTATCAGAGTAGAATAGTAGATTTTTAGTGATTAACGTAAAACAGTGTGAACCATGTTGGTTCTTGGGGTTTAAGTGCTGTACCGCCTCCAATATTTTGGAAATCTACTGGGTGAATTGGATAATTTATTTTGGGGCCTATGTTTAGCAGAAGGGGTCCAGCACTTTTCTCTAAAAAATGTTACAATTTTGGTAATTTCTGTTCACATTAGGCTAGTTTAGGGTAGGTTATGTTAATTTAGGTAAGCTTAGGTTAGTTTATGTTATATTAGTGTATGGGTCCAGCATACTTTTCCAAAGAATGATAGAATTTCGCTTATTTCTACTAATAGTAGGTTGGTTTAGGTTAGGTTAGATTTGGTTACGTTCTGTTACGTCTAAGTACTTGCATCATTCGTTTCTTCTGTAAATTTTCTGTTTTTTACGTGCTTTTGGACCTCTTGTACTAAACATACTCCTATTTTGGTTTGTGAAGGAGCTTGAATGAAAAGCAGATTAGGGGAATAGCTGAAGTTAAGAAAGGGGTTTGGTAGGCTGGTTTTGGTGTTCTAAGCGTCATTGTATGTGGAGGCGGAAGAGACTATTTCACATAGAGGTACACTTGTTATGATTTAGTGGCGAGAAATGAAGTGTGGAAATGGCGCATATATATCAATATTATGACATATCGTGTGAGTTTTATAGAATTACGTACACGAAAATAACGAACGTCAGCTGTTGAAATTGTGTGAAAGACACGGTGTACTATTTACAAGTGGAGTGTTACTAGTATGAAACAACGACAAGTGCTATTCAAACTCTTATCATTGCCAACACCCACCTGTTTTCACTACCCTCGCTCATGCGCCTGTTCCTTTACCCGCCCTAACTAACGCGCTCTGCTTTTAGTGAGCACCTAGCACAGGTTGGTTAATGTCTTGTACTGTAGTTTTCATATCATATACATTCGGACGTCTTATTTATACGCAAATAGTAATGTTCTATTGCAAATTGTAAAAATTTACATGCCTTTGTTTTGAAGGTAATTGACTTGTAACTGAACCTAACCTGCCTAATGTAACATAACCTAACGTAAAGTAATGTACTCTAACCAAATGTAGTTCATGTTGGTACTTCTTTTTCGATTTTCATGTGGTCTGGCGATACAGCCAGCACAAATGCCATTTCTTGGGATGTAGGAAATGAACTGCAACATCATACGTTGTAGTTTGCGTGTAGGTTTTGTAAGTCTCGAATGAGATTATGAAGAATAGCTACACCATGCAAACATTACTACTGTGCCTAGATTCGTGAATATTTACATACGTCGGCAAAATAAAAATCATTTGTCTTAACTTTTCTTGCTTCAAATGATTCCATAAGGCATTCTTAAACTCTTACTGTACAGGCCCAAGTAACAATGTACTACTACCGAGTAATAATGTGTGTGTGTGTAAACCAATTTATAAAAGTTTTGTCTTCGGTTTACAGACATTCATAAAACATTTACTTCTTTCATCAGTAAACTTTAGGAATTGCACTACTGGGGAATAAACGAGGTTTATGCTTATTCTAAAAGCGCACCCACTGACTTTAAGTTTTGGAGTTTCCCGTTCTAATAGTTGAGTTGATTTTGAGTTCAACGTCCCTTTCAGCAACGAGGCCATATGAAACGTAGACATACTGATTAACAGGAAATCCGAACCACATGAGCTTCCACTGGGAATCAAACCCAAGTTTCTCACGTCAAAGGCGCGTGCGCTAACAGCTTAGCCACGATCTATTCTAATAGTCTTGCGACAGCGACATCGCAAATGGACTAACTAATGCGAGAACTGGTGTTTGTCCTGCAGGAGGCATGGAGAATGCAGGGCACTCCGATAGTCGGAATTAATATCGAACACAGTCCTCTTTCATATGCAGTCACTCGTTTAACCGCAAAGTTATCATTTTTATGTCCACATATTTTTAAAAAATCTGCGCCCCTATATATTAACTATCAGTATACACTGTTCTCTACGAAATTATTGATTATATATTTGTACTCCTACTGCGAACGAGTGATTTAGAAGCATCGGCTAGATTGAGGTATGCAGTTTCTGTAGTTTGCTAGCTGTATAAGGGACACTTTATCTCAAACTTTACCACCCGGGTCAATTAGATAGCCTTCTCACATCTCCCACAATGGCACTACTTTCAATCGGTCAGTATCTGCCACGATTATTTAACTACTGAACCTACTACTTTTCCTTGGAAGCTGGTGCATGTAATCTGTAGTAGATCCCTTTAACGGGTGGCCCTTTTCTTGTATTGCTTATATTTTATGAAGTGATTATGATGTACCACCGAAAACTTCAGATGCAGATGACATCATGATGGATTTTTTTTTCAGGTACTAAAACCGAATGTGAGGTGGAACAAAGGAAGTTTGTCGGGAAGACGGAACGGGTAATAAGATATGATTCTGGCAGCAGTAATAATTCTGATGACCTAAGTTCAACAGATCCGATTCCAACAGATGAAGAGGATGAAAATCGTAGAAATCTAGGCAGTTTGAAAGAAATATTTGAAAGGAACTTTGAAACTATTGTGAAGGACCCCACACTATGTACGGATAATTTTCCATCTGAGTCGGCTACAGAAACTACACCCGGCAGTAACGTCTGGCAAGAGCAAATAAACAGAACTTCTTGCAACGGAAGTTTACAGTCAGCATCCGCCAGTAACGTTTGTCAAGAACAGATAGACAAGCATCCAAGCAACGCATACTTATCAGCTCAGAACAGTCCATCAGGCTCGAAACCAAAAGTACGAAAGATCGACAAATGTCAAAACTGCAGCGTACTGAAAGAAGAAGTTAATGATTTGCGCACCAAATTAGACGAAGAAAAATGCTTAGTAGATGCTCTAAAGAAGGAATGCGCTTCCAGAGATAAACAGCGGAAGCTCAAAGTACCGAGAAGTGTCAAGACATTCTTGTTCACATTGCTAGATGCCGAAGATCTTGAAGAATCCAACCATGAGGTGTCACCATCCAGTCAAAGTAGTAACGTAAGTTTCTTTTCTAGATTTTAAGACTAAGGTTTTAGATCAATTTATCGCCGTTTTGTAGGGAAGGGGTGCGGGCGTACAATTGTTCAAATTCTTAGGGTCATACAAATATGTAAGTGGCGGTCCAAATTTCTCTTTCTGCTTGCTTATTTCAAACTATGAGTAATTTAAGGTAACGGCATAGTCTCTATAAGACAGACAAAGTCTGCATTAAGTATTTTGTCTCTTTTCTTTGTGTGGGGTCGCAGTGGCTCAATGGTAGAGCGTTTACTTTTGATTATTTGATTTGATTATCGCTTACGTCTTTTTTTTCAGGAGGGAGGCTATATGAGACGTGGACATATAGTTTAAAGTGGAATCCGAACCTCTCTTTCAATGCTCTACCACCGGGAATCGAACCGGGATCTTTTACGCCAAAGGCGCGCATTCTAGCCACTAGACCAGTGGAGAGGGTTACAGCGTTCACCTCTGTTCATTCCATCATTTCATTGGTTCTCATCATCACTGTCTCCTTTAGCTTACTCCACATAACCGCAGAACGGAAGACTCGAAAGTCATTTCATTTTCTCTTTCTTTGTGTGTATATATTTGCATTTCATCTGTGCTTATAGGAAGATTGCACCTCGAAAATTCTTGCGTATAATGTATCCATTCTCGTCCCTTTCAAATGTGATTGGGTCACTATTTTCGGAAAGCCATCATTTGCGGTTTGCTTGTTTTAATTAGATTTGACGGCACTGTTCTTACATATGTTTCTTTTTGTTTCCTTTTTGCTAGCTGGAGGCGTATAAAATTATATGTATTCCCTAGACAATGCAATTTTAAAAACACGCTCAATTTCGCTGTTGTAGTAGTGTTTGATACATACTGTTCATATGTTG